>NC_057813.1:577504498-578104498 GCF_018294505.1 Triticum aestivum | reverse complement strand
ATCTACCTATTATGGCATTTCCATAGCCATTCCGAGATATATTGTCATGCAACTTCCACCGTTCCGTTTATATAACACACTCATCATTTTCATATTACTTTGCACGATCATAAAGCTGACATAGTATTTGTGGCTCAACCACCGTTCGTCATTTTTATTATATTGTTAAGCTAGATCATTGCGCATCCTGGTACAAAGCCAGTGGCATTCACATAGAATCATATTATTCTAGTTATCGAGTTGTAATATTGAGTTGTAAGTAAATAGAAGTTTGATGATGACCAATATTAGAGCCTTGTCCCAGGGAGGAAAGGATGATGGAGACTATGATTCCCCCACCACTCAGGATGAGAAACCGGAAAAAAAGAGGCCAAAGAGCCCACTAAAAAATGAGAGAGAAAGAGAGAAGGGGAAATGTACGATCCTTTTCCACACATGTGCTTCAAAGTAGCACCATGCTTTTCATATAGAGAGTCTCTGAGTTTTCACTTTCATATACTAGTGGAAAATTTTCATTATAGAACTTGGCTCGAATATTCTGATGATGGGCTTCCTCAAATGCCCGAGGTATTCATGAGCAAGCAAGTTGGATGCACACCCACTTAGTTTTTAGTTTGACCTTTCGTACACTTATAGCTCTTAGTGCATCAGTTGCATGGCAATCCCTACTCCATGTATTGACAACAATTGACGGGCATCTCCATACCCCGTTGATTAGTTGCATCGATGCGGGACTATCTTCCTTTTTGACTTCCCCTTATTGATCTCTATCACCACATTCTATTCCACCCATAGTGCAATATCCATGGCTCACACTCATGTATTGCATGGGAGTTGAAAAAGTTGAAGCGCGTCAAAAAGTACGAACCAATTGCTCCGCTTGTTATCGGAGTTGTGCATGATTAATACTTTGTGTTAGGAAGACCGAGCATGACAAGGCTATAGAATTTTGTAGGGATAACATTCCTTCACATTTTTATTTAGAAAGGCATGATTGTTTGTTGGTTTGCCTGAGTATTGATGTCTTTATATCAAATTATAGACTATTTCTTTGAATCACTCGTTTCTTAATATTCATATTGTAAAATAGGTTACATGATGAACATGTTAGGTATCATTCCACATCAAAAAATTTATTTTTATCATTTACCTACATAAGGTTGAGCAGGAATTAAGCTTGGGGATGCTTGATACGTCTCCAATGTATCTATAATTTTTTATTGTTCCATGCTATTATAGTATCAATCTTGGATATTTTACATGCAATTTTATATCACTTTTTGGGACTAACCTGTTAACTCAGTGCCTAGGGCCAGTTCCTATGCTTCTTTTTCACTTTTCAGAAAATCAATATCAAACGAAGTCCAAACGGAAAAAGAAATCTTTGGATTAATTTTTTTGGACCAGAAGGGACCCTAGAATGTTCAGAACAAGACCAAAAGAGTCACGAGGGAGCAACAAGCTCAGAGGGTGTGCTTCCAGGGGGGGCGCCCCTGAGGCTTGTGGGCCCCTCATGGAACATCTTCACCTAATTCCGCCTCAATAAATTCACAAATATTCTCAAACCAACAGAAAGCCACCTGAAACACTTTTTCTGCTGCCGCAAGCCTATGTTCTTCTAGGATCCCATTTTGAGGCCTTCTCGGGTACTCTGCCGAAGGGGGGATCGATCACGGAGGTCTTCTACATCAACCTTGCTTCCCTACCGATGACGCATGAGTAGTTTACCATAGACCTACGGGTCCATAGCTAGTAGCTAGATGGCTTCTCTCTCTCTCTCTCTCTCTCTCTCTCTCTTTGATCTTCAATACCATCTTCTCCTCGATGTTCTTGGAGTTTTATACAATGTAATCTTCTTTTGCGGTGTGTTTGTTGGGATCTGATGAATTGTGGGTTTATGATCTGTATATTCATGAGAAGTAATTGAATCTTTTCTAAACTTTATTATGCATGACTGTTATAACTGTGTATTTCTCTCCAAACTATCTGTTTGGTTTGGCCAGCTAGATTGATTTATCTTCAGTGGGAGAGGTGCTTTTTGGTTGGTTCAATCTTGTGGTGCTCTAACCCAGTGACAGAAAGGGACAAGACACGTATTTGTATTGTTACCATTAAGGATAAAACAATGGGGTTTATTCATATTAATTGAGTTTACTTTGTCTACATCATGTCATCTTGCTTAAGGCATTACTCTGTTTTTATTAACTTAATACCCTAGATGCTTGCTGGATAGGAGTCGTTGGGTGGACTAATAGTAGTATATGTAGGAAGGAGATGGTCTACTTGTCTCAGACACGATGCCTATATACATGATCATTGCCTTGAATATCGTCATAACTATGCACTTTTCTATCAATTGCCCAACAATAATTTAGTTACCCACTGTATGCTATGTGTTCAAGAGAGAAGCCTGTAGTGAAAACTATGGCCCCTGGGTCTACCTTTATCATATATAAAAACCAAAATTATATATGCTACAATTTCACTTTTCTTTTATTTTATCTTTGCAATTTATCTATCTGCCACAACAAGATTTAATCCTTGAAAATAACCGCCAAGGGGGTTGACAATCCTCTTGCTCTCGTTGGGTGCAAGTATTTGCTTTTATCTGTGTAGGTGCTATTCACGAGACTTTGTGAGATTCTTCTACTGGATTGATAACCCTGGTTCTTACTGAGTGAACATTTATCTCTATTATACTACATCTCCTCTCCTCTTGGGGGAAAATCCCAATGCAACTCACAAGTAACACGCATCACTGCTAGATCTGGCGTCCTCCTTCACGACACCTTCCCAGTCCATGAGATCGGGCTCGCTGCCGGAGTCATGGCTGAACTTGTCCATGTCGCAGGGGAAGGGATGGATTTGTGAGGAAGTAGAGGAGACGAGGGAAGAACACCACTAGATTGGTAGGTGATCTCTACATATAGTAATATGTTGCATCAACAATCACACACAAGCACTTCCTCTCCCTGAAAGTGCAAAGCGGGGCTCATCATTGGAGGTTGAAGGGCCTCTTCTTGACTTAATAGGGTCGTGACTTTGCGATCGAGTCTGTTTACAGTGGTACGCGTCGGTGCTATACAAACAGTTTTTAACACCTTTCCACGACGGCATTTGGAACCGTCGCCAAGTGAGTGTGGGCAATAGGGGGTCCTTCCCACAGGACCCAGAAACCGTAGGGATAGGGAGCCAAGATGCATATACAGTACTCCTACTTGCTTGTGCTCGCATTGCCATCACATTAGGTATTTTGTGGTGCTACGTTTATGATGTGCGGCCCATCACAAATGGTTCACTATTATAGAACGTGTATGATAAGAATACAATCACACACATTCGGTTTTCCCAAACCATATGCGATAACTAATTAAGAAGATCAGTTAATCACCGTACAAGTGTCGGATAGTGTTGGGGATATAACTACTAAGTGTAAACCTCCCAGGAGGGGCCGGTTCACCCTCAACTATATTGAAGCCCACGAAGACTCAGAAGATGGCGCTTTACTATTAAGCTTAGAGGCCTGGAGCCCAAAGGCGGATTAGGGCCCATAGTGGTAAACCGCCATAGTCATGTAACTTGTATTGTAAGATAAGGAAAGGAGAGACCGAGCCGGACACTGCTATGAGTCGTCCTCGGGACTCTGTAAACCGGCCGGGAGTTAACCTGTGTATATAAGGGGACGACCCGGTGGCGGTTCAGGGACAAGAAACAACAACTTGATAACTAGGCATAGCTTGTTCAGCTCCCTGGTTAGCGAGACCCCAATAATCCCATCACAACTAGACGTAGGCCTTTACCTTCATCGAAGGGGCCGAACTAGTATAATCCCTCGTGTCCTTTGTCTAGTTTAACCCCTTTAAGCTAACCCGCCGCGATGGCTCCACGACTAAGTCCTTCCATGAGGACATCTGACGTGATATTTCCACGATAGTTGGCACCCACCGTGGGGCTATCGCACGATGGTTTTGAGTTCTTGAAGGGCAGCTTTGAAGGACTCAAAGGATACGCAGTAGGCTGGATGACGAAGAGTCATCACGACAAGCTCTACATCGATGATGCAGGTTGGGGCCCCGAAGCCGGCTCAATCGAGTAAGGGTACCAGGTCCCCTTCGGCGGAATTCACGTCTTCATCGGCAAGATCGGCGAACCGGACCCTGAGCCGGACATCTGCAGCGACCTCGTTGAAATGGCTCATCATGCAACTCCCGCCCGGATTTAGCTTGCCATAAAGCGTGCGTTCGTGGGATGTGTCCATGGGATCGGATCTGAACCAGTGTCTGAAGGTGAGACGGACGCTTATTCCGACGGCGAATCATCCGCTAGTGAAACCGAATCCCTGTACCAATTTCAGGATGGCGTGTTTGAAGGGTATTCTGATGGCCCCAGTATTCCGTAATTTCTTGACCCACCGAACCACGTCGGGATCTTCATGGCCGGAACACAACCAACCTTGCAAAACTCTACGGCGGCGGCGTTTGGACCGGTAGCAGGGGCAGGAGGCTCCGCGCGCCAGCTGGTTCAAGTTCTCTCCGGTTTGATGGATGCCTGGGCGACCTTGTTGACCACGGCAGTTACTCCGGCGACGCAGGATCAGCACAATGCGGACATTGCGAGGCTAAAGGATCAAATAACACAAGCCAAGGAGGACTTAGTGGCTGAGGAGACCAGGATGGCTGAGGAACGAGCCGCTTAAATGCCCAGGCGCAGAGGATTCAAGCTGAGAATTATCGACTTTTGATGGACCAGAACGCTTCAAATGAAGTATTCAATCGGAAACACCGATCTCACTTGCCGGCGGATTACAATGTGATGAACCTTTTTGGTACGTCAGGTGCGGGGACTAGCAATCCGGCCGTAGTGAACCGGACTATTGCACCAAGAACCGAAGCGCCGGATCAACCTTAGGTGATGGGACCTCCTCGGCAAACGGACCACCCGCCACGATATACCACACCCCCGCCGGGTCACTTTTCTACTCCTTTGGATAATATGATAGCAGCAGCGTCCCGGTTGGCAGCTATTCCGATAGAGGGTGAATCGCCGACGGCAGTCGAGACACGGCGGGCCAGGGAACTTCTTCAAACGGCTCTGACACAGCAACAAGCTTACTCATATAGCCAAGATAGGGTTCACTCAACTCCACGTCCGAGCAAAAGCTATAGCAGGCATATAGATGAATCGGAAGTGTCCAGCAGTGCGCGGTGCTGCTATGTACCTCAAGGGCCTAATCCGGGGCGTGGGGATGTGAATGCTCAGGACGTGGTGGATAATGGCAGAGCATGAACAGAGGCCGCTTTAGCAGCACAACATACGGGTCGATATGAACCCGCCCCGGTTCAGCCAGCAGCGTTAGTGGACCGAGGCATGGGGCTTGCTTTCAGTTCTTGGGGAGTGTCGTGTCTTATTCCGGCTCTCCGTAATGTGTGACTGCCTAAGGACTTCAAGGGCCCACGTAAGGTACCAAATTACACCACTGATCAGCCACCCGAGGCGTGGGTGGGAAGTTATGAGATGGCTATGGAGATGCTGGACATGGACGAAGCGGCTTGTGCAAAGTACTTCATGATGATGTTGGAGGGAACAGCCCATACATGGTTGAAGAATCTACCAGCTAACTCTGTCGAGTCATGGGACCAGTTGAAGGCCCGGTTTATAGCCAATTTTAAAGACACGTGTAAACAACCTATGTCCATTGTGGATCTTGATGCTTGTGTTCAAGGGGAGAATGAGTCAACAACTCATTGGGTGCGTCGGGTTTCAGAAGTTTTGCATTCTTCAGACCGGATTAACGCTGGTCAAGCAATCATCACTCTGGAACGCAATTGCCAGTTTAAGTCACTAAAGATGAAGTTGGGATGGCTCAAGCGCCACTGCAATGACATGGGCACCCTTATGGCCGCCTTGGTCAAATATGCCGATTCTGATAATACCAAGGATCCCGATTCTGATGAGGAGAAACCGGAGAAGGGAAAGAAGAACGGTGGTGTAAAAGGGCAGCAGCACAACCAAGGAGGCCATGGGAATAATGGTAAGCGCAAAGCAGATTCAGATTTTGTGGCTAATGCTAATGTGCAGCATCAGAAGGGTAAACCGCCCCAGCGTGGTGGCGGAATGAATCTGGAGCGTTTGTTGAACCAGCCCTGGCCAAAGCATGGGACCAAGGAGGTTCCTGCGACACATCTCTGGAAGGATTGTCACATTATGAAGGGTTTAAAAACTCTGATCTTTTCAGGTATGATCAGGGTCCATCGGGCGGGTCAGGACCAGGTTTTCATGGTGGCGGCGGTTGAAGCTCTGGATTTCAGAATAATCAGGGCAACCAGAACAACCAGGGTGGTAACAACCAATAGAATAATCAAGGAAGTCAGCAGTAGTCGGGTTATCAGAGTCACCCAAAGCAGTTGAATGGTGGGCAGTACCATGTATTCACCACTAGTTTGTGCAAGCCTGATCAGAAGCTTCACAAGAGGGCCATTAATGTTGTTGAACCGGCAGTACCACGTTACTTGCGGTGGTCCGAGCAACCTATTGTGTGGAGCAGAGAGGATCATCCGCCCCGGGTTGATAATCCGGGTCACCTGGCCTTGGTGGTGCCACCTCAGGTGGGAGGTTATAAGTTCACCAAAGTACTCATGGATGGAGGGAGCAGTATCAACATTATGTATTATGAGACCTTCCGTCATATGGGGTTAACAGACAAGAGTCTTAAACCGTCAAACACTATTTTCCATGGTGTGGTGCCAGGTAAATCGGCATATCCTGTTGGTAAGATCGCTTTGGAAGTTGTGTTTGGTGATGAACATGACCCCCGGTCTGAGACATTGACCTTTGAAGTAGTGAGAATCCAGAGCCCGTACCACGCACTGTTTGGGCGACCGGCTTATGCAAATTTCATGGCAAGGCCTTGTTATATCTACTTGCAGCTCAAGATGCCGGGTCACAAAGGGACCATCATGGTTCACGGAAGTCGTAAGATCGCTTTGGATTGCGAGGAAGGAGATGCGGCCTATGTTGAGTTGGTTCGTGCTACAGAGGAGTTGAAGTTCTATAAAGACAATGTTGATCCGGAAGACATGACCCCTCTGAAGAAGCCCACCACTGAGCATGACCCAACCCTGCATTTCAAACCGGCGATTCATCTAAGCAGTTTAGCATAAGCACAAATCTGGATCCGACATAGGAAAGCACGCTCATCGAGTTCATCCGTGAGAACCGGGACATTTTTGCAGGGAAGCCTTCTGACATGCCAGGTGTACCGAGGGAACTCGCTGAGCACACTCTCAATATTGATCCCAAGTTTAAACCGGTCAAGCAACTTCTTCGTCACTTTAACGAGGAGAGACGCAAGGCAATTGGTGAAGAAGTAGCCCGACTGTTGGCTGCTGGTTTTATCGTTGAAGTATTTCACCCTGAGTGGTTGGCTAATCCGGTGCTTGTTCTTAAGAAAAACGGCACTTGGTGCATGTGTGTGGATTACACAGATTTGAACAGAACTTGTCCGGCCGATCCCTTTGCTCTCCCGCGTATTGATCAGATCATTGATGCGACGATGGGTTGTGAGCGTTTGAGTTTCTTAGATGCTTATTCAGGTTATCATCAGATCAAGATGGCAGTTATGGACCAGGAGAAGACCGCCTTCATCACTCCCTTTGGAGCCTTATGCTATGTTTCTATGCTCTTTGGGCTCAAGAGTGCCCAGGCAACTTATCAGCGTTGTGTGCAAAATTGTCTTCATACTCAGATTGGGCGCAATGTCCATGCCTATGTTGATGGCATTGTGGTAAAATCCAGGAAGAAGGAGACATTGATAAGTGATCTCAAGGAGACCTTTGACAATCTGCGTGTTTACAAGATGATGCTCAATCCGGATAAGTGTATTTTTGGTGTTCCGACAGGCAAGCTTCTAGGTTTTCTGGTGTCCAACAGAGGCATTGAGGCTAATCCGGAGAAGATCAAAGCGATTACATCCTTGGCTAAACCGGCGTGCATCAATGATGTTCAGCGTCTAGCAGGTCGAATTACAGCCCTAAGCCAGTTTATCAGCCGTTTGGGAGAAAAGGCGATCCCTCTATATCAGATGTTGAAGAAAACAGACACCTTTGTCTGGAGTGATGCGGCTAATGCGGCATTTGAAGACTTGAAGTGGTAGTTAGCTGAACCGCCGGTCCTTGCTGCTCCGGTTGACAAAGAGCCCTTATTAGTGTACGCGGCTGCTAATGCCCGTGCTGTCAGTGTGGCAATTGTGGTGGAGCGCAAGGAGGATGGTAAGGAATATCCGGTTCAACGGCCGGTTTACTATATCAGTGAAGTGCTTATCGAGTCAAAGCAGCGATATCCGCATTGGCAGAAGCTGGTATATGGAGTTTTTATGGCAAGTCAGAAGCTTAAACAATACTTCAAGGCCATCCAATTACAGTCATCAGTTCAGCTCCTTTGGGTGATATCATTGAGAACAGGGAGGCAATTGGCCGGGTTGCAAAGTGGGCGATTGAGCTTGGTCCACATGGTTTGAAGTACGTGCCTCGAACAACCATCAAGTCTCAGGAACTTGTTGACTTTATCAATGACTGGACCGAGTTACAAGCACCAGAAGACAAACCGGATTGTACGTACTGGACTATTCACTTTGATGGATCCAAGGAATTGGAGGGCTTGGGGGCTGGAGTTGTCCTTACTTCCCCTCGAGGTGATAAAATTCGTTATGTCCTCCGTTTGATATTGCCATGTACTAATAATGCAGCAGAGTACGAGGCTTTGCTCCATGGGCTCCGTGTGGCCAAGGAGATGAATTTAAGCCGGGCACGATGCTTTGGAGATTCTGATCTGGTGGCTCAGCAAGTCTCTGGTACTTGGGATTCTAAGGATCCACTCATGGCGGCTTACAGACGCGAGGTGGATATTGTGGCGGGTCACTTCAAAGGGTATCAGGTTGAGCATATCGATCGGTGCAAAAACGAAGCAGCAGACGCTTTAAGCCGGCTGGGATCTCAGCGTAAACCGGTACCTCCCAATACTTTTTTAGATATCTTGCGTAACCCGTCTGTTAAGTTGCCTACAAAGGAGGATTTGGCTGTTCCTGATCCAGAGGCTCCTTTGGTGTCCGCTTTACATGTTGTGCCGGATTGGACGGTTCCATGTCTGGCGTATATGAACCAGGGTGAGTTAGCAGATGATGAAGTCCTGGCCCGGCAGATAGTCCGGCGATCCAAGTCTATGGTTATTCACAATGGTGAGTTACACCGTTGCAACGTTTCAGGCGTATTTCAGCGTTGTGTTTCTCCGGAAGAAGGCCAAGAGATCCTACGGGAAATTCATGAGGGGGATTGTGGTCATCATGCCGGTTCAAAGTCCCTAGTTGCTAAAGCTTTTCATCATGGGTTCTACTAGTTGACAGCTCATGCTGATGCGGAGGATCTGGTAAAGCGGTGCGACGCTTGTCAAAAGTTTTCACGCAGAGCTCATGTTCCGGCTCAAGAATTAAGGATGATTCCTATCACTTGGCCGTTTGCCACTTGGGGGCTTGATATGGTGGGACCCTTTAAGCGCTCCAAGGATAAGAAGACCCACCTGCTGGTGGCGGTTGACAAGTTCACCAAATGGGTTGAAGCGGAGCCTGTCAGCAAGTGTGATGCGGCTACGGGGGTTCAATTTCTGAAAAATATTATTTTCTGCTTTGGCTTTCCACAAAGCATTATCATGGTTAATGGCACCAACCTTTCTAAAGGTGAGATGGAGGATTTCTGTCAGAGAAAGCACATCCGGCTTGACTTAGCATCCGTGGCGCACCCCTACACCACTGGTCAAGCGGAGCGAGCTAATCAAGAAATCTTGAAGGGAATCAAACCCCGGCTTATGGTTCCTTTAAAGCGGACGCCGGGTTGTTGGGTGGAAGAATTGCCTTCTGTCTTGGAGCATCAACACCACCCCCAACATATCAACGGGTTATACACCTTTCTTTATGGTGTACGGGGCAGAGGCGGTCCTCCCAAGTGATATTTGTCATGATTCGCCCCGGGTTGCCAATTATGTTTAAGCGGACAATGAGCAAGCACGCCAGGAGGCGTTGGACCTTTTAGATGAAAAACGGGATATGGCTTTGGCTCGTTCGGCGGTTTATCAGCAAGACTTGCGACATTATCACAGCCACCGGGTTAGGACGAGAACCTTTCAAGAAGGCGACTTGGTGCTCCGGCTCATCCAGGATCAGACCGACATGCACAAGTTATCCCCAACTTGGGAAGGACCCTTTGTGGTCAGCAAGAATCTACACAACGGATCATACTACCTCATTGGCGTTCGAGACAACTCACGCAGCTCTGAGGAGGAGACCCGGCGGCCGTGGAACATAGCTCTCCTACGACCTTACTACACTTGAGCCGTAGGCTTCTCTTATGTACATATTTCGACAATGTATATATTATGATCAGTAAAATAAACCAACATCCTTGCTATAAGCAGGGCCTCTGCTGTTTTTTCTCAAATATACTTTGAGTTACATGGGGGCTTTAGCTGACAAAGCGGAGTACTACCTGTTAAACCGGCTATCACGCCACAATACAGCTTGGGAGCTTCACACCCAAGGGGCCAAAGAGAGTATGGATGCTATGCACAGCTCAAACATAGGCACCCAATGAGCACATTTCATCAAGTTACTTGGGGGGCTCTTTGTGTAAAGTAACAAAGAGTTTGAAAGGACCCTTATAGCTGGGTATCGACCCACGGCTTGGAAGCCTGGTATATTTACCTAAAACCCCGGGTTAACCTGCCTTCATCAAGTAAGCCACTCCTATCCAGGTAATCCTGGCATGACCCGCCGAACGTTTGACAGTTACTCTCATTGAGACCCTGAACTTGTCAAAGTTAAAACGGTGATTGGTTAGTTGGAGGCCCATCTTAAAAGGCTTTGTCAAATGGTTTAACTCAGCGGCCTGGCAGCCCACGAAAAGCCTCGAATTTGGGCCTGGCAGCCCTCGAAAAGCCTCGACTACACGGTTTTATTTGCCTTTGTCAATGTTTATTTTCTTTTGACAAATTCTATGTTGAACCGGTATCTTTGATCCGGTATGGCTTTTCAGTCATCATATTAACCCGGTGTTTGTTAACCTGGCTTGGTTTTCAACTACAAGTTGACAGACCTTATTATCAAACCGGAGTTTATTAACCCGGCCTGGTTTTGACTACTTGTCGCCAGTTTTGATCATCTGGTGTTCATCGTAACCCGGCATGACTTATTATACGCCATCAATATATGGTGGAGTTATACAAATTCAAGATTTTGGGTCTTCACCCTTACTACAATCAAAGTTGGTAAACCAACTAAGTGATATCACATCACAGGTATGAGTTATTTTCTTAAGGTTTGATTATCAATCAGGCTTTATCTTGGGCATTATGACCCGTCTAGCGGTAAACCGCCAGGACAAACTTTCTATCTGCAGGCTTCAGGATCGCATTATCAGAGCATAATCAAACATTGCATTTATCCTGACGGTTCAACAAAAGTCGTGCATCGGCACAACAAATCAAAGAGTTTTAACTAGCCTGTTGCAAGGCGCTTTGAGGCCCAAAATGCTGATTGTTCTTGCACAACAAAGTTTGTCAAAGAAACACAAATGTCGGATTAAGACTCATTGCCAGGACGACGTGAAGTGGAAGGATCTTCAGGCGCCGGTTCAACCTCCCCCTCTCCACCCAGAGGCTGGAAGTCAAGGGTGGTCCAGTAAATCCGGGTTAGAGCCTGAAAGACAGCTTCTTCATTTATCAGATCGGACGGGTCAACATCAGGGGCGTAAGTGTGCTTACAAATTGGCGGGATAAGGTTTTGCATTTCTGTCACAGTCGTATCAACTTGATGGTTCTCTTCATCATAAAAAGACCGACGAACAGTCAAGTTAGCCTCTGCAGCCAGCTGACTGGACAATGGACGCATCTCCTTTGTTAGAGCCTTGAGTGTTTCATTGTCAAATGCTGATCCGTCTGCCTGTTCATCTAGAAATCCCTTGGCGATGTCAACCGGATCCAAGTCAGATATCCATGCTTTGGCCCGAGTCAGTGCCAGTAAAGCGCCAGCCCTGGAAGCAGATCGCTTCACCTCCTCTATCTGAGTCGGTGTCATGGATAATCTTGCTAATGTGTCCTTGATCAATGTTGGTGCCAGTTTGTTGTAAGAGACTGCAGAGATAACCCGTTGTGCACCAGTATATAGTTGCTCAATCAGCATATAAGCCGCTTTCAATTTCATCTGCATATCTGTTCCTAGATGAGCAATGCGATGGCCTGCGACGGTTTAAGAAATTCAAGTTAAACCGGCGGAGTTGATGGTACTACAGAGCAGGTGTTCTAAGGTACTTACCAAACACGACAGCCGTCATGGAATTCACTTGATGCTTCAGACCCGTTAGCTCTTCTTCCACCGGTTTAAGGGCTGCTTCAGCATCTTCTACCCGCTTCAATAACGCAGCCTGTTCAGTCTCCCAGCTGGTGCGTTCAGTTTTGAAGCCCTCTTTAAGTTGCTCCATGGCCGACAAGGCACCCCTGAGCTCTTCTTTCGCTTTGGAGAACTCTCCTTGTTGTAACTTAAGGATTTCTTGAAGATTGGCGGTCTGGGACTCTTTGGTCTTCATGTCAGCCTGCAAAGTCAGATGATACAACAGTTAAAAATCTCTTAAAGTCCCAAGCGCATAATAAATTATACACTTGGCACTTGGGGGCTAATGTGGCTTGCTTTTTCAAGTGAGTATTTTTCAAGTCCCAAGTCTCAATTCAGGTATTAAGCTTGACACTTGGGGGCTAATGCACATTTGATCAGTCATAAAGGAAAGGCAATTAACAAGGACAGACAGTCCTGGTTTGTCTTCAAGAAGACAAACCAGCCCTTGGGGGCTACAATGGAAAAGATACATGATAGAACAAGTTTCAAAGTATTCATTCCTCATAACGCTCCTTCATCAGGTTCACCAAACCGGCTTCAAAAGTCACCGTTGGTGTACAGGCGGTTTAAATAGCCAGAATGAAGTTCTTCGGTGCTAAGATTGACGAAGTGGGATAAATCCGTTTTCCCCTTTCCCTTGCCCATAGTAGCGAATTCCTCCTTGGAGGTATGTTTGGCCAAGATAACCGGATTACCAGGACAGGTGTGAGCCGTGCCAGTAATTACAACATCATCATCATTTCTTGGTGGACTTGGCGGATTGCTGGTACCCCTTGCTGGACTTGGTGGATTAGCAGCCGGGCTTGGCGTATCAGCAGCTGGGCTTGGAGGGGTAGCATGAGGGCTCGACGGATCAATATGAGTTGCCGGGTCAGCCTCCGGCGGATTAGCTTCAGTGTTCGCGCCTTGTGGGATGGAATCATCCATAACATCGGTATTTCTACCGGAGTCCTCAGCAGCCCTCTCCGGTTCAACTTCACCAATGGGGGTACTGGTTTTAGCCTTCTTGCTCAGGCGGGCTTTGGCACTGTGATATCACAACAAAGATTAGCACGGTAAACCGAACTATGAAGGAAAAACATGAAGAATAATATACTTACCCAGGGACGGTTTTAAGAGGAGGCAGCTGAGTGGTTGATGAACCGCCAGATGAATTAGAAGATGCCTGCTAATTTGGATCAGACGGATTAAGTGGGTATCTGAAGAAACCCCTCAAAGGATAAAGTTTTTAAGGAGAACAAGTAACCTCTGGACGACGTTTCCAGTTTGGCGTGTCCGGTAAACCGGAGGAGGTGATTTGCTGGCCACTGTGCCGGGTTGTGCGACGCTCTTCAGCTTGTTGTGTCTTCAAAGAAAATTTTGGATCCAGATAAGCAAGAGGGTGAGTGTATTTTACTTTCCGAACTGCACGGCGAAATCTTTGAACCGGCGCAAGATCTGAATCGGAGGAAAGAGAGATTACCTCAACATGGTCTGCACGACTGGCTGCCGCATCATCCTGGGAATAGTCATTGTCAATAAGGTGTATGAAAAAGGAACCAAGTGAATCAAGTTCTACCTCTGGATCTGATTCGTCAACATCTTCTGGCGGATCAGAAGACTCGGTGGTTTTCTTCTTGCCCGCTTTCTTGGTGACCTTGCTCTTTGCACGGGGAGCCCTAGCCGGTTTAGTCCGTTTCCAGAAGGAGTTGTTGGCCTGCAAAATTAAAACAAAGGAGCATTAGCACATTGTTAAAGCAGAGGCGAGTCAGTGAGCATTAAATTCAACTTTACCGCTGGCGGTTTGTTGGTGGTGCAAAAAGGTGGCAACCCGACTTGGCTGCATGCAATGATTGGTTCATCCAGCATCTTCTTCACAGATTCCGTAACTGCAATATCTATCATTACTATTTCGTGATATCATTGAGGATCCTTGACGTTGCCCGTGTATTCATGCATTAATCCGGGGCGGCGACTTAAAGGCAAAATACCCAGGAGACCCAGCAGCGGACGAGATCAATACCAGTAAAACCGTTGGACATTAGGGCCCGGAGCTTGGCGAGTTGAGGTGCATAAGTTTTCCGTTCTTAGGCAGATGAGCGTAAAGGTAACGGGTGGCCGTTGCTAAGCCGTTCAGGGCGGTAACCCGGCAAGGGATTTTCTCCAGTAGGGGCAGTATTCCGGCAATAAAACCAAGTTTGGTTCCAATCTTTAGGATGGTTGTGGTGCTTTGCATGAGGAAAGTCAACTTATTTCCTCTTCTGGATTGATACCCCACCAAGTTCTGTGTTAGGACCATCTGAGAACTCTGTGTGGCGGTTTAGATGGAAAAAATCTCGGAACAGCTCCACAGATGGTTCTTCTTGAAGATAAACTTCACAGAATACTTGAAAGTTGCATATATTGGACACAGAATTCGGTCCAATATATTGTGGATGGAGTTGAAAGCTCGCAAGGACATCCTCTAAGAATTTTGATCCGGGCGGGCTGAATCCCCGGTCTAAGTGTTGCATAAATACAATCACTTCTCCATCTTGAGGTTCAGGAGGGCACTCAGAGCCCGGAACTCGCCAATGAAGGACCCTTTTTGAGGCTAAAGCGCCAGTGGTGACATATCCATTGATCTGTGTTTCCGTGATCCGGGACGGAACCCAGTTGCAAGCAGAGAATTGCTTGGTCATTTTGGGAGGCAAACTGTGAAAGAAGAAATGAAAGCTGGTTTACGATTGACGGTTTAAGTATACTACTCAGTGTTAAACCAGAAAATTGCTATTCAAGTCAAATTGGTGGTTTAAAGTGAGGACTAATGGGGTATGGCGGATTGACTATCAAAGATTAAACCGCCCTTAGGCAGAAGAGCCAGAGCTGAAAATCTACTAAGTGTTTACAGAAACAGGTTTCATAATATGGCAGTATAATTTTGGATCTACCATGGATAAATAAAGAAAACTTTTATGAGCCCTACAATGGCGTTAAGAGGAATGAAGATGATCCAGACGCAGTCCATTCAGGAGAGGCAAGATGCTTCTGTATGGTGAACTAACAATACGGATCTAGCCGCAGTTCAAAACTATCAGGTGCACATATAAATTCAAGAAAAAGACTAAGAGAAGGGCGTAGAAGAACTGTTAAACGACGGCGAGCATGGATGAAATCGAAAAGCCCTAATGGAGATCTAGGGTTCCAGGAAGGTGAACTTACCGGGGCCACTCGGCGGCGGAGGAGCGTTGCAGGGTTTCTGGTATAAACTGGTTGATGTAGCGGCCTTGGTCGGTGCAAATTCGAAGGTCGACGACGGCGAGGGCGCTAGGGTTCTTCGAGTCGCAAGGAGGAAGACGAGAAGAAAGGGGAGGAAACGGAAGGGCCTGTCGGGCTTATTTATAACAGGGCAGAGGATAAGCGACAGGAGCGGCACTCAAGGAGTCCAAAGCGGTGGGAGGTGTAGCTGTCACGTCGATTTCCGGGATGCCATTAAATGAAAGGGAATCTTTTTAATCGTTTTTTACAGAGATGACGTCATGATGATCTGTTGCTGTGTCCAGAGGATGACGTCACGGTGGTTTACGAGAAATGAAGGAAGATGTTCACAAGATTTTTCTAAGTACTGAAGATTGACATGAACAGGTTCAAATCAATCTAGGGCCTAATGTTGGGGATATAACTAATGAGTGTATACCGCCCAGGAGGGGCCGGTTCACCCTCAACTATATTGAAGCCCACGAAGACTCATAAGATGGCACTTTACTATTAAGCTTAGAGGCCCGAAGCCCAAAGGCGGATTATGGCCCATAGTGGTAAACCGCCATAGTCATGTAACTTGTATTGTAAGATAAGGAAAGGAGAGACCGAGCCGGACACTAGTATGAGTCGGCCTCGGGACTCTGTAAACTAGCCGGGCATCAACCCGTGTATATAAGGGGACGACCCGGCGGCGGTTTAGGGACAAGAAACAACAACTCGATAACCAGGCATAGCTTGTTCAGCTCCCTGGTTAGCGAGACCCCAATAATCCCATCACAACTAGACGTAGGCCTTTACCTTCATCGAAGGATCTGAACTAGTATAAAATCCCTTGTGTCCTTTGTCCGGTTTAACCCCTTTAAGCTAACCCGTCGCGATGGCTCCACAACTAAGTCCTTCCATGAGGACATCTGACGTGATATTTCCATGACAGATAGGATTATACGAAACGTCGGACCATCATAACATCGTCGTACACGACAACTATCGCACACGCTATTCTGTGGTGCAACATTTACGATGCATACTTCATCATAAACAGTTCATGGTTGTGAATCGTGTATGCTAAGGCAACTATCACAAACGTTTAGTTAGCATGCAGCGTGCGTGATATCGTCTGACATTGCCCATGCTTTGCAAACGGCAACTGTGTGCACGCTTGCACATGGTACCTTTCTGTGAACCGTCTCGGATTATGGTGTATATCACAAACGTTTGTGTTTTACGAACCGTGTGTGCCGTAACGACCCGGAGAACACTATTTCACCATAATTTAATTGCTGCTATATGATACATCTCCAATGTATCTATAATTTTTTATTGTTCCATGCTATTATATTATTTGTTTTGGATATTTAATGGGCATTAATATGCTATTTTATATTATTTTTGGGACTAACCTATTAACCGAGGGCCCAGTGCAAGTTTCTGTTTTTTTCCTATTTTAGAGTTTTGCAGAAAAGGAATACCAAACGGAATGAAACCTTCGTGATGATCTTTCTTGGACCCAAAGCAAACCAGAAGACTTGGAGGTGAAGTCAGAGACGCAACAAGGAAGTCATGAGGCAGGAGGGCGCGCCCATGTGGTAGGCACGCCCCCCACACTCATGGGCCCCTCGTGGCTCCCCTGGCCTAGTTCCTTCGCCTATATATACTCTTATACCCTAAAAACATCAAGGGAGCCACGAAACAACTTTTCCAGCGCAGAAACCTTCTGTACCCGTGAGATCCCATCTTGTGGCCTTTTCTGGCGTCCTGCCTGAGGGGGATTTGATCATGGAGGGCTTCTACATCATTACCTCTCCGATGAAGCGTGAGTAGTTTACCACAAACCTTCGGGTCCATAGTTATTTTCTAGATGGCTTCTTCTCTCTCTTTGATTCTCAGTACCATGTTCTCCTCGATGTTCTTGGAGATCTATTCAATGTAATACTCTTTTGCAGTGTGTTTGCTGAGATCTGATGAATTGTGGATTTATGATCAAGATTATCTATGAATATTATTTGGCTCTTCTCTGAATTATTATATGCATGATTTGATATCTTTGCAAGTCTCTTCAAATTATCGGTTTAGTTTGGCCTGCTAGATTGATCTTTCTTGCAATAGGAGAAGTTCTTAGCTTTGGGTTCAACCTTGCGGTGTCCTTTCCCTGTGAGTATGGGTAGCAAGGCACGTATTGTATTGTTGCCATCGAGGATAACAAGATGGGGTTTTCATCATATTGCTTGAGTTAATTCCTCTACATCATGTCATCTTGCTTAATGTGTTACTCTGTTCTTTATGAACTTAATACTCTAGGTGCATGCTGGATAGCGGTCTATGCGTGGAGTGATAGTGGTAGATACGGGTAAGAGTCGGTCTACTTGACACGGACGTGATGCCTATGTTCATGATCATTGCCTTAGATGTCATCATAATTATGCGCTTTTCTATCAATTGCTCAACAGTAATTTGTTCACCAACCGTAATACACGCTATCTCAAGAGAAGCCACTAGTGAAACCTATGGCCCCCGTGTCTCTTCTCCATTATATTGAATCTCTTTTCCATATTACTGAATTTCGTTTACATCTTGCTAGTTTCCGATCTATTATTTTGCAATCTTTACTTTCGAATCTATACCTCAAAAATACCAAAAATATTTACTTTACCGTTTATCTATCTCTATCAGATCTCACTTTTGCGAGTGACTGTGAAGGGATTGACAACCCCTTTGTCATGTTGGTTGCAAGTTCTTGATTGTTTGTTCAACTATTCGGTGACTTGTGCATCGTCTCCTACTGGATTGATACCATGATTCTCAAAAACTGAGGGAAATACTTACGCTACTTTGCTGCAACGCCCTTTCCTCTTCAAGGGAAAATCGACGCAAGCTCAAGAGGTAGCAAGAAGGATTTCTGTCTCCATTGCCGGGGAGATCTTCGTCAAGTCAAGCCATACCAAGTACCCATCATAAACTTTTCTCCCTTGCATTACATTATTTGCCATTCGCCTCTCATTTTCCCCTCCCCCGCTTCTAAAACGATTTTCGAAAACCTTTGCCTTTCCTTCGCGTCTCTTCTGTTCGTCTCTTTTAGCTTGCTTCTTGTGTGCTTGTGTGTTGGATTGTTTGCTTGTCACGATGGCTCAAGATAATACTAAATTGTGTGAATTCTCCAATACCAACAACAATGATTTTATTAGCACTCTGATTGCTCCTACTACTAATGTTGAATCTTGTGAAATTAATGCCACTTTGTTTAATCTTGTTATGACAGATCAATTTTATAGCCTTCCTAGTGAAGATGCCTCATCCCATCTAAACAATTTCTTTGATTTGTGTGATATGCAAAAGAAGAAAGATGTGGATAATGATATTGTTAAATTCAAGCTATTTCCGTTTTCACTTAGAGATAGTGCTAAAACTTGGTTCTCATCCTTGCCTAAAAATAGTATTGATTCATGGAATAAGTGCAAAGATGCATTTATCTCTAAGTACATTCCTCCTGCTAAGATCATCTCCCTTAGGAACGATATTATGAATTTTAAGCAACTTGATCATGAGTATGTTGCACAATCTTGGGAGAGGATGAAATTAATGATACGTAATTGCCCTACACATGGTTTGAATTTGTGGATGATTATACAAAATATTTATGCCGGATTGAATTTTGCTTCTATAAATCTTCTAGATTCGGCCGTGGGAGGGAATTTTATGGAAATAACTTTAGGATAGGCTACTAAGATCCTAGATAATATTATGGTTAATTATTCTTAATGGCACACCGAAAGATGCACTAGTAAAAAAGTTCATGCGATTGAAGAGATTAATGTTTTGAGTGGAAATATGGATGAACATATGCAATTATTTGCTAATAAAAGTGTTTCTTCTGATCCTAATGATATGCCTTTGTTCAATTTGATTGAGAATAATAATGAATCTATGGACGTGAATTTTGTTGGTAGGAACAATTTTGGTAACAGTGCATATAGAGGCAATTTTAATCCTAGGACATTTCCTAGTAATTCCTCTAATAATTATGGTAATTTCTACAACAACTCTTATGGAGATTTTAATAAGATGCCCTCTGATTTTGAGAATAATGTTAAAGAATTTATGTGTTTGCAAAAGAATTTCAATGCTTTGATTGAAGAAAAATTGCTTAAGATTGATGAGTTGGCTAGGAATGTGGATAGAATTTCTCTTGATGTTGATTCTTTAAAACTTAGATCTATCCCACCTAAGAATGATACCAATGAGTCTCTCAAGGCCATGAGAATTTCCATTGATGAGTGCAAAGAAAGAACCGCTAAGTTGCGTGCTAAAAAAGATTGGTTTGTAAAAGCGTGTTCTTCTAGTTTCCATGATAATAATGATGAAGATCTAAAAGTGATTGATGTGACTCCTATTAAATCTTTGTTTTCCAATATAAATCTTGATAAAGATGGGACTGGAGATGAGTCAACTTTAGTTAAAAGGCGTCCCAATGATTTGGAGTTTTTAGATCTAGATGCAAAAATTGGTAAAAGTGGGATTGAAGAGGTCAAGACTTTAAGAAGCAATGAACCCACTATTTTGTATTTAAAGGAATTTAATTATGATAATTGTTCTTTAATAGATTGTATTTCCTTGTTGCAATCTATATTAAATTCTCCACATGCTTTGTAACACCCCGGTTTCGATGCGCCAGGTGTCCGCCAGTTATTCGCCGTCGTTGCCATGTCATTTGCTTGTGTGTTGCATTTTGTCATGTCATGATGTGAATTGCATTGCATACGTGTTCGTCTCATGCATCTGAGCATTTTCCCCGTTGTCCGTTTTGCAATCCGGCACTCCTATGCCCTCCGGCGTTCCCCTTTGTCTCTCGTTGTGAGCGGGTGTTAAACGTTCTCGGAATGGACCGAGGCTTGCCAAGCGGCCTTGGTATAACACCGGTACACCGCCTGTCAAGTTTCGTGCCATTTGGAGTTCGCTTGGTACTCCAACGGTTAACCGCGTAGCCCGAAACCCCCCTTTCTCTTTGCAGCCCAACACCCCTCCAAAGTGGCCCAAAACCCAGCAAACTCCCCTCCATGCTCTCGGTCGTTCGATCACGATCGTGTGGGCGAAAACCTCTCCTCATTTGGACTCTCCTAGCTCCTAGAATCTATAAATAGGTCCTCCCCCGAAATTCCCGCAGTCCAAACCCTAGCACCGCTCCCCTCGCGCGCCGGACATGTCCAACCCTGCCGGACATGTCCCGCTTCCACGTCGCGCCGGCCAATGGCAGGCCGACACGTCAGCAGCGCCGCCGCCCGCACCCAATCCTGCGCCGCCACCTCACCCGCGCCTCCCTCTCTCTCTCCTCCCACCCGCGCAGCCCGCGGGACCCGGATCAGGCCCGCGCGAGCCCGCGCCGCCACCACTGTCCGCCCGCCTCCGCCCGCAGCAGCCCCGCCGTCCGCCTGGCGCGTCGTCGCCGCCACCATCCGCCGCCTCCGCCGCAGGCCGCATCGGCGCTCGCTGCCGTCCGGCGCCGGCCAGCCAGTGTCGCCCCCGCGCCTCCCTGCCGTTGCCGCACCCGTGCTTCGGCCCCGCCCCGGCCTCCTCCGGCAGCCGCGCCGGCATCCCGCCCCGCGCCGCCACCGGCCGGGAGCGCTCCGGTCGCCGTCGCTGCGCCGTCCCAAGCTCCCTCCGGCGCCGCCCCTCGTCGCCGCTGCCGCGCGCCCCCAGATCCTGGTCGGCACCGCCCGGATCCGGCCCCCCTGAGCATCTCCGGCCACCCCGAGCCCCGCTGGCCATCCTTCTCCTCGTCTCCTGCGAGATCCCGGCGCCGTTGACTTCCCCCCCCCCCCCCGAGGTCCAAAATTCCACCAAGTCCCGAATATTTTTGCATTATCATGCCTTGTTCATCATGTCGTATCTCTGCTTCCGTAGCTCCGTTTCGTGCGTGTAATATGTCAAATTGTTCGCCTCAACGAGTACATCATTTCATTACATTGCCTCATATCCATTTGAGCTCAACTTGATGCCTGAATCATCGTTGCAAGAGTGCTTCATGATGTTAATCTGCTGAAACTGTTATAACGTGCTCTTTTGTCATTTTTGCCATGATTGATGTGTGCATCCTATGAGATTGATGTCTACATGTGTTTTGAACTATGCCATGTCTTCTTTACATAGGTGTTTACCATGTATTTTTGTGATCAATGTGGTGACTAGCACAAGCATGCAAACTAGGCATCGTGATGTTGCTGATTTTAGTCCCTGTTCTGCTGTTATTTTGATGCCATGTAAATATGTTGCTACAGAGAGATCCATGGATATTTTAAGATACTTCAGTAAGGGTATTTTGAACATATGGTTATGCTCTATCCATTTATGCCCCTGGTTGCAATTATGGAGTAGTCTAGCATGTCATTATCGTGCTCTACTTTTGCTTCAAAATGTTTCCTGGCAGATTGTTTACGTGTTATCCAATTTTGCCAAGGTTGTTGTAGTTGATCTTTGCACCCTAGGGACTTGCTCTTGACATGCTTAGCTTCACAAACATGCCTTATTACTGTTGGTTGCCTTGTCATGCCATGTAATGCTCTGTAGTGAGTGGCACAAGCTCACCAACATGTCTTCATAATTATGTTTCTGCCATGTATGAATCTGTATTATAAGTTGCTATGTTTACATGGGTGCCATCGTATTTTTTGATCCTTTTTGGCTCATGGTCACTAAAGGACATTTGATCTATGCATTTAGTAGATTCATGCCATGCCTTTTTTTGCCATGATAAGTTCCTGTAACATGTTGTTTGATAGCTCTAAACATTGCAACCTGATGTTATTTTCTGCAAAGTCTGAACTGTTATTATTTGCAATCTTACCATGTGTGTTTGAGCATGTTCTAGTGATTTCTGGAAATAGCTCAGTGTTTATGTTTTGTTATGCTTTACCTGTACATCATGCCCATGTCTTTTGTTTTCATGTTGAGATGTTGTAGCTTATTGTTTTGATGATTGCAATATGCCTAGTTGCTGTTTTGGACAGATTGTTGCTATAACTTGTTTCATGTGTGTGTGTTGAACCGTTGCTCAGTTTTGAGTGTGCTATATATGAAACTTTCTTAGAATTGCATGTAGTTTCATATTATCATGTTACATCCTTGTATTGAGGTGTTTGCTTGATGTTTGGGTGCATTTTGCATCAATGCCATGTTTAACTTGTTTTGCTCATATCTTCTAGGCCGTAGCTCCAAACTAAATGAACTTTATATGTAACTTGACTAGAATCTCGTGTAGATCATCTTTGTGCATCTTAACTTGTTGTTTAACAAATTGAACATAAGGTTTATTCAGATCTGGACCAACTTCGAAATTTGCATATGAGGACTTACCGGAATTGTTATATGTTGTTCCCGGCCTCATTTAAACTTGCCTTGATGTGTTGCTCTTGTTTGCATCATCCCTTGCCATGAGTAGCTTCATGTAGTCTTGTCTTGCCTCATGCTTGTTTGTGCATCATGCCTTGATCATGTGTGGTGTGTTTACCTTGTTGTGTGCTTCTTCTCGATAGTTCCCGTTTCATTGCGATCGTGAGGACTCGTTCGTCTACACTTGGTTCGGCTTCATACGTTCATCTCCTTCATGGACTCGTTCTTCTTCCTTGTGGGATTTCAGGCAAGATGACCGCTACCCTGGATCTCACTACTATCATTGCTATGCTAGTTGCTTCGTTCTATCGCTTTGCTGCGCTACCTATCACCTATTTATCAAGCCTCCCTTATTGCCATGAACCTCTAACCTTTGACACCTTTCCTATGCAAACCGTTGTTTGGCTATGTTACCGCTTTCCTCAGCCCCTCTTATAGCATTGTTAGTTGCAGGTGAAGTTGAAGATTTCTCCATGGTGGACAGGATTTTGGTTGGGATATCACAATATCTCTTATATTATTAATGCATCTATATACTTGGTAAAGGGTGGAAGGCTCGGCCTTATGCCTGGTGTTTTGTTCCACTCTTGCCGCCCTAGTTTCCGTCATACCGGTGTTATGTTCCCGGATTTTGCGTTCCTTACGCGGTCGGGTGATTTATGGGACCCCCTTGAAAGTTCGCTTTGAATAAAACTCCTCCAGCAAGGCCCAACATTGGTTTTACCATTTGCCTCACCACCAACTATACCTTTCCCTTGGGTCGGCCAACCCGAGGGTCATCTTTATTTTAGCCCCCCCACCCAGGCCAATGCTTGTCTAAGTGTTGGTCCAAACCGAGCGATGTCCGGCGCCCGCTGGGCAACCAGGGTCTATGCCAACCCGACGTCTGGCTCATCCGGTGTGCCCTGAGAACGAGATATGTGCAGCTCCTATCGGGATTTGTCGGCACAGCGGGAGGCTTTGCTGGTCTTGTTTTACCATTGTCAAAATGTCTTGTAAACCGAGATTCTGAGTCTGATCGGGTCTTCCTGGGAGAAGGTATATCCTTCGTTGATCGCGAGAGCTTATCATGGGCTAAGTTGGGACACCCCTGCAGGGTATAATCTTTTGAAAGCCGTGCCTGCGATTATAGGCAGATGGGAATTTGTTAATGTCCGGTTGTAGATAACTTCACACCAGATCCGAATTAAAACACATCAACCGTGTGTGTAGCCATGATGGTCTCTTTTCGGCGGAGTCCGAGAAGTGAACACAGTCTTTGGGTTATGTTTGACGTAAGTAGGAGTTCAGGATCACTTCTTGATCATTGCTAGCTTCACGACCGTTCCGCTTGCTCTCTTCTCGCTCTTATTTGCGTATGTTAGCCACCATATATGCTTAGTCGCGCCTGCAGCCTCACCACTTTACCCCTTCCTTTCCCATTAAGCTTTGCTAGTCTTGATACCCATGGTAATGGGATTGCTGAGTCCTCGTGGCTCGCAGATTACTACAACAACAGTTGCAGGTACAGGTTATGCGATGATCATGACGTGAGCGCGATGTCTTCTTGATTTGGAGTTCTTCTTCTGCTTCTTCTTCGATCAGGGGATAGGTTCCAGGTCGGCAGCCTGGGCTAGCAGGGTGGATGTCATTTGAGTTTCTGTTTTTGTTTTCATCCGTAGTCGGATGTTGCTCTTATGTATTGTGATGTTGTATTCATGTGGCATTGTATGCTTTATGTATGTATCCCCATCTATTATGTAATGTTGATGTAATGATATCCACCTTGCAAAAGCGTTTCAATATGCGGGTCTATCCTTGGTGGGACCTTCGAGTTCCTTTTGGATAGGGTCGCATATTGGTCGTGACAAGTTGGTATCAGAGCCTCGACCGACCTTAGGAGCCCCCTTGTTTGATCGTGTAGTCTGGCCATTGTTGAGTCTAGAATAAAACTGTTTTCAGAGTCTAGTTATATCAGAGAGTAGGAATTCTTTTTACTCCTTTGTCCCTTCGTTGCTCTGGTAAGGAATCTTGATGTAGGTGTTTTGAATTACTTCTCTTCTCTTTCAAATCTTTCTTTAGGTTCACGCATTTGGTTTTCCAATCGTTGGTTCTCTTCTCTTTTCATCCGGTGCATTTCTCGTCAAGTTTACTCGAGCCTCTTCACCGTTGCCAAGTTCAATCCTCAGTTGTTTTCTTTTCCCACCCGCCATCCCTTTTCTTCTCGAAGCTGGAATCCATAATCGAGTATCCATCCTACTCGTGCGAAGTTTGCTCTCTCTCCTCAATGATTTCAATCGGTGTTTTCTCTTCAAGATATTCGTCGATTTCCCCTTCCAAGTTGCTTTTGTTTTCCCGCCCTCCCACCCTTTTTCTTCATGGAGCCTGAGTCTCTTTCGAGCATAAATTTTCATTCGTACGGAGGTTCTTCAGTCTTCCAACAATTATTTCAACCGGCGAATTCTCGTCTCGGTGGACATTCTTCATCTCTTCTCCGGTGGACTCAATTCATGTTTTTCGGTGTTGATCGTATTCTTTTCCTTGGATGAAGTGTTCTCCTTGCTCGTTTGCCTCTCGCCAGTTTATCCTTCCGGAGTGTGCAAGACATCTCAGGAGATTCGTCTGTGTACGAATTAATTCGAGGTTTTCACCTCATTCAAATATTTCAATTGTTCCGGTGCATCATCTATCTGTTCAACAATCCTTTCCGACGGTGTTATCTCTTCAGTGGGCCCTAACCCACAGGTCTTTTCCCAGGATCTTACTTGACTCTCCTAATTCTCCCGGAGTTATTCTCAAATTCTTTTCAAGTGTGATGTAAGAATGAATCTCATCAGTCAGATGTTCTCCAAGATCTCGTTCATATTCTTTTCATTGTTGACTCAACCTCTTCGCTTTTCATTCTCCCGGAGTATCTCAGTAATTTTGGTGGTGTTTCTCATCGTCATTTGAAGATCGCAGAAGAGTTTTCCTCTAAACCTTGTCCGTTCTCTCGAAGATTCGTGGTTCTAGCTTCATGTTATCCTCTATATTTATTCCATTTGGCAGATATTGCTTTTCTCACCCATCCGGAGTATTTCAAGAGTTGTTTTCCCGTTTCTTTTCACTGGAGGCCATCATTTCAGCTATCGTTATCCAATTATCCCGGTGATTCATTCTCTTTCATCAATCATTTTCTAATACTTATGGCGGTTCATTCAAGATTCTTTTTCTTTGATTATCATATTAATTCATTCGTTCTTTCCAATCCTACCAGTGGTTCATGAAGAACTTCTTAAGTTTGCGATATGTCACTTCTCAATCCTTTTTCAAGAAGAATAAGTAGTATGCAAAATCCATTGCTTGTCATCAATTTAATTTGATGAAGGATAATCATACAATAAATCTTATTCTTATTTCATCCAAGTGAGTAATCCTTTCCTTCGGAGTTTGTTCTTCATGAATAAATTCTAGTTCCAAGTGCTTTCATCTTTTCTTTTCCGGAGTTCAAATCTTCCTCAGCCATTTTGTCGGAACCTCCATCTAAATCACCGCAAGGCTTAATCTTATCCCTTTCATCCTTCAAATTTATCCCGTAATCCTTTTGGTTCTGGAGATCTTCTTGGTAGTTCTTCATGATTTAATTCTTTCTTCAAGAGTTCATCAAGATTCTTATCGAAGGAGCTCAAGTATCTTTTCTTCTCGCATCTTGAAGTGCAATTAATTCTCTGTCTTCTTTTGAAGTGGACTTTTGCATTCCTTCGTTCTTCTCAGCTATCCAATCATCTCCGTTTGTGGCCGGTTATCACCTTATGATCTTGAGATGTTACCTATAAGACCACAACAAGCTTATTCTTTTGTTGTTGATTTTCTCAACAATTTCGTTCAATACTTCCTTCTAAGTTCAGTTCATTCCATTCTTTCAATTCTTCCGGAGGCATTGCGGCACTTATATTGTGAAGTTTCATTCAATCTCGTGAAGTTCATGTTCTAATCCTTCCATTTTCAGCCGGAGTGCTGCCTAAATCATTTCAGTCTTATTCGTTTCTTATCTCGTTTTAACCAGAGTGGTTTCATAGTCTATCTGATTCCGTGAGCTTTCGACTCTCGTCATTCTCGTCGTTCCTCTCTTCTTCTCGAGTGCTCTCGATTCTTTGCTTCTTCTCTTGAGTTCTTGTTTCACCCCATCCCATTTCCCTTCCGTCTCGGTCCTAAGATCTCGGGACGAGATCTCTTGTTAGTGGAGGAGTGTTGTAACGCCCCAGTTTCGATGCGCCAGGTGTCCGCCAGTTATTCGCCGTCGTTGCCATGTCATTTGCTTGCGTGTAGCATTTTGTCATGTAATCATGTGCATTGCATTGCATACGTGTTTGTCTCATGCATCCGAGTATTTTCCCCGTTGTCCGTTTTGCAATCCGGCACTCCTATGCCCTCCGGTGTTCCCCTTCTGTCTCTTGTTGTGAGTGGGTGTTAAACGTTCTCAGAATGGACCGAGGCTTGCCAAGCGGCCTTGGTATAACACCGGTAGACCGCCTGTCAAGTTTCGTGCCATTTGGAGTTCATTTGGTACTCCAACAGTTAACCGCGTAGCCCGAAACCCCCCTTTCTCTTTGCAGCCCAACACCCCTTCAAAGTGGCCCAAAACCCAGCAAACTCCCCTCCATGCTCTCGGTCGTTCGATCACGATCGTGTGGGCGAAAACCGATCCTCATTTGGACTCTCCTAGCTCCCAGAATCTATAAATAGGTCCTCCCCCGAAATTCCCACATTCCAAACCCTAGCCCCGCTCCCCTCGCGCGCCGGACATGTCCAACCCTGCCGGACATGTCTAGCTTCCACGTCGCGCCGGCCAATGACAGGCCGACACGTCAGCAGCGTCGCCGCCCGCACGCAATCCTGCGCCACCACCACACCCGCGCCTCCCTCTCTCTCTCCTCCCACCCGCGCGGCCCGAGGGACCCGGATCAGGCCCGCGCAAGCCCGCGCCGCCGCCACCGTCCACACACCTCGGCCCGCAGCAGCCCCGCCGTCCGTCGGGCGCGTCGCCGCCGCCATCCGCCGCCTCCGCCGCGGGCTGCGTCAGCGCTCGCCGCCGTCCGGGGCCGGCCAGCCGGTGCCGCCCCCGCGCCTCCCTGCCGTCGCCGCGCCCGTGCTTCGGCCGCACCCTAGCCTCCTCCGGCAGCCGTACCGGCCTCCCGTCCCACGCCGCTGCCGGCCGGGAGCGCTCCGGTCGCCGCCGCCGCGCCGCCCCAAGCTCCCTCTGGCGCCGCCCCTCGTCGCCGTCGCCGCCGCCGCGCGCCACCAGATCCGGGCCGGCGCCGCCCGGATCCGGCACCCCCTGAGCATCTCCGGCCGCCCCGAGCCTCGGTGGCCGTCCTTCTCCTCGTCTCCGGCGAGATCCCGGCGCCGTTGACTCCCCCCCCCCCGAGGTCCAAAATTCCACTGTCCCGAATATTTTTGCATTATCATGCCTTGTTCATCATGCCGTATCTCTGCATCCGTAGCTCCGTTTCGTGCATGTAATATGCCAAATTGTTCGCCTCAACGAGTACATCATTTCATTCCATAGCATCATATTCATTTGAGCTCATCTTGATGCCTGAATCATGTTTGCAAGAGTGCTTCATGATGTTAATCTGCTGAAACTGTTATAACTTGCTCTTTTGTCATTTTTGCCATGATTGATGTGTGCATCCTATGAGATTGATGTCTACATGTGTTTTGAACTATGCCATGTCTTCTTTACATAGGTGCTTACCATGTATTTTTGTGATCAATGTGGTGACTAGCACAAGCATGCAAACTAGGCATCGTGATGTTGCTGATTTTAGTCCTTGTTCTGCTGTTATTTTCATGCCATGTAAACATGTTGCTACAGAGAGATCCATGCATATTTTGAGATACTTCAGTAAGGGTATTTTGAACATATGGTTATGCGCTATCCATTAATGCCCCTGGTTGCAATTATGGAGTAGTCTAGCATGTCATTGTCGTGCTCTACTTTTGCTTCAAAATGTTTCCTGGCAGATTGGTTACGTGTTATTCAATTTTGCCAAGGTTGTTGTAGTTGATCCTTGCACCCTAGGGACTTGCTCTTGCCATGCTTAGATTCACAAACATGCCTTCTTACTATTGGTTGCCTTTTCATGCCATGTAATGCTCTGTAGTGAGTGGCACAAGCTCACCAACATGTCTTCATAATTCTGTCTCTGCCATGTATGAATCTGTATTATAACTTGCTATGTTTACATGGGTGCCATCGTATTTTCTGATCCTTTTTGGCTCATGGTCACTAAAGAACATTTGATCTATGCATTTAGTAGATTCATGCCATGCCTTTGTTTGCCATGATAAGTTCCTGTAACATGTTGTTTGATAGCTCTAAACATTGCAACGTGATGTTATTTTCTGCAAAGTCTGAACTGTTATTATTTGCAATCTTACCATGTGTGTTTGAGCATGTTCTAGTGATTTCTGGAAATAGCTCAGTATTCATGTTTTGTTATGCTTTACCTGTACATCATGCCCATGTCTTTTTTTCATGTTGAGATGTTGTAGCTTATTGTTTTGATGATTGCAATATGCCTAGTTGCTGTTTTGGACAGATTGTTGCTATAACTTGTTTCATGTGTGTGTGTGTTGAACCGTTGCTCAGTTTTGAGTGTGCTCTATATGAAACTTGCTTAGAATTGCATGTAGTTTCATATTATCATGTTGCATCCTTATTTTGACGTGTTTGCTTGATGTTTGGGTGCATTTTGCATCAATGCCATGTTTAACTTGTTTTTGCTCATATCTTCTAGGCCGTAGCTCCAAACTAAATGGACTTTATATGTAACTTGACTAGAATCTCGTGTAGATCATCTTTGTGCATCTTAACTTGCTGTTTAACAACTTGAACATAAGGTTTATTCAGATCTGTACCAACTTCGAAATTTGCATATGAGGACTTACCGGAATTGTTATATGTTGTTCCCGGCCTCATTTAAACTTGCCTTGATGTGTTGCTCTTGTCTGCATCATCCCTTGCCATGAGTAGCTTCATGTAGTCTTGTCTTGCATCATGCTTGTTTGTGCGTCATGCCTTGTTCATCTGTGGTGTGTTTACCTTGTTGTGTGCTTCTTCTTGATAGTTCCCGTTTCGTTGCGATCGTGAGGACTCGTTCGTCTACGCTTGGTTCGGCTTCATCCGTTCATCTCCTTCATGGACTCGTTCTTCTTCCTTGAGGGATTTCAGGCAAGATGACCGCTACCCTCGATCTCACTACTATCATTGCTATGCTAGTTGCTTCGTTCTATCGCTTTGCTGCGCTACCTATCACCTGTTTATCAAGCCTCCCATATTGCCATGAACCTCTAACATTTGACACCTTTCCTATGCAAACCGTTGTTTGGCTATGTTACCGCTTTGCTCAGCCCCTCTTATAGCGTTGTTAGTTGCAGGTGAAGTTGAAGATTTCTCCATGGTGGACAGAATTTTGGTTGGGATATCACAATATCTCTTATATTATTAATGCATCTATATACTTGGTAAAGGGTGGAAGGCTCGGCCTTATGCCTGGTGTTTTGTTCCACTCTTGCCGCCCTAGTGTCCGTCATACCGGTGTTATGTTCTCGGATTTTCCGTTCCTTACGCGGTCGGGTGATTTATGGGACCCCCTTGATAGTTCACTTTGAATAAAACTCCTCCAGCAAGGCCCAACATTCGTTTTACCATTTGCCTCACCCCCACCTATACGTTTCCGTTGGGTCGGCCAACCCGAGGGTCATCTTTATTTTAGCCCCCCCCCCCCCGGGCCAATGCTTGTCTAAGTGTTGGTCCAAATCGAGCGATCTCCGGCGCCCCCTGGGCAACCACGGTCTATGCCAACCTCACGTCTGGCTCATCCGGTGTGCCCTGAGAACGAGATATGTGCAGCTCCTATCGGGATTTGTCGGCACAGCGGGAGGCTTTGCTGGTCTTATTTTACCATTGCCGAAATGTCTTGTAAACCAGGATTCCGAGTCTGGTCGGGTCTTCCTGGTAGAAGGTATATCCTTCGTTGATCGCGAGAGCTTATCATGGGCTAAGTTGGGACACCCCTGCAGGGTATAATCTTTTGAAAGCCGTGCCTATGGTTATAGGCAGATGGGAATTTGTTAATGTCCGGTTGTAGATAACTTGACACCAGATCCGAATTAAAACGCATCAACCGTGTGTGTAGCCATGATGGTCTCTTTTCGGCGGAGTCCGGGAAGTGAACACGGTCTTTGCATTATGTTTGACGTAAGTAGGAGTTCAGGATCACTTCTTGATCATTGCTAGCTTCACGACTGTTCCGATTGTTCTCTTCTCGCTCTTATTTGCGTATGTTAGCCACCATATATGCTTAGTCGCGGCTACAGCCTCACCACTTTACCCCTTCCTTTCCCATTAAGCTTTGCTAGTCTTGATACCCATGGTAATGGGATTGCTGAGTCCTCGTGGCTCACAGATTACTACAACAACAGTTGTAGGTACAGGTTATGCGATGATCATGATGCGAGCGCGATGTTTGCTTGATTTGGAGTTCTTCTTCTACTTCTTCTTCGATCAGGGGATAGGTTCCAGGTCGGCAGCCTGGGCTAGCAGGGTGGATGTCGTTTGAGTTTATGTTTGTGTTTTCATCCGTAGTCGGATGTTGCTCTTATGTATTGTGATGTTGTATTCGTGTGGCATTGTATGCTTTATGTATGTATCCCCATCTATTATGTAATGTTGATGTAATGATATCCACCTTGCAAAAGCGTTTCAATATGCGGGTCTATCCTTGGTGGGACCTTCGAGTTCCTTTTGGATAGGGTCGCATATTGGGCGTGACATGCTTACAATCAAAACAAAGCTTTTACTAAACATATCGTTGATGCTATGATGTAATCTTTTGAAGAAAAGCTTGTACTAGAAGTTTCAATCCCTAGAAACCTTTATGATGAGTGGGAAGCAGCTATTAAGATTAAGATTAAATATTATGAATGCTATGATTTCTGTGATTTGGGTGCTAGTGTTTCCACGATTCCAAAAACTTTGTGTGATGTGCTAGGTTTCCGTGAATCTGATGATTGTTCTTTAAATTTGCATCCTGAGGATTCCACCATCAAGAAATCTATGGGAAGGATTGGTGATGTTCTTATTGTTGCAAATAGGAATTCTGTGCCCGTAGAATTCATTGTTCTTGATATAGATTGCAATCCTACATGTCCTATTATTCTTGGTAGACCTTTCCTTAGAACGATTGGTGCAATTATTGATATGAAAGAAGGAAACATTAGATTCCAATTTCCATTAAGGGAACGCATGGAACACTTTGCTAGGAAGAAAATTAAATTGCCTTATGAATCTATTATGAGAGCCACTTATGGATTGCATACCAAAGATGGAAATACCTTGATCTATTCATGTTTTTATGCCTAGCTAGGGGCGTTAAACGATAGCGCTTGTTGGGAGGCAACCCAATTTTATTTTTGTTCTTTACTTTTTGCTCCTGTTTAGTAATAAATAATTCATCTAGCCTCTTGTTAGATGTGGTTTTAGTTTTAATTAGTGTTTGTGCCAAGTAGAACCTTTGGGAAAAATTGGGTGAAAGTTAATGCGATCTTGCTGTAAAAAACATTAACTTTATGCACACGAGAATAATTGTCATTTTTAACAGAAGAGTGCTTTTAAGTTGATTATTTTTGCAGAGGATTAATAGAAAAATTCCTCACGTCCAACAATTTATTCCTTAATTTTTCGAGTTACAGAAGTACTCGAGAGTTACAGATTACTACAGAGTGTTCTATTTTTGACAGATTCTGTTTTTCGCGTGTTGTTTGCTTATTTTGATGAATCTATGAGTAGTATCGGGGGGTATGAACTATAGAGAAGTTGGAATACAGTATATACTACACAAATATAAATAATAACGAGTTCACAATAGTACCTTAAAGTGGTGATTTATTTTCTTATACTAATGGAGCTTATGATATTTTCTGTTGAGTTTTGTGTTGTGAAGTTTTAAAGTTTTGGGTAAGGATTTGCTGGACTTTGGAATAAGGAGTGGAAAGAGCCCAAGTTTGGGGATGCCCAAGGCAACCTAAGGTAAAATTCAAGGACAACCAAAAGCCTAAGCTTGGGGATGCCTGATGAGCGACAAGTGTAGGGGATGTATCGTAGTCCTTTCGATAAGTAAGAGTGTCGAACCCAACGAGGAGCAGAAGGAAATGACAAGCGGTTTTCAGTAAGGTATTCTCTGCAAGCACTGAAATTTTAAGTAACGGATAGTTTTGTGATAAGATAAATTGTGACGGGTAACAAGCAATGAAAGTAAATAAGGTGTAGCAAGGTGGCCCAATCCTTTTTGTAGCAAAGGACAAGCCTGGACAAGTTCTTATATGAGAAAAACGCTCCCGAGGACACATGGCAATTATCGTCAAGCTAGTTTTCATCACGCCTGCCTAGTACAGGTCTATGTTTCTTAGCATCAGGTCTAGCAATTCTAGGAGCTTCATCACAGAAATAAATAACATGCCCATCAATATTATCAGCTAAGAGATCTTTAACCACAGCAATACTAGGTTCAATTTTAATTTGCTCAGGTGATGTATATTTTTAGTATTACTCTTACGAACCACAGTCGAAGCTTTACCATGATCCTTTGTCCTAACAGGGAAGGGTGGTTTCTCAATATAAGTGGAAGGAACAATACGATCACTATAAGTGATAGTCTTTTCTTCAACTGTGATAGGTGCAACTACTTTTATTTCAATGGGAGGATTATATTTAAACCACTTCTCCTTAGGGAGATCAACATGAGTAGCAAATGATTAACATGAAAGAAGCTACTATCTCGGAGTCAAGTCCATATTTAGTGCTAAATTCACGTAAGACATTAGTATGCATAAAAGATTTAACACAATCAGACTTAGGTGTCATACCTGACTCCTTACCATCGTCGGAATCCCAATCTTCAGAGTTGCATTTAATACTTTCCAATAAGTCCCACTTGAATTCAATAGTCTTCATCATAAAAGACCCAACACAAGAAGTATCGAGCATGATGCGATTGTTGAGAGAAAGCCGAGCATATTTTTTTTGAATAATCCTTTCTCTTGAGAGATCATGATTGGGGCATGAATATAACATTGACTTAAGCCTCCCCCAAGCTTGAGCGATGCTTTCTCCTTCGCGAGACCAAAAATTAAATATATAATTACGATCACGATGAACAAGATGCATAGGATAGAACTTCTGGTGAATCCCAATTTCAATCATTTATAGTCCCAAGATCCCATGTCATCACATAGCCTATACCATGTCAATGCGTCTCCCTTCAAAGATAAAGGGAAAACCTTCTTCTTAATAACATCCTCAGGCATACTTGCAAGCTTAAATAATCCACAAACTTCATCTACATATATTAGGTGCAAGTCGGGATGTAATGTTCCATCTCCTGTAAAAGGATTAGCTAGCACTTTCTCTACCATACCCGAAGGAATTTCAAAGTAAACATTTTCAGTAGGTTCAGTAGGTTGAGGAGCAACTCTTTGCTCTACTGGTCGGGGTGAAGATACCCCGAACAAGCCCCTCAAAGGATTAGTTTCCATAGTAACAAGTGACAGTAAATTTCAGCACATTGTATAGTTTTTTCCTTACCAAGTTCCACTTACCAAAGGCGCTTCACTCCCCGGCGACGGCGCCAGAAAAGAGACTTGATGACCCACAAGTGTAGGGGATCTGTCGTAGTCCTTTCGATAAGTAAGAGTGTCGAACCCAACAAGGAGCGGAAGGAAATGACAAGCGGTTTTCAGTAAGATATTCTCTGCAAGAACTGAAATTGTAAGTAACAGATAGTTTTGTGCTAAGATAATTTGTAACGGGTAACAAGCAATGAAAGTAAATAAGGTGCAGCAAGGTTGACCAATCCTTTTTGTAGCAAAGGACAAGCCTGTACAAGTTCTTATATGAGAAAAGCACTCCCGAGGACACATGGGAATTATCGTCAAACTAGTTTTCATCATGCTCATATGATTCGCATTCATTACTTTGATAATTTGATGTGTGGGTGGATCGGTGCTTGGGTACTGCCCGGACAAGCATCCCACTTATGATTAACCCCTACTGCAAGAATCCGCAACTACAAAAGAAGTATTAAGGTAAACCTAACCATAGCATGAAACATGTGGATCCAAATCAGCCCCTTACGAAGCAATCCATAAACTAGGGTTTAAGCTTCTGTCACTCTAGCAACCCATCATCTACTTATTACTTCCTAATGTCTTCCTCTAGGCCCAAATAATGGTGAAGTGTCATGTAGTCGACGTTCACATAACACCACTAGAGGGTAGACAACATACATCTTATCAAAATATCGAACGAATACCAAATTCACATGACTACTTATAGCAAGACTTCTCCCATGTCATCAGGAACAAAAGTAACTACTCACAAATCATATTCATGTTCATAATCAGAGGGGTATAGATATGCATTAAGGATCTGAACATATGATCTTCGACCAGATAAACCAACTAGCACCAACTACAAGGAGTAATCAACACTACTAGCAACCCACAGGTACCAATCTGAGGTTTTGGTACAAAGATTGGATACAAGAGATGAACTAGGGTTTGAGAGGAGATGTTGCTGGTGAATATGTTGATGGAGATTGACCCCCTCCCGATGAGAGGATCGTTGGTGATGACGATGGTGATGATTTCCCACTCCCGGAGGGAAGTTTCCCCGGGAGAACAGCTCCAACGGAGCCCTAGATTCGTTCCGCCAAGGTTCCGCCTCGTGGCGACGGAGTTTCGTCCCGTAAGCTTGCTTCTGATTTTTTTTCAGGGTAAAAGACTTCATGTGGCAGAAGATGGCCACCGGAGGGCTGTCAGGGGGCCCACGAGGCAGGGGGCGCGCCCCCCACCCTCGTGGACAGGGTGTGGGCCCCCTGACGCTGATTCCTTCGCCGGTATTTTTTGTTAATTCCAAAAATGACTTTTATGGAGTTTCAGGACTTTTGGAGCTATGCAGAATAGGTCTGTAATATTTGCTCCTTTTCCAGCCCAGAATCCCAGCTGCCGGCATTCTCCCTCTTCATGTAAACCTTGTAAAATAAGAGAGAATAGGCATACGTATTGTGATATATCATGTAATAACATCCCATAATGCAATAAATATAAAAATGAAAGCATGATGCAAAATGGACATATCAATGCCCCGGAAGGCATCCCCTCTTTCGTCTTCGTCTATTGGCAACTTTACTTGAGGCTATATTTTTTCACCACATGATATATGTTTTGCTTGGAGCGTCTTGTATGATTTGAGTCTTATATTCTTAGTTTACCACAATCATCCTTGATGTACACACCTTTGGGGAGAGACACGCATGAATCATGATTTATTAGAATACTCTATGTGCTTCACTTATATCTTTTGAGCTAGACAATATTTCTCTAGTGCTTCACTTATATATTTTGTAGAGCACATCGGTGGTTTTATTTTATAGAAATTGTTGAACTCTCATGTTTAACTTATATTATTTGGAGAGTCTTTTAGAATAGCATGTAATTTTCTTTGGTTATAAAATTAGTCCTAATATGATGGGCATCCAAGATGGATATAATAAAAACTTTCATATGAAGTGCATTGAATACTATGAGAAGTTTGATTCTTTATGATTGTTTTGAGGTATGAAGATGGTGATATTAGAATCATGTTAGCAGAGTAGTTGTGAATTTGAGAGATACTTGTGTTAAAGTTTGTGATTCCCGTAGCATGCACGTATGGTCGACCGTTATGTGATGAAGTTGGAGCATGATCTATTTATTGATTGTCTTCCTTATGAGTGGAGGTCGGGATCACGCGATGGCTAACTCCTACCAACCGTTTCCCTAGGAGCATGCGTGTAGTACTTTGTTTTGATGACTTGTAGATTTTTGCAATAAGTATGTGAGTTCTTTAATTATGACTAATGTTGAGTCCATGGATTATACGCACTCTCACCCTTCCACCGTTGCTAGCCTCTCCTGTGTCACGCAATTTTCGCCGACACCATACACCCACCATATACCTTCCTCAAAACAGCCACCATACCTACCTATTATGGCATCTTCATAGCCATTCCGAGATATATTGCCATGCAACTTTCCACCATTCCGTTTATTATGACATGCTCCATCATTTTCATATTTCTTTGCATGGTCATGTAGTTGACATCGTATTTGTGGCAAAGCCATCATTCATAATTTTTCATACATGTCACTCTTGAATCATTGCACATCCCAATACACCGCCGAAAGCATTCACATAGTCATATTTTGTTCTAAGTATCGAGTTGTAACTCTTGAGTTGTAAGTGAATAAAAGTGTGATGATCTTCATTATTAGAGCATTATCCCAGTGAGGAAAGGATGATAGAGACTATGATTCCCCCACAAGTCAGGATGAGACTCCGGACGAAATAAAAGAGGCCATAAAAAAGTGATAAGGCCCAAATAAAAAAATGAGAGAAAAAGAGAGAAGGGGCAATGCTACTATCCTTTTTCCACACTTGTGCTTCAAAGTAGCACAATGATCTTTATGATAGAGGGTCTCCTATGTTTTCACTTTCATATACTAGTGGGAATTTTTCATTATAGAACTTGGCTTGTATATTCCAACGACGGGCTTCCTCAAAAATGCACTACGTCTTTGTGAGCAAGCAAGTTGGATGCACACCCACTTAGTTTCTTTTTCAGATTTCATACACTTATAGCTCAAGTGCATCCGTTGCATGGCAATCCCTACTCACGCACATTGATATCTATTGATGGGCATCTTAGCCTGTTGATACGCCTAGTTGATGTGAGACTATCTTCTCCTTTTTGTCTTCTCCACAACCACCGTTCTATTCCACCTATAGTGCTATGCCCATGGCTCACACTCATGTATTACATGAAGATTGAAAAAGTTTGAGAACATCAAAAGTACGAAACAAATGCTTGGCTTGTCATCGAGGTTGTGCATGATTAAATACTTTATGTATATTCTAGTGAACATTTCATTATAGAACTTGGCTTGTATATTCCAGTGATGGGCTTCCTCAAAAGTGGCCTAGGTCTTCGTGAGCAAGCTAGTTAGATGCACACCCACTTAGTTTATTTTTGAGCTTTCATACACTTATAGCTCTAGTGCATTCGTTGCATGGCAATCCCTACTCACTCACATTGATATCTATTGATGGGCATATCCATAGCCCGTTAATACGCCTAGTTGATGTGAGACTATCTTCTCCTTTTTGCCTTCTCCACAACCACCATTCTATTCTACCTATAGTGCTATGTCCATGGCTCACGCTCATGTATTGTGTGAAGATTGAAAAAAATTGAGAACATCAAAAGTATGAAACAATTGTTGTCATCGGGGATGTGCATGATTAAATACTTTGTGTGATGAAGATAGAGGATAAACAGACTATATGATTTTGTATGGGTAGCTTTCTTTGGTCATGTTATTTTGAGAAGACATGATTGCTTTGTTAGTACGCTTGAAGTATTATTGTTTTTATGTCAATATTAAACTTTTGTCTTGAATCTTTCGGATCTGAACATTCATGCCACAATAAAGAAAATTACATTGATAAATATGTTAGGTAGCATTCCACATAAAAAATTCTGTTTTTACCATTTACCTACTCGAGGACGAGCAGGAATTAAGCTTGGGGATGCTTGATACGTCTCCAACGTATCTATAGTTTTCGATTGTTCCATGCTATTATATTATCTGTTTTGGATGTTTAATGGGCTTTAATATGCTCTTTGATATTATTTTTGGGACTAACCTATTAACCGAAGGCCTAGTGCCAGTTTCTGCTTTTTTGCCTATTTTAGAGTTTTGCAGAAAAGGAATACCAAACTAAGTCCAAACGGAATGAAACCTTCGCAGTGATCATTCTTCGACCGAAAGCAAACTAGAAGACTTGGAGATGAAGTCAGAGATGTAACGAGAAGGCCATGAGGCAAGAGTTTTAGGCCTATCAGTAGCGCAGACTGGAGCGCTACTGGTACGGCACTACAGCTAAAGCTTAGCAGTAGCATGCCTCAACCAATGCTACTGCTAAATCGACTTAGTAGTAGCGATTTCCCGGAGGAGCGCTACTGGTAATTAGTAGTAGCGCCTCTCCCTTCCCACGCTACTACTATTATTTCGTATTTTATTTCTTTTTTATTTCATGTTGTATTCATACACCTTTACACAAGTTTTCATACAACAGGAATTTAGAGATTGTTTTTACATCATAATGAGTTATTACATCACAGGGTGAAAGAACCGTGGACTAGTTTCAAGTGGATGTCCATCCACTTGAAACTAATCTGTGGTTCTTTCACCCAATGATATAATAAATATCATCATCATCATCATATCATTAACAACTTATCATCATAATATAGCATTGTCATATAACACCTCCTCAAGATCATCGTTTTCATCAATGACTTCACATAGCAAATTGGTCACTAGTCGTAATCACAAGTACTCCTCATCGTCAATTCTACCACATTGTACCACATAATAAACATATTGTACCTCATCGGACCTACTACATTCTCTTAGGACCTACTACATTCTCTAAGGTAAAATAGCAAAAAACAAGATAGCCCCTGACTCTCCATTATGGAGAATGGAGATTATCCTGTCTCCAATTCTTGCCTTTTGCTTAATGTTACTTCCAAGAACCTCCTTGCGAATGTCCAAACATTTTTTCCATTCTTTGATGAGCATGTGATCACCGGTTTTAGAAATCCGATATGCACAGGTGAGCTCCCTAGATTGACCTGGTAGTATGTTCACAACTCTAAGGCGACCATTCAGATACATCAGATGAGGCACACAATCCATCGGGATTTTCTGTTGAAAAACATAGTAATAAATTCGTAGTGAGCAATGCTGTACTAGTTTTAGAAGTATGCAAAATATGCATGGATGTCGTAATAGTAAAAATCTTACCAGGGTATCTCCATAGAAGTTACTGTGGTTTAACACGTGCACTAGTTCCACGTATTCACCATAATTTGGAGGAGTTCGATAATAGGTATTGTAATCCTCAAGATAAGTACAATAAGCGATCAGATGACTTTTCTCCTTATAAGTTAATTCGGAGCCATCAGTGTAGTCGGTTTTGTCTACCATCTTCCGCACATTCTTTGAAGAATCAAAATAAGCTGTCAATGGAAATAAGCTGTCAACTATTTTGATATAAACAATATAAATTAGTTAATAACTATGCTTGAGAAACTCACATTGCAGTAGAATCGGAAGCGTATCAACAAGGACCCAAATGTCCATATTGTCTTGCTCAATGTCAGGATCACAAGATACATGGTGACAATCATACCCTCATAAAAACCATACATTTTGCAAAGTGCTTCCCAATTTTGGCAACCAAAATGGGTTATGCTCTGAGCATTACACAGATTTACTTCAAAATCCATATCATGATGGGTCCTTAGGTGTATTTTCTTTGTTTCAAAATTTACATAGAGTCTTGCATGGCATGGGATAAGCTAGTAGAATTGTAAAATATGAAAATTAGACGTTGAAATAGTTGAAGTCATGCTTAATTACGAAAAAAAAACACTTGTCGTTGTTGCGTACCGTTTCAAATCGAATGTCTCCTCGAGCTTAATGCTGAAGCGCCGATCTTCGTCCAGCTCAACGAACCTGTCGCACATACCTCGATCGTCGTGGCACCAGCTGCACTCCCCTGGGAGACTGTCGTCGTCCGAGTATGACATTTCCTATGTTCATAATTCAAAGATTAAACTTGTACATATTCTAGCCCAAGTCATGCCAGAATTCACAGAAAAATCCGGCATGACCTTTGCTAAAAAAGGACATATCGAGCGCCTAAAATTTGCCGGAACGGAAATTAATCAACACTCCAGCAAAACATAGGCCACTCGGAGGTGTAACCTGAACATGACCGGCCACTTGGGCAACCACATATCCTATATGAGCAACACAAGATATACATGAAGATTTGGTAGGTCTCACCTCGAGGTCGGAGGGGGTCGGTGACGGGGACGACGGCGGGGATGATGGAGGGGCTCCTTGATTTTTGCAAAAGCAAAAACCCTATAAGTTATCACTAATACATCCCGAATAATTGCTTAAACTAAAAAAATAACAACAAATATGACATGTTCAACTAGTTCTATTAATTCAACTAGTTCTTACTAAATATAAACTTACTATAAATAGAAAAAAAATCAGTTCTTTCTAAAAATAAAGCAGTTCAACTAGTTATATTAATTTACTTACTAAACTAGTTCAACTAAACTAAACTAGTTCAACTAGTTTATTAATTTACTTACTAAAAATACACTAGTTCTATAAATTCAACTAGTTCAACTAGTTTATTAATTTACTTACTAAACTAGTTCAACTAAAACTAAACTAGTTCAACTAAAACTAAACTAGTTCAACTAAAACTAAACAAGTTCAACTAAAACTAAACTAGTTCAACTAAAACTAAACTATTTCAATTACTAAAAATCATTATCTATGAACCCTAAATTAACATCTACTACTACTAAAAACATCTAGTACTAACTAATTAAGCAGAGAGAAAGGGGGTGGGGAGGGGTGGGGGCTTCCAGAGAGGGGAGAGATGGTGGCGGGGAGGTGCTCGGCGACGGAGAGGTAGGGGCGGCAAGGGCGGGCTCGGGATCGGGAGGCGGCGGTGCTGGGCGGGCACGGGCGGCGGCGGTGAGGTCGATGGCATCGGCGGTGAGGTCAAGGGCAGCGAGAGTGAGGTTAAGAGCGGCGGCGGGCGGCGGTGCTGAGGTTGAGGGCGGGCGGCGGCGGTGAGGGCAGGCTCGGGCGGCAACGACAGAGGAGTAGGGGAAATGGGGGAATGGAGGACTTAGCCAAATTTTGAGCCGGGGCGGGTGGTTAATTCAGAAGTAGCAGTAGCGCATTCCAGAAAGCACGCTACTGCTATGTTAGCTACAACGCGTTCTGGTGTACACGCTACTGCTACTCCTTTCTCTTTTTCCCTTTTTCATTTATTTTTCTTCACATTTTATTTTTTTCCTTTCACCTTATTATATTTCTTTCATTTTCAATTACCTTTCTATTTGCTTTCCATTTAATTTTATATCCTTTAGCAGTAGCGAGTTTAGAAGAAAACGCGCTGCTACAAAGTAAGTAGCGGTAGTGCGGTTCTATATGGATCGCTGCTACTATGTGTAGCGTATCGGCTAAGTCGTGGGAATTATTGTGGTAGCACTTGTTTCCGGACATGCGCTACTGCTAACGTTTCAGCTATAGCGCGCTTTGCATGAACGCGCTACTACAAATTAGCAGTAGTGCCCTATTTTAACCAGCGCTACTGCTATACCTTTGTGTATAGGCTTTTCCCTAGTAGTGGTAGGCGCGCCCCCACCCTCGTGGTCCCCTCATAGCTCCACCGACCTATTTCTTTCGCCTATATATACTCTTATACCCTAAAAACATCAGGGGAGCCACGACACCACTTTTCCAATGCCACAACCTTCTGTACCCCTGAGATCCCATCTTGGGGCCTTTTATGGCGATCTGCCAGAGGGGGATTCAATCACGAAGGGCTTCTACATCAACACCATTACCTCTCCGATGAAGCGTGAGTACTTTACTATAGACCTTCAGGTCCGTAGTTATTAGCTAGATGGCTTCTTCCCTCTCTCTCTTTCATTCTCAATACAAAGTTCTCGTCGATGTTCTTGGAGATCTATTCGATGTAATACTCTTTTGTGGTGTGTTTGCCGAGATCTAATGAATTGTGGATTTATGATCAAGATTATCTATGAATATTATTTGGTTCTTCTCTGAATTCTTATATGCATGATTTGATATCTTTGCAAGTCTCTTTGAATTATCGATTTAGTTTGGCCTACTAGATTGATCTTTCTTGCCATGAGAGAAGTGCTTACCTTTGCTTCAATCTTGCGGTGTCCTTTCCTAGTGACAGTAGGGGCAGAAAGGAACATATTGTATTGTTGCCATCGAGGATAACAAGATAGGGTTTTCATAATATTGCTTGAGTTAATTCCTCTACATCATGTCATCTTGCTTAATGCGTTACTCCGTTCTTTATGAATTTAATACCCTAGATGCATGCTGGATGGTGGTCGATGTGTGGAGTAATAGTAGTTGATGCAGGCAGGAGTCAGTCTACTTGACACGGACGTGATGCCCATGTTCATGATCATTGCCTTAGATGTCATCATAATTATGCGCTTTTCTATCAATTTCTCGGCAGTAATTTTTTCACCCACCGTAATACATGCTATCTCGACAAAAGCCACTAGTGAAACCTATGGCCCCCGGCTGTCTTTTCCATTATATTGAATTTCTTTTGCATATTATTGTATTTTGTTTACATCATGCTAGTTTTCGATCTATTAATTTGTAATCTTTACTTTACAATCTATACATCAAAAATACCAAAAATATTTACTTTATCATTTATCTATCTCTATCAGATCTCACTTTTGCAAGTGACCGTGAAGGGATTGACAACCCCTTTATCGTGTTGGTTGCAAGTTCTTGATGGTTTGTGCATGTATTCAGTGACTTGTGTGTCGTCTCCTACTAGATTGATACCTTGGTTCTCAAAAACTGAGGGAAATACTTACGCTACTTTGCTGCATCACCCTTTCCTCTTCAAGGGAAAACAACCGCAAGCTTAAGAGGTATCAAGATCCCATCTAGGGGCCTTTTTCAGCATCCCTCCGGAGGGGGATTCGATCATGGAGGGCTTCTACATCCACTCTATTACCCTTCCGATGAAGCGTGAGTAGTTTACCACAAACCTACGGGTCCATAGCTAGTAGCTAGATGGCTTCGTCTCTCTCTTTGATTTTCAATACCATGTTCTCCCCGATGTTCTTGGAGATCTATTCGATGTAATACTTTTTTGCGATGTGGTTGCCGAGATCCGATGAATTGTCGATTTACGATCAGCTTATCTATGAATATTATTTGAATCTGCTCTGAATTCTTATATGCATTATTTGATATCTTTGTAATTCTGTTCGAAATATCGGTTTGTTTGGGCCAACTAGACTGGTTTTTCTTATAATGGGAGAAGTGCTTAACTTTGGGTTCAATCTTGCGATGTCCTTTCCCAGTGACAGTAGGGTCAGCAAGGAACGTATTGGATTGTTGCCATCGAGGATAAAAAGATGGGGTTTTCATCATATTGCTTGAGTTAATTCCTCTATATCATGTCACCTTACTTAATGCATTACTCTGCTCTTTATGAACTTAATACTCTAGCTGCATGCTGGATAGCGGTCGATGTGTGGAGTAATAGTAGTAGATGCGGAATCGTTCCGGTCTACTTGACACAGAGGTGATGTCGATATTCATGATCATTGCCTTAGATATCGTCATAACTTAGCGCTTTTCTATCAATTGCTTGGCAGTAATTTGTTCACCCACATATTATTTGCTATCTTGAGAGAAGCCTCTATGAAAACTATGGTGCCCGGTTCTATGTTCCATCATATAAGTTTATGATCTACTATTCTTGCAATCTTTTACTTTTCGATCTATAAACCAAAAATACCAAAAATATTTACTTTATCATTTATCTATCTCTATCCGATCTCACTTTTGCAAGTAACCATGAAGGTATTAAAAACCCATTTATTGTGTTGGGTGCAAGTTTGTTTGATTGTTTGTGCAGGTATTCGGTGATTTGTGCGTTGTCTCCTATTGGATTGATACCTTGGTTCTCAAACTAAGGGAAATAATTATATCTACTTTGCTGCATCACCCTTTCCTCTTCAAGGGAAAACCAATGCAAGCTCAAGAAGTAGTAGTGTGTTCCCCCCTTTGGCCCATTAAGCCCATATAGCCTCCAGGGGCTTCTCGAAACCCCTTCCGGTGATCCGATGAATACCCGGTACACTCTGAAACTCTTCCCGTGTCCGAATATCATCGTCCTATATATCAATCTTTACCTCCAGACCATTCTGGAGCTCCTCATCATGTCTGTGATATCTTTCGGGACTCCGAATATCATTCTGTCATGAAATTGTATAACTCATGTAACACAATATCGTCAACGAACATTAAGTGTGCGGACCCTACGGGTTCGAGAACTATGTAGACATGATCGAGACACCTCTCCGGTTAATAACCAATAGTGGAACCTGGATGCTCATATTGGTTCCTACTTATTCAATGAAGATCTTTATCGGTCGAACCATTATGACAACATACGTAATTCCCTTTGTCTATTGGTATGTTACTTGCCCGAGATTCGATCGTCTTATCTTCATACCTAGTTCAATCTCGTTACCGGCAAGTCTCTTTACTCGTTCCGTAATACATCATCTTGTAACTAACTCCTTAGTCACTTTGCTTGCAAGCTTCTTGTGATGTTTATTACCGAGAGGGCCCGGAGATACCTCTCCGACACTCGGAGTGATAAATCCCAATATTGATCCATGCCAACTCAATAGACACCTTCGGAGATACTTGTAGAGCATCTTTATGATCACCCAGTTACATTGTGATGTTTCATAGCACACAAGGTGTTCCTCCGGTATCCGGGCGTTGCATGATCTCATTGTCGAAGGAGCATGTATTTGACATTCAAGAAGGCAATAGCAATAAACTGAACGATCATATGCTAAGCTAATGGATGGGTCTTGTCCATCACATCATTCTCCTAATGATGATCCTGTTATCAAATGACAACTCATGTCTATGCAGGAAACCTTAACCATCTTTGAGCAACGAGCTAGTCTAGTAGAGGCTTACTGGGGACACGGTATTTGTTTATGTATCCACACATGTATAAGTTTCCGGTCAATACAATTCTAGCATGAAAAATAAACCTTTATCATGATCAAGGAAATATAATAATAATCATTTTATTACAGCCCCTAGGGCATATATGCATCAGTCTCCCACTTGCACTGGAGTCAATAATCTAGTTCGCATCCTCATGTGATTAACACCCATAGTTCACATCGCCATGTGACTAACACCCAAAGAGTTTACTAGTCAATAATCTAGTTCACATCACCATGTGATTAATACTCAAAGAGTACTAAGGTCTGATCATGTTTTGTTTGTGAGGAAGTTTAGTGAATGGGTCTGCCACATTCAGACCCGTATGTATTTTGCAAATTTCTATGTCTACAATGCTCTTCATGGAGTTACTCTAGCTAATTGCTCCCACATTCAGTACGTGTCCAGATTGAGACTCGGATTCAGCCAGATTGGTGTTTAAAGCTTGCATCAACGTAACTCTTTACGATGAACCCTTTATCACCTCCATAATCGACAAACATTTCCTTAGTCCACTTTAGGTACCTAAGGATAATTTTGACCGTTGTCCAATGGTCCACTCCTGGATCACTATTGTACCCCCTTGTCAAACTCATGGCAAGGCACACAACAGATCCGGTACACATCATGGCATATTTTATAGAACCTATGCCTGGGGCATAGGGAATGACTTTCATTCTCTCTCTCTATCTTCTTCCGTGGTCGGGCTTCGAGTCTTACTCAACTTCGCACCTAGCAACACATGCAAAAGAACCCATTCTTTGACTATTCCATTTTGAACTTCTTCAAAACTTTGCCAAGGTATGTGCTTTGTGAAAGTCCTATTAAGCGTCTTGATCTATCCCTATAGATCTTGGTGCCCAATATGTAAGTAGCTTCACTGTGGTCTTTCATTTAAAAACTCCTATTCAAGTATCCATTTATGCTATCTACAAATTCTATATCATTTCCAATGAACAATATGTCATCTCCATATAATATCAGAAATGCTACCGAGCTCCCACTCACTTTCTTGTAAATACAGGCCTCACCATAAGTCTGTATAAAACCATATGCTTTGATCACCTCATCAAAGAGTATATTCCAACTCCGAGATGCTTGCACCAGTCCATAAGATGGATCGCTAGAGCTTGCACACTTTGTTAGCAGCTTTAGAATTGACAAAACCTTCTGGTTGCATCATATACAACTCTTCTTTAAGAAATACATTAAGGAATGTAGTTTTGATGTCCATTTGCCAGATTTCATAATGATAAAATGCGGCAATTGCTAACATGATTCAGACAGACTTAAGCATCGCTAGGGGTGAGAAAGTCTCATCGTAGTCAACTCCTTGAACTTGTCGAAAACCTTTTGTGACAAGTCGAGCTTTGTAGACAGTAATATTACACCATCAACGTCAGTCTTCTTGACAATCCATTTATTCTCAATGGCTCGCCGATCATCGGGCAAATCCACCAAAGTCCACACTTTGTTCTCATACATGGATCATATCTCAGATTTCATGGCCTCAAGCCATCTCTCGGAATTTGGGCTCATCATAGCTTCTTCATAGTTCGTAGTTTTTCCTTGGTCTAATAGCATGACTTCCAGGACAGGATTACCATACCACTCTAGTGCCGACCGTGTTTTGGTTGACCTACGAAGTTTAATAGTAACTTGATCTGAAGTTTCATGATCATCATCATTATCTTCCTCTCTAGTTGGTGTAGGCATGAGGGGAACTGTTCTCTTTGATGTGTTACTTTCCAATTCGAGAGAAGGTATAACTACCTCATCAAGTTCCACTTTCCTCCCACCCACTTCTTTCGAGAGAAACTCCTTCTCTAGAAAGGACCCATTCTTGGCAACAAAGATATTGCCTTCATATCTGTGGTAGTAGGTGTACCCAATAGTTCCTTAGGGTATCCTATGAAGAAGCACTTCTCCGATTTATGTTCGAGCTTATCAGGCTGAAGCCTTTTGACATAAGCGTCGCATCCCCAAACTTTAAGAAATGACAGCTTAGATTTCTTTCCAAACCACAATTCATACGGTGTCATCTCAATAGATTTAGATGGTTCCCTATTTAACGTGAATGCGGTTGTCTCTAATGCATGACCCCAAAACGATAATGGTAAATCGGTAAGAGACATCATAGAATGCACAATATCTAATAAAGTACAGTTACGACGTTCGGACACACCATTATGTTGTGGTGTTCCAGGTGGCGTGAGTTGTAAAACAATTCCACATATTTTTAAATGAAGGTCAAACTCGTAACTCAAATATTCACCTCCACGGTCATATCATAGAATTTTCTTGTTACGATGATTCTCTCATTCACTCAGAAGTTCTTTCAACTTTTCAAATGTTTCAGATTTGTGTTTCATCAAGTAGATATACCCATATCTACTCAAATCATTTGTAAAGATTATAAAATAACGATACCCGCCGCGTGCTCAACACTGGTCGGACCACATACATTGAAATGTATTGTTTCCAATAAGGCATTAGCTCGCTCCATTGTTTCGGATAATGGAGTTTTAGTCATCTTGCCCATGAGGCATTGTTCGCAGGTATCAAATGATTCATAATCAAGTGATTCCAAGAGTCCATCTCCATGGTTTCTTCATGCGCTTTACACCAATATGACCTAAACGGCAGTGCCACAAGTATGTTCCACTATCATTATTAACTTTGCATCTTTTGGCATCAATATTATGAATATGTGTTCACTACGATCGAGATTCAGTAAACCATTCACATTGGGTGTATGACCATAGAAGGTTTTATTCATGTAAACAAAACAACAATTATTCTCTGACTTAAATGAATAACCGTATTGCAATAAACATGATCTAATCATGTTCATGCTCAATGCAAACACCAAATACCATTTATTTAGGCTCAACACTAATCCCGAAGGTAGAGGGAGTGTGCGATGGTGATCGTATCAAGCTTGGAATCACTTCCAACACACATCATCACCTTGCCCTTAACTAGTCTATGTTTATTATACAACTTCTGTTTTGAGTTACTAATCTTAGTAACTAAACCGGTATCAAGTATCCAGGGGTTACTACGAACACTAGTAAGGTACACATCAATAACATGTATATCAAATATACCTTTGTTCACTTTTCCATCCTTCTTATCCGCGAAGTATTTGGGGCAGTTCCACTTCCAGTGACCATTTACTTTGCAGAAGGAGCACTCAGTTTCGGGCTTGGGTCCAGCTTTGAATTTCTTTAGGTGAGCGGCAACTTGCTTGCCATTCTTCTTGAAGTTCACTTTCTTTCGCTTGCCCTTTTTCTTGAAACTAGTGGTCTTATTGACCATCAACAGTTGGTGCTCTTTTTTTGATTTCTACCTCCGCTGATATTTGCATCGCGAAGAGCTCGGAAATCATTTTCATCATCCCTTGCATATTATAGTTCATCACGAAGCTCTAGTAGCTTTGTGATAGTGACTGGAGAAATCTGTCAATCATTATCTTATCTAGAAGATTAACTCCCACTTGATTCAAGTGATTGTAGCACCCAGACATTTTGAGCACATGCTCACTGGCTTATCCATTTTGCTCCATCTTGTAGGCAAAGTACTTGTCAGAGGTCTCATACCTGTCAACATGGGCATGAGCTTGAAATATCAATTTCAGCTCTTGGAACATCTCATATGTTCTATGGCGTTCAAAACGTTTTTGGATTCCCGATTCTAGGCCGTAAAGCATGGCGCACTAAATTATCAAGTAGTCATCAAATCAAGCCTTTCAAACATTCTTAACATCTACATCAGCTCCTGAAGTAGGTCTGTCACCAAGTGGTGCATCAAGGACATAATTCTTTTGTGCAACAATGAGGATAATCCTCAGATCACGGACCCATTCCGCATTATTGCTACCATCATCCTTGAACTTAGTTTTCTCTAGGAACATATCAAAAACAGGGGAGCTACATTGCAAGCTATTGATCTACAGCATAGATTTCCAAATACTAGCAGGACTAAGTTCGTGATAAATTAAGTTCAATTAATCAAATTGCTAACAAACTCCCACCAAGTTATCTAAGTGATACATGATCCAAATCAACTAACCGTTGTCCGATCATCACATGAGACAGGGTAGTCATCAATGGTGAACATCTCTATGTTGATCATATCTACTATATCACTCATGTTCCACCTTTCGGTCTCCTGTGTTTCGAGACCATGTCTGTACATGCTAGGCTCATCAAGTTTAACCCAAGTATTCTACATGTGTAAATCTGGCTTACACCCGTTGTATGTGAACGTAGATTCTATCACACCGGATCATCACGAGGTGCTTCAAAACGATGAACCTTAGCAATGATGCATACTCAGGGAGAACACATTTATCTTCAAATTTAGTGAAGGGATCATCTTATAATGCTACCGTCGTTCTAAGAAAAACAAGATGCATAAAGGATAAACATCACATGCAATCAAAATATGTGACATGATATGGCCATCATCGTATTGTGCTTTTGATCGCCATCTCCAAAGCATCGTCATGATCTCCATCGTCACCGGCTTGACACCTTAATCTCCATTATTGCGTCGGGGTCGTCTCACAAACTATTGCTTCTACAACTATTGCTAACGCATAGCAATAAAGTAAAGCATTTAGATGGCACTTGCATTTCATATAATAATTAAGAGACAACCCTAAGGCTCCTGCTGGTTGTTGATATTACAAAACATGATCATCTCATACAACAACATATATCACATCACGTCTTGACCATATCACATCACAACATTCCCTGCAAAAACAAGTTAGACATCCTTTATTTTGTTGTTGCAAGTTTTACGTGGCTGCTGCGGGCTTCTAGCAAGAACCGTTCTTACCTACAGGAAAAACCACAACGGTGATTTATCAAGTTTGTTGTTTTAACCTTCTTCAAGGACCGGCCGTAGTCAAATTCTATTCAAATAAAGTAGGAGAAATAGACACCCGCCAACCTCCTTTATGCAAAACAAGTTGCATGTCAGTCAGTGGAACCTGTCTCATGTTCGTGGACATGTAAGGTTGGTTCGGGCTGCTTCATCCCAAAATACCATTGAATCAAAATAAGACGTTGGTGGTAAGCAGTATGACTATCATCACCCACAATTCTTTGTGTTCTACTCGTGCAAATCATCTACGCATAGACTTGGCTTGGATGACACTGTTGGGGAATCTTGCATGGAAAACAAAAAAATCTACGGACACGCAATATCTATCCATATAGATACATAGAAACGAGAGGGGAGAGTGTGTCTACGTACCCTCATAGACCATAAGCAGAAGCATTTTGTAATGCGGATGATGTACTCGAACTTCTTGGCGATCCAACCGATTGAGTACCGAACGTATGACACCTCTGTGTTCAGCACACGTTTAGCTCGGTGATGTCCTCTCCTTCTTGATCCAGCAAGACGGGTGAAGTAATGGATTAGTTCCGGCAGCACGGCAGCATGGTGACAATGATGGTGATGCTATCTCTGCAGGGCTTCGCCTAAGCACTACAAAAATATGACCGAGGGAGGAAACTGTGGAGAGGGGCGCCGCACATGGCTAAGCGATTGTCGTGGTAATGTGTGGTGCCCCCTCCCACATATATAGGTGGGAGAGAGCGGCAGCAGCCAGGAGGCGCCCCAAGTGGGGCTGAATCCCACTTGGGCTCCTGCCCTTGGCCGCCCCCTTTCCTTGTTTGGGTGCGGGAGGAAGGCAGGGGGAGGAGGTGCCCCCTTCCTTTCTCTCATGAGGAGGGAAAGGCTGGAGGGGCCAACCCTCCCCCTTTCCTTCCCCTAGGGCCGGCAGCCAGGGAGAGGGGTGCACCAGCCCCTTGTGGGCTTGTGTGTTTCCCCCTTTGGCCCATTAAGACCATATAGCCTCCCAGGGCTTCCCGGAACCCCTTCCAGTGATCCAATGAATACCAGGCACACTGCAAAACTCTTCCAGTGTTGGAATATCATCGTCCTATATTTCAGTATTTACCTCCGGGCCATTCTGGAGCTCCTCATCATGTCTGTTATCTCATCCGGGACTCCGAACAACATTGGGTCACCAAATCATATAATTCAAATAACATTATATCGTCAACTAAGTTTAAGCGTGCAGACCCTATGGGTTCGAGAACTATGTAGACATGACCAAGACACCTCTCCGGTAAATAACCAATAGCAGACCTGGATACCCATATTGGTTCCTACATATTCTACAAAGATCTTTTTCGGTCGAACTATTATGACAACATACGTAATTCCCTTTGTCTGTCGGAATGTTACTTGCCCGAGATTTGACCGTTGGTATCTTCATACCTAGTTCAATCTCATTACCGTCAAGTCTTTTTACTCGTTCCGTAATACATTATCTAGTAAGTAACTCGTTAGTCACTTTGCTTGCAAGCTTCTTGTGATGTGTATTACCGAGAGGGCCTGGAGATACCTCTACGACACTCGGAGTGACAAATCCCAATCTTGATCCATGCTGACTCAACAGACACCTTTGGGATATCTGTAGAGCATCTTTATGATCTCCTAGTTAAGTTGTGATGTTTGATAGCACACAAGGTATTCCTCCGGTATCCGGGAGATGGTCTCATTGTCGAAGGAACATGTATTTGACATTCAAGAAAGCAATAGCAATAAACTGAATGATCATATGCTAAGCTAACGGATGGGTCTTGTCCATCACATCATTCTCCTAATGATGTGATCCCGTTATCAAATGACAACTCAGGTCTATGGTCAGGAAATCTTAACCATCTTTGATCTACAAGCTAGTCCAAGAGAGTCTTACTAGGGACACGATATTTTTTTTATGTATCCACACATGTATTTAAGTTTCTGGTTATGTAGCAACCCGATCCCAATGGATCGAAGTCTCTCTGCTTAAGTGTCATCCCTGGATCGGTATGCTGACACACACAGTACTCGAGGAATTATAACAGACTTCAATCACACACTTATTACATCGAAGTCCTCATAAAGAGTATTTATTACAAAAATATGGCTGAAGGCCAACTAAATAAAATAACTATGGAAGCTTCGAAGATAAATGAGTCCATCAACTCCACGGCAAAACTAAGTGCATTACAATGACCTAGCGCACCTTATTCTTCGTCGGAAAACTCTACAACAGGAGACGTTCTAGCCGTGTAGGTTAGCACATGGAATATGCTGGTAGAGTCACACTATAGAGCAATGGATGAAAAAGACTATAACTACATGCATATTTCGCTGGTGGAGGCTCTAAGTTTATTTTTTTTGTGCATGAAACTAATTTTTCCCTACAACAAACGAATAAATTTTATTTACTACCAAGTTTATGCCATCATTGAGAAGGTTCCTCCCACTTAAATTGTCCATAACCGAGTATAATCAATAAACCCAATATATTAATTAAATAGAGTGATGAGATCAACAAATAATCCACTTCCAGATACTCAAATTGTCCATAACCGAGGACACGACTAACCATGATTACTTTGTACACTCTGCAGAGGTTTGCGCACTTTTCCCCACAAGACTCGACCACCTCCATGATTGGAAGATCGAGACATAGCCTTTCTGAAGTATTTACTCTTTACTCTGGGTAGACTGGTACACCTACTTTCCCCTACATCTGCTATTCTACCATTGAAAGAGGTCACACAAATTACTCAACTATGCCAGAGCCCATAATGGATTGTGGCTGCACATGGAAGTTTCTAGGCATGAAATATCATATGATCCCTTTGAGCCTGGGTGGCTGACCTAGGGTAATCACACGGGTACTCCGGTATTCCCTTGGGCAAGCACTGGTTTCTCTAGGTGCCCCAAACAATCCACCCAGATGTGTATTAAAGTTGCCACCTTAACTTTCCCTTAGTTATTATTACTCTGGCAACTTTCATGAATCTCACATACCAATCCCCGTCTACGAGCATGGCTAAGCAATTTATAAGCATAACGTATATTCCCGGGGTGTTTCAAAGGTAATAGGTTCTTACCTCATGAACTACATAACAAACCACATGTTCCCAATCCTACTCATGCAATCTTTGAGGGTGAAACTAATGCATAGTAAAAACTGGGTATGAAAAAGTATGATCAAAGTGTATTGCCTTGCCGATGATCGGAAAACTCTAGAGATTCGTAGTAACAAGCTTCACACTCCGGAAAATCTATCTTAAACAAACAATATCATACATAAGCACTCAATCAAAAGATGCAAAGAGAATCGAAGAAAAATATTCGGAAAACAAAAAAATAAGAAAATATCTAATGTAAACAGAATAGCATTTTTAATAGTACCATAATTATGTGGATTAGATCTTAACAGAAGGTACATGTGATTAGCTTCGATTTGCAAATAGAATCAACTAAAATGGAGCTACGAAACTCAAGTTACGATCAAACGAAGTTCAAATTCAAATCTGAACAAATTCAAATTTTAAACCTTCAAAAACATTTTCAAGTTGGTTTAATGGATAGATGAGATTGCTCTGAAGATTTTGGCGTTGGTCTCATCGAATTCGGGCAAACGAGAAAAAAGTTATGCTAGATTGAAATGCAAGGACTAATCTGTAAAAGAAAATTAATAAATAGGTCCCTGGCAGAAAAGGAAAAGAAAAAGAAAAAAGAACTAACGAACGAACGTTCGCTATAGAAACCTAAAGAATAAAAACCGTTCGGTATAGAGACCTAACATGCGAACGCTCGCTAAATAAAAAAGGGTTTCGAAAAAAACAGACGCGATCTAGATTGTTGGATCCAGATCGGTTGGGCGAGGGGGTCGGGGCTGCCTGCGGTGGTGGACATCAACAGCGGCGAGGCAGACGACGGCGGCGACTTCGGCTCGAGGCTCCAGCGACTTGCGGCGGTCGGGGTGACGACGGCTTGCGGTGGCGGCATCGGCGGCGGAGTGCGTCGGCGGCGCCGGCTTGCGGCAGCGGCGGAGGCGATGCGAGGCGGCGGCGGCTCGACTTGTGGAGGAGAGGGGCCGGGGGCCTCGGCTTTTAAAGGGGTCGGGGCTGGCTGGCTGGGCCGCGGCCTGGCCAGGTTGGCTGGGCCGGCCCGGTTCGCCGGAGACTTCTTCTTTTTTTTAAACAATTTTTTCAGAGAGAGAAAAGCACGCAAAACTAAAACAAATATAACTAAAAATAAAAGAAAAAATTCACATAATAATTTGGCTTTATTAATGACCTAGAGAACCATTTTCTGGGCCTAAATGCCTAAACTAAAAACAAACTTTTTAGTACTAATTACTCTACAATAAAAATAAATAAACTTGCAAATAAAATCAAATAAAATATTCAAAAATTCAAAATTCAATTTCCAATATTTCTTAGTTGTTTTTGAAGAAGTCCTTTTATCTTCTCCTTTTTATTTTATTTTTTGCAATAATTGGAAAAGAATTTTGAACAAAACAATTTTATCCAATTTTCCATTTTTGATAAATCAAAAATGGACTTTTGGGATACCTCTTACTGTCTCAATTTGGTCCTTGAGTTGCTTAAGGTCTCTTGGATCAAAATCAAATAAAACAAATAAGAGAAAAATGTATAAATCATGGATGCATATGAAATGATCTATAAATAACATCCAAATTGAAATTTGGGATGTTACAAACCTACCCCCCTTAAGAGGAATCTCGCCCTCGAGAGTCGGGTTGCCTAGCAAATAGGTGTGGGTGGTCCTTGCATAGGTCTTCTTCGCGCTCCTAGTTGGCTTCCTACTCGGTATGGTGACTCCACTGAACTTTGCAAAACTTGATGACCTTCCTACAAGTAACTCGGATGGCAAACTCGAGAATCTTAACGGGTTTCTCCTCATATGTCAGGTCACTCTCCAACTGAATTGCTTCTAGTGGCACTGTATCTCTTAGAGGAATATCGGCCATCTCAGCATGTCACTTCTTCAACTGGGAAATGTGAAACACATCATGAACTCCTAACAAATCTTCGGGTAATTCCAACTTCTAGGCAACTTTACACATACGCTCCAAGACTCTGTGTGGTCCCACAAATCGTGGTGCTAACTTTCCTTTGACTCCAAATCGTTTAACTCCGTGAAGTGGGGACACACAACGATATGCTCTGTCTCCGACATCATAGGTTACCTCCTTGCGTTTAGTATACGCACACCTCTTCTGCCTGGACTGGGCTATCTTGAGTCTATCACGGATCAACTTGACCTTATCCTCTAAATCTTTGATTAAATCTAGTCTAAACAACTGCCTATCTCCAACTTCATCCCACATCAATGGTGTCCTGCACCTCCTTCAGTACAAAGCTTCGAAAGGGGGCCATCTTCAAACTGGCTTGATAATTGTTCTTATATGAGAACTCTGCATATGGTAAATTATCATCCCAACTAGATCCATAATCTAGCGCACAAGCTCTCAACATGTGTCGGTGTCAAAACCGGCAGATCTCGGGCAGGGGGTCCCGAACTGTGCGTTTAAGACTAATGGTAACAAGAGGCAGGGGACACGATGTTTTACCCAGGTTCGGGCCCTCTCGATGGAGGTAATACCCTACTTCCTGCTTGATTGATCTTGATGATATGAGTATTACAAGAGTTGATCTACCACGAGATCGTAGAGGCTAAACCCTAGGAGCTAGCCTATGATTATGATTGTTGTTGCCCTACGGACTAAACCCTCTGGTTTACATAGACACCGGAGGAGGCTAGGGTTACATAGAGTCGGTTACAGAGAAGGAGATCTAACATCCGAATCGCCAAGCTTGACTTCCACGCAAAGGAGAGTCCCATCCGGACACGGGACGAAGGCTTGAGTCTTGTATCTTCATAGTACAACAGTCTGGCCAAAGTATATAGTCCGGCTGTCCGGATACCCTCTAATCCAGGACTCCCTCAGTAGCCCCTGAACAAGGCTTCATTGACGATGAGTACGGCGCGCAGATTGTCTTCGGCATTTCAAGGCGGGTTCCATCTCCGAATACTCCAACATAAACTTCGAACACATGAATCGTGTCTGGCTCTGCAAGACGAATTTCACATACCATCGTAGAGAGAACAATATTCCACAAATACAATCTGCTGACAACTTCAGATAACGTGACATCACACCATGGCCGAGTCATCATTGGAACCGTTTTCCCACAACCAGCTACCGCACATATTGCGAGGCGGTTTCCTTGGCACGTCTTGTCGAAGCAGAGATCGTGTCCCCTTATCACGGGATTCTCATTAATACGGGTACAGGTAACCCAACCATGCCATTTAACGTGGCGCTTGGAAAATAAGCGATTTTAACTGGCAAGCGGGGAGGCGCATAGTTTTCGCCACCTCTATAAAGAGACAAGGATCCCCCATTCTTACCCACGCCTTCTTCCTCCTTTGCTCATCCATCCTCGCACTCTTGAGCCCCAGTGCCCAAGTTCTCACCTTCTCCGTAGGACCATTCCCAGTATGTCTAGAGCGGGAGTCAAGTGGATGGCCTCCTCCGTCACGGAGGAGGACATTACCAAGCTTCGGGTGGTCGGACACCTGGCCGCAAATGTCGTGCACAGGCTTCCGACAGAGGGACAGATCACCCCTACTCCAAAGTCTCGGGAGAGAGTTGTATTTCTATCTCATTTCATCCACGGACTAGGATTTCCACTCCACCCCTTTGTCCGCAGGCTCATGTTTTACTATGGGCTAGATTTCCATGATCTAGCCCCAAATTTCATCCTCAACATCTCGGCGTTTACTGCCGTGTGCGAGGCCTTTCTCCGCATTAAGCCCCACTTCGGCCTGTGGTTACAAATCTTCTGCATGAAACCGAAGATCGTGAGCGGCCAGCAAGCGGAGTGCGGAGGCGCCATGGTGGGCAAAATGCCCAACGTTACCTAGATTGACGGCTCCTTCATGGAGACTGTGAAAGGATGGCAATTGGGGTGGTTCAACATCACCGAGCCGCGCGGCATGAATTGGGCAGCGGCCCCCGAATTCCGATCCGGAATCCCCATGCAGCTCACCTCCTGGGAAAAGAAGGGCCTGGCCTGGGGCGAACTCACGGAGCTGATCGGACTGCAGAATTGCATCAAGAACATGATAGGGAAGAAGATCAAGCTTGTCAACGTGGTCCAGGTCATGCTCATCTGCCGAATCCTCCCGTGTCAAAGACGGGCATTCACTCTATGGGAGTTCGATCCGGCTGAACACCAGACACTGCGAGAGGTTTTCGGCATGATGCATAAGGACGTCTAGAAGGTGCTATTCAAGGCCACCAAAGTTCCTCCTTCCACATCTGAGGACCGCGGGCTCAGTGCCACGCGGCTCGCCAATCCGGTAAGTTCTCTGAATATTACTAGATGTACCTTTCCCAGCATATCCGTGGGAGGATTTTAGGTCACCACACTTTTCAAACAGGATTACGTGACGACGGCGGAGCGGATCGACTGCCCGGCTCCACTACGGAAGATCCAGCAACCGCACTCCTAATGAAGATGCTAGTCCCGGTGCTTTATAAGGTGCCGGAGAAGAAGGCCGAAAAGAAGGCCACGGGGACCAGGAAGTGTCTTCGGTGCGAGGTTGCACCGGACGCCTCGTCCGAAGATGATGAGGCGCGCTCCTCCCATGAAGGGGAGGAGAAGAAGAAGAGGAAGGCAGTCCCGTCCGGGGAGGCCGAAATGTCCAAGAAAGCGGCCGCGGGGACCAGGAGGGGTCTCCGGCGCAAGGCCGTAATAGACTCGCCGTCTGAGGATGGCGAGGCAGATTCCCCCCACGGAGACGGGAGGAAACATGAAGAAATTCCCCCTCCCGCATTGGGGAGGAGAAGAAAAGAAAAGCAGCCCCACAAGGGGAGGCTGGGACACCGAAGAAGGGGAAGGCGTCCCTTCTGGATCACTCCACTACGGCCGCCTACAGCAAGGAGGAGTGGCTGCCCAGGGGCAAGCCCCTGGCGAGATCGTATGTATCCGCACTCTGTAATACTTTTTGTGCGAGTTAACGTCATAGTTTGTAATAATGCCAAACACGCATATGCAGTCCGGCCAGGTCCCATCTTGAGGCATCCTCTTTGGATGGGTCCTTGAGTGAATCGAAGATGAATAGCGATTCACTCCCGACGGCCACCTCCACACGACCTGTAGACGACGTTGTGGTGTTGTCCCAAAGGATACTAGAGCAGGGGGCGACGGTTCTGGAGACGCCCCAAGGTAAAATCCCAGACGCCAGGTACATGGGGGGTAAGATTCCCATGGATTATGCGGACGGGAGCAACAATAAGTCTGGATCCCAGCCGGTTACCGCGCTGGAGCCTCCAAAGGTTCCGAATTCGAGTAGGCAGCCCCTCAGTAAGGAGGGCGAGCCAGCCGTGCCGATGTAATACGTCCAGCCGGAGGCATCGGATAATTTGCTGGAAGTGCTTCGTGGCGCTTCCATTGACGAAGAGCACTGTACTCTTATGAGTACGGTGCTTGAGAAAGTTCGGTCCGCTAAAAGCGGATTGACTGAAGCCTGCACCAGCCTACTAGCAGGCTTTGAGGTAAGTAATCAAAAAGTTTGAGAAATTATCACCCAATAGATAGTAGCCCCTGATACTCTGTTTGCTGTTCGGAAAGAAGAACCAAACGGAGGTTCAACTTTTAATCTGCAGGAGTCTAACAATGAATGTCTATGTGAATAAGCAGGCATTACTGCTGACCGCTGCCGCCCGCACTGCTGAGGTCACTGGGCTCGCGCGGTTCCTGAAGCAGATCGAAGAGGAGCTCAGCCTCATGAAGAGGCAGCTCGAAGAGAACAAAGGCGGCCATGGAGCGCAGTGAGCGTGAAAAGCAGGATGCTCGGGTGGGCGAGGTGTAGCAAGAGCTCCAGGAGTTCGGCAAGAAGTTCGAGTCCTTGGAGCGTGACCTCAAGACGCAAGAGTCTAAGCTTGCAAAGGCCCTCCAGAGCGCAAAAGACGCCAAGGCCGAAGCCCAAAAGGCCTTCCAGGAAATCCAAGCGGCCATGAAGATAGCGGCGGGTAAGGCATTTGTTATGCAAAGGAAGCATCTAGAGGAGGCATTTCTTTTATTTAACCGAATTTGGAGCTCTCCAGGGCCATTCGCAGATCTGCCATGCAGCATATCGGATGCCATGGAGTTCTACCGTGCTGAAGAGGGGAGCTCTACAGAGAAGTTGTTCTGGTCCCAGTATACTAGAGTTGATCACCCGATGCCTCCGAGTGACCAACTGAAGCAATTGGTCGAACTCCGTAGGGCGGCCGAACTGGCCATGAAGGACCTCATAGTCCGGATGTGGCCTGGTGAGCCCCTGTCCGACAGCTACATCGGTCTTATAAAGAGGATGGTAAATGCCTATCCGCGGCTTGAAGTTATCAAGCAATCCGTCTGTATTGAGGGTGCCCGCCGGGCCTTTGCCCGTGCGAAGATGCATTGGGCCAAACTGGATGCAGAGAAGCTGGTGAAGGATGGACCGCCAGAGGGTAAGGCGCATCGCTACCCCGAGAAATATTATGATGGCGTTATGAAAGTCGCTCGCATCATGGCCGATGAATGTACCAAGGACATAATCTTTGAGTGAATGTACTCATGTCATCTTTGTAATATGAAAACGAGTTTGTTTGCGCTATATGGCGCTTTGTTGATTTAAAATATTACCTTTTGTGCGGCTGTTTATAAAATTCTGAAAGTAGGCTAGTCGTCGGCTTCCGCCCCCATGTAACTAGTACTGGGGTGTTCGTGGAAAACCAAAACACTCTTTATCCAAATTTTTGGTCCATTAAGGAGGTGTTTAGCGCAGCGAACAAGGCAATCAGACTATGCGGCTTTATAACTCTCACTTAGCCATAGAAGTCTACAATTTTAAATTTTGGCGAAGCCCCTAGTATTCGGAAAGCCGAATTGGGGCGCTATACACGCCTAAATCGGACAAGGCCGATTCCTCGCCTGAAGCGGAAAAAATCTTTAAGGATTTAGGACCTCTTGAACAGCGACCAACTCTCACCGCATCATGACAGTCAGTTTTCGGCTTTCTCTACTAAGGTGCTCGTCCGGAAGAACCGGGACACAATCACAGTAGTTCTCCCTGCGCTACCTTAGCCGATATAACGAAACATAAGGTACCAAAACAAGGGAGCCAGACAAACCCAACTATTGACCCAAGACATGATTCGGAGCTGATGCATATAATGCTATAAGTTCGGGGTGCCGCACTGTCGAAAGTGTTTAGACTTATCTTGCCGTATTATGGGGCACCGTAAGAAGCCCCTGGCAAACTGATGTACCAAAATGTACGGATGTAATGTCAAATAAACATTTTAGGGAAAATATGAAGATAGTAATAATAAGTTGACGCTGTATATTATTTCCTGTTGTTATTTAAATAATACGTCCAAGCGTATGTGTACAGTTAATGTGTTAAGCAGAAACAAATAGGACTATTTGACATGTCCTATCCAAGGGCGGGCCGCATACGGGTATGCAAAATAGGTATAACGATCGTTAACAGAGACCACCTGGGTGTTCCCTTTGTACGCAGAGCCTCTTGCCTCCTTGGTTTTCCCTCCTATGATGAGTCCGATGATCAGGTTCTTTGAAGGGGCTTCCCGAAAGTAGGGTCCTGAAAGAGAAAGAAGGTTATAAAGGTATGCGGGTCTCGTGGCGGTTGAACCGCACTGTCGACCGCCTTGTTGTTGCGCCTCCGCCTATGCCCATGGTATTTTTAGTGCGTATTTGTGTACGTGTGGCACAAATGCTGCCTGAGTGGGGCTAGGGCGAAGGCCGGATTGCTAGTCGCGCTCTTGGCATGCCTAACCATCCTGTTGCAAAGTACTCCGGACTCGCTTGACGGTGTCCGATGTTGTCATCACCGAATTGGTGGTCTGCCCGAGAGGCTGCTTTGTACTTCTGTTGCAAGGGCTGCTGTGTGCTCTTTCGTACGGAGAGAGCGGTCTATGTTTCCATTGACTGTTATAACCCCACGAGGTCCTGGCATCTTTAGCTTGAGGTATGCACAGTGTGGTACCGCATTGAATCGAGCAAATGTGGTTCGTCCAAGCAGTGCACGATAGCCACTACAGAAAGGGACGATATCAAAGATTAACTCCTCGCTTCGGAAATTATCCGGGGATCCGAAGACCAATTCCAGTGTTATTGAGCCCGTACAACGGGCCTCTACACCCGAAAATACACCTTTGAAGGTGGTTTTGGTGGGTTTGATCCTCAAGGGATCGATGCCAATTTTGCGCAATGTGTCTTGATAAAGCAGGTTCAGGCTACTGACACCATCCATGAGGACTCACGTGAGGTGGAATCCGTCGATGATTGGGTCAAGGACCAATGTGGCTGAACCACCGTGACGGATGCTGGTAGGGTGGTCCCTGCAATCGAAAGTGATCGGACAAGATGGCCATGGGTTGAACTTTGGGGCGACTGGCTCCATCGTATAGACGTCCCTTAGTGCATGCTTTCGTTCCCGTTTGGGAATGTGGGTGGCATAGATCATGTTTACCGTGTTCACCTGGGGAGGAAATTTCTTCTGTCCCCTAGTGTTCGGACGCCGGGGATACTCATCATCATCGCTGTGCAGCCCCTTGTCCTTGTTTTTGGCATTTATCTTGCCCGCCTGTTTGAACACCGAGCAATCCCTGTTAGTGTGGTTGGCTGGCTTATCAGGGGTGCTGGCACGAGAGGTCGAGTATGTGGTCCAGACTGGACAATCCCGGATTGTTTCTTTTGAATGGCTTTTTCCACTCACCAGATTTTGAGCCACTGAATCCGGTGTTGACTAGCGTGTCTTCGGTGTTGTCGCCATTGTTCCGACGCTTATGTCTGTTGCACCGTGGCTTTCCGTTACTATCACGGACATCTGAAGTGCCTGAGTTTCCTGGTGTGGTGCTACTGCGAGCCAGCCAACTGTCCTCGCCCGTGCAAAAGCGGGTCATGAGTGTCGTGAGGGCCACCATGGACTTCGGTTTTTCTTGGCCGAGATGTCGGGCGAGCCACTCATCGCGGATATTATGCTTAACGGCTGCCAAGGCTTCGGCGTCCGGACAGTCGACAATTTGGTTCTTATTAGTTAGGAACCAAGTCCAGAATTTCCTGGCTAACTCTCCGGGCTGTTGGGTAATGTGACTCAAGTCATCAACATCCGGTGGTCGCACGTAAGTGCCTTGGAAGTTGTTGAGGAACGCGTCCTCCAGGTTTTCCCAACAGCCGATGGAATTTGCCGGCAGGCTATTCAACCAGTGTCGGGCCGGTCCTTTGAGTTTAAGGGGAAGATACTTGATGGCATGTAGATCATCACCGGGGGCCATGTGAACGTGGAGAAGGAAATCTTCGATCCATACCGCGGGGTCTGTTGTGCCATCGTATGATTCGATCTTTACGGGTTTAAACCCTTCTGGTAATTCGTGATCCATTACTTCATCTGTGAAGTAGAGGGGGTGTGTGGCACCTCTATGCTGGGCTATGTTACTACGCAGTTCAAGTAAGTCTGGTCTGTTATGTTCGGCCCGGCCGGACTTGTTGTTAATGTATCCGGCATGACGGTCATCATCATGTGCTGGGGCGCGCCCCTGTGATTCGTAGATCGATCTTGGCTGTCCTACTTTGCTTTCCAATATATCTCGCAGGTCCTACATATTGCCCCAAGCCGTAGTGTATTCGCGTGGGGGTGCACGCTGGTATTCGGGCTAGTAAGACATTTTATCTCGGCCACGAGGTGGCCGGTCAGCCTCATCCTATGCTAGTAATGTAGGCTCTAGGACCTCCTTCCCAAGTTGGGGTGGCAACTTGTGCTTTGGGTAACCTTTGCGGGGTGCTCGAGTCTGTATTCGTTGGCTGTCAGGACCTCGGTCCATCTGTCTGTGAGCAGATATTGATCAGCTTGGAGCTGCTGCTTGTTTTTAAGGCTTCTTGCGGTGGCTATAAGCCGGCGCTTGAAGCGCTCCTGCCCTACGGGATCCTCAGGCACGCCGAATTCATCATCGCCGATGCTCATCTCGTCTTCAGAGGGAGGCATATAGTTGTCGTCCTCCCAGTATCCGTCCATCGCCTGTTCATCTGGGCTAACCTGCCCGTCTTCCTGTTCGGCCTGCTCGAAGGTAGGCTGATCGGGATTGTATTCATCTTCAGCACCATCCGGATTGTTTTCGTCTCTTGTGTTGTTATTGCTGTGGCGTGGCTTAGAGCGGCGCTAATGACGCCCATGCTTTGATTTCTTCCCTAAGGGGTTATCCTCTATTGCCCCATCGCCATTGTTTTCTTTAGGAGTGTCCACCATATATATATCAAATGAGGAGGTGGTTGTCCAGCGCCTTGTGGGCGGTGGTTCCTATTCTTCTCCTGCATCGTTGTCCATACCGTCGATGTCTTCTTAGTTGAAGTCAAGCACGTCGATCAAATCATCGATAGTGGCAATGAAGTGGGTGGTGGGTGGGTAACAAATTTCTTCGTCGCCTGCTTCCCACTCGAGCCGGACATAGTTCGGCCAACAGTCTGCTGACAAAGATAGAGACTTTAAAGAGTTTAGCATGTCACAAAGGGTGAGCGCTGGAAGATATCTGTGGCGGTGAACTCCATGATCAGTGCCCAATCAGTTTCGGCGGGCAAGGACACACACGGTTCGGAACCCAAGGCCAGAAACGAGTCCGGGGGTCCGGCGACACAGATTTCCTTAGAGGTGGAGTCTGTGTTTGGCTCCAACATCGATGAGTATGCGGCCTCCGTGGCGGGGTCCATCCGCCCGTCCTCGGATGACGCGATCTGCCCCGGATTTAGGTTCGGGGCTGCTGTAGGTGCGATATCCCGAATACTATCCGACAGCAGGTCTAAGTCATGCTCGTCGTGACCGTTTGGTGCTCCTGACATAGGCCCGAATCCGTCGAAGATCAAGTTTCCAAACTTGACCTGATGGCCAAGGGGGTAGTTGTCGATCTGCTCCAGATGGCCAAGCGAATTGGCCCGCGGTGCAAAGCCGCCGATCACGAAGATCTGACCGGGGAGAAAAATCCCACCCTGGACCGCGTTGTTGTTGATGATTGAAGGAGCCATTGAGCATTACAGGGAAGACACAGAGGAACTCTCAATGAAAGCACCAATGTCGATGTCAAAATCGGCGGATCTCGGGTAGGGGGTCCCGAACTGTGTGTCTAAGGCTAATGGTAACAGGAGGCAGGGGACACGATGTTTTACCCAGGTTCGGGCCCTCTCGATGGAGGTAGTACCCTACTTCCTACTTGATTGATCTTGATGATATGAGTATTACAAGAGTTGATCTACCACAAGATCGTAGAGGCTAAACCCTAGGAGCTAGCCTATGATTATGATTGTTGTTGTCCTACGGACTAAACCCTCCGGTTTATATAGACACCAGACGAGGCTAGGGTTACATAGAGTCGGTTACAGAGAAGGAGATCTAACATCCCAATCGCCAAGCTTGCCTTCCACGCAAAGGAGAGTCCCATACGGACACGGGACGAAGTCTTGAGTCTTGTATCTTCATAGTCCAACAGTCCGACCAAAGTATATAGTCCGGCTGTCCAGATACCCCCTAATCCAGGACTCCCTCAACATGTCCTCCAGAATTTGGTTGGCTCTCTCGGTCTACCCATCTGTCTGCGGATGAAAGGCTATACTGAACTCTAGCCTGGTACCCAAAGTTTCATGTAGCTGATTCAAAAACTTCGATGTAAACTGTGTTCCTCTATCTGATATGCTGGACCTTGAAACTCCATGCGGACATATGATCCTGGTCATGTATATCTTTGCCAACTTAGCGCTCGTATAAGTGGTTTTCACAGGGATGAAATGGGCTACCTTGGTCAAGCGATCAACTACAACCCAGATGGAGTCATAACCTAAATGAGTCATGGGTAATCCGGTGATGAAATCCATGCCAAGTTTATCCCACGTCCATTTGGGTATCGACAAAGGCTGAAGTAACCATGCTGGTTTCTGATGTTCTGCCTTAACTCTCTGACATACGTCGCATACTACTACATACTCGGCAATATCCTTCTTCGTTCTTGTCCACCAGAAACTCTCCTTCAGTCCAGATACATCTTGGTGTTGCCTGGGTGAATCGAGTAAGGCAAATCATGACCCTCCTGAAGAATTAACTTCCTGATCTCGGGGTCATTGGGCACATAAATGCAATCCTCAAACCATAAAGTTTCATCCTCATCCTCATGAAAACCTTTAGCCTTTCCTTTACTCATCCTTTCCTTAATCTCTGCAATCTCCTTGTCCTCCTTCTGGGCTTCTCGGATCTTTCCCAGCAACTTGGACTGAATTTCCAATGCCGCAACATCGGCTAACTCCGGAGGTAATTCTCTGGTTATGAGAGTATTAACATGACTCTTGCGGCTCAAAGCATCAGCCACGACATTGGCCTTTTTCCTGGGTGATAATGCAATCTCATGTCATACTCCTTTATGAGCTCCAACCATCTCCTTTGCCTGAGGTTCAGCTCCTTCCGATAAGAAAATGTCTCTAGGTCTTGAGCGCATGCACTACAAAAAAAGACACATCCGTGACATTTTGGGCCAAACGAAAAAAATTATGTCATACTTATGGCACTTCTATGATGATAATTGTGACAAAACCTGGTATCATCAAAGATGTGGTGGGCTCCTACTTCTATGACAAAAAATCATGACAGAAAATGGGCTTTTCATCCTGGGCGGGCCGGAGACGCAGCTGCATGCCTTTTTTTTGGGCCGTCCATGACGAAAAAAACCGTGGGAGAAGTGAGCGCGAAGAAAATTTCGGGGAGTTCCCGGTTACGGCGGGTGGTCGGGGGCCGAGCGATGCGTGTTTCTCTTGTACCGTACATGCGTGGGTGTGAGGCATTGGGCTCTAACTGAACCAGAGCGATTGCACCGTAGGCTACGCGTTATTGAACTCGAGCGATCGAGCGATTCCTTCGCTACTGCTGCTAACTGAAGCCGATCGATGCTGCCTCTGGATGAACAGTGAGCGTTGCTGGGGGGGTTTGGATGAATAGTGAGTGTTGCAGTTGGTGGGTTTGGATGAACAATGAGCGTTGCTGGGGGGTTTGGATGAACAGTTCCTAGTGGGGGTGGATGGACAGGACCCCGTGGTTGCCTTTGGATGAACAGGACCCAGATCGATCGAGCCGGTTGGGGCTGGATGAACAGGACCCCGTGGAGGGCTGGATGAACAGGACGACCCAGTGGAGGGCTGGTTGAATAGTTGCTGGTGGAGGGATAGATGAACAGTAGTCCGTGGTGAGATGGATGAACAGTAGCCCGTGCAGAGGGCTGGTTGAATAGTAGGCCGGTGGAGTAGCGCATGGTGGAGGCTGGATAAACAGTCGCAGGTGGAGGCTGGAGGAGGTCGACGGTGGATGAACAATAGCCCGTGGAGGCTGGAGGAGGTCGACGGTGGAGATGAACAGTTTCCCGTGGAGTCCCGTTTTGTGGTACGCCACACCCCTCCCGATGAACAGGACCCCCGTTTCGACCGTAGCGCTCCAACACAACTCCGTTTCCTCTGTTTTGCGGTACGCCACACCCCTCCCGATCAATAGGACCTCGTTGCGACCGTAGGAGGTCCAACACAAGTCCATTTCCCCCGTTTTGCGGTACGCCAGACCCCTCCCAATGAACAGGATCCCATTTTGGACATGGTCGATCGAACACAAGGTCGTTTCCTCCGTTCTGCGATACACTAGGCCTCGTTTCCATCGGCTGTTCCGTACAAGCCAGTTGGCTCCCACGCATTCCGTTGCCTCCCGATGAACACGCTGCATTCCATTGCATCCCCATGAACACGACGACGACACGGTTTCTTCGTTCTGACCCAGCCATGTATACGAGCCCTGGCCATATGTATGTGTGACTAGGCGTTCGAGACCCCGCCCGTATGTACATACATGGCCATATTTTCTTTCTTGCACACTGGCCGTTGTACATACGTGTACATGGTACGTGCACGCCTCTACTACGACACGTGCGCGCCTCTACATCGACCAGTATGTACGTACACGTTCGCGACCAGAATGACAACGCTATGCACGCTTCGACCAGGTGGGTCCCGATTGTCAGGCACTTCCTTGCGTGCGAAGATGGAGCTGGTGGGTCCCAACAATCAGGGGGGGCGAATTGTTTTTTTGCCCGGATGCAATTCCTTGTGTGCGAAGATGTAGTTGGTGGGTCCCAGCAGTTAGGAGGGAAATGTTTTTTTCGCAAAAGACAGTGGCCTATCCGGTGGGTCCCTGCTGTCAGGTGGAGGAATAATCATTTTGCGCGTAATAAGGAGCCAATTCCTTGCGGCTGCCCTGGACCCAGCTATCAGCCGATCAACGTACAATACTCTTGCTATGGAAGTCGTTCCTTGACCATGTTGAGCACGCCACACCGAGAGCACCAGGGCGGTGGACGATCGCGAGTCCTAGGAAGGGGACAACACGGATCCGGGTAAGACGTGGCAGTGGATGCCCACGTGGAGAGGAGTACGGGGGGTTCGCTGGTTCGGCTGCGGTGTGAGGCTGTCATCGCCACGGAAAACCAGGGGGTGTGGGTGAGTGGAGGGATGGCCTGGCCAGCAGTGGGAGTAGTAGGGGGCGGTGAGGCCTCTGTGGAAGCACAGCCGACCATGGGAGGCAGGAGCAGGCGGCACGACCGGCGCTGCTTTGGGTGGCTGTAGCAAGAAGACCAGAGGTTGAAGAAGCACGACGGCCATTGGATGGACATCGTACGGTCACTATAGTTAGAATCGTTTATATTGACTAAGTTGACAAAGCCATTGGTACGGGTCAACTTAGTAGGCCCACAGGCCAGCTTCCGAAATGGTGCGCCCGAGATGTCAGGGGGAGGAATCATTTTTTGGGCGGGTGAAGCTAGAATGTCCGAGATTGAAGAAGAAGCATGGCATCCGTTGGATGGACATCCAACAGCCAATGCTGCTAGAACTGTGTGTTGACTATAAGTTGACAAAGCCTTGCGTACGCGTCAACTCTCATTTTTTTGGGGACGCGTCAACTTAGTAAGGCCACAAGTGTGTGGGAGAGAACTTATAGCCCATTTGAGATTTGTAAGAATGTGCAGCCCATTTTTCAATTCTAATGGAATTTACTACAGCCCATTTATAGTTTGTTAAAAGTACAGCCCATTTCAACCAACCGTTCAAAACGGAATTCAATAAAATTTCGCACATTTTGATGGGATCCGAAATAATTTTATCCTGAAATTTTTAGTCATATTAAATACAATTTCAATATAAATTTATCTTACGTAAAAATCCAATGAAACATTGCACGCACAACAATTAATGAAATTAAAATTTTCAACATCCAAAAATAATATTTTATGAAGTAATTATGTGTTTGGTGCATTTTTTTATAGTTACTGTCCAGTTTTCATAATTACATCCCATTTATTATTTCTTAAAGCCCATTTTCTTGTTAAGCCTAATGTATCCCTCCTAGGAAAGATTTGTAGCCCAGCGGGGCGGAGAATAACAACTTGACCTTGCCTGGTTATTCCTAAAAAATTGTAGTTGGACTAGCCATTTTCATCTTGAAAAAAACTAATATCTGGGCTGGATATCTGGCCTGGGCTAGATGGCCATAGCCCGCCCAGTTAACACCTGCAGCAATGTTTTCGTTGTTGTTCGAAGGAGAAGAATTTAATATCTGGGCTAAACATCGCTCAAGAAAAACTATGTAGTGCTCACACCTCAAAAACACAAATACTGCTCGAGCTGCTTGGTCCCAGCTGTCGGCCGCTCCTTCTGCAATTCTATCATTTATTGACTACGTAGGTTGACAATGGTGTGGGACCGTGATGTCAGGAAACCAGGAGTAAGAAAAAAGAATATAGTTTTATATAATAAGGAGGCACTTGCGTACGTGCGGCTATGGCCCTGGTGGGTCCCCATTGTCATCCTCTCCAAGTAAAGTCATCTCCTCATCCTCATGTCCGTTGACCATGTTGACAACGCGAGACGGCGGCAACACGGCGAGTGGAACAACTCGAAGGATGGCGGAGAGGGCCTCGCGGGCCCTATGGATGGTCTGATACAGTGCCCGCTGCTCATTCGGGAAGCCAGGATCATAAGGCCACATGTCCGCGACGGCATTGTTGTTCGCTTGTTCATCGGTGCTTGTTGAGGAGACGGAGGTTGCAGCACAGATCCTCCTATGCTGGTAGCTCTTCCGCCATTAGGGCATCGAAGTGCGGCCGCACCGGCTCTATAGTGAACACGGCATGAACCGGCTTGGGAAGTGGCGCCGGCTCCTGGTCGGAAGCTACGTCCATCATCTAATTGTCGTCGCTCAGCTTGGCGAGCTTGCTGGCGAGCCAGCATGTCCGTCTGCTCGACTGACCCGCTGCCAAACACGAGTCTGACTACCCTGGCCCACCCAGACCACCTCCCTAGCCTGCGTGCGCTTTGCGCCTGAAACAGTCAGCGCCACCAGCCCCACTTCCCGGTGCTGGCGATTGCTCCGCCTTCAAACGACACAAGTGTTGTCCGTCCGTAAGTCTGCCACCCACATTAATGATATGCGGTTGCCGAGGCGGATACTCCAACGCCACACGTCCGTCCCTCCACCGCCCACCATTGCTATATAAACTGCTGCGCTGGCCATAGCCGCAGTCATCCGCATTCGTTCCCTTTCTCTTGTCCACACCACTACTGCCCACCATGGCTTCCTCGCGCTCTAGCGCTCTTTGGGACGGGCGGGCGACGGACCACAAGGAGATGGCAGCCATTGCTGCCGACTGGCTGGCCGGCATGAAGCCGGAAGACGACGACGTCCCAATGGAGAACAAGGTAGTCGATGATCCGGTGCCAACCCCCTCCTCCGGGCCATCCTTGATGGTGCATTGCACCATGACCATCGGCGAGGCCCGTGCCCAATTTATGGAGACGGTGAGGCAGAAGCATGAGGAGCAATTCCGGGAGGCGCAGGCCGACGCCGCCTACAACCACCATCTCCTCCAGGAGCACCTACAGGCGGAGGAGCAGATCACCGCGGAGCGGGCAGAGCAGGAGGCGTTGCTCGACTCGTACCGCTCCGCCTGCGAGGGCCGCCTCAAGCGCTGGCGGTACCACATGCGGGTGGCGGAGGCTACGGCCGCCTACAAAGAGGGCGATGAAGCAGGCGAGGTGCTGTTTGGTGAGACCGAGGACGAGGCAGAGGACAATGCTGGCACTGAAGAGTCTCCGCTCCACTGGCGTCGACGTGGCCCTGCTCCACCGAGGACCCGTGGTGCCAACAACGAGGCAGAGGACACCGTCGGCTCTGCCGAGGCCCCGCCCCGCCAACAACAAGGCAGAGGACATCACCGGCTTAGCCGAGGCCCCACCCTGCCGACAACGAGGGGGAGGATTTCCCCCTCTCCGCTGAGGCGCCGCCCGCCGGCAACGAGACAGAGGACACCGCCGGCTACGCCGAGGCCCCGCCCCGCCGGCACCGAGGCGGAGGCCCTACTTCGTCGAGGCCCCACCCCGCTGCCAACGAGGCCGTGCCACATAGAAAACGAGGAAGAGTAGAACATGGTAGGTCGCCGCCGCTCGGGTCCAAGTAAGGCCACCACTGCTACCCTCAGGTTGAAGCCAAGCTAGGCGGGTTGACCATTGACGGCCGATTACCTTCTTGACGGCAACGTGGATTCGGAGAGCTATGTTGGAGAAGGACGCTCCTTCTACTTAACTGCTGGTGCAGTTGGCTGACTGACACATGGGCCCAACAGGCATCTAGGCCACATGTGAGTTACACAACTGCATCTGCAGTTAAGTCACTAAAGCTTCTGTTCGGCTCAGCTGGACACAGGTGGGTAGCTTTGGTTAATTAATTATACCTCCAGCGCACCCCTTTTTAGTTGAAGAATGTATGAAATGTAATGAACTCCGGCATGTTTATATGAAATCCGACCATGTATGAATGAATTTATTTCGATTAGATCGAATTCTTGTATCACAGGCATTGGATGAACATGCAAAACAATGCGTACTAGCATTATTCCCAGGATGATCACCTCTTTTGCAGCAGTTTCACATGTACTCCCTCCGGTCCTTTCTAGTGTGCATACAAGTTTTGTCTGTAGTCAAAGTATCTCTACTTTGACCAATCTTATAGAAAAAAGTATGCACTTTCACAATGTGCGAAGTAAAAAGGAAGGCAATACACTTGGTCCAATATGCAATCTAACCCATTACTAGAGCAAATAGATTGGTTTTTCACCACAGTTTCTTGGACTTCAGATCATCCCAATACCATGGTTTTGCCTCTTGCACGCATAGCCTCGGACCACGTGCCATGTATGGTTTCTATTGCACGTCAATTCCGAAGGCCAAAATCTTCCGTTTTGAAAATTATTGGGTGCATTTGCCAGGTTTCTTTGAATGTGTTGCTGAGGTATGGAATTTGCCTGTCGGAAAATCCTTTGCTACTGGTATCATTTCGGCTAAATTCAAGGCTCTGCGCTATGCTCTTAAAAAGTGGCATGTCAGCCTTTCCAAAGTTAAAAACCTTATTGCAGATTGTAACAAAGTGATCCTGTTTTTTGACGGTTTAGAAGAACTCCGACAGCTTACTTGGCCGGAGATGAATTTTAGGAAGATTGCCAAACTTCATCTGGAGGAAATCCTTCGTTTGCAATTCATTTACTGGAAGCAACGCTATACTATCAGATCCATCAAGGTGGGTGAGGAAAATACCAATTTTTTCCACGCCATGGCTACTGAATATTATCGCAAGAACACTATCTCCTCCATTAAAAATGATGTTGGTGAGGTAGTGACTGACCATCAACAGCTTGCTTCCATGTTCTGGTCTGACTTTAAACTGCGTATGGGACGGTCCAGGGGCATTAACATGCAGTTTGATCTGGATAGGCTTCTGTCTAGAGTTGATGGCCTTGAGGATCTTTCGAGGCCTTTCTCAGAGGAAGAGGTGGACAATGTCATTAAGCGCATGCCCACTGATCGTGCTCCTGGACCGGATGGGTTTACTGGCCTCGTTATGAAGAAGTGCTGGAGTATTCTCAAGAAGGATTTTATGAGCTTGGTTACTGAATTCTATGAAGGAAAATGCAATTTGGAGTTCCTTAAGACCTCTCTCATTGCCCTTATACCTAAGAAACTAAGCCCTGAGTTTGTGGGTGATTTTAGACCAATCTCATTAACAAATACTGGCTTAAAATTCTTAACCAAGCTCCTGGTGAATCGGCTGCAAAAAGTAATCCTCCAATGTATCCACCACCACCAATATGTTTTCCTCAAGTGTCGATCTATACAGGACTGCCTCGCGTGGTGTTTTGAATATTTGCGTCAGTGCAAAGCTTCTAAGAGGCCCATTGTTCTGCTTAAGTTGGATTTCACTAAAGCTTTTGATACGATTGAGCATGATGTCATCCTCAGAATTCTTCAGTGTAAGGGTTTTGATGGTCGTTGGAATGGATGGATGATACGTCTCCAACGTATCTATAATTTTTGATTGCTCCATGCTACTTTATCTACTGTTTTGGACTATATTGGGCTTTATTTTCCACTTTTATATTATTTTTGGGACTAACCTATTAACCGGGGGGCCAGCCCAGAATTGCTGTTTTTTTGCCTATTTCAGTGTTTTGAAGAAACAGAATATCAAATGGAGTCCAAACGGAATGAAACCTTCGGGAACCTGATTTTCTCACCGAACGTGATCCAGGAGACTTGGACCCTGCTCCAAGCAACAACCGAGGCGGTCACGAGGGTGGGGGCGCGCCCCCTACCTCGTGGGCCCCTTGTTGCTCCACCGATGTACTCCTTCCTCCTATATATACCTACGTACCCCCGACAGATCAAAGGGGGAGCCAAAAACCTAATTCCATCACCGCAACTTTCTGTATCCACGAGATCCCATCTTGGGGCCGGTTCCGGAGCTCCGCCGGAGGGGGCATCCACCATGGAGGCCTTCTACATCAACACCATTGCCTCTCCGATGAAGTGTGAGTAGTTTATTTCAGACCTACGGGTCCATAGCTAGTAGCTAGATGGCTTCTTCTCTCTTTTTGGATCTCAATACAATGTTCTCCCCCTCTCTCGTGGAGATCTATTCGATGTAATCTTCTTTTTGCGGTGTGTTTGTTGAGACCGATGAATTGTGGGTTTATGATCCAGCTTATCTATGAATAATATTTGAATCTTCTCTGAATTCTTTTATGTATGATTGAGTTATCTTTGCAAGTCTCTTCGAATTATCCTTTTGGTTTGGCCAACTACATTGGTAGTTCTTGAAATGGGAGATGTGCTTAGCTTTGGGTTCAATCTTGCGGTGTCCTTTCCCAGTGACAGAAGGGGCAGCAAGGACGTATTGTATTGTTGCCACCGAGGATAACAAGATGGGGTTTTTATCATATTGCATGAAGTTATCCCTCTACATCATGTCATCTTGCTTAAGGCGTTACTCTGTTTTTAACTTAATACTCTAGATGCATGCTGGATAGCGGTCGATGAGTGGAGTAATAGTAGTAGATGCAGAATCGTTTCGATCTACTTGTCTCGGACGTGATGCCTATATACATGATCATACCTAGATAAACTCATAACTATGCTCAATTCTGTCAATTGCTCAACAGTAATTTGTTCACCCACCATAGAATATCTATGCTCTTGAGAGAAGCCACTAGTGAAACCTATGGGCCCCGGGTCTATTCTCATCATATCAATCTCCATTACTTTATTACTTGCTTTGTTTTTTACTTTGCCTTTTTCTTTTCACTTTGCATCTCTATATCAAAAATACCAAAAATATTATTTATCATCTCTATCAGATCTCACCCTCGTAAGTGACCGTGAAGGGATTGACAACCCCTAATCGTGTTGGTTGCGAGTAGCTATCATTTTGTGCAGGTACGAGGGACTTGTGCGTGATCTCCTACAGGATTGATACCTTCGTTCTCAAAAACTGAGGGAAATACTTATGCTACTTTAATGCATCATCCTCTCCTCTTCGGGGAAATCCAACGCAGTGCTCAAGAGGTAGCAAGAAGAATTTCTAGCACCGTTGTCGGGGAGTTTGCACAGAAGTCAACCATACCAAGTACCCATCACAATCCCTATCTCTCGCATTACATTATTTACCTCTCGTTTTCCTCTCCCCCACTTCACCCTTTCTGTTTTGTTCGCCCTCTCTCCTCCTCTCTTTCCCGTTTGCCTTTTTGTTTGCTCGAGTGTTAGTTGCTTACTTGTCGCGATGGCTATACCTAAATTTGGTGATCTTCACCTTAAAAGGCTAGAGGAGATCGAAAGTAATGTCAGAAAGTTTATGGTTTTACAATTTGAGCATAATAATTTCTTTACAAACGAGCTTAAGGAACAAAAAAGTTTTATGATTTATATGAATAAAGAACTCGATGATATGTCTAAAGAATTTGATGGTATAAGAGCCCAAATTGCTCATCTTGAAAAGATGACTGCTGAAATTTCGGATATGCAAGCTACCTTAGTCAATAAGATGGCCGCTAAACCGAATTCCTATGAAAATCAAGACGAATATCTAAAAGTTATTGATGTGTCCCCCATTAAATCTTTGTTTTGCAATATGAATCTTGATGAAACTGAATATGATCTTCCTTTACCTAGAAGGCGTTCTAAGAATTCGGAGTTTCTTGATCTTGATGATGAAATTGATGAAAGTGGGATTGAAAGAAATAAAAACCTAGATGTTGCTAAACCCACTATTTTGGATCTCAAGGAATTTAATTATGAAAATTGCTCTTTGATTGGTTGTATTTCCTTGTTGCAATCCGTGCTAGATTCTCCTCATGCTTATAGTCAAAATAAGGCCTTTACCGATCGCATTGTTGATGCCTTGATGCAATCTTATGAAGAAAAATTTGAGTTGAAAGTTTCTATCCCTAGAAAACTCTATGATGAGTGGGAACCTACTATTAAAATAAAAATTAAAAACTATGAGTTTCACGCCTTGTGTGATTTGGGTGCTAGTGTCTCCACTATTCCCAAAACTTTGTGTGATTTGCTAGATTTCCGTGACTTTGAAGATTGCTCTCTAAACTTGCATCTTGCGTATTCCACTATTAAAAAGCCTATTGGAAGAATTAATGATGTTCTTATTGTTGCAAATAGGAATTATGTGCCCGTAGATTTTATCATTCTTGATATAGATTGCAATCCTTCATGTCCTATTATTCTTGGTAGACCTTTCCTTAGAACGATTGGTGCGATTATTGATATGAAGGAAGGGAATATTATATTCCAATTTCCATTAAAAAAGGGCATCGAACACTTCCCTAGAAATAAAATAAAATTACCTTATGAATATATCATGAGAGCCACTTATGGATAGCCTACCAAAGATGGCAAAACCTAGATGTATCATTGCTTTTATGCCTAGCTAGGGGCGTTAAACGATAGCGCTTGTTGGGAGGCAACCCAATTTGATTTTATTTTTTTGTTTTTGCTTCTGTTTAGGAATAAATAATCCATATAGCCTCTGTTTGGATGTGGTTTTATGTTTTAATTAGTGTTTGTGCCAAGTAGAACCTATAGGATAAGCTACGATGATAGTTGATTTGATTTTGCTGAAAAACAGAAACTTTGCACTCACGAGAAAAAATTCAATAAATCACAGAAACGTGATTTTGCATTGGTTCTTTTTTCTCCTGATCAATAGACAAATTTTCCAGTACTTCCTATTTTGGTAAAAATTTCAGAGTTCCATAAGTTTGCGTTAGTTACATATTGCTACAGACTGTTCTGTTTTTGACAGATTCTGTTTTGCGTGTGTTGTTTGCTTATTTTGATGAATCTATGGCTAGTAAAATAGTTTATAATCCATAGAGAAGTTGGAATACAGTAGGTTTAACACCAATATAAATAAAGAATGAGTTCATTACAGTACCTTGAAGTAGTCTTTTGTTTTCTTTCTCTAACGGAGCTGACGAGATTTCTATTGAGTTTTGTGTTGTGAAGTTTTCAAGTTTTGGGTGAATTCTTTTGATGGATTATGGAACAAGGAGTGGAAAGAGACTAAGCTTGGGGATGCCCATGGCACCCCCAAGATAATCCAAGGACACCAAAAAGTCAAAGCTTGGGGATGCCCCGGAAGGCATCCCCTCTTTCATCTAGTTCCATCGATAATTTACTTGGAGCTATATTTTTATTCACCACATGTTATGTGTTTTGCTTGGAGCTTCTTGTATTATTTGCGTCTTTGCTTGGTAGTTTAGCACAATAATCCTTGCTGTACACACCTTTTGAGAGAGCCATACACAAATTGGAATTGGCTAGAATACTATATATGCTTCGCTTATATCTTTTGAGTTTGATAGTTTTGCTCTAGTACTTAACTTAGATCTTTTAGAGCACGGTGGTGGATTTGTTTTAAAGAAACTATTGATCTCTCATGCTTCACTTAGATTATTTTGAGAGTCGTTAATAGCATGGTAATTTGCTTAATATTAATATACTTGGTATTCAGGATATGTGGAACTTTCTTTTGAGTACGTTGAATACTAAGATAAGTTTGATGCTTAATAATTGTTTTGAGATATGGAGGTGATAATATCAAAGTAATGCTAGTTGGGGTGATTATGAATTTAAAGAATGCTTGTGTTGAAGTTTGTGATTCCCGTAGCACGCACGTATGGTGAACCGCATTGTGATGAACTTGGAGCACAATTTTATTTATTGATTGTCTTCCATATGAGTGGTGGTCGGGGACGAGCGATGGTCTTTTCCTACCAATCTATCCCCCTAGGAGGATGCGCGTAGTGCTTTGGTTTTTGATGACTTCTAAATTTTTGCAACAAGTGCATGAGGTCTTTTGATTAATGTTGAGTCCATGGATTATACGCACCCTTTCACCCTTCCACCATTGCTAGCCTCTCTAATACCGCGCATTTTTCGCCGGTATCATACACCCACCATATACCTTTCTCAAAACAGCCACCATACCTACCTATCATGGCATTTCCATAGCCATTCAGAGATATATTGACATGCAACTTTCCACCATTCCATTCATATGACACACATTACTTTCGTCATATTGCTTTTTGCATCAACATGTAGTTGACATTGTATTTGTGGCAAGGCCACCTTCATAATTTTCATACATGTCGCTCTTGATTCATTGCATATCCCGGTACACCGCCGGAGGCATTCATATAGAGTCATATTTTGTTCTAAGTATCGAGTTGTAATTGTTGAGTTGTAAGAAAAATAAAAGTCTGATGATCATTATTATTAGAGCATTGTCCAAGTGAGGAAAGGATGATGGAGACTATGATTACCCCATAAGTCGGGATGAGACTCCGGACGAAATATAAATAAAAAAAAGAGGCCATAAAAAGGAGAGAAGGCCCAAAAAATGAGAGAAAAAGAGAGAAGGGACAATGCTACTATCCTTTTACCACACCTGTGCTTCAAAGTAGCACCGTGATCTTCATGATAGAGAGTCTCATATGATGTCACTTTCATATACTAGTGGGAATTTTTCATTATAGAACTTGGCTTGTATATTCCAATGATGGGCTTCCTCAAAGTGCCCTAGGTCTTCCTGAGCAAGCAAGTTCGATGCACACCCACTTAGTTTCTTTTGTTGAGCTTTCATATATTTATAGCTCTAGTGCCTCCGTTGCATGGCAATCCCTACTCACTCACATTGATATCTATTAATGGGCATCTCCATAGCCCGTTGATACGCCTAGTTGATGTGAGACTATATTCTCATTTTTTGTCTTCTCCACAACCACCATTCTATTCCACATATAGTGCTATGTCCATGGCTCGCGCTCATGTATTGCATGAAAGTTGAAAGAGTTTGAGATCACTAAAGTATGAAACAATTGCTTGGCTTGTCATCGGAGTTGTGCATGATTAAATACTTTGTGTGATGAAGATAGAGCAACAGCCAGACTATATGATTTTGTAGGGATAACTTTCTTTAGCCATGCTATTTTGAGAAGACATGATTGCTTTGATTAGTATGCTTGAAGTATTATTACTTTTATGTCAATATGAACTTTTGTCTTGAATCTTTCGGATCTGAACATTCATACTACAATTAAGAAGATTTACATTGAAATTATGCCAAAGTATCACTCCACATCAAAAATTCTTTTTTATCATTTACCTACTCGAGGACGAGCAGGAATTAAGCTTGGGGATGCCTGATACGTCTCCAACGTATGTATAATTTTTGATTGCTTCATACTACTTTATCTACTGTTTTGGACTATATTGGGCTTTATTTTCCACTTTTATATTATTTTTGGGACTAACCTATTAACCGGCGGCCCAGCCCAGAATTGCTGTTTTTTGCCTATTTCAGTGTTTCCAAGAAACAGAATATCAAACAGAGTCCAAACGGAATGAAACCTTCGGGAACCTGATTTTCTCACCGAACGTGATCCAGGAGACTTGGACCCTGCTCCAAGGAACAACCGATGCGGTCACAAGGGTGGGGGGCGCGCCCTCCCCCCTGGGCACGCCCCCTACCTCATGGGCCCCCTGTTGCTCCACCGATGTACTCCTTCCTCCTATATATACCTACGTACCCCCGACAGATCAAAGGGGGAGACAAAAACCTAATTCCACCGTCGCAACTTTCTGTATCCACAAGATCCCATCTTGGGGCTGTTTTCGGAGCTCCGCCGGAGGGGGCATCCACCATGGAGGGCTTCTACATCAACACCATAGCCTCTCTGATGAAGTGTGAGTAGTTTACTGCAGACCTACAGGTCCATAGCTAGTAGCTAGATGGCTTCTTCTCTCTTTTTGGATCTCAATACAATGTTCTCCCCCTCTCTCGTGGAGATCTATTCGATGTAATCTTCTTTTTGCGGTGTGTTTGTTGAGACCGATGAATTGTGGGTTTATGATCCAGCTTATCTATGAATAATATTTTAATCTTCTCTGAATTCTTTGATGTATGATTGAGTTATCTTTGCAAGTCTCTTCGAATTATCCTTTTGGTTTAGCCAACTAGATTGGTAGTTCTTGCAATGGGAGAAGTGCTTAGCTTTGGGTTCAATCTTGCGGTGTCCTTTCCCAGTGACAGAAGGGGCAGCAAGGCACGTATTGTATTGTTGCCATCAAGGATAAGATGGGGTTTTTATCATATTGCATGAAGTTATCCCTCTACATCATGTCATCTTGCTTAAGGCGTTACTCTGTTTTTAACTTAATACTCTTGATGCATGCTCGATAGCGGTCGATGAGTGGAGTAATAGTAGTAGATGCAGAATCGTTTCGATCTACTTGTCTCGGACGTGATGCCTATGTACATGACCATACCTAGATAAACTCATAACTATGGTCAATTCTGTCAATTGCTCAACAGTAATTTGTTCATCCACTGTAGAATATCTATGCTCTTGAGAGAAGGCACTAGTGAAACCTATGGCCCCCGGGTCTATTCTCGTCATATCAATCTCCATTACTTTATTACTTGCTTTGTTTTTACTTTGCCTTTTTCTTTTCACTTTGCATCTCTATATCAAAAATACCAAAAATATGATTTATCATCTCTATCAGATCTCACCCTCGCAAGTGATCGTGAAGGGATTGACAACCCCTAATCGCGTTGGTTGCGAGTAGCTATCGTTTTGTGCAGGTACGAGGGACCTGTGCGTGATCTCCTACTGGATTGATACCTTGGTTCTCAAAAACCGAGGGAAATACTTACGCTACTTTACTGCATCATCCTCTCCTCTTCGGGGAAATCCAACGCAGTGCTCAAGAGGTAGCAATGGATCACTCTTCTATGTCTTCTTCGGTACTCCTTAATGGTGTCCCGGGCCAGCACTTCAAATGTAAGAGTGGAGTTAGACATGGTGATCCTTTATCGCCTCTGCTGTTGTTATTGAAGTGGATCTTCTACAATCTGTAGTAAATGACATGTGCAGACGTAATATCCTCACCTTGCCAATCCCAATAGGATCCAATGATTTCCCTATTATCCAGTACATAGATGACACATTGATTGTGCTGCCGGCTGTTAACAGCCAGTTAATTGCTCTCAAAGATATGATGCAGAAGTTTGCTGAATCTACAGGCCTGCGTGTTAATTTCAGTAAATCCTCCCTGATTCCAATGAACTTGTCTGAAGAGGAAGGAGCCAGAATTGCCTCTTTGTTAGGCTGCTCGGTTGGCTCAATGCCTTTCACATACCTTGGTTTACCCATGGGCACGTCTGGGCCAACTATTTATGATCTCATGCCTTTGGTCGATCGAATTGAGAGACTTTTATCTACTTCTTCTTGTCTGCTCAACCAGGGTCATAGGATGCACCTCCTTCAGTCAGTTCTTTCTTCTATGCCCATATATTTCCTGTGCTCTTTATCCCTACCGCAGGGTATACTTAGGCAGATCAAACGGATTGAGAGACAGTGTCTCTGGAGAGGGAACACTGATAACCCTCGTCAATCGCTTGCTTCTTGGGATTTGGTTTGTCGACCCAAAAAGCATGGTGGCCTAGGTGTTACCCATTTAGGAATCTAGAATGAAGCTCTTTTGATGAAGCATCTATACAAATTTTTCAACAAACGATATGTCCCTTGGGTTGAGCTTATTTGGGATTCTTATTATCATTCATCACCTCCACAAGTTACTCAGCTTTGTGGCTCTTTTTGGTGGCGAGACATTCTGAAACTTTATGACAAGTTCTGTCTCTTAGTCACTCCACAGGTGCATGCAGGTGACACAGTGGTGTTCTGGCTTGATCATTGGCAAATTGATAATAGAGTGATTGATCTCAAGGATCGTTTCCCCAGACTACACTCTTTTGACATTGATGATCTCAGTCAAGGATTTCTTTGGTTATCAATCATTGGTTGAAGGTTACCACCTTCCCTTTTCTTCTGAAGCTTTCCTGGAGCTATCCCAACTTCAAGTTTTGCTGGATCCCATTAGTTTGAGCCCAAATGAGAAAGACATTTGGAAATGGCCTTCTAAAGCTGGGGAGTATCAGTCCAAGCTGTATTATGATTTCTCCTTCTCTCATTTGGGGATTGATCCAATTTTCAAATGGATGCTCATGTGCCCTCAAGATTGAAGTGTTTGGGTGGCTTCTGTTGATGGATCGTCTTAATACTAGAGACATGATGCAGAGGAGACATTGGCACATTCAGGATGATACTTGTGTTCTTTGTCAGTCTTCCATGCATGAAGACAGGACTCATCTCTTTTTCTCATGCAACTTTAGCCAGAGAGTTTAGAATTATCTTGGAATTTCTTGGCTGGCCCAACCTAATCAGTCTACCTTCCTGATGGACTCAGCTTCTAAGAAAGAGCTCAATAAACCTTTCTTCTCCGAGGTAGTCTTCATAGCAACTTGGAATGTTTGGACATAGAGGAATGGGAATATCTTCAGAAATGAGGATCCTAGCTTTAGATCTTGGAGGAGGAACTTTGTGCATGACCTCTCTCTTTTAGCACACAGAATCAAATGTAAATATAGGAATAGCATGTTAGCTTGGATAGCCTCCCTCCCCTAGTTCTCTTTGTAAGTATTGTAATTACTCTCTTTTCTTTCCTTCCTTTTTTTGTACAGAGAACTTTTTTTCTTTGATGAATAAAGAGCTGTGAGATTGTTGCCTTGCAGTACATAGTCAAAAAAAGGAACAGAAGGAGTACAAAGAGTTTGAGCAGCTTTTTAGCGTTCCTGTACATTGCAATCAAACACACAGGCCTGGCAATTCATAGAGAACATTCAAAACAATCGATGATTATGCATCTCAACGATTCACATGTCAGAGTCAATATTTACTTCACAACTAAAGAATAAAGAAAAAATTGATCAACACTGCTGACAGCAAAGGGCGTCCGATTCAAAAATATCAAACGCATGTCTTCTTGCTAAAATCAATGAGCAAAATTTGACAAGGTTGTCCCATTCCAAAATATCAAATGCCTACGATTGTGGAATGGACAGGGTTTGCCATCAGTTCGGACATTCACATGGCACCTCGTGCTAAATAAACCAACTATTCTTTTTTTGCAGTTCCACCAAAATCAACCAAATTTGTGTAGCTTGTATGATTTCGCCCTTATATGTTGCAATGCGTTGAACTTATCGGCACCTCCTTTCTTGTGGTGGAAATGAATGATTCAATGTATTCATGAACATTTTGTGCAGTTCCCATTGAAATCAAGCTGAGCACCCCTATTTGCATAAATACAAAAAAAGTGATTAGTATAAAGCAAACTGTACTATGAATTGACAGTTTAAACAGGCACCTACATGGTCCATGTAGAGCACACTTTTAGAAAAATGGAACTCACCGGAAAGAATCCTAGAACAATATTGTACTCACGCATCACAGCAAGAAAATGGAGATTTGTCAGTCCTTCTGAGTTGAAGTTGGTTTGGTCTTGTGGGGTGTAATGTAACCATCCTTCAACTGCCCCTTCTGATGAGAAGATAGACAGGGCTTCTTCATCCTGGCATAATCGGAACTAGTCACTTCATGTACTCCATATTCTTCTTTAGAGGAGGATGATCCTGTTGTGCAAAGACAAGAGGACAACTAAATGCTAGCATCCCTATTTGCTCGAAAAAAAGGAAATGAAATATTTAAAACAGCACAGACGAAGCACTTCTCAATGACAATACCACTTTTTCATGACAGTATCTAAACAGTAGTATAACACCAATAGAGATGACAAAGCTCAATCATATGGATGAAATCAGTGGGCGAGTACCAACCTTTGTCAGGAGGCTTATTGTGTAGGGCATACAAATGAAGCACTTCTCCGGAACCATCTGTTGCTATCTACTATGGTGGCCATGCTTACTATATACTCCTCGATTAGTTTAATGTTTCCAACATCTTCTTGTGCAGTTCCACTAAAATATATGGTATCTTCAAAGAAGATCCCTATTTGCACAGTAGAGATAATTATGTGTTACATTAAGAGTGGCGTCAAATCAGTGGCAAAACAATTGCTTGTTCCAGCCATAGCAATAAATTAAGATGCAAAACTATATCATTACTTGTGTCATCACAGTTCCAGTGCTTCATTACAGCACCGGGAGTTGATTTTTGTTTTTCTTCTGCTTGTTCTTCCCCTTCATCACTTGGTTCAATAACAGACAAGCTTTGCCTTCAATGTAAGATTTGGCATGTCAATTAGGGAGCACAAGTATAGCACTAAACAATGACATTAATTTTCTGATGAAAGTGGCAAAATATAGGCCAACAGTTGTGAAATATCCTTATCTTACCTCAATAGGATATTACGGTGCACATACAGATTGGAAGTCTTGTCTCCATTTGTGCAGTTCACTAAAATCAAGCAACATTACCGTACAAGTAGCACAACATATCACTGTAGAATCATGTGAAAGAAGGCTAGTAATGACCTCTCATGATGCGCAATTCAAACAACTCACAAGAAGAAGATCTGAACCAAATTTGCCAACACGGATAGGAAGTAAGATCTCCTCTTGTGCAGTTCCAGTAAGATCAAGCAATCAAGCAACATTGTCGATCTGACATTTTGGTTGAACTGCACAAAACACTCTTAAAACAAAAGTGTTTTGTGCAGTGCAACAAAAGGTCACAATGGCAATGAGGTGAAGTAGATAACCCTGTTTACACAGAGGTGCAAAGGAAACAACTAGTGGTCAATAATGCTGGATGACACATAAGCCAACAAAAAGAAGCATCTACCTTATCGAAATGGGAAAGAAAGGAAGACAGTAGCATTTCTCAAATGGTGGCATTGATTAACATTAACAAAGAGATTATATTAACAATAAAATTCGTTAAACATGTAATTTGCTTTTAACTGTGGCATTGCATCAATTTACCAGCGGCATTATTAGAGGGTGTTTGTTTACAGGGATATTTTGGTGTAGGGACTAAAAAAACTCCATGTCAGTCCCATCTAAACCAAACAGGAGGGACTTTTAGGGACTAAAAGTGGGCATTTGGGACTAAAGAAAGAAGACCCAGAGGGAGAGTCTTCTTGGGACTTTTTCCAACAGTTGCCCCGGCCACGCATCATACCTTGTCTCTATTAGTTCATTACTAGGGGTAACATGGTCTTTTAGCATGTCATTTAATAACCTCTAGTCCATGTTTAGTCCCTGGAACCAAGCAGATAGGGACTAGGGAGTTTTTAACCAAACAGGGCCTTAGATTAACAACAGCTAAAGAGTTGCACGGGATAGTGGACGCACCAGCACCATGTGCATCTACCGATGTACTGGGGTGATGCACAGTCTGCTGCAACAAAGAACAAACAACCAAGGAGCATACTTGTGTTGGTCCCAGATTTGTTATCTTTAGACACCTTTCCCTATGTGAGCGTAGCAAATCTAGTCCTGCTCAAACTCTACAGCCTTGTCCCCCAAAACAAAAGATCAGTTTGTTACAGATGTGCGTACTGTGTTTGTCATTGTTTTCCCTTTTCGACCAACGTAGGTGCTGGATAGTCAATCTGTACTAGTACTTTTCCCCCCCTTCCTTTCCTCTTTGAACCACGTCCTAGATTTATGATATACAACTTTCCCCACTACTTTCCCCATTCTTTTCCTCTTTGAACCATGTCTTAGATTCATGCGATACAGCTTTCCCCACTACTTACAACTTTCCCCACTACTTTCCTATTTGATCCAACACCTAGATTCGAGTGCAGAAGCGGAAAAAGCCCACATGCAGCTAGAGCAATGCATGTGGAATAAGTAAATTATACCTTAAGGTTCTTGGGGTGTGGTTCGGTGGGCGACCGGAGGCCGTTTGGTCCACGCTATGTATGGTGGCAAAGAAGAAGGGGTCGAAGGCCCTCCCGCACCGCTGCGCTGGTAGTGGATTCCCTTCATTGCCGACGGTGATAGCGTTAAGCCTCCTTCCCTTCCCGGCGGACGGATCCTGCTGGCTCTTTGACCAGCAGTTGTTGGAGATATGCCCTAGAGGCAATCATGTATGATGATATTTCCTATGTGTTTATGAATAAAGATAGTCCTTGGACATTATTAATGATGTGTATCAGCAAGTACGTGACTTGTTTGTGGGACTATGCATTGTATGATGACTGTCCTAAAAGGTCCCTAGTCGAAAGGGATGTGTGGACGCGCAGCCGACTAGACTAGCATATCACATGGTCGATGGCGTGGTCTTACTAGCCATGGAGCATTGGATGCTAACCGGATAATATGGACTTGGAATGGTTTGGTCGGATTCGACGTAATCATATCCGAGTCAAGATAAGGTCAGAGTCGGACATGCCCAACTATGAGATGCAGCGATATGTCATCTATGAGTCTCTAGTACAACATACGTTCTATGTCCTAAGACCTGAGCTGACGCATGTACTCAGAATGGTGACAGACTTGCTTTGGGCCGACCAAACGCTACTCCGTGACTGGGTAGTTACAAAGGTAGGTTTCAGGTTTGTCCAGTCCCATGTTGCGAGACATGGTTGAGCAAGATGGGATTTGCCCCTCCGATCAGAAGAATATACTTTGGGCCCCTAGTGTGATCCAACCAGTATAAGCATGGCCATGCGACAAGGATTATGAGATAATCCAGATAGTGGTCGGCATCACTGGAACGAGAGAGAGGTCGGGCTAGCACAAGGATGACAATCTCGCCTTGAGCCTGACAACATATATCATGAGGCAAAGGGAACAGAAGTGTGACACGTTGTACAGGTTCACCTAACCAGCTTCAAAGTCTCCTTGGTGTTCGGCATGCCTTGCTAGAGGCCGCTACCAATTGTGTAGTCCAGAGCTGATCCGAACTACGACCAAGCCGACTTGAACCTAAGGGGTTGCACGCTTAAGGGAAGGAACCTACAAGGTCGGATCCGAGGACACTGGTCGGATGTGATCCGAACTGTATTCGGATTGTGGCCGAGTAGACTTATGGGCTTTAGGGTCCGTGCGAGGCCCAAGTGTTGATCCCGCGACAAACGCCTATATAAAGTGGAGGTGCGGCACACTCATGAGTTGATCGCTTCGGTGCTGTCACTAGGGTTTGCATGTGTTGCGAATGGCCACCTCCACTCGCCGCCGACTGTGTGATCGGACCTAGCACTCCGCCGCACGGTGTTCCTCTTGCACGCGCGGATACCGTTAGAGGCGGTGCACTTGTGCCACTCCGGCAAACTTGTTCGTGGGATCAGACGATCGACTGTTCGAGGGAGATCGGACAAGGAGGAGACGATCCATGCAGACGCGCTGCCCCAATTCTTATTATTTGCACGGCACTACGCGTCTAGTGGTAGAAATCTGTGATCCATCTCCCATAGCATGTTCCTGGATGTTCTATGTGTAGGAATTTTTAATTTTCAGTCGACGCACCCTACCATAGATCCCAACAGTGGTATCACAGCCTCTGCTATATGATTTGGGTTCAGATCGTATGCATATTAGATATGTGGAGGCGGCAGATGAGATCTGTTGTCGTTGATGAGATCGGCTGTGTGCATGGTTGATGAGATCAACTGCACATGGGGATCAATGAGGCAATGTTTTATGATGATCGGAGTCGATGAGGTTGTGACAAAACCTACCCCTTCCGGTCGGTATCCGCCGTCGGTAGCACCTCGTATTTCGTACACGATCACTCAAACCGATAGAATGCGAGTAACTCTGTTTTGCAGGTTTGAGGTGAATAGTATGGCTCATGTGTATGTGATGCATGTGTGTAAATTATACATGGCCTGCGTGTCATGTTTGTCAGCCGGCAGGAGTCAAAGTGCTATCATTATAATGTATAACGACCTGTGTGTCGACTTGTGACTCTATGTAAAGTTCATTACTGGTTGTAGTAGTTGGATAATAGAGATCAGGTTGGTGGCTTGGCGTCCCGGCGTGACAAACAAGATGGAGTTCCTAGATGGTCATCGGAGTCGGAGCTGACCTGGAGTAACGTCCATGAAGGAGCCATACTATTTCACAATATATGTTTATATGTGATTGTTATGCTTCTTTATTTCTATGCATGTTAAAATGGTAGAATGATCCCTCATGAATATCAAGCGAATTGCCATCCCCGATGTTGCACCTTCACACGTCAAGTACGTCTAGTAGTGGGCTCATAAAATTGGGGTGTTGTTGGGTGTCCTTGAACTGAAGGGTTTGTGTCGGACACGGACATGCACTGCATCAGCTTAACTTGACAAGGCTATCAAAACGGTTTTGGGCCTTGTGGCAAAGAAGGTTGGGAGCCGGGGTATAGGATACCTTCCCGACCGACAGGAGTCATATAGAGATGCGATTATCAAGGAGTTGCTTATCGGATAGGTATGTTAGCTAGCAGTGATGCTAAAGCTCACTAGTTGCATGTGCTAGTCGGATCCCGAATCACTGAGAGTTTGTGGAGGGATGCTGACTTCAGTGGGAGTATTTCTGTTTAGGCTAGAATTACTCTACATGAACACATTGCTTAGTGATTGCATATTTTCTGTTGTAGATCAATGGCACCACTTGCTCAACCCAACTTTGCATTGAAATCAATTCTGGAAAAGGATAAACTGAATGGAACAAACTTTACCACCTGGTATAGAAATCTGAGAATTGTTCTCAAGAATGATAAAAAGGAACATGTTCTAGAGGATCCACTTCCAGAGGAACCTGCCGATAATGCTAATGCCACAACTAAGAATGCCTACCATAAACTCATTTATGAATCAATGGAGATCAGTTGTCTGATGCTGGCTTGTACGGAGCCCGATTTGCAACAACATTTCAAAAATGTTGAGGCTTACGATATGATCAAGAGTCTCAAGAGCATGTTTCAGACACAGGCTAGGACCAAAAGGTTCAATGTCTAGCGATCCTTGATGGATTGCAAGCTGAAGGAAGGTGATCCACTGAGCCCACATGTGATCAAGATGATCGGATATGTGCAAGCTTTGGATCGGTTGGGCTTCCCGCTCTTGGATGAGCTTGCTACAGATGCAGTTTTGGGTTCTCTTCCGCCCAGCTATGGGACGTTCATCTCGAACTATCATATGCATGGCATGGATAAGAAGCTCACTGAATTGCATGGGCTGCTCAAAGTGGAAGAGCAGGATATTAAGAAAGCCACGCATCAAGTGTTGATGGTGCAGAAATCGGCTAAGTTCAAGAAGAGTTGGTCCAAGAAAAAGGCTAAGGCAAAAGGGCACGGAGACGGTAACCTCCTCCGCTGCGCCGAAGCCTGGACCGGACTCGAAGACCATTTTCTATCATTGCAAGGAAACTGGTCACTGGAAGAGGAACTGTAGCAAGTGGCTTGCAGGACATGGCGAGAAGGCCAGAAATGCTTCTTCATGCAAAGGTACACTTATTGCATATGTTATAGACATTTACCTTGCTGACATACCTAGTAGCTCTTGGGTATTTGATACCGGATCGGTTGTTCATATTTGCAACTCGATGTAGGGGCTGGTAAGAACTAGGCGTGTGGCATAAGGGGATATTGACATCAGGGTCGGCAACAAATCAAGAGTTGCTGCATTGCAGGTCGGCACGATGCAGCTCTAGCTTCCTTCCGGATTCATTATGGAATTGAATAATTGTTATTACATTCCTACACTTTGTCAGAAGATTATTTCTGCCTCATGTTTGATGAGTCAAGGTTATGAATTCAATTTAAAGAACAATGGTTGTTCGATATTTTTGAATGGTATGTTCCACGGCTATGCACCCATTGTTGATGGGCTATTTATATTGAATCTGGAAACGGAACATGTCTATAATATGAATGTCAAGAGGCATAAGCCTAATGAGATAAATCCGACATACTTCTGGCATTGCCGGCTTGGATACATTAGTCTAAAACGCATCAAGAAGCTCCATGATGATGGGCTCCTAACTTCGTCCGACTTTGAGTCGTTCGAGACATGTGAATCATGCTTGCTCGGCAAGATGACTAAGTCTCCTTTCGCAAAGAGTTGCGAGAGGGTGTCCGAGCTGTTGGAACTTATACATAGTGATGTATGTGGTCTAATGAGCACAACTGCCAAAGGTGGCTATCAGTGCTTCGTGACTTTTACTGACGACTTGAGTAGATATGGATATATTTATTTGATGAGGCACAAGTCGAATTTTTTTGAAAAGTTCAAAGAGTTTCATAATGAAGTTGAGAATTAGCTCGGCAAGACTATAAAGCTTCTGCGATCTGATCGTGGAGGTGAGTACATGAGCCAGGAGTTTGATGATCATCTAAAAAGTCGAGGTATAGTACCTCAGCTCACACCTCCGGGTATGCCACAGTGAAACAACGTGTCGGAATGGAGGAATAGGACCTTGTTGGACATGGTCCGGTCTATGCTGAGCAAATTGGATTTACCCTTGTCATTCTGGGGGTACGCTCTAGAAACTACAGCTTTCACACTTAACAGGGTACCATCAAAATCCGTAGACAAAACACCACATGAGATGTGGATCGAGAAGAGTCCTAGTTTGTCTTTTCTCAAGATTTGGGGTTGTGAAGCATTGGTCAAGCGACTCATGTCAGACAAGCTTACACCTAAGTCGGATAAATGCATATTCGTGGGATATCCGAGGGAAACCTCAGGATATAGCTTCTACAACCGGGAAGAGAACAAAGTGTTTGTTGCTCGTAATGGGGTTTTCCTTGAGAAAGAGTTTCTCAGTCGGGAGGCCAGTGGGAGGACGGTCCGACTCGAAGAAATTCGAGGACCACTCGGGGACGGCTCGGCTGGTGATGAGATCATACCGGAGTCAGTCAGGGAAACCCGTAGTGGAAGCGGCACCGGAACCACGAAGGTCGGAAAGATTGCGCAGAGTGTGTGATGTATTGTTGCTAGAAAGTGATGAGCCGACCACGTATGCGGAAGCGATGGTGATCCCAGATTCCGAGGCATGGTTGGAGGTCATGAGATCCGAGTTAAAGTCCATGGATGAGAATCAAGTCTGGGACTTGGTTGATCCTCCGCCTTGCGTAACGGCCATTGGTTGCAAGGGTCTTTAAGAAGAAAACCGATGTGGATGGAAATGTTCAGATCCACAAAGCTCGGCTTGTTGCTAAGGGTTATGGACAAGTTCAAGGAATTGACTACGATGAGACTTACTCGCCGGTAGTGATGCTGAAGTCAGTGAGGATCGTACTAGCTATAGCTGCATATTTTGATTACGAGATATGGCAGATGGAATTCAAGACGGCTTTCCTTCATGGAAATTTAATCGAGGACGTGTATATGATACAGCCCGAGGGTTTTGTCGATCCGACTAGCACTAGTAAAGTATGCAAGCTTAAGAGATCCATTTATGGGTTGAGGCAAGCATCTCGGAGCTGGAATATTTGTTTTGATGAGGTCGTCACTGGTCTCAGTTTCATCAAAAGTGAAGCGGACACTTGTTTATACAAGAAGTTAAGTGGGAGCTCGATAGTGTTTTTGATCTTGTATGTGGATGACATACTACTGATCGGAAATGATGTTTTGATGTTGAACTCGGTCAAAGAATCATTGGATGGCAAGTTTTCGATGAAGGACCTTGGTGAGGCAGTCTATATTTTAGGCATTAAGATCTATAGAGATAGATTGAAGAGGTTGCTCGATTTAAGCTAGAGCACGTACATAGATAAATTGTTAAAGCGGTTCAACGTGAGTGAGGCGAAGAAAGCGTTCTTGCCACTCGCACATGGTATAAGGCTAAGTGAGACTCGGAGTCCTTCGACATCTGATGAGCGAAGGAGGATGAGTAGGATTCTGTATGCCTTCGCAATCGGATCCATCATGTATGCCATGATATGTACAAGGCCTGATGTTGCTTTTGCAATAAGCCTAACAAGTAGATACCATGCCAACCCAGGTGAGAGTCACTGGGCAGCGGTAAAGACTATTTTGAAGTACCTGAAAAGGACTAAAGAGATGTTCCTAGTTTATGGAGGTGAGGAAGAACTCGTCATAAGGGGTTATGTCGATACTAGTTTCCAAACCGATAGAGATGATTGTCGAACACAGTCTGGATTCGTGTATGTCACGAACGGAGGAGCAGTGAGTTGGATGAGTTCCAAGCAAGATAAGGTGGCTGATTCTACCACAGAAGCCGAATACATTGCGGCTTGTGAAGCTGCAAAGGAAGGTGTTTGCATCCGGCATTTTCTGGATGATCTTGGTATTTTCCTAGCCTCGGTAAAATCTTTGGACCTTTATTGTGATAATTTTGGTGCCATCGCACAAGCCAAGGAGCCGAGGACTCACCACAAGGTCAGACACTTAGATCGGAAATATCACCTGATACGAAAGATCGTAAAGAATGGTGATGTAGATTTATGCAAAATTCACACGGATGCAAATGTTGCAGATCCATTTACTAAGCAACTTCCACAACCCAAGCACGAGGGGCACGTTAGAGCTATGGGCATTCGATGTCTATATGATTGACTCTAGTTCAAGTGGGAGACTGTTGGAGATATCCCTAGAGGCAATCATGTATGATGATATTTCCTATGTGTTTATGAATAAAGATAGTCCTTGGACATTATCAATGATGTGTATCAGCAAGTACGTGACTTGTTTGTGGGGTTATGCATTGTATGATGATTGTCCTAAAAGGTCCCTAGTCGAAAGGGCTGTGTGGACACGCAGCCGCCTAGACTAGCATATGACACGGTCGATCGCTTGGTCTCACTAGCCATGGAGCATTGGATGCTAACCGAATAATATGGACTTGGAAAGGTTTGGTCGAATTCGACGTAATTTGATCCGAGTCAAGATAAGGTCCGAGCCGGACAGACCCAACTATGAGACGCAGCGAAATGTCATCTGTGAGTCTCTAGTACAACATATGTTCTATGTCCTAAGACCTGAGATGACGCATGTACTCGAGATGGTGACAGACTTGCTTTGGGCCGACCAAATGCTACTCCGTGACTGGGTAGTTACAAAGGTAGGTTTAGGGTTTGTCCAGTCCCATGCTACGAGACATTGTCGAGCAAGATGGGATTTGCCCCTCCGATCAAGAGAGATATACTCTGGGCCCCTCGTGTGATCCGACCAGGATAAGCATGGCCATGCGACAAGAATTATGAGATAATCCGGATAGTGGTCGGCATCACTGGAACGATAGAGAGGTCGGGCTAGAACAAGGATGACAATCTCGCCTTGAGCCCAACAACATATATCGTGAGGCAAAGGGAACATAAGTGTGACACGTTGTACAGGTTCGCCTAACCAGCTTCATAGTCTACTTGGTGTTCGACATGCCTTGCTAGAGGCTGCTACCAACTGTGCAGTCCGGAGGTGATCCAAACTGTGACCAAGCCTACTTGAACCTAAGGGGTCGCGCGCTTAAGGGAAGGAATCTATGAGGTCGGATCCGAGGACACTGGTCGGATGTGATCTGAACTGTATTCGGATTGTGGTCGAGTAGACTTGTGGGCTTTAGGGTCCGTGCGAGGCCCAAGTGTTGAGCCCGCGACGGACGCCTATATAAAGTGGAGGTGCGGCACACTCATGAGTTGATCGCTTCGGTGTTGTCACTAGGGTTTGCATGTGTTGTGAATAGCCACCTCCACTCGCCGCCGACTATGTGATCGGACCTAGCAGTCCGCCGCACGGTGTTCCTCCTGCACGCGCGGATACCATTAGAGGCGGTCCACTTGCGCCGCTTCGGCGAACTTGTACATGGGATCGGACGACCGGCTGTTTGAGGGAGATCGGACGAGGAGGAGATGATCCACGCGGACGCGCTGCCCCAACTCTTCTTCTGCTGCACGGCACTGCGCGTCTAGTGGTAACAATCTGTGACCCATCTCCCATAGCATGTTCCTAGATGTTCTGCGTGTAGGAATTTTTAATTTGCAGTCGACGCACCCTACCGTAGATCCCAACAGCAGTGAGAGGAGAGAGAGAGAGAGAGGCCAACAAAGTCTTGTTTAGATCTGGAGAGGGTGAGAGAGTGTGAAGAGAGCAACTACAAGCGCTGACGCTCCAGCGTGTATATATATACTAGAGAGAGAGCGAGATCATATAGCTCCGTATCCATCCATTTTGACCAGTCAAAGAATCCTCCTGGCACAAATTATGCTCAAGTGTAGTTATCGAACCTGAGACCTCAAGTTTGATGAGTGAATAGGCTAACCAGCTACACAACCCTCTCGTTATGTTCAACGAGAGGAAAATAACCTTTTATACATTCCTGCATTCATGTGACAAGAATGTCGTGTTTTTTTGTGTGTGGGAGTCATTGGGATTTAAATCATAATCATGTCATGTGGCTTTGGTGGTAAGAACATCCAAAGTGGTGCAGAAATAATGCGGCCTTAGTCACCATACCTCTCTCCATGTAGTAAGTTGGGTCCCAGTAGTCAGAGGGTGAAACAAACAAATTAATAAAATTAAAAGCGCCAGCGGTGTATCTTACCTCACACATCTCGCTACTGCTCGAGAACACTGTCCAATTGATCCCTCTGTTCGCTCACATACTATTTTAAGTGAATCCTTATTATAACATGCACACAATTTTGGGCACTTTTATTCGACCTAAGTCAGTGTGCCACCGTATCTCGTACTACTCCCTCCGTCTAGGTGTAATAAGTCAAGTTAGAAGGTGCAGCGGGACCAAGGTGCAAGCAGATTGGAGGAGCAGGAGAAACTTGACTGATCATTCCTCCAATCAAAGCCCTGATTTTTGTCTATAGACGCAACAATTAATCCAAACAACTAAGAGATGCCGTTTTAGCTACCATGCAGGGCCACATATTAACTCGCATGCAAGCCGACTTTGATTTATTGACTGATCAACGCGTAGTTGTCCTCCATGCATTGGGTTTCCGGGGGAGATAACAAGGCAGAGTAAGGAGCATTTGGTTACATTGCTTAGGCTGGTCATAGTGGTGAGTAACTTGGACTAGTAACATGCATATCTTACTAGTTTATGTTACTACTACCCGAAGTTTGCCATCGGAAGCGAGCCGATCTGGCTCTTCTGGGCTAGCAAGGTTTTTCTAGCCCACCCAAGCTAGCTGGCCCACAAAAGCTAACATACTTTAATAGTTCCAAACGCCTAACCTTGCCCGGCTATGCTATAAGCTCTTCTTGCTAAGCATCCAAATGCTCCTTAAGTAACAACGCTTGCTAGCAACGAGGCCAAGAGGGGATTGAGATGCGAAGTTAATGGACGACACCTAAACATTTTGGGAATACCTGATTTCCGTAAGATGACTTAACATCTAGACGGAGGGAGTACTACTCCTTAGTCCAGGTTTGATAGAATATTCTTCACCTCTTCTCTTCTTTTACGTACTCCATTTGTATCTCACTTCATGTGGCTTTGCACTCGCATGATTTTCCTATTCTATGAACCTGTGTGTACGTGCGCGCGCGCGCGCGCGTGTGTGTGTGTGTGTGTGTGTGTGTGTGTTTAACAGCATGTGTGTGTTAGAGAGAGCGATAAATTGACCTACTCCTACAGAGAGATGGTGTGTAGTGTACGATTTTAGCCGCGAGAGTCGGTGCATCCTCTCGTTTCTGGGCGTCCGGTAGGGACAGGCGGACAGCTGCCACGCCCGCTCTTGACCAGCCTGGCCCACTCATAGCCCCTCCATCACCCGCGTGCGCTTCCCGCCCAAAACGGTCAGCACCGCTCCAAAGAATCGGTGTCGCATTCATTGCGGGCAGAGCGGACGTGACCTCTCACTGGCGCCTGCGTTGAAGGGAGAAGCGGATTCAAGAGTGATGGTTGCTTCGTCTTTCCAACTTACTACTGGTTCTCTGTGATTTGACGGCTCTTTGGTCATTATTACTAAGGTGGTAGGACTTCTGGATGTCCCACGCTTTCGGTGAAAGGAGGTACTACTAGATTACAATTTTCTCCATTCTTACAGCGGAGGAGTGCAAGAGCAGTGAAAACATGGAGGCTCAGTGATTAGATGGCCCACCTCACACTATCACCATATTTTCTGGACACCGTGTGACACCTAACTCTTTACATAGTACTCCCTCCGTTCCTAAATATAAGTCTTTGTACAGATTCCACTAGGTGGACTACATTCGAAACAAATTGAATGAATCTACACTTAAAATGCATCTATATACATCTGTATGTGGTTCATGGTGAAATCTCTACAAAGACTTATATTTAGGAACGAAGGAAGTACTAGTATCGTACGTACTGTAATTTATCAGCGAGATAGTAAAATGCTATGAAGCTTCCATCTTCTATTACATGTATCTTGCGTCCAAGGTTGCCCGTTGCAACATTTCATCAAATACAAAGGAGATTAACATGAATGCTATGGCATCTCAATGATTGACAGATCATAGCAAATATGTACTCCCTCCATTTCAAAATAAGTGTCTCAACTTTATGCAAACTTTAGTACAAAGTTGTACTACTACTAAAGCTGACACTTATTTTGGAACAGAGGCAGCTAAAGAAATAAACGATCCATACAGTCCCTAGCCCTTGAACTGTAAACCCTAACCAGGCTTTAATTTGCTGGCAACGTTCGAGCTTCCCAAGAAATGAAGTTTGCAACCTTTTGACCATCGGATCATTTTGTGCAGTTTCACCAAAATCGAGATGAGCATCCCAGTGGCAAAGAAATTGAAGAAGCGTGATTAGAATAAGATTACTGGGACTAGTTGATGAGACATAAACTCATCACAAATACAGCTAGAAGCCAGTAGAGGTTGTGCAGGGCAAAGAAGTAGAGAAATATACACATGGAGTGATGTGGGCAGCTGGAGCAGTGATGCAAGCCGGCAGTAAAGGGAGTTGTACCTAAGGGATGTAGGGACGTAGCTCAATCTTGAGGAGGGCGGCGGGAGGTGGCAACTGCCCACGTTGCGGCAGTGAGCAAGGGATGAAGGCAACCTCGCCGGCTTTGTGAGAGAGAACGGCGGGGACCCTGATCAGGACGTGCCGATAGTTGGTTTTCGCCCTCGGCGACGGCAACCACATCTACACTAAGCATCCACCCCTTCCCCCGGTGGACGTGATCCACCGGGATGTTAGAGATGTGGCCACAGTCGTTTTGTGCAAGAGAGTGTGAAGAGAGCAACCCCAGCAAGCAACCGTGTAGGTTGGCCCGTCCCGACTATGTATATAGTGGAGCGGTTTCCTTTTCTCTCCATATGAACCTGTTATATTGCGTACGTGCCACTGAAGAAAAAAAAACTTTATTTATCAATGACGCGGCACCTACTACTCGTTCTCCTATGAACCTTGCGCTTGGCATATCAAAAATATTAACCTTGCGATTGGCTCTTCACCTCTTCGGGAAGTCGAGCAATAATCATACTGTAGTATATATCGTTCTATCTATATGAGACTGAATCAATTGCTGCACTCCACCATGTGGGCGAGGGTCGAGGGGCGAGGGAGAGTGCATACTATTACGTTCGTTTCAGGGGGTGTTTGTTTCCAGGGAATTTTTAGTGTAGCGACTAGAAAAAGTCCCTCTTAGAGACTTTTTAACCAAACATGAGGGACTACTGGGGACTAAAACTTGCTTTTTGGGACTTAATGAAGAAGACTCTCAAGGAGAGTGTTTTTTGGGACTTTTCCAACAATGCCCCTCCCTGCACCCATTGCCCTGCCGCCCCATGGTGTTGTTTGGTTGTTATTTTTCTGTATACTAGGGATAACCTGGTCATTCAATAACCTCTAGGGAGGGACTAGGGACTTTTTAGTCCCTGAAAACAAACAGGGAGGGACTTTTTAAGGAGTAGGGAGTTTTTAGTTGGGACTAGAAAAAGTCCTAGGACTTATGAACCAAACAGGGCCTCAATATGGACTACATACGGAGCAAAATGAGTGAATCTACACTCATAATATGTCTATATCCATCTGTGTTAGGAGTATGTACTAGTAGTTCATATTGAAATATACTAAAGGACATATATATTCCAAACAATATGTAATATTTCTAACCAAGGTAGTAGGGACGAGGAGTAAACGGAGGGATTAGTAAAATTTTCTCCTCATCCTGCGAGCCACCGCGTGCGTGGGCGAGGGAGCGGGCGTTAGGCATACTGTACTACTACTACTAAGGAAGCTTCACCTCATCCTGTGGGCCATCGCGCCCGTGGGTGGGGGAGATGGCGTACTAAGCAAGCTTCTCCTCGTTCTGCGAGTTGACGGGACACATCAAAAGTACTCCAGTGTATAGAGCCTTGCCTCTAAGGTAGGCCCCACATGGTTTGCCTCTTTTTTTAACATAACGCGTCAAGCAATTTGTTAGTTAACCTGTGGTAGACGATCCTCCCTCCACCAAGTGGACAACCAGTACACGTATCAAATTACCATGTGGGCTGCCTTTTCATACAGAAATGAGCTCCACCGTGTACCCGCACGGGTGTGGTTGGGAAAGAGACGGGAGTACGTGCGCCGTGCGTGCACCTCTTCTCTTCGTACGCGTCACCCACTTATGTGGGTGTGTGTGAGAGAGATACAAACCTAGACAGATGGCGTGTGTGTTCGTGAGTGTTTTTTTGTTTTGGGGGTGATTTCGTGAATGTATTTGTAGGAATATGTATCGATGACATCTCAAACAAAATGTTGCATGCAATGTGTGTGAAATGGAGGCCTATCCATATCATATATAAAGGGTCGGGTGATCCACGACAAGAGAGTGAGGGTTCATAGATATTGATAGAGTCTAAGAGAGGATCAAGTGGGTGGGTGCGAGATCGATGAAGAGAGCCATCGAAATTGTGTGTGTGTGCAAAAGTCAAAGATATAGGGTGACTGGCCTACCAGAACGTCAGAGGGAACATATTAACTTTGTGTGTGGCAGGGAGACATGACTAGAGCGCTCGATGTATCGGTGTGTGTGTCGGAGGGGGTGGGGGAGGGGTAGGCAGGGGCCTAACTATAGATGTAGAACGACTTGTATATGTGTTGAGAAGGAGAGATCCATCTATGTCTGGAGGGAGATCGGTCAACATCCATACATAACTGAAGGACGGGAAATAGGATGGGAGAGAGAGAGGAGAGAGAGAGGGCGGGGTAGAGTGCTGGATGGGTGATGGAGTTGCTTCTCGAAGATGGTGGGAGAGGCCTACTAGAAAAACTGAGGGTGGAACTGCAATATTATCAATAAGAGTGGGTATGTGTTTCTGTGTGTGCCTGTGTGTGATAGATCTGTCAGGACGCATCCATGGATGATGAAGGGGAACCATGTCTTTGGTAAGAAAACCTAACTAGATTGATAGATCAATTGTTGTTTGTCGGGGGAAGGGAGAGACATAACTAATGAGGTAGATCGATCGACGCATGGGGAAAACGAGTTACAAGGACCTAGATAGCTATATGTATAACGGGAGATCGGTCGGTGTACGTCCATTTATTAGAGGCAAATAAGGCCCAGCGAGACGGATAGACAAATAAAATGGAACTAGGAGGTGGTGCGAGAGGCCCAGCTACTAGCTAGATAGGGGGAGGAGTGTGCGGTTATGAGATCGATGATAAGAGGGGCGAGAGTTTACACGTGTGAGGGACCGTATGAGAGACACGAGGCAAGGCCACATAAAGGAGGAGATTGAAGGTGTGTGTATGTTGTGGCAAGACATCGCTGAGAGGTTTGTCGATCGGTGTGTGTCGGAAAGGAGTTGTGGAGACTGTGGGAGAACGACCTGAAGAAAAAAAATGAATGTGCGTGATGGATAGAATCCTGAGGGAGGGGGAGGGCGAGGAGGGTGTGTGCATGCATGAGAGAAAGTTAGTGGTAGCTACAAAGGTTAGAGGATAGTGTGGGTGTAAGAGACTAACAAAGATCATAATTTGATATGAGAGTGGATTCATATATTTGAAATAGGATATCATAATGTTTTAAACATATGCATGCCTGAATATAGCGGTGATACGCGTGTTGTGGTTTTTCACATGTTATGCCATAATGTGATAATGCATGGCGTTTGCAACTCACAGCTAAATGTCGAACAATCTAAACCATACTATACATCGAAAAATATCACATTTTATTTGAATTTGTGATAATCTATGGCGTTTGCAGCTTACAACTAAATATCGAACAATCTATAAAATACTATATATCAAACATTCTCACATTTTATTTGAATTTGTGGTAATGTGTGGTGTTTGCAACTCACATCTAAATACTTGTAGGCGTAGGGGCGGGGCACCATACATAATGTGATAAACACATTATACATATGAGACATGGCTTAGATTATGAAGATCTAGCTAGAGCTTGGAATGTATTGTGATTTGAAATCAACATAAAGTGGATTCAAAAAATTGAGTTCGAGTTCATATAGCACTACTGGAATCAGTTACTTTGCCATCTGCCAGCTCTTTGCCGTCAGCTAGCAGACGGCAAAGAAGCTCTTTGCCATCAGCTACCCGAAAGCAGACGGCAAAGAACTGGCTGATGGCAAAGAAAGCCTTTGCCATCAGCCTGTTCATATGTAACTCGAGACTAATCATGTGGTGTGTTGTGAAGATAAAACACAAACGATGGTTTAACTTGACAATAATGATGATTGTAGATCTTATTAAAATAGAGAAACGAATTCAAATGCTTTGACTTCACAACAATCATTATTGTAGATCTTATTCAAATAGAGAAACGAATTCAAATTTAGTTCATACTGAAGCGGTGGTATATACGTTTGGAATGCACTAAAACGTTCATTTGAGTAGTAGGTTGCATGCATTATACAGGTAGCGAAATATTTTGATTGAACATAACATGAATACAAAGTTTTGAATCACATTTGTAGTGCAAATTGATTTGGTACAGTACACGTTAGACTTGTCCAGAAATTTCAAACCGCGCCTTGTTAGCCCGAAATATTTAAGATATATCTTTGTCTCGTTGTGCTCCGACAACAACCTCCATCTCAACCCGCACCTTGCTATTCCAAAATTACAACGCGCGCGAAAACTCCCACCTCCTGTGAAAGCCCGACACGCGAAATGCCCATGATACCCGTGAACCGGAAGAACCGCCTCAAATCGGTGGGGGTACTTTCATAACTTACCCCACATTTCGGACAAGCGCGTCCCTAAGCCATGGTTCCCCACTCCCATCCCATCCGCTCACCCATTCGTACACCGACACCGCGAAAACTCGCGAAGCCCCACACCCTCCTCCGTCCGCCACCCAGCCGGAGCCTCTTCCCCGACGATGTCGTCCACAGTAACACCTCGACGTCCCTCATCCACCATACGGGATGAGGATCCCTCGTCAATCTTGTCGTCCCGCCGGTTCAGCCACGCCGTCCTCCACCTCCAAGGAGCTGCCCCGATGTTCCCCTCGTCTTTCGCCACCTCCATTCCCACATCGCCGTCTTCACCTGCACCACCAGAAGATTAGCATCATCACTGTTTCCTCAGATGAAGTTGCGGCCTAATCGGCACCACCAAAGAGCTTGTACACTAATCCCCACATTTTCTTCTTTATTCGATCTCACGGTTCTACGAGCGCTCGGTGCCAAGCCGACATGGCGCGGCTCCATTCATGGCGGCATCACCAGCAACTTCCTCCACGGCGTCGCTCCCTCGGTGGCGACGTCCACATCAGTAGGAGCTGATGCTGCTTTAGCTCTCGCTCACGCTGCTGCTCTGCTCTTACTCTCGGTCCCCTGCCTGGTCTGCTCTTGCTATTGCTCTTGCTCGCGCTACTGCTCTTGCTCTTGCTCTTGCTTGCGACGCTGCTCCGATTTAGCTACACTTCAGTCGACTAAATCAACTTTTGGGTCAGTCGATTTTCAGGGGGTGTGGGGGCTCGCCGGAGTTAAAGAAGAACCAGCCACAGCGGGGAGGGGGGCTCGCCGGAGAGGTACCCGATTATCTATCTTAGGGTTCAGGGTGGGGGCTGTGTCGCCGGAGGTGGTGGCGGGTGGCGTGGGGATCGCCGGAGAAAAAGCTCGGCACGGGGGGGCTAGAGGGATGGCCGGGGCGGTGATGGACCGGCGGCAGGGAGTGTTTTCGGGGAGGGCGGGGCAGTGCACCACCAGCCGCGGGCCGCGGGCGGCGGCTGTTTGGCCGGTGGTGGCTGACGGCTCAGTGGGGGTCGAGGTTGAAGATGAACTACAGGCCCTTGATTTCGTATCCAACGACTGCAAAATCAACTGACCAGAGAAGAAAAAGTCAGTCAACTGACGTGTAGTCTCACCTCTAGTGCATTCTGTTTCGACAATAAAATTCAGTTTCGACAGTTAAGTTCAGTTTTGATAGTTAAATTTAGTTTTGACAGTTAAGTTCAGAGATGAGCCGCTGATGTATTTTACATCTAGCACTTTGTGGTTATGTATTTTACGTCATATATTGGAGATGCTATTAGAATTCCACTCGGGTCAACGTTGTCTCTCTTGTCCTGCTTCAGCCTCGGCGTCGTACAACTCACCGGAGCTGCTCCAACGACGAAACCCTCCATCACAGCGGAGCAGTACGTGGGGCTCCATCTCCAGACGCCTAAGATCTTCTTCCCATCCTCCGACAGCCAAGTCAGCCGGAGCATCGTCACCGTCCAACCCAATCACGCTGAGATCGACATGGCTTCACCAAAGAGGTTGTACACTTGTTGCATCTCTTTTTTACTCTACATGTTATATATCTTGTCCACTGAGCACACGTAGTAATGTGAAATGCAATTATTTTATCCTACTATATGACAAGCAGTGAGGTACCAGGCAACTTAGCTATCCGTGATGGACTCTCTTGAACGCCATCAATATTTATCTCTGTGTGTTTGAGCTGTGCTTTTGTCGATGGGCCTGGGGGTTGAGCTAGTAGGGCAGTGGCCTAGGTCCAAAGTAATAGAAGTAGCACAAAAACATTTTTTTAGTGTAGGCTTTTCCTTGCTCAAGCCTGCCTACTAGAATCGCCAATGCTTGAAAGGAAAATTGAATGAAAAACATAGGAATTGGAAAGTTTCCTATGGTACTACTTTTCATGAATTTGGTGCAAAGGAATGGAGCAAAGGAAAATTGTAGGATTTGTTACTTTTGTGTCTCCTTGAAAGAAAAACAGTGGGTATTCTAATTTCCACTTGTCCTCCTTTTCATATTCCTATTCACGAAGCACAAGACTAAGAGATAGTAGCATAATAGCATTATAACCGTACATTTTCTTGTGGTTTGACTTAATCTCAGCATGCTTCTTTGCATCATGTGATCTTCCAATTCTTGTGAATCAAACACCAAGATTGGCAGAAATCCTATGTTTTTAAATTCTCTATTTTTCACGTGCCTTCCTATCCTATTCCTGTCTATTTCATATCCCTGCATTCTTAGAATCCTCAAATTCAAACAAGCCCTTACAAAATTACTTCTGTTACAGATATGTGTCAAAGAAAACCTTGTGTGTTTTGTCCTGCTCCTGCGGCGCTATGTTCAACCCTAGCTCAGCTGCACCAATGATGGAAGGGTTCACCACGACAGGGATCCACTCTCCAGACTATCTTTCGCTGCCTCAGATCTTCTTCCCCGCCGCCGGCAGCCACGACAACTCCATTACCATCATCAACTGAGCAGATGACCTTGAGGACTACTCGAGTCACAAGAGAGGTTGCACTCTTCTCTGTCTGCTTACGTTCTGCATCGCTCAATATGATGACATGCTACATTATCGTCGCGTTCACCTATTAGACTCCGAGTCAGGTCCAAACTAATGTTGAAACTTGAGTTTTAAATGGTTGTGGGGTACATATTGGGGCAACAATAAGTACTATCTGTCTACTATCTGGTTAATCTCGGGTGTCTGATAATCCCCAAGTGCAAGGAATCATCGTAGCAATTTCCAAAGGTGGAAGTGATAAGTATGGAGTGTCGAACCCACAAGGAGCTAAAGGTAAGATCAATATTCTCTCCAGTCCTATCTTCCACTGATACGACTCTACATACACCGAACGTTTGCTTCCAACTAGATACGAGAAATAAAACTACGTTGTGGTTATGAAGAGGATAACTTTGCATGATATCGGAGAGCTAAAATATAAAAGTAGTTGTTGTTATCATAAAGTTAGAATATATTACTAAATAATATAAATAGGAAGTGTGAAATAATGATGGATCGGTGTGCGGAATTATCCTAGGCAATTATTAACAAGACTGGTTGTCATCATTGCAATTTCATATGAAGGAGATGCATAAGCTAACATAGTTTCTCTTCTTGGATCATATGCACTTATGATTGGAACTCTAGCAAGCATCCGCAACTACTAAAGATCATTAAGGTAAAACCCAACCATAGCATTAAAGCATCAAGTCCCCTTTATCCCATATGCCACAACCCCCTTACTCGGGTTTATGCTTCTGTCACTCAAGAAACCTACTATAAGTGAATCATGAGCGTATTGCAACACCCTATAGCGAGAATCCCTCACGCTTGCGCGACACGGAGGGCACAATAGGACAGCACCAAAATAAATCATACAACTCGTACCAATCTAGATCATCAATCAACCCAAAGACAAAAGATATCTACTCAAAACATCATAGGATGGCAACACATCATTGGATAATAATATGTAGCATAAAGCACCATGTTCAAGTAGGGATTACAGCAGGGTGCGGGAGAGTGGACCGCGTAAAAGAGATGAGGATGGTGATGATGATGGTGATGTTGATGACGACGATCACCGCGGTGATGATTCCCCTCCCGATGGCACTCCGGCGCCACCGAGAGAGAGGAGGAGAAGTTCTCCCCCTTGTGCTTCCTCCTCCATGGCCTCCCCCTAGATGGGGAGAGGTTCTCCCTCTTGTCCTTGGCCTTCATGGTGATGATGGCCCCTCCGGGATCCTCCTCCATGGCCTCCGGTGATGATGCCCCCCCCCCCGGGGTCCTCCTCCATGTCATCCAGTGATGATGGCCCCCTCCGGCAGGCTACCAGAGAGGGCCTAGATTGATTTCTCGTGGCTACAGAGGCTTGTGGTGGCGGAACTTCCGATCTAGGTTATTTTCCGGAGGTTTCAGTATTTATAGGATTTTTGGCGTAGGTTTCATGTCAGGGGGGTCTCCGGGTTATCCACGAGGCAGGGGGGTGCCCACCCCCCTGGGGCGCGCTCCCCACCCTCGTGGGCAGCCCGGGACTCTTCTGGCCCAACTCTTGCACTCTAGGGGCTTCTTTTGGTCCATAAAAAATCATCAAAAGTTGGCACGTCATTTGGACTCCGTTTGGTATTCCTTTTCTATAAAACTCAAAAACAAGGAGAAAACAGAAACTGGCACTGGGCTCTAGGTTAATAGGTTAGTCCCAAGAATCATATAAAATAGCATATAAATGCATATAAAACATCCTACATGGATAATATAATAGCATGAATACTTCATAAATTATAGATACGTTGGAGACGTATCAGCATCCCCAAGCTTAATTCATGCTCGTCCTCGAGTAGGTAAATGATAAAGGAAATAATTTATGAAGTGTGAATGCTAGCAGGTGCATAAGTTTAACCAATGATAATTTAAATCGCCTTTTCTAGCATCATTATATGTCATAACAGTAGCTCATCTAATAAAACTTTTCATGATCAGGTAACAAGCTATTCACATGTTAAAGTATAGACCATAAACTTTCTTGAAAACTAGCAAACTTCATTCTCACTCATCAAACAATTTCAATTCATCTTATTTTCAGGAAGGGTCCATGTTAGAGCTTTGATTTAGCAACTCCACATACTCAACTATCATTTAGTCTTTCACAATTGCTAACACTCACGTGATATTTATGCGTCCAAAGTTTTAATCGGACATAGAGAAAGATAGGGGTTTATAGTTTCGCCTCCCAACCTTTTACCCCAAGGGTAATGTCAACAATAATAACTTATGAACGCCTACATCCAAGTGAGTATATATATCCGGATCACCCCAACACAAAAGTGCTTGCCAAAGGAAAAAAATGTAAAAAGGAAAGGTGTTGATCACCATGACTCTTGTATAAGGGTAGAAGATAATAGTAAAAGATAGGCCCTTCGCAGAGGGAAGCAGAGGTTGTCAAGCGCTTTTATGGTTGGATGCATAAAATCTTAATGCAAAAGAATGTCACTTTATATTGCCACTTGTATATGGACCTTTATTATGCAGTCCGTTGCTTTTATTTCCTCCATAACAAGATCGTATAAAGCTTATATTCTTCACACTAATAAGTCATACATATTCAGAGAGCAATTTTTATTGCATGCACCGATGACAACTTACTTGAAGGATCTTACTCAATCCATAGGTAGGTATGGTGGAATCTCATGGCAAAACTGGTTTAAAGGATGTTTGGAAGCACAAGTAGTATCTCTACTTAGTGCAAAGAATTTGGCTAGCATGAGGGAGAAAGGCAATCTCATCATGTTGGATGATCAAAGACAATATAACTTTTCAGATATAGGAAAACATAACCCATTACGTTGTCTTCCTTGTCCATTGTCAAACTTTTAGCATGTCATATTTTAATGAGTGCTCACAACTACAAAAGATGTACATGATAGTATATTTATATGTGAAATCTCTCTTCCTTCAATATTCTTTCATGAATTGTTCAAGTGACCAATTCTGTGTTTGCTAACTTTCAATAAGTTTACTACCTATACTTATTAGGTGTGAAGTCATTACTCCCCATGTTATAAGCATATGAAACAAATATAAATTCAGATTTATGATATTATATTCATTCAACCATTTACTCGTAGGATATTCGTGAAGCATGTGAGAAAATGACAAACTACTTCAAAAGATATAAGTGAAGATCATTGAGCAGTAAAATAATTAACTAGCCCTGGGAGGATTCCCTTTACTTTTTTTATTCAAGATTTCAGATCCAATGATTTTATTCAAACAGCAAGTGGAATTGACAATACGCTCCAAGCAAAACACATATCATGTGACGAATAAAAATATAGCTCCGAGTAAGGTATACCGATAGTTTTGAAGACGAAAGAGAGGATGCCTTCCAAAGCATCCCCAAGCTTAGGCGCTTGAGTCTTCTTTGAATATTACCTTGGGGTGACTCAGGCATCCCCAATCTTAGGGTCTTTCCACTCCTTATTCTCCTCATATCGATATCTCACCCAAAGCTTGAAAACTTCAATCACACAAAACTTAACAGAACTTCGTGAGATAGGTTAGTATGATAAAGAGTAAACCATTCACTTTGGTACTGTCAAAGAAAAGGTTCACAATTTTTCTCACACAATGCCTACTGTACCATATCTTTTCTATAATTTATATTGAGGAATATAAGCCATGGAAACTAGAAAACAAGCAAACTATGCATTGAAAACAGAATCTGTCAGAAACAGAACAGTCTGAATGATCTGAACAACAACCATACTTTTGCTACTCCAAAAGTTATGAAATAAATTGGTGGACATGAGGAATTTATCTATTAATCTTATGAAAAAATAATCAACTTAAAAGCACTCTTCTGTAAAAAAAATGACAGCTAATCTCGTGAGCGCAAAGTTTCTGTTTTTTACAGCAAGATCACATTAGCTTTCACCCAAGTCTTCTCAAAGGTTTTACTTGGCACTTTATTGAAAAAAAAGTTATAAAACATGATTACTACAGTAGCTTAATCATGTAAACACACACAAACAGTAAGGGTAAATATTGGGTTGTCTTCCAACAAGCGCTTTTCTTTAATGCCTTTTAGCTAGGCATGATGATTTCAATGATGCTCACATAAAAGGTAAGAATTGAAACATAAAGAGAGCATCATGAAGAATATGACTAGCAAATTTAAACCTAACCCACTTCCTATGCCTAGGGATTTTGTGAGCACGCAATTTAAGGGAACAATAATCAACTAGCATAGGAAGGCAAAACAAGTATAACTTTGAAACTTTAAGCACACAGAGAGGAAACTTGATATTACTGCAACTCCTACAAGCATATATTCCTCCCTCATAATAATTTTCAGTAGCATCATGAATGAGTTTAACAATACAGCCATCACATAAAGCATTCTTTTCATGATCTACAAGCATAGAAATTTTACTACTCTCCACATAAGCAAAAATTCTTCTTATTCGGAATAGTGGGAGCAAACTCAACAAAATAACCGTCATGTGAGGCATAATCCAATTGAAAATTGAAATCATGATGAAAGTTTCATGGTTAACATTATTCTTTATAGCATACATGTCATCACATTAATCATCATATATAGCAACTTTGTTCTCACAATCAATTGTAACCTCTTCCAAAATAGTGGAATCATTACTAACTTAAGTTGACACTCTTCCAAATCCACTTTCATAAATATCACACTAAGATTCAACACCCTCCAAAATAGTGGGATCACTAATTCCTAAAGTTTACACTCTTACAAACCCACTTTAGATGATAGTATTATTCATACTCCTAAAGATATAAGTGAGGATCATGGAGCATTCTACAATTAATATAGACTAATCAATATCCAAGCTCAAAATATATAAGTGAAGCACATGAAGCGTTCTATAAAACCATACTCAAATGATTTAAGTGAAGCACAAAGAGCAATTCCATAAGATCATACTTAAAAGTTTTAAGTGAAGCACATGAAGTATTCTATAAACCAATGAAGGGCTATCTCATACTAGCATGGTTCTTAAAGAAAAATAAAAACACAAAGGACACAAATCATGTGAACAAAACAAAAACTGAGGTATACCGATATTTGTTGAAGAAAGAGGGGATGCCTTCTGGGGCATCCCAACCTTAGATGCTTGAGTATCCTTTGAAATATTTACTTGCGGTGCCTTGGACATCCCCAAGCTTGAACTCTTTCCTCTCTTTATTCTTCTCACATCGGTAACTCCTCGTTCTTTGAACACTTCATCCACAAAACTTAACAAAAACTTTGTGAGATCCGTTAGTGTAATAAAGGAAACTACCACTTTGAGGTACTGTAATGAACTCATTCTTTATTTCTATTGGTGTTAAACCTACTGTATTCCAACTTCTCTATGGTTCATACCCCCGATACTAGCCATAGATTCATCAAAATAAGCAAACAACACGCGATATACAGAATCTATCAAAAACAGGACAGTCCATAGTAATATGGAAGTTTAGAAAACTTCTGTAACTCAAAACATTATGAAATAAATAGGAAAATTAGACACATTTGTACAGAAGTAATGTTCAAAACGATTCAGACCCATTTGACTTTCCAGTAAAAAATGTAAAATCATGCGCTGCAGCCAAAGTTTCTGTTTTTGTTCTGCACATAGTAAACAAGCAATCTAATCATCCTAAAACCAAAGGTTGGCACATTACTTTTATAATACAATGGATATATACAAGGGGATAATTATTTATAGAGAAACTTCCATGAAAAATTCTACATTGTTTCTGTGAGCATGAACACAAGTGCTCCAGGTCGACCCTCACTTCTTCAATGCATAACTTTCCAATCACTTCTCTTTTTGAAAAACATTTTTAGGCAAATGAGGCAAGTGCATCTTTTTGTATTTTAATTTTTAATTTTTTTTGTATGTTTCACCCACAACTAAACAGAAACAAAAAGGAAAAACAAAATCTACTTAGTGAAGGAAGCAAACAAGCACACACAAGAATATCAACCCCCACGCTATTGCTCCCCGGCAACGGTGCCAGAAAAAAGCTTGATAATCCCCAAGTGCAAGGAATCATCGTAGCAATTTCCAAAGGTTGAAGTGATAAGTATGGAGTATCGAACCCACAAGGAGCTAAAGGTAAGATCAATATTCTCTCAAGCCCTATCTACCACTGATACGACTATACATACACCGAACGTTTGCTTCCAACTAGATACGAGAAATAAAACTACATTGTGGGTATGAAGAGGATAACTTTGCATGATATCGGAGAGCTAAAATATAAAAGTAGTTGCTGTTATCATAAAGTTAGAATATATTACTAAATAATACAAATAGCGAGTGTGGAATAATGATGGATCAGTGTGCGGAATTATCCTAGGCAATTGCTAACAAGACCAGTAGTCGTCATTGCAATTTCATATGAGGGAGATGCATAGGCTAACATAGTTTCTCTTCTTGGATCATATGCACTTATGATTGGAACTCTAGCAAGCATCCGCAACTACTAAAGATCATTAAGGTAAAACCCAACCATAGCATTAAAGCATCAAGTCCCCTTTATCCCATACGCCACAACCCCCTTACTCGGGTTTATGCTTCTGTCACTCAAGCAACCTACTATAAGCGAATCATGAGCGTATTGCAACACCCTACAGCGGGAAACCCTCACGCTTGCGTGACACAGAGGGCACAATAGGACAACACCAAAATAAAACATAGAACTCGTACCAATCTAGATCATCAATCAACCCAAAGACAAAAGATATCTACTCAAAACATCATAGGATGGCAACACATCATTGGATCGTAATATGTAGCATAAAGCACCATGTTCAAGTAGGGATTACAGCAGGGTGCGGGAGAGTGGACCATGTAAAAGAGATAAGCATGGTGATGATGGTGGTGATGTTGATGAAGACAATCACCGCGGCGATGATTCCCCTCCCGATGGCACTCCGGCGCCACCGACAGAGAGGAGGAGAGGTTCTCCCCCTTGTGCCTCCTCCTCCATGGCCTCCCCCTAGATGGGGAGAGGTTCTCCCTCTGGTCCTTGGCCTTCATGGTGATGATGGCCCCTCCGGTATCCTCCTCCATGGCCTCCGGTGATGATGGCCCCCCAGGGATCCTCCTCCATGGACTCTGGTGATGATGGCCCCCTCCGACAGGGTAACCAAGAGGGACTAGATTGATTTCTCGTGGCTATAGAGGCTTGCAACGGCGGAACTCCTGATCTAGGTTTTTTCTGGAGGTTTCAGTATTTATAGGATTTTTGGCGTAGGTTTCACGTCAGGGGGGTCTCCGGGCTGTCCACGAGGCAGGGGGTGCCCACACCCCCTGGGGCGCGCCCCCACCCCATGGGCAGCCCCGGACTCTTCTGGCCCAACTCTTGCACTCCAGGGGCTTCTTTTGGTCCATAAAAATTCATCAAAAATTGGCACGTCATTTGGACTCCGTTTGGTATTCCTTTTCGGTAAAACTCAAAAACAAGGAGAAAACAAAAACTGGCACTGGGATCTAGGTTAATAGGTTAGTCCCAAGAATCATATAAAATAGCATTTAAATGCATATAAAACATCCTAGATGGATAATATAATAGCATGAATACTTCATAAATTATAGATACGTTGGAGGCGTATCAATGTCTACTATGAGTTTCATGTTGGGTGCAAACAAACATTAAAGGAACCATTATCTGTATTTTTTAACTAAAGCTATTATCTGCCTGCTATCATTGGTTGTGTGTCTATCCACAGTTTGCTTCCATCACTCTAGATTTGTGCATGCACTCCTTACATAATGTCACTATGTTTTATTCCTATGCATGCCAGTTATTGTACACAATGGAACTGATCATGTAGAGCAAAAGTGACGAGCCTTGCGTGGCAATAAAATTTCATGTAGACGTCGCTCCATGGTGGGCGCAAAGGCAGCCCCCCTCCACCCATTTTGGATCATAATCAAGAGGAAGATAACTGTTCTGAGGCGGATTCAGAAGGAGAAGACCACCCCTATTTACCCCATGAGGTCTTCGCTCTAACTTGGCATGCTGATGTTGGTAATATCATGCATATGGTGCCTTGCATTGCTTACTATATACATCAAAGATGTCATCTGCTTAGTTTAGACATGCTTTGTGTCAATGCCATCTGTTTAGTTTCTTTATCGTATATGTGAATCATGCAATGCCATCTATTTAGTTTCTTTATCGTATATGTGAATCATGCAATGCCATCTTGTTGATCCAGGCATCATATATGTGAATTTTGCAATGCCACCCTGGTTAGCCAGTCATCTTATATGTGAAATATATCATGCCATCATTTTCTTATTACGTGTTAAATTTGTCAACAGTTTTAATACATTCAATTACTCTTCCTGTGCATCAGCCATTCGGCACGGTCATGGAAAAATCTAGAGTGGAAACAAGGTCTTCAGAGCAGACAATGCTATCTAATGAAGTGCATGTCTTGTTGGTTACAGATAGCTCCTCCGAGGAGGATTAAGAGATAGATGACCAGTCCTACCCCCCCCCCCCCGAGGTGCATGCTCTAACTTGGCAGGGTTATGTTGTTCATATCGTGTGTATGGTATCTTTCATTGCTATGTCATTTGCTTAGTTTAGACATGCTTTGTGTGAATGCCACCTGTTTAGTGTCTAATTACCATATATTTGAATTATGCAATGCCATCTTGTTGCAAGACATTATATATGTGAATTATGCAATGTTATCTTGTTACAAGGCATTATATATGTGAATTATGCAACGCCATGTTGTTTAGCCAAGCTTCATATATGTGAATTATATCATGCCATCCTTTTTTTGTATTTCTCATTGCTTTTGTCGACAATGTTTGTATATTCAACTGCTCTTCCTGTGCATCGGCCATTTGAATTGGTGATGGAGAAATATGGAGTGAAAACAAGGTCTTCAGAGCGGACAATGCTACCTGCTGAAGCAGATATCTTGCTGGTTACAAATAGCTCTTCAGAGGAGGATTCAGAGGCAGATGACCAGTCCTATTATCCCCCTGAGGTGTATGCTCAAACTTGGCAGGGTTATATTACTCATATCATGCATATGTTGTATTGCAATGCTTAGTTTTTCCATCATATACACAATATTGAATGCCATCTCCTTAGTTGACACATCATATATGCGATTGCCCTCTGCTCACTTCCTTAGTATATAAATCATATATTTGAATTATATCATGCCATGATGTTTACATAGACAGCATGTATCTGAATTATGGCATGCCAACCCATTTTCTAAAGACATAATATAGTTATATCATCTCATCATGTTTACATAGTCATCATATTTTAAATTATGTCATTCTATCTATGAATTATATCATGCCATCATGTTTCCATCGATGGCATGTATTTGATTTATGGCATGCCAACCACTTTAATAGACACATCGTATAGTTATATCATGTCATCATGTTTACATAGTCATCATATTTTGAAGTATTTCAGTCTATCCTGTTTAGTTAGCCATCATAAATGTGAAATTGTGTCATGCTATCCTGTTTAATTAGCCATCATATATGTGAAATTATGTCCTGCTATTTTGTTTAGTTAGACAACATAAATGTGATTTATTTCATGCCCTGTTTTCTTCCCTACTATCCATTGCACCTGTCTGTCTTACAATGTCTGTACATTCAATTACTTTTCTTGTTTATCAGCCATTTCAATTGGAGGGGGTGATGGAAGTGTCTGTGGGAGTAAAAACACGGTCTTCAAAAAAGATCGTGCTACCTATCGATGCAGATAGAACCACGGTTGTACTTGCCCAAGAACCAGCCCCACCACACATAACCCAAACTCACGCAGATTGTACCCCTACCCAGTTGGACAGAGAACCAGCTACACCCATTTTAACCCCAACCCCAGCAGATAGTAACCCAGTTCCCATTGACACAACACCATCTCCACCACATAGCACCCAAACACAAGCAGTTAGTAAGGCAACTGCAGTGCGCAAAGCACGAGAATCACCACTCCGAACCCCAAGTCAACGCTTAAAGTAGAAGAAGAATTGTTCTCAGGTCAGGTTCCGTAGCTATGGTTCATACTACTTTGCTCTTGCATCACTGTATTTACTCATACATACTAATTTCAAATTTGAAGGATGCAATTGAAACTCCAATGGTGCAACGGGTATGTTTTAAACCTGTTTCTTTAACGTGTTTGCTGTTGTAACTTGCTCTATGTTGATTTCAGTTTCAATTGAATAAACAGCTATGTTCTCATGCCATGCACATTACAAGTGTTGTTATTGCTGTGTAGTTTCCCACACTTATATTCTTTCTATGCTGCTTTGTCTTAAATAGATATGATTCGAACTTAATCTATCTTGATTTGGCAACATAAACTAGAGTGATATAGACCATACAGTGACCATACTACATAGATATATGTTTGTTTCATGCTGTTATCCTGTCCATCTTACTACTGAACTAGTTTATCAAAATGAGTTTCATATACTACATTGTAAACCTGTGATGTGTTTGTTTGTTTCTCTTTTAGAACGCGGATAAAATATTGGAGAAGAGTACGCCGTTATGCAATGGTAAAGGAAGTAATGCAGATAAGGTTCAAGATAGTGAGACATCCCTGTTGGTCTCCAAGAAAGCTGATAAAAACTATATTTTAGACACTGAGACAACCCCAAAGTCCTGTCTTGATGTAGTGTTTGAGTTACTGGCTACTACTGCTGGCACCAGCTCTTCGAACTCGTTGCCTGAATCAGTTCGACTTCTTGAGTCTCAACTTCAAGTTGAAAGACATCGATCAGATGTTATGCGACAGGAAGTGGAAGGACTGAGGAAGTCCCTGCAGAATTCAGATGCATACTTTTTGGTGCAACAGCAAGTGCTGGAGGATTTAAGCACCAAACAAGAGAAAGTCAATAAGCTTGCTAAGCATCTTGCCAGCATTATGGGTACCGAGTATTAAACCTAGGCAAACGTCAGGCCGGGCCGGGTTTCGGGCCGAGCTTGTAAAAGCCCGACCTTCATTTCTCAAGCCTGAGCCCGGCCCAAAGCCTGAAATACTCCATATTTTCAAGCCCGAGCCCGACCCGAAATCAAGCCCGAAGCCCGAAAGCCCGGCCCGAATGCTATTTTTTAGTACGCGCACGTGCAAGCCCGACCCGAAGCCCGAAAGCCTGGCCCGAAATATGGGAAAATTGAAGCCTGAGCCCGGTCCGAACTATCTTTCGGGCTGCAAAACAAAGCCCGGGCCCGGCCCGAATGTCAAGCCCGGCCCGGCCCATCCCGGGTTTTTCGGGCCGGGTCGTCGGGCCGGGCTGCCCATGCCCGGGTTTACCCAGGATATTGTTTCTTGAGCTCTTCTGAAGTGGTTTCAGCTCCGGACTTGTTTTGTTGCGGCGTTTATATGCTGCTTTGTTCCCTATATTTGCACTGGTGGCGAACTTTGATGCCCAGTGGATGTAATATGTGTAATAGCCGTGATAGCCTAGTGTAAGTTGCTTGCTTATTTATTTCCTTATTGTCTTGTTTATTTCTTTGCTTGTAGTCAGTGCAGTTCATTTTCTGCGGTTTGCTAGTGGCCGCAATAACCTATTTTTTAAAACTAGTCCACAATAACCATGGGCTACATATTTACTGTAGTTACCATGGCCCTCCGATGGGCCATAGAAACAATGGGCCTTCTACGGGTTGTAGAAACAATGGGCCTTATACGGGTCGTAGACACAATGGGCCTTCTACAGGTTGTATCATCAATGGGCCTTCTACAGGTTGTATGATTGCTTGGACAAACATGGGTCAATAACAGACCGCATTATGGCCGTAAACGGGCTAGAGTTGGAATCGTCCGTTCATGGGCTGACCATAACGGGCCGTCGTTAATCAGCCGTATTTGATAATGCTATGAAAACGGCCCAACGTATTAATGGGCCACAAACGGGCCGACTGTAACCTAGGGCTGAATTTGGCCCGCAAGCAGAAAATGACAGTAACGGGCCGTAAGTAAACGAATGCTGGAAATGAGCCCAAGAATAAATGGGCCCTGAGAAGGCCAAAAGATAACATGGGCTGGAAACGGCCCAATAGAATAACGGGCCGTTAATGGGTATAAAGTGATACACTGTTCATTACGGGCTAGTTTCACCACGGGCCATTAATGGGTATAAAGTGATACAATGTTCATTACGGGCCAGTTTCACCACAGGCTGTTAATGGGCCAAGAGTTACAAAGGGCCTCATATGGGCCGAAAGACTTCATGGGCCATACATGGGCCAGAAGTTAAAACGGGCTGGAATCATATTGGACGGCCTAGATGACTGATCGATTCAAAGTATAGCGGGGTTTTTACGCCCAAACTACGAGTGTCGTGTTCTCCACAGGGACTAGGCGACGACAGTCGTGCTCGGCTAAAGCTAGATCAGACGAAAAGGTTTTTGATATTGCAAGACAAACAAAAGTAAAGCAAGTTTGTTCCAGAAAATCATTGACAAATAAAAGGTACTCACTATATTTTTGGTGTTTTTATTTGTTTTACTTTGGGAACTAAAATACTAGCATAGGCAGACATGAGAAACAAGGAAAACTTAAAGACACCAACACATAAATGTTCAGCAACTAGTATGAAAGAGAATAATTAAGATCAAGGGACATGACCAGAAGTACTTCACATCACAAGCATATATATATTCACACGTACATAGCTAACACAGGGACTAAGAATTAAAGATGTTCAAACAACTCACTTGACAGAGAGCACAAACAACACAAATTGATCATAATAGGTAATCAGAATATCATGGGAAACTAACTGACAGAAAATTCACATATATTGAAATAGTAAAACAGATTACCAATTATCAAGTCTTCATTCTAAATGTTCACAGAAATTACACACACACAAACACACACATGTACACGCACAAAAATTGTTCTAGTTCTTGCAAATCAACAGAATACATCCAGACAAGGACAAGTCCGAATTTCACAGGAACCCACTCACATCTAATACATAGAAATTTCAGAGAGGGAGAGAGAACAGTAGCAAGTGTTGGAGAAGGAGAAAGTGATTCAGAAGAAGCAGGGAAACAGCGAGGTAGGCGAAGAAGAAGCAGCAGCAGAGGTACAGAGAGAAGGAGCAGCAAGAGAAGTTGGGGAGCGGCAGCAGAAAGTGAAGGGGAAGGAGCAGCAGGGGGGCATTGGGAGGAGGAGAGGTTTAGAGAAGAGCTTCGGCAAGGAAGAGCAGCAGGGGGCGCAGGAGATGAAGAGCAGCAACAACTTTAGGGGAAGCAGAGTAGGAGAAGCAAAGAGAGGAGCAGCAGCAGGGGCGTGGGAGAAAGCGGCAGAAGGCAGAGAGCAGAAGAAGGAAGAGGGAGTTGGCGATGGTGGTGGCACACTGGTGGTCTACAAGATGGATCCGAGGCGAAGGAGTTGGGTGGCGCACTCACGCGGGTGACCAGACACTCGCGCCGGAGTGTCTGATGCGGCGCGTGAGGGAGCGGCTGGTGTGGTGGATGTAGGCACTGGAGGTAGGAGGAGTAGTGGTGGCGCTAGGTGATGGATGGAGGCGGTGCTGGTTGGCGCTGGGTGATGGATGGAGGCAGTGCTGGTTGGCGCTGGGCGCAGACGGTGGAGATGGATGGCTTCGGGGAGGAGAAGGAGATGGTGGCGCTGGGTGAATGGCTCACCACCACGCCGGCCTGGCCGTGGCGGCGGCCAGTGGTGGAGAAGAAGGGGAGAGGGAGAGAGATGAGTAGCCAGGCCCGAAGGGGATCGAGGTTGCGCTAGGGATTTGATCCCCCTCCTCTGACCTGCCACTTTTGCTCTTTTGCCCTTCCACTTCTATTCTTTCTTCACAAGATGATCCCTCCAACTTTAGCTTGGCCCCTCTGGTTACTTCTTTTCTTCATGGTCGGGTCCATTCTTCCTCCTCTTCTTCGTTCTCTTAGCCACTTAGTCCGGATTTTGAAGATTTATAGTGCCTTTGCGCACATTTCTGCAAAATAGACCAAAGACTAGTAAATGATACTTTATATGATTTTCATGCAAATATTCAATATTTCACAGCAAGAATTGATGGTCATATCTCAATAAATAATATATTTCTATGCCAAAATTGTATATATGAAATGTGCTTATCAATGACGTTACTCGGCCTAATTCGAATAGTTCGTAACGGGCCCTGGGTTAGCGGGCTGTAAATGGGCTATATGCGAACAGGCCATTAACAGGCTTTCCATGGGCCGGTCCGCCACCTTTTGACCAAGTCAAATAGGCCGGCCTTTTCACGGGAATGGGCCTCTGTTGGGCCATGCCATGTGTCGACGTATCATAGGCGCCTTCTGTCCAATGAGTGGATGACATCTGTCCCAACGGTGAGCCGACACGTGTTTCCTCCAGCCAATGATGATTTTACACGTGGAAAACCCCCATTGGTCGGGGCTTTTAACGGGTTATCGGATCCAAAAACCGGACCCTATAGCTTAACGGCGTTCCGTTATGGTGGATGCCATGTGTCGGTCACCCTTGACAAAAGCACTTCTGTGACTCGCAATTTATCGTCATGGAAGTGGACACTTCCGTGATGATAATTTTGGTAATATCATGGAACACTTGTATGACAGCACAGGTATGACTATCTTGATTCTTTCATAAAATCATCATGGATGTACATGCATGACAGAAAACGTGACCTACTGTGACAAACACATATCATCACGAAAGTGTATTTTTTTTGTAGTGATACACTACGGCTGCTAACTCCAAATCACGTGTGGCATAATTCAACTCGTGAGGTCGAAGCTGACGTGAGGCATATGAAACAACCCTTCCTTCTTGCATAAGAATGCCTCCAAGTCCCTGACGAGAAGCGTCGCAATATGCTTGGAAATCCTTGCGTATTTTCGGGAGAATCAGCACTAGGGATGTAACCAAATGTTTATTCAACTCCTGAAAACTGGCCTCACAATCCTCGGTCCATTTAAACTTGGTGTCTTTCTTCAATAACTCCGTCATGGGCTTCGGATCTTGGAGAAATTCTCAATAAATCTCTGATAATAACCTGGGAGTCCAAGGAAAGTGCGTATCTCTCCAACTTAGGTGGGTGCCAACCATCCGGTGATGGGTGCAACCTTGGTAGGGTCTACTGCTATTCCTTCTCCTGATATAACATGTCCGAGAAATCCAACTTCCTTAAAACAAAACTCACATTTGCTGAACTTAGCATATATCTGAAGTTCCCTGAGCTTCTCGAGAACCAAACGCAAATGTTCCTTGTGCTCTTCTTCATTCTTCGAATAGACCAATATATCATCCATGAACACCACGATGAACTTATAAAAGAAATCCATGAACACCTTGTTCATCATACTCATAAAATAGGCCAGGGCATTAGTCAAACCAAATGACATAACTGTATACTGATAAAACCCATACCTTGTGGTAAAAGATGTCTTAGGTATATCTTGCTCTCGGATCTTCACCTAGTGATAACCTGGCTGAAGATCGATCTTGGAGAAAACTTTAGCTCCCTGCAACTGGTCAAACAAATCATTGATCATTGGCAGAGGGTATATGTTCTTGATTGTCACCTCATTCAATGCACAATAATCAACAACCATCCTCAAGGATCCATCCTTCTTCTCAACTAGAAGCACTGGGGCTCCCACGATGATGAACTTCATCGAATATAACCTTTCTCCAATAACTCCTTAATCTGCTTCTTAATTTCCTCCAGATCATTGGCGTGCATCCGATACGGTCTCTTGGATATGGATCCGGTGCCTGGCAATAACTCGATCAGAAACTCAATGTCTCGGTCTGGTGGCATGCCTGGTAATTCCTCCGGGAATACATCGGGATAATCCTTCACAACTGGGACTTCCTCCTGAACAACTCCCGAAAGGGAATTCACTTGAGTCCTTCTTGGCGCATTCCTAAACACATACTTGATCCATTTTCCCTATGGGGTGGTGAGAAGAATCGATTTACTGGCACAATCAATGTTTCCCTTGTACTTGGATAGCCAATCCATTCCTAGGATCAAATGCAATCCTTGTGACTCTAGGATAATGAGGTCTGTGGGGAAAACGTGTCTACCTATTGTTAATGGCAACTGATAACATCCCCGACTAGCCATATACTCTGCTCCTGGGGAACTCACTAACATAGGTGACTTAAGGGCTATTGTTGGCAACTTAAACTTGTCCACAAATCCCCTTGATATGAATGAATGTGATGCACCAGTGTCAAAAAGAACAAGGGTTGTAAATGCATTTATCAAAAACTTACCGACAACCGTGTCAGGTTTCTCCTCAATGTCCTCCACATTGACGTGATTCACTTGACCTCTGGTAAAAGGGTTGGGCTTCTTTCTAGAGCTTCCATTGCCATTTCCATTCTTTGCCTCAGGGCATTCAGTGGTGTAGTGTCTGGTCTTCCCGCACTTGAAACATGTAATGTGACTCAGATCTTTCTTTGCGGGTGTCGCGGGGTTCGAACGGCTCTGACTGTTGCTTCCTCCATCCCATTACCATTCTTAGGGCCACTATAGTTGTGTGAACTTCCTCCATTGTGTGAATGGCCCCCATGGTTATGATGAGTGTGTCCTCCCGAGTACGGGGAAGAGTGAGGCTTCTGCTGAGCTCCAGAGTTATACTCTCCAATTCCATACTTCCGCTTGCTGCTCTCTATCTGCTGCTGCTTGCATTCAATCATGAGGGCCTTGTCTACCCGATCCTGGTAGTTGTTGAACGTTGCCACCATCAACTGCATACTCAGCTCATCATTGAGTCCCTCAAGAAACTTCTCCTGCTTCGCGGCATCTGTGGCCACATCATCTGGGGCATAGCATGCTAACTTGCTAAACTCATCCACATACTTCCCCACCGAACGGTTCCCCTAGCATAAGTTGCGGAACTCACGCTTCTTTAAACTCGTGGCTCCAGCTGATACATGTGCGGTGCGGAAAGCCTACTGAAACTGATCCCAGCAATGGGGTAAGTGGCGGTGAAATTCTCCCACCAAGAGGTTGCGGGTCCATCAAGCTGATGTGCCACTCTCTCTGCATCCGTGCATCCATCAGTAGTTAGCTCCCTCCCGATCTTGCGGAGCTAATCATCAGCAACAATCGGCTCGGTGTTGCTAGAGAATGGTCAGTGTCAAAATCGGCGGATCTCGGGCAGGGGGTCCCGAACTGTGCGTCTAAGGCTAATGGTAACAGGAGGCTAGGGACACGATGTTTACCCAGGTTCGGGCCCTCTGATGGAGGTAATACCCTACTTCCTGCTTGATTGATCTTGATGATATGAGTATTACAAGAGTTGATCTACCACAAGATCGTAGAGGCTAAACCCTAGAAACTAGCCTATGATTATGATTGTTCTTGTCCTACGGACTAAACCCTCCTGTTTATATAGACACCGGAGGGGGCTAGGGTTACACAGAGTCGGTTACAGAGAAGGAGATCTATACATCCGAATTGCCAAGCTTGCCTTCCACGCAAAGGAGAGTCCCATCCAGACACGGGATGAAGTCTTCAATCTTGTGTCTTCATAGTCCAACAGTACGGCCAAAGGATATAGTCCGGCTGTCCGAATACCCCCTAATCCAGGACTCCCACAATAGCCCCTGAACCAGGCTTCAATGACGATGAGTCCGGCACGCAGACTGTCTTCGGCATTGCAAGGCGGGTTCCACCTTCGAATACTCCATAGAAGATTTTGAACACGAGGATTGTGTCCGACTCTGCAAAACAAATTTCACATACCACCATAGAGAGAACAATATTCCACGAATCTAATCTGCTGACAACTTTTTATAGTGTGACATCGCGCCACGGCTCGGTCATTATTCAAACCGTTTTTCACAACTGGCTACCGCACATATTGCGAGGCGGTTTCCTTGGCACGTCTTGTCAAAGCAGAGATCATGTCGCCTTATTGCGGGATTCTCGTCAATATGGGTATGAGTAACCCAACCGCGCCATCAATCGTGGCGCTTGGAAAATAAGCGATTTTAACAGGCAAGTGGGGAGGCGCACAGTTTCTACCGCATTTATAAAGAGATAGTGATTCCCTGTTTTTACCCACGCCTTCTTCCTCCTTTACTCATCCATTCTCGCAACCTCGAGCTCCAGCGCCCAAGTTCTCACCTTCTCCGTAAAGCCATTCACGACATGTCCAGAGCGGGAGGCAAGTGGATGGCCTCCTCCGTTACAGAGGAGGACATTACGAAGCTTCGGGAGGTCGGATACCTGGCCGCAACCATCGCACACAGGCTTCCGGCGGAGGGGTAGATCATCCCCACTCCAAAAACTAGGGAAAGAGTAGTGTTCCTCTCCCATTTCGTCCGCGGACTGGGTTTTCCACTTCACCCATTTGTCTGCAGGCTCATGTTTTACTATGGGTTAGATTTTCATGATCTGGCCCCAAATTTTGTCCTCAACATCTCAGTGTTTATCGTCGTGTGCGAGGCCTTCCTCCGAATCAAGCCCCACTTTGGCCTGTGGCTAAAGATCTTCAACGTGAAGCCAAAGATAGTGGGCAGCCAGCAAGCGGAGTGCGGAGGCGCCATGGTGGGCAAGATGCCCAACGTTACCTGGCTTGAAGACTCCTACATCGAGACCGTGAAGGGGTGGCAATCGGGGTGGTTCTACATCATAGAGCCGCGCGACGCCAACTGGGCGGCGGCCCCTGAATTTCGATCCGGCATCCCCATGTGTACCTGCGGAGCTGACCGGACTCCAGAACTGCATCAAAAATATGATAGACAAGAAGATCAAGCTTTTCAACGTGGTCTAGGTGATGCTCTTCCGCGGGATCCTCCCGTGTGAAAGACGGGTGTTCAATATGTGGGAGTTCGATTCGGCCGAACACCAGATGCTGCGAGAGCTCTTCAACATGAGGCATAAAGTCGTCTGGAAGGTGATGTTCAAAGCTGCCAAAGTGCCTCCTCCCACTTCTGAAGACCGTTGACTCAGCGCAAAGCGCCCCGCCAATCTAATAAGCTCTTCTAAATATCACAAGATGTGCCTTTCCCAGTATATTTGTGGGAGGATTTTAAGCCACCACGCTGACCAAACAGGACTATGTGGTGACGGTGGAGCGGATCGAAAGTCCGGCTCCGCTACCTGAAGATCCAGCAACCGCGCTCCTGACGAAGATGCTGGTTCTGGTGCCTTACAAGGTGCCAGAGAAGAAGGCCAAGAAGAAGGCTACGGGGACCAGGAAAGGTCTCCGGCACAAGGCTACATCGGATGGATCGTCCGAAGACGCCGAGGCGCACTCTTCCAATGAAGACAAGGAGGAGGAAGAGGAAGTTCCTCCCCCGACCAGGGAGGAGAAGAAAAGGAAGGCTTCCCCATCTGGGGAGGCCGAAGGGTCCAAGAAGGGAAGGACCCTCCCTCCGGACCAATCCACAACAGCCGCCTACAGCGACGAGGAGTGGTTTCCCAGGAACAAGCCCCAAGCGAAGTCGTAACTATCCGGACACTGATACTTTCGGTATGTTCTGCTTTATTGCATGTTATAACACCGAGCATGCATATGCAGTCTGGCCAAGGCCCACCTCGAGGTATCCTCTTTGGATGGGTCCTTGAGTAAATCAGAGATGAATAGCTGTTCACTCCCGACGGCCACCTCCCCACGGCCCACGGACGACACTGAGGTGTTGTCCCAGAGGATACCGGAGCAGGGGGCGACGGTACTGGAGATGCCCCAAGGCGAAATCCCAGACACCGGGCACATGGGGGAAAAGATCCCCATGGATCCTGCTGACGGGGGCCGCAACAACCCTCACCCCCAGTCGGACACCACACCGGAACCTCCAATGGTTCCGGATTCAAGTAGGCAGCCCCTCGCTAAGGGGGGCTATCCGTTGTGCCGATGACCGCTATCCAGCCAGAGGCATCGGACAATTTGCTGGAAGTGCTTCGCGGCGCTTCCATCAATGAAGAGCACTGTACTCTTATGAGTACGGTGATTGAGAAGGTTCGGTCCGCCAAAAGCGGATTGACCAAAGCCTGTGCCAGCCTCCTAACAGGCTTTGAGGTAAGTAACAAAAGTGTAAGAAAATATCACCTTATAGACAGTAGCCCCTGATACTTTGTTTGGTGTTCGGAAAGAAAATCCAAACGGAGGGTCAATTATTATCCGCAGGAGTCTAACAGAAAATTTCTATGTGAATAAGCAGGCATCACTGCTGGCCGATGTCGCCCGCACTGCGGAGGTCGCCGGACTGAAGCGGGACCTGGGGCAGGCTGAAGAAGAGCTTGGCCTCGTGAAGAGGCAGATCAAGGAGAACAAAGGTAAGTGATACCCCGTCCGTATGTCATATAAAGGAAAAAATCATGGATGCTAACAGAAGAATCATAAATTTTAATAGGGGCCACGACCGAAGTGGCGGTCCTGAAGAAAGCATTGTCCGAGGTCGAAGACAAGGCGGCCCAGGAGCGCACCGAGCGTGAGAAACAGGAGGCTCGGGTTAATGAGGTACAGCAAGAGCTCCAGGACTTTGGCAAAAAATTCGAGTCCTTGGAGCGTGAGTTCAAGACGCAAGAGTCCGATTTTGTGAAGGCCCTCCAGAGCGCGCAAGATGCCAAGGCCGAGGCCCAAAAGGCCCTCCAGGAGATTCAGGCAGCCAAGAAGATAGCAACGGGTAAGGCATTCATTATGAAAAGCAAGCATGTGAAGGAGACTTTCCTTTTACTTACCCAAATTCGGAGCTCTCCAGGGGCATTCGCAGATCTGCCATGCAGCATATCAGATGCCACGGAGTTCTACCATGCTGAAGAAGGGCACACGACGGAGAAGTTGTTCTGGTCACAATATGTTGGGGCCGAACATCCAATGCCCTTGAGTGACAGACTGAAACAAATGGTCGAACTCCACAAGGCGGCCGAACTGGCCATGAAGGACTTTATAGTCCGGCTGTGGCCTGGTGAGCCCCTGCCCAATAGCTACTTCGGCCTGATAAATCGGATGGTGAATGCCTGTCCGCGGCTAGAAGTTGTTAAGCGGTCCGTCTATATTGAAGGTGCCCGTCGAGCCTTCGCCTGGCGAAAGTGCACTGGGCGAAGTTGGATGCGGAGAAGCTCGTGACGGAGGGACCGCCGGAGGGCAAGGTGCATCGCCACCCCGAGAGGTACTATGACGGTCTTATGAAAGGCGCCCGCCTTGTGGTTGAGGAATGTGGCAAGGATGTAATATTTGAATGAATGTACTCATGTCATCCTGTAATATGAAAACGAGTTCATGTGCGCTATATAACGCTTGTTGATTTAAAATATTACCTTCTGTGCGGCCGTTTATTAAATTCTGAAAGTTGGCCAGTCGTCGGCTTCCTCCCCTATGTAACTAGTACTGGGGTGTTCGTGGTAAACCCAAACACTCTTTATCCAAATTTTTGGTCCTTGAAGGAGGTGTTTAGCGCAGCGAACAAGGCAATCAGACTATGCGACTTTATCACTCTCACTTAGACATAGAAGTATACAATTTTAAATTTTAGCGAAGCCCCTGGTATTCAGAAGGCCGAACTTGGGGCGCTATACACGCCTAAATCGGACAAGGCCGATTCCTTGCCTGAAGAGGAAAAAATCTTTAAGGATTTAAGACCTCTCGAACAGCGACCAGCTCTCGCCACATCATGGCAGTCAGTTTTCGGCTTTCTCTACTGAGGTGCTCGTCCGGAAGAACCGGGACACAATCGCAGTAGTTCTCACTGCGCTACCTTAGCCGATATAGCGGAACGTAAGGCACCAAAACAAGGGAGCCGGGCAAACCCAACTATTGACCCAAGACATGATTCGGAGTTGATGCATATAATGCTATTAGTTCGGGGTGCTGCACTGTCGAAAGTGTTCGGACTTTTCTTGTTGTGCTATGGGGTACAATGAAGCCCCTGGCGAGCTGAACGTACCAAAGTGTATGGGTGCAATTTGCATTAAATAAGCAGTCAAGGGAAGATATAAAGAAAAATAATAATAAGTTGATGCTATATATTGTTTCCCATTGTTATTTAAATAATACATCAACGCATATGTATACAAGTAATGCAATAAGCAAAAATAGGACTATTTGACATGTCCTTTCCAAGGGCAGGCTGCGTGTGTGTATGTAAAACAGGTAGAACGATCGTTAACAGAGACCACCTGGGTATTCCCTTGTACGCAAAGCCTTAACAAATTTCGCCGCTTGACTGGGACTGGGACGGAGGCTGAATTGCTAGTCGAGCTCTTGGCGTGTCAGACAATCCTGTTGCAGAGTACTCCGGACTCGCTTGACGATGTCCGGGGTTTTTATCGCCGAGTTGGCGGTCTGCCGAAGAAGGTTGCTTTGTACTTCTGCTGTGAGGGCTGTAATGTGCTCCTCCGTATGGAGAGAGTGGTCTGTGTTTCCATTGACTGTTATAACCCTGTGAGGTCGTGGCATCTTGAGCTTGAGGTATGCGTAGTGTGGTACCGCATTGAATCGAGCAAATGCGGTTCGTCCTAGTAGTGCATGATAGCCACTACGGAAGGGGACGATATCGAAGATTAACTCCTCGCTTTGGAAGTTGTCCGGAGATCCGAAGACCACCTCCACTTTTACTGAGCCCGTACAACAGGCCTCTACACCTGTGATTACACCTTTAAAGGTGGTTTTGGTGGGTTTGATCCTTGAAGGATCGATGCCCATTTTGCGCACTGTGTCCTGATAAAGCAGGTTCAGGCTGCTGCCACTCTCCATGAGGACTCGTGTGAGGTGGAATCTGTCAATGATTGGGTCGAGGACCAACGCGGCTGAACCGCCATGACGGATACTGGTAGGATGGTCCCTGCGATCAAAGGTGATCGGTCAGGATGACCATGGGTTGAACTTTGGGGCGACTGGCTCCATCGCATAGACGTCCCTTAGTGCACGCTTCCATTCCCGCTTGGGAATGTGGGTGGCATAGATCATGTTTACCATTTTCACTTGGGGAGGAAATTTCTTTTGTCCCCCTGTGTTCGGCCGCCGGGGCTCCTCGTCGTCCTCGCTATGCAGCCCCTTGTCCTTGTTTTCGGCATTCAACTTGCCGGCCTGTTTAAACACCTAGCATTCTCTGTTAGTGTGGTTGGCTGGTTTATCAGGGGTGCCGTGAATTTGACACGAGCGGTCGAGTATGCGGTCCAGACTGGACGATCCCGGATTGCTTCTTTTAAATGGCTTTTTCCGCTGACCGGACTTGGAGCCACTGAATCCGGCATTGACTGTCCTGTCTTCGGTGTTGTCGCCATTGTTCCCACGCTTATGTCTGTTGCGTCGAGGTTTGTCATTGCTGTCTATGGCGTCTGATGTGCCAGGATTGCCTGTTGTGTTGTTGCTATGAGCTAACCAGCTATCTTCGCCCGCACAAAAGCAGGTCATGACTGTCGTGAGGGCTGCCATGGATTTCGGCTTTTCTTGGCCGAGGTGTCGGGCGACCCATTCGTCGTGGATGTTATGCTTAAAGGCCGCTAGGGCTTCGGCATCCGGACAGTCGATGATTTGGTTCTTTTTAGTTAGGAACCGAGTCCAGAATTTCCTGGCTAACTCCCCGGGCTGTTGGGTTATGTGACTTAAGTCATCAGCATCCGGTGGTCGCATGTAAGTTCCCTGGAAGTTGTCAAGGAATGCGTCCTCTAGGTTTTCCCAACTGCCAATGGAGTTCATTGGCAGGCTATTCAGCCAATGTCGAGCCAGTCCTTTGAGCTTATGGGGATGATACTTGATGGCGTGTAGATCAACACGGCGGGCCATGTGAATGTGGAGAAGGAAATCTTCAATCCATATCGCGGGATCTGTTGTGCCATCGTATGATTCGATGTCTACGGGTTTAAACCCTTCTGGGAATTTGTGATCCATTACTTCGTCAGTGAAGCAGAGGGGGTGTGCGGGGCCTCTATGTCGGGCTATGTCATGACGCAGTTCGAATGAGTCTGGTCTGTTGTGTTCGGCCCGGCTGTACTTGTTGCTAGGGTATCCGGCATGACGGTCATCATCACGCGTTGGGGCACGCTCCCGCGATCCGTAGATCGATCTTGAGTGTCCTGCTTTGTTTTCCAATATGTCTCGTAGGTCCTGTGTATTGCCCCGGGCATTAGCATTTTTGTTTGATGTGCAGTGGGGTGCAGGCGGTTGTTTGGGCTGATACACCGCCTTGTCTTGTCCTGCACTGGTATTGCAGGCGGTTGTTTGGCCGGTCCTCCTTGTCCTGCGCTGGTATTGTAGGCTCTAGCGCCTCCTCTTCAAGTTGAGGTAGCAACCTGCGCTTCGGGTAACTTTTCGTTGGGCGCTCAAGTCCGTATTCCTCGGCTGCCAGGACCTCGGTCCATCTGTCTTTTAGTAGATCTTGGTCATCTTGGAGCTGCTGTTGTTTCTTCTCCATGCTTTTTACAGTGGCTATAAACCAGCGCTTGAAGCGCTCCTGCTCGATGGGATCCTCAGGCACGACAAATTCATCGTCGCTGAGGCTCACCTCCTCTTCGGAGAGAGGCATATAATAGTCGTCCTCCAAGTCTCCGTCTGTTGCCTGTTCATCTGGGCTAGCTTGCCCGTCCTACTGCTCGGCCAGCTTGAAGTTAGGCTGGTCGGGGTTATATTCATCGTCGGCACCATCCAGATTGCCATCGTCTCCTGTGCCGGCATTGCTGTGGCGGGGCCTAGAGCGGTGCCGATGACGCCCATGCTTTGACTGCTTCCCTGAGGGATTATCCTCTATTGCCTCATCGCCATTGTTTTCTTTGGGGGTATCCACCATATATATATCATATGATGAGGTGGTTGTCCAGTGCCCGGTGGGCGGCGGTTCCTGTTCTTCTCCTACATCGTCGTCCATACTGTCGATGTCTTCGGAGTCGAAGTCGAGCATGTCGGTTAGGTCATCGACAGTGGCTATTAAGTGGGTGGTGGGTGGGTAACGAATTTCTTCGTCGTCCGCTTCCCACTCGAGACGGACATAGTTCGGCCAAGAGTCTCCTGATACAGAGAGAGACCTCAATGAATTTAGCACGTCACCAAAGGGTGAGTGCTGAAAGATATCCGCAGAGGTAAACTCCATGATCGGTGCCCAATCGGATTTGATAGGCACGGATGCACGCGGTCCGGAACCTAAGACCAGAGACAAGTCCGGAGGTCCGGTGACACATATTTCCTTAGAGCTGGAGTCTGTGTTCGGCTCCAACGCCAATGAGTGTGCGGCCTCCGGGGCGGGGTCCATCCACCCGTCCTTGGATGGCGCAACCTGCTCCAGATTAAAGGCCGGGTTAGCTATAGGTATGATAGCCCGAATACCGTCCGAGGGAAGATCTAAGTCATGCCCGTTGTGGCTGTTCGGCGCTCCTGGCACAGGCCCGAATCTGGCGAAGATCAAGTCCCCGTGGATGTCGGTCGTGTAGTTCAAATTTCCGAACCTGACCTGATGGCCAAGCGAGTTGGCCTGTAGTGCGAAGCCGCCGAATACGAAGATCTGTCCGGGGATGAAAACCTCACCCTGGACCGTAGCGTTGTTGATGATTGAAGGAGCCATCAAGCCATATCATGACGACATAGTGGAACTCTCCATGAAAGCACCAATGTCGGTGTCAAAACCGGCGGATCTCGAGTAGGTGATCCCGAACTGTGCGTCTAAGACTAATGGTAACAGGAGGCTAGGGACACGATGTTTACCCAGGTTCGAGCCCTCTTGATGGAGGTAATACCCTACTTCCTGCTTGATTGATCTTGATTATATGAGTATTACAAGAGTTGATCTACCACGAGATTGTAGAGGCTAAACCCTAGAAGCTAGCCTATGATTATGATTGTTCGTATCCTACGGACTAAACCCTCTGGTTTATATAGACACCGGAGGGGGCTAGGGTTACACAGAGTCGGTTACAGAGAAGGAGATCTATACATCCGAATTGCCAAGCTTTCCTTCCACGCAAAGGAGGGTCCCATCCGGACACGATATGAAGTCTTCAATCTTGTGTCTTCATAGTCCAACAGTCCTGCCAAAGTATATAGTCCGGCTATCCGAATACCCCCTAATCCAGGTGAAAGCACAAGTGCTCCCTAGGTGGTTTTGGTAATTAATGTCAACATATCTCTTGTTGGACTAACACTTTTATCTAGTATTTTTCAGACAAGTTCAACAGTGGAGTGGAATGGACTAAAGGATGTGGGAACTCCTTCAAGATGCTAAGGACAAATAATTGGCTAAAGCTTCAAGCTTAAGACTCTTCATTTTTCATTTTAGTGATCCAAGATCACATTGAGTCTATAGGAAAAGCCAATACTATCAAGGAGGGATGAGGTGTTGCTTAATGAGCCTCTTGCTTCATGTGCTTAGTGATTTGCTCCAAAACCCTCAGCTACTTTCTCACATCCACAAATGACCTAAACCAAAGCCAAAATCGGCCATACCGATTCCTTCTATCCGGCGCCACCGAGTTTGGATGTCTTAGCCACTGCCATAAACCCTAGGCAAATCGGTCTTACCGATAGGGATCTTGGTCTCACCGAGATGGGATTATAATCTCTCTGTGTATGTCCATTACCAAAATAGGTCTCACCGAGTTTGTGTAATCGGTACTACCGAGATTACAATGCAAACTCTCTGGTTAACTTATTACTAAAATCGGTCCCACCGAGTTTGAGTAATCCGTCCCACCGAGTTTGCCTGACCAACTCTCTGGTTAGCTAATTACCAAAATCGGTCTTACCAATTTTGTGTAATCGGTCTCACCAAGATTAAGTTATGCCCTAACCCTAACCATATTGGTGTCACCGAGTTGCGTTTCGGTCCCACCGAAAATCCTAAGGGTCACTAGGTTTACTAAATCGGTCTGACCGAGTTTGTTGATTCGGTCCTACCGGGTTTGGTAAATTGTGTGTAAGGTTAGATTTTGTGTGGAGACTATATATACCCCTCCACCTCCTCTTCATTCATGGAGAGAGCCATCAGACTAAACCTACACTTCCAACTTACCATTTCTGAGAAATAACCACCTACTCATGTGTTGAGGCCAAGATATTCCATTCCTACCATATGAATCTTGATCTCTAGCCTTCCCCAAGTTGCTTTCCGCTCAAATCTTCTTTCCACCAGATCCAAATCCTATGAGAGAGAGTTGAGTGTTGGGGAAACTATCATTTGAAGCACAAGAGTAAGGAGTTCATCATCAACGCACCATTTGTTACTTCTTGGATAGTGGTGTCTCATCGATTGGCTAGGTGTCACTTGGGAGCCTCCGACAAGGAGTTGAACCAAGGAGTTTGTAAGGGCAAGGAGATCGCCTACTTCGTGAAGATCTACCGCTAGTGAGGCAAGTCCTTCGTGGGTGACGGCCATGGTGGGATAGACAAGGTTGCTTCTTCGTGGACCCTTCTTGGGTGGAACCCTCCGTGGACTCGCGCAACCGTTACCCTTCGTGGGTTGAAGTCTCCATCAACGTGGATGTACGATAGCACCACCTATCGGAACCACGCTAAAAACATCCATGTCTCCAATTGCGTTTGAATCCTCCAAAACCCTTCCATTTACATTCTTGCAAGCTGCATGCTTTACTTTCCGCTGCTCATATACTTTTTGCATGCTTGCTTACTATGTGTTGTGAATGTTAAACTTGTGCCTAAACTCCACTTAAACTTAAAAAGGGGTAAAAACTGCAACTTTGGTACTTAGTGTCTAATCACCCCCCCCCCCCCTCTAGACACCTCTTCTCAAGGTCCTACACTGGGACTCCCACAAGAACACCGGCGGATTCAACCTTAGGAAATGGGCCAGGTTGTCAACTGGGGACGGTGACGATGGGTTGTTGTTGTTGTTGCCTTGGTTCTGGATAATCATCTGCATCAAGGCATTTTGTTGTTGAATCACTTGGGTGAGATCCGGCGGGAAAGTGAATCCGGGGTCACGTGTCCGAGGCATCTGATGGGTTAGAGGGGTGACAAAACAGAATACAATAAGGTCTAGTGAGAGATTTCACTACCCATATGCATATGAGACAAATACATTCAAATCACACCACTCAAATTCAAACAAGATTCACACAAGCGATCTAATCTACTATTAGAAAATCTCACGAACGATTTCTAACTACTTGGAAGAACTCTAATAGTAATATGGTGGTCGCCTAGAAGTTTTGATCAGTGAAAGACTCCATTGTCTCATAATCATGATATCTAGCATCATCATCACTGTCTTCATCCTCTTCACTATCTTCGTCTTCATCAGTGTCTGTGTCATCTAGTATGATGTAGTCGTCCTCATGAATATGCACTTCACGTTCTTGTTTCACCTTGGGTATTCCTAGCCTCTTCTTCAGATCTTCATTGTTCTCTAGTAGCACAGCAATTTCCTCTTCATATCCATCACGGGTTGCCTTGAGTTCCTCTTCTAGCTCGATATTCCTGGTCATCACCTTCTTGGTCTTCTTCATGATAGCACACATCCAATTCATGTATCGAAGAATGTGTTGATCCATCTCATGTATGTATGCTGCAATAGATCCATCCTTCTTGGTGCGAATCATCTCCCAATGCTCATCTCGGCGCCCACATATCTGGTAGACGGTATCTTCAAGATCCTTGTGGTACACCTCACAAATGCATCCAAAAGTGATGTGAGCTGCCATGCTCTTTCCTAAGCTCCAAGTTGGTGCATCCAAGGTAAACTCGATGGGCTCAGTAGTTGGTGCAAAAGTCCTTCCCAGAACACGAACTTTGATCCTCCAGCGCTCCTCTTCTGGTAAAGTTGCAGTGAAGGTTCCGGTGAAACTTGGTAGACCGATGTTCAGGTACTTCGTGACTTCCTTCAAGTGTCTTCTGAAGGGGGGGCGCGTCATCCGGCTGAGTGAACTTATTCCTGGGGTCCTACATCTATAGAGTAGAAATAGAGGAGGATTAGAAATAAATAGAGAAGAGTATCATGTGGCTTTTCCTAGTGGTCGCGTCCTATAGTCAGCATGTGCTCAGATACCATCTTGTAGCGACCCAATCTCAATGGATCGAAGTCTATGTGCTTAGGTGTCATCCCCAGATCGGTATGCTGACACACACAGTACTCGAGGAATTATAACAGAGTTCAATCACACACTTATTACATCGAGGTCCTCATAAAGAGTATTTATTACAAAAATATGGCTGAAGGCCATCTAAATAAAATAACAACAAAAGCTTTGAAGATAAATGAGTCCATCAACTCCACGGCAAAACTGAGTGCATGATAACGACCTAGCGCACCTTATTCTTCGTCGGAAAACTCTGGAACATGAGACGTTGCAGCCGTGTAGGTCAGCACATGGAATATGCTGGCAGAGTCACACTATAGAGCAATGAATGAAAAAGACTATAACTACATGCATATTTGGCTGGTGGAGGGTCTAAGTTTAATTTTTTTGCGTAAAGCTAAATTTTTTTCCTACAACAAAGGAATAAATTTTATTTACTACCAAGTTGATGCCATCATTGAGAAGGTTCCTCCAACTCAAATCCCAAAACTACCAAGTATAAACAATAAACCCGATACATTAATTAAATAGAGTGACGAGATCAACAAATAATCCACTTCCAGATACTCAAATTGTCCATAACCGGGGACACGGCTGACCATGATTAGTTTGTACACTCTGTAGAGGTTTGTGCACTTTTCCCCACAAGACTCGACCACCTCCATGATCAGAAGATCGAGACATAGCCTTTCTGAAGTATTTACTCTTTACTCTATGTAGAACGATACACCTACTTTCCCCTACATTTGCTAGTCTACCACTGAAAGAGGTCACACAACTTACTCAACTATGCTAGAGCCCATAATGGCTTGTGGCTGCACATGGAAGTTTCTAGGCATGAAATATCATATGATCCCTTTGAGCCTGGGTGGCAGACCTAGGTTATTCACACGGGTACTTCAGGATTCCCTTGGGCAAGCACTGGTTTCTCCAGGTGCCCCAAACAATCCACCCAGATGTGTATTAAAGTTGCCACCTTAAATTTCCCTTAGTTGTTATTACTCTCGCAACTTTCATGAATCTCACATACCAATCCCCGTCTACGAGCACGGCTAAGCAAATTTATGAGCATAACGTATATTCCTGGGGTGTTTCAAAGGTAATAGGTTCCTACCTCATGAACTACATAACCAAACCACATGTTCCCAATCCTACTCATTGATACGTCTCCAACGTATCTCTAATTTTTTATGTATTCATGCCATGTTTATAATATTTCAACAAGATTTTGGTATGATTTGGTTAGAACTAACCCGGACTAACGTTGTTTTCAGCAGAACTACCGTGGTGTTGTTTTTGTGCAGAAATAAAAGTTCTCGGAATGCGCTGAAAATCAACAAAGATTTTTTTCTGGAAAATATAAAAAATACAGGAATGAAGAGTTACCGGAGGGGAGGCCCGTGGGCCCCACGAGGGTGGAGGGTGCGCCCACCCCCTGGGGCGCGCCCTTGTGCCTCGTGGACTCTCCGTGGGGCCCCCTGACTTGATCTCAACGCCAACCTCTCCTATAAATCCCCAAACCTCCAGAAAATAACCTAGATCGGGAGTTCCACTGCTGCAAGTCTCTGTAGCCACCAAAAACCTATCGGGACCCTGTTCCGGCACCCTGCCGGAGGGGGGAATCATCACCGGTTGCCATCTTCATCATCCCGGCGCTCTCCATGACGAGGAGGGAGTAGTTCACCCTCGGGGCTGAGGGTATGTACCAGTAGCTATGTGTTTGATCTCTCTCTCTCTCTCTCGTGGTCTTGATTTGGCACGATCTTGATGTATCATGAGCTTTGCTACTATAGTTGGATTTTATGATGTTTCTCCCGCTCTACTCGCTTGTAATGAATTGAGTTTTCCCTTTGAAGTTATCTTATCGGATTGAGTCTTTAAGGATTTGAGAACACTTGGTGTATGTCTTGCGTGGGATACCCATGCTGACAATGGGGTATTCTATTGATTCGCTTGATGTATGTTTTGGTGATCAACTTGCGGGTTCCATGACCTTGGGAATCTATGCATAGGGGTTGGCACACGTTTTCGTCTTGACTCTCCGGTAGAAACTTTGGAGCACGCTTTGAAGTTCTTTGTGTTGGTTTGAATAGATGAATTAGAGATTGTGTGATGCATATCGTATAATCATACCCACGGATACTTGAGGTGACATTGGAGTATCTAGGTGACATTAGGGTTTTGGTTGATGTGTGTCTTAAGGTGTTATTCTACTATGAACTCTAGGGATGTTTGTGACACTTACAGGAATAGCCCAATGGATTGATCGGAAAGAATAACTTTGAGGTTGTTTCTTACCCTACAATAATCTCTTCCTTTCTTCTCCTCTATTAGTGACTTTAGAGTGACTCTTTGTTGCATATTGAGGGATTTTTATCAGGGCCGGTCCTGAGAATTGGGGGCCCGGGGCGAAATTCTAACATAGGGCCCCTTAACGTAAACCACAAAATGTATATGAAAGAGTATATTGAATTGTTATCTAAAGGAAATATAATAATTTTTATTTTATATGAGCCTCTTTTTTGGATAATTTAAATAATAAAGTTGTTGAAAGTATTAATTTATTCATTGATGACCATGGTCTTTTAACCCATGATCACTCACCCTGTTATTATCCATGTTGATGTCAACATCGTATTATGTAAAATCCTTGTCTTCTAAATTAATAGTCGTTTATCACTTCATAGCAACTACCAGCGAGTGACCAAATACATAAATCATATCTCCAATAATATGTATCATAAAAAAATCAAGCAAAAGGAAGAGATTATACAACATACATAAAGATCACAGGCATACCGTATCTTCTCTGGAACTGTAATGGAGTTGTTTCCCTCTTGGTGAGTTGGGGACATTGGGTGGGTGGAAGTGACATGGATATCTCCGGTGGTCCGGCCCTCGTCCAAGTTGTGGCTTCTCCGACTCGATGTGCTTCCACGCACACATACTAGATGCATATCAGGCGGCGATCTATTCTCTTCCCTCTCAACTTGTGTTCGCCTGCGTGTATCATTGCCTCCTTCCGCCTAATATGTTAATTTTTTAAGGATACGTTAGCCTGCTTGTGCGCTATTTAGTTACTCCAAAATTGGGCACACATGTTCCAAGCAAAAAAAAATTGGACGCACAATTTTCGGCTGGTGGATTAGGAAGGAAATCAGAAGCTTTTTTCATAATTACTCCTAGTTAATCGCATGCAGTAATTGATCTATTCCTGGATCGTAGCAAGAAGGAAAACGATATACAGGCTCAGCTTTCACGGGGGAGTAAATACTTAGCATTCGGATCGGGGGCCCCTTCGCATCGGGGGCCCGGGGCGGCCGCCCCTCTCGCCCCCCTCAGGTCCGGGCCTGATTGTTATATGATCTAATTATATTATTATTGTTGAGTGAACTTGCACTAGTGAAAGTATGAACCCTAGGCCTTGTTTTGAAGCATTGCAATACCATTTGTGCTCACTTTTATCACTAGTTACCTTGTTGTTTTTATAACTCTTTGTTATTTGGTTGCAGGGTTGTTTGAGAGAGACCATCTTCATCCTATGCCTCCCACAGATGGATAAACCTTAGGTCATCCACTTGAGGGAAATTCTCTACTATCCTACAAACCTCTGCACTTGCAGGCCCAACAACATCTACAAGAAGAAGGTTGCGTAGTAGACATCACTCAAGCAATCTTTGAGGGTGAAACTAATGCATAGAAAAACTGGTATGAAAAAGTATGATCAAAGTGTAACTTGCCTTGCTGACGATGGAAAAACTCTAGAGATTCGTAGTAACAAGCTTCACACTCCACAAAATCTATCGTAAACAAACAATAGCATACATAAGCACTCAAGCAAAAGATGCAAAGAAAATCGAACAAAAAGATTCGGAAAACTCAAAAACAAGCAAATAACTAATCTAAATAGAAAACGACTTTTAATAGTACCATAATTATGTGTATTAGATCTTAACAGAAGGTACATGTGATTAGCTTCGATTTGCAAAAAGAATCAACTAAAACGGAGCTACGAAACTCAAGTTATGATCAAACAAAGTTCAAATTCAAATATGAACAAATTCAAATTCTAAACCTTCAAAAACATGTTCAAGTTGGTTTACTGGACATATGAAATCGCTCTGAAGATTTTGGCGTTGGTTTCATCAAATTCGGGCAAACGAGCAAAAAGTTGTGCTAGTTTGAAACACAGGGACTAATGTGAAAAAGAAAACTAACAAATAGGTCCCTGGCAGAAAAAGAAAAGAAAAAAGAAAAAACTAACCAACGAACGTTCGCTACAAAAACCTAAAGAACGAAGAGCATTCGCTACAGATGCCTAATGGGTGAACGCTCACTAAATAAAAAAACGTTTTCAAGAAAACAAACGCGATTTGGATCGTTGGATCCAGATGGGACGGGCGAGGAGGTCGGAGCTACCGGCGGCGGTGGACGTCGACGGCGGCGAGGCGGACGGCGGCAGCGACTTCAGCTCGAGGCTCCGGCGGCTTGCAGCAGCGGTGGCGGAGTATGGCGGCGGCAGCGGTGTGCGGCGGCGGCTTGCGGCAGCAGCGACGGCGGCTTGCGGCAGTGGTGGCGGCGGAGGCGGTGCGAGGCGGCAGTGACTCGACTTGGGGAGGAGAGAGGCTGGCTGGGCCGCGGGCTCGCCCGGTTGGCCAAGTTGGCCCGGTTCGGTGGAGACTTCTTTTAAAAATATCCAGAGAGAGAAAAACATGCAAAACTAAAATAAATATATAACTAATAATAACAGAAAAACTCACATAATAATATGGCCTTATTAATGACCTAGTGAACATTTTTCTGGGCGTAAATGCCTAAACTAAAAACAAACTTTTTAGTACTAATTACTCCGCAATAAAAATAAATAAACTTGCAAATAAAATCAAATAAAATACTAAAAAATTCAAAAATCAATTTCCAATATTTCTTTGCTATTTTTGAAGAAGTCATTTTATCTTCTCTCTTCTTCTTCTTTTTTGCAATAATTGGCAAAGAATTTTGAATAAAACAATTTGATCCAATTTTCCAACTTTTGATAAATAAAAAATGGACTTTTGAGAAACCTCCAACTCTCTCAATTTAGTCCTTGAGTTGCTTAAGCTCTCTTGGATCAAAATCAAATAAAACAAATAAGAGCAAAATGCATAAATCATGGATGCATATGAAATGATCTATAAATAACATCCAAATTAAAATTTGGGATGTTACAGGTTGATACAATTCTAGCATGAATAGTAAACTTTTATCATGATTAAGGAAATATAATAATAACAATTTTATTATTGCCTCTAGGCATATTTCCATCACCTAAAGTTTGTGATTTGATTGTTATACTAATCGATCTCACGAAGGTTTTTTCTGAGTTCTGTGTGTTGAAGTTTTCAAGTTTTGAGTGAGATCACGATGGATGAAGGAATACAGAGTAGCAAGACCTAAGCTTGGGTGTGCCCATGGCACACCAAGGAAGTATCTAAGGACACCCGCACTTCTAAGCTTGGGTATGCCCCGGATGGCATCCCCTCTTTCGTCTACCAACCATTGGTAAAATTACTTGGAGCTATATTTTTATTCATCATATGATATGAGTTTTCCTTGGAGCGTCGTGCATTATATGAGTCTTTGCTTTCTTTGCTTTTTAGTTTTCCACAATCATCTTTGTTGGACACACCTTTTTGAGAGGGACACACATTATTCGTGATTTGTTAGAATACTCTTTGCGCTTCACTTATATCTTTTGAGCTAGGTAGTTGCTCTAATGCTTCACTTATATCTTTTAGAGCACGACAGTGGTTATATTTTAAAGAAATAGTTGCACTATCATGCTTCACTCAAATCATTTTGAGAGTTTGACAAATAGTAATGGCAATATGCATGGGTTGTGAATTTCGTCCTAATATGATAGGTATTCAAGAGGGATATAATAAATACTTTCATGTAGATCACTGAATATGATAAATTTGATTCCTTGCAATAGTTTTACGATATTAAGATGATAATATGTGGGAGGAACTAGTGAATGATTGTGGTTTAGTTAGAATATTGGTGTTCAAGTTTGTGATTCCGGAAGCATGCATGTATAGTCTCTCGTTATGCTAAGAAGTTGGAGCATAATTTATTATTGATTGTCTTCCATATGAGTGGTGGTCGGGGATGAGAGATGGTCTTTTCCTACCAATCTACCCCCCTAGGAGCATGCATAGTAGTACTTTGTTGTGACGGCTAATAAACTTTCGCAAGTATATGAGTTCTTTATGACTAATGTGAGTCCATGGCTTATACACACTCTCACATTTCCGCAATTTGATAGCCTCTTCGGTACCGTGCATTTCCCTTTCTCACCTCGAGATGTGATGCAAACTTCACTGGTGCATCCAAACCATGTGATATGTTATGCTTTATCACACATAAGTCTCCTTATATCTTCCTCAAAACAGCCACCATACCTACCTATCATGGCATTTCCATAGCCATTCCAAGATATATTGCCATGCAACTTCCACTGTTCCATTTTTATGACACACATCATCATTGTCATATTGCTTTACATGATCATATAGCTAACATAGTATTTTTGGCTCAGCCACCATTCATCATTTTTATACATGTTACGCTAGCATCATTATTGCACATCCTGGTACACTGCTAGAGGCATTCATATAGAGTCATATTTTGTTCTAGTGTCGAGTTGTAAGTAAATAGAAGTGCGATGATCATCATTATTCATTATTAGAGCATTGTCCCGGTGAGGAAATAAAAAATAAGTGGCCAAAAAGAACCCAAGAAAAAAGGGGCCAAAAAGAGCCCAGCAAAAAAGGGGCAATTTCATTATAGAAGTTCGCTTGTTTACCCTGATGATGGGCTTCCTGAAATGCCTAAGGTCTTGATGAGCAAGCAAGTTGGATGGATACCCACTTAGTTTTATTTTTGGGCTTTCATACACTTATAGCTCTTAGTGCATTTGTTGCATGTCAATCCCTACTCTTTGCATTGACATCAATTGACGGGCATCTCCATTACCTGTTCATTAGCCTCGTTGATGTGAGACTTTCTCCCTTTTTGTCTTCTCCATATAAATCTCTACCACCCCACTCTATTCCAGGCATAGTGCTATATCCATGGTTTGCGCTCATGTATTGTGTGGGCGTTGAAAAAGCTGAAGCGCATTAAAAAGTATGAACCAATTTCTTGGCTTGTCATCAGGGTCGTGCATGATAAATACTTTGTGTTAAGAAAAGATGGAGCATGACAATACTATATGATTTTGTAGGGATAACTTTCTTCAGGATCCTTTATTTTAAAGGCGTGATTGTTTGTTAGTATGCCCGAGTATTGATGTCTTTATATCAAATTATAGACTATTGCTTTGAGTCATTCGGGTCTTAATATGCATACCAAAAAGAGATTATATTATAGACATGTTGGGTAGCATCCCACATCAACAATTCTATTTTTATCATTTACCTATTCGAGGACAAGCAGGAATTTAGCTTGGCGATGCTGATATGTCTCCAACATATCTATAATTTTTGATTGTTCCATGCTATTACAGTATCAATCTTGGAAGTTTTATATGAAATTATATATCATTTTCTCGGACTAACCTATTAACCTAGTGTCAAGTGCTAGTTGCTGGTTTTTGCCTATTTTTGATTTTCTAGGAAATCAGTACCAAACGAAGTACAAATGCTACGAAACATTTTGATGATTTCTTTCTGGACACAAGAGACCCTGGAAGCTTTGGGAGGAGGACAGAAGGCAAAGTAGTGGGCCACAAGGCACCTAGGCATGCCTAGGTACCTTGTGAGCCCCTCATTTCTCCGTTTAACCTAATTCCAGCTCTATAAATTCTCTAAAATCGAGAAACCGACAAAGAGCCACCCAAAAAACTTTATCCGTCGTTGCAAGCTTTTGTTCTTGCGAGATCCCATCTGGAGGCCTTTTTCGGCACTCTGCTGGGGAGAGGGGTCGATCACGGAGGGCCCCTACATCAACCTTGATGCCCTTCTGATGATGTGTGGGTAGTTTATCACAGACCTATGGGTTCACAGCTAGTAGCTAGATGGATTCTTCTCTCTCTTTGATCTTCAATACAATGTTCTCCTCGATGTTCTTGGAGTTTTGTTTGATGCAATCTTCTTTTGCGTTGTGTTTGTTGGGATCCAATGAATTGTGGGTTTATGATCATATTATTCATGAATATTGTTTGAGTCTTTTATGAATTCTTATATGCATGATTATTATAGCTTTGTATTTCTCTCTGATCTGTCATTTTGGTTTGACCAACTAGATTGATTTATCTTGAAATGGGAGATGTGCTTTCTAATGGGTTCAATCTTGCGGTGATCTATATCCCAGACAAGACACATATTTGTATTGTTGCCATTAAGGGTAAAACAATAGGGTTTATTCATATTGATTTAGTTTACTTTGTTATACATCATGTCATCTTGCTTAAGGTGTTACTCTGTTTTTTATGAACTTCATACTCTAGATGCATACTGTATAGCAGTCGATATGTGGAGCACTAATAGTAGATGCAGGCAGGAGTCCATCTACTTTTCTCGGACGTGATGCATATATACATGATCATTGCCTTGAATATTGTCATAACTATGAGCGTTTCTATCAATTTCCTACCATAATTTGTCTACCCACCGTATGCTATGTCCGAGAGAGAAGCCTATAGTGAAAACTATGGCCCCCAAGTCTATCTTTGTTATATATTAAAATCCAAAAATACTGTGCTGCCATTTATTTACCTTTATTTTATTTTGTGTTTTTGTTTATCTATCTACCATTATCAGACTAGATCCTTAAAATTAACCTCCAAGGGATTGACAACCCCTTGTTTGCGTTGGGTGCAAGTATTTGTTCTTTTGTGTGTAGGTGTTGTCACAAGGTCTTGTTTGGTTCTCCTACTAGATTTGATAACCTTGGTTCTTAACTGAGGGCAATACTTATATGTACTCTACTGCATCGTCCTCTCCTCTTTGGGGAAATCCGAACGCATCTCACAAGTAGCACTTAACAATGATTTTTTTCTAGACCAGAACCGACCCTAAAAGGTTCGGCAGGAGGCCAGAAGGGCTACAGGAGATGCACAAGCTCACTGGGCGCGTCCCCTGAGCTCATGACTCCCATGCAACTCCGTTTGACCTAATTCCACCTCTTTAAATTATCGAATATTCCCAAACCAATAGAGAGCCACCCGAAATACTTTTTCCGCCACCGCAACTCTGTGTTCTTCCATGATCTCATTTCGAGGCCTTTTCCGGTACTCTATCGGAGGGGGAATGGATCATGGAGGACTTCTACATCATCATTGCTGCGTTTCGATGGGTCCATAGCTAGTAGCTAGATGGCTTCTTCTCTCTCTCTTTGATCGTCAATACCATGTTCTCCTCGATCTTCTTGGAGTTCTATCTGATGTAATCTTATTTTGCGGTGTGTTTGTTGGGATCCGATGAAGTGTGGGTTTATGACCATATTATTCATTGAAATGTGGCACCCTGCCTCAGAGCAACCGGTTTGCCTTGCATTGCCAGCCCAGAGACCATGTCTTCTGGCAACACACAACAATCTTGGTACAGAAAACAACTGCTTTATTGATGCTAGCGGAACATGGTTCATATTACAACAAGTTGCGAGGCCAAGCGGCACACACGGTGCGGCTGAACAATACGTACATTATTTAGTGAACATAAAAGGGGCATTGATAGGACAACTACGCGGCAGCGGAACGACGATGAAGCGGGACTCCATAAAACAGGGACACCGATGTGGACACGTTCTAGACTCGGATAGCACTCCGTTCCAACGAAACTTTCCTGAAATCTGGCATGACATGCAAGGTCAGTACATTGAATGTACTTGCAAGCTCATGCTACGTCTCGAGCTTGCGTTGAATTTCCCCGAAGAGGAGAGGATGATGCAGCACAGTAGTGTAAGTATTCCCCTCAGTTTTTGAGAACCAAGGTATCAATCCAGTAGGAGACCACGCGCAAGTCCCTCGTACCTGCACAAAACGATAGCTACTCGCAACCAATGCTTAGGCGTTGTCAATCCCTTCACGGTCACTTACGAGGTTGAGATCTGATAGAGATAATATTTTTGGTATTTTTGGTATAAAGATGCAAAGTAAAAAGTAAAAGCAAAAGCAAGTAAATAAAGTGATGGAGATTGATATGATGAGAATAGACCCGGGGGCCATAGGTTTCACTAGTGGCTTCTCTCAAGAGCATAAGTATTCTACGGTGGGTGAACAAATTACTGTTGAGCAATTGACAGAACTGAGCATAGTTATGAGGTTATCCAGGCAATGATCATGTATATAGGCATCACGTCCGTGACAAGTAGACCGAAACGATTCTGCATTTACTACTATTACTCCACTCATCGACCGCTATCCAGCATGCATCTACAGTATTAAGTTAAAAACAGAGTAACGCCTTAAGCAAGATGACATGATGTAGAGGAATAAATTAATGCAATATGATAAATACCCCATCTTGTTATCCTCGATGTCAATAATACAATACGTGCCTTGCAACCCTTTCTGTCACTGGATAAGGTCACCGCAAGATTGAACCCAAAGCTAAGCACTTCTCCCATTGCAAGAACTACCAATCTAGTTGGCCAAACCAAACGGATAATTCGAAGAGACTTGCAAAGATAACTCAATCATACATAAAAGAATTCAGAGAAGAATCAAATATTTTCCATAGATAAGCTGGATCATAAACCCACAATTCATCGGTCTCAACAAACACACCGCAAAAAGAAGATTACATCGAATAGATCTCCACGAGAGAGGGGGAGAACATTGTATTGAGATCCAAAAAGAGAGAAGAAGCCATCTAGCTACTAACTATGGACCCGAAGGTCTGAAGTAAACTACTCACACTTCATCGGAGGGGCTATGGTGATGATGTAGAAGCCCTCCGTGGTGGATGCCCCCTCCGGCGGAGCTCCGGAACAGGCCCCAAGATGGGATCTCGTGGATACAGGAAGTTATGGCGGTGGAATTAGGTTTTTGGCTCCGTCCCGATCTGTTGGGGGTACGTAGGTATATATAGGAGGAAGGAGTACGTCGGTGGAGCGTCAGGGGGCCCACGAGGCAGGGGGCGCGCCCAGGGGGGAGGGCGCGCCCCCCACCCTCGTGACCGCCTCTGGCACTTCTTGGAGTAGGGTCCAAGTCTCCTGGATCACGTTCGGTGAGAAGATCACGTTTCCGAAGGTTTCATTCCGTTTGGACTCCGTTTGATATTCCGTTTCTTCGAAACACTGAAATAGGCAAAAAAACAGCAATTCTGGGCTGGGCCTCCGGTTAATAGGTTAGTCCCAAAAATAATATAAAAGTGGAAAATAAAGCCCATTATAGTCCAAAACAATAGATAAAGTAGCATGGAGCAATAAAAATTATAGATACGTTGGAGACGTATCAGGCATCCCCAAGCTTAATTCCTGCTCGTCCTCGAGTAGGTAAATGATAAAAAGAGAATTTTTGATGCGGAGTGATACTTTGGCATAATTTCAATGTAAATCTTCTTAATTGTGATATGAATATTCAGATCCGAAAGATTCAAGACAAAAGTTCATATTGACATAAAAATAATAATACTTCAAGCACACTAATCAAAATAATTATGTCATCTCAAAATAACATGGCCAAAGAAAGTTCATCCCTACAAAATCATATAGTTAGGCTATGCTTCATTTTCGTCACACAAAGATGTTCCCAACTTCTATACCCCCGATGACAAGCCAAGCAATTGTTTCATACTTAAATAATCTCAAACTTTTTCAACCTTCACGCAATACATGAGCGTGAGCCATGGATATAGCACTATGGGTGGAATAGAATATGATGATGGGGATTGTGTGGAGAAGACAAAAAAGGAGAAAGTCTCACATTGACGAGGATAATCAACGGGCTATGGAGATGCCCATCAATTGATGTCAACATGAGGAGTAGGGATTGCCATGCAACGGATGCACTAGAGCTATGAATGCTCAACAAAAGAAAACTAGTGGGTGTGCATCCAACTTGCTTGCTCATGAATACCTAGGGCATTTGAGGAAGCCCATCGTAGGAATATACAAGCCAAGTTCTATAATGAAAAATTCCCACTAGTATGAAAAAGACAACTTATGAGACTCACTATATGAAAAACATGGTGCTACTTTGAAGCACAATATATGAGACTCACTACATGAAGAACGAGGTGCTACTTTGAAGCACAAAATATGAGACTCACTACATGAAGAACATGGTGCTACTTTGAAGCACAAGTGTGGAAAAAGAGATAGTAGCATTGCCCTTTTCTTTTCTTCTTCTTTTTTTTGGGCCTTCCTTTTTTTGGCCTTTCTCTTTTTTTTATTTGGGCAATGCTCTAATAATGATGATCATCACACTTCTATTGATTACAACATGAGGATTACAACTCGAAACTAGAACAAGGTATGACTCTATATGAATGCCTCCGGCGGTGTACCGGGATGGTGCAATGAATCAAGAGTGACATGTATGAAAAATAATGCATGGTGGCTTTGCCACAAATACGATGTCAACTACATGATCATGCAATGGCAATATGACAAAAGTAATGTATGTCATAATAATGATGAACGGAACGGTGGAAAGTTGCATGGCAATATATCTCGGAATGGCTATGGAAATGCCATAATAGGTAGGTATGGTGGCTGTTTTGAGGAAGATATAGGGAGGTTTATGTGTGATAGAGCGTATCGTATCACGGAGTTTGGATGCACCGGCGAAGTTTGCGCCAACTCTCAATGTGAGAAAGGGCAATGCACGGTACCGAAGAGGCTAGCAATGGCGGAAAGGTAAAAGTGTGTATAATCCATGGACTCAACATTAGTCAAAAGAACTCATATACTTATTGCAAAAATTTAGAAGTCATCAAAAATCAAGTACTACGCGCATGCTCCTAGGGGGATAGATTGGTAGGAAAAGACCATCGCTCGTCCCCGACCGCCACTCATAAGGATGCACAAGCCAGGTACACTTCATGCTTCAAATTTGTTACACAACTTTAACCATACGTGCATGCTACGGGATTTACCAAACTTCAACACAAGTATTTCTCAAATTCACAACTACTCAACTAGCATGACTTTGATATTATTACCTCCATATCTCAAAACAATTATCAAGCATCAAACTTATCTTAGTATTCAACGCACTCAAAAGAAAGTTTCACATATCTTGAACACCAAGTATATTAACATTAAGCAAATTACCATGCTATTAACGACTCTCAAAATAATCTAAGTGAAGCATGAGAGATCAAGTTTCTTTAAAACAAATCCACCACCGTGCTCTAAAGATCTAAGTGAAGCACTAGAGCAAAAAATTATCACGCTCAAAAAGATATAAGTGAAGCACTATGAGCAACTATCAAGCTCAAAAGATATAAGTGAAGCACATAGAGTATTCTATCAAATTCCAAATCATGTATGGCTCTCTCAAAAGGTGTGTAAAGCAAGGATTATTGTGGTAAACTAACAAGCAAAGACTCAAATAATACAAGACGCTCCAAGCAAAACACATGTTGGTGAATAAAAATATAGCTCCAAGTAAATTACCAATGGAAGTGGACGAAAGAGGGGATGCCTTCCGGGGCATCCCCAAGCTTTGACTTTTTGGTGTCCTTGTATTTTCTTGGGGGTGCCATGGGCATCCCCAAGCTTAGGCTCTTGCCACTCCTTGTTCCATAATCCATCAAAAGAATTCACCCAAAACTTGAAAACTTCACAACACAAAACTCAATAGAAATCTCGTGAGCTCCGTTAGAGAAAGAAAACAAAAGACTACTTTAAGGTACTGTAATGAACTCATTATTTATTTATATTGGTGTTAAACCTACTTTATTCCAACTTCCTTATGGTTTATAAACTAAATTATTAGCCATAGATGCATTGAAATAAGCAAACAACACACGAAAAACAGAATCTGTCAAAAACAGAACAGTCTGTAGCAATCTGTAACTAACGCAAACTTCTGGAACTCTAAAAATTCCAACCAAAATAGGAAGTACTGGAAAATTTATTTATAGATCAGCAGCAAAAAGAATCAATGCAAAATCACGTTCCTGTGTTTTATTGAATTTTTTTCTCGTGAGCCCAAAGTTTCTGTTTTTCAGCAGAATCAAATCAACTATCATCATAGCTTATCCTATAGGTTCTACTTGGCACAAACACTAATTAAAACATAAAACCACATCTAAACAGAAGTAGAACATAATTTATCCTAAACAGGAACAAAAACAAAGAACACAAAATAAAATTGGGTTGCCTCCCAACAAGCGCTATCGTTTAACGCCCCTAGCTAGGCATAAGAGCGAAGATAGATCTAAGTATTGCCATCTTTGGTAGGAAATCCTTTAATGAGGCACCTTCCTCCTTTATAATTTTCTTTCTTTCTAGTAATTATCAAACTTTTAGGCACAAGATCAAAAAATTCATTCGTGGCAAATGGTTCCTTAATGATAGTAAAAAGATCGGGATGAATACTTATAGATTTAAGATCCGCATTTTCCTTACTAGATGATTCACCCTTATTTTTAGGAACATACATAATCTTGGCAATTTTAGTGGGAGGACTAGGAGTATTCTTTACGGAAGAAAAAGCGGTTCCCAAGTTGGTAATGATACCCTCAAGTTTATCGATTCGAGTAGAGTCTAGATTTATTTTCTCATTAACCATGGGTTCCTTTTCCTTAATATTTTTCAAAGTCATTCCTACCTTAGATCCATATTGAGTAATTTGATTATGGATATTTTTATCTAGATTTTCAATGGATTCAATGGTCGCAACTTTGTTTTCAATAATTTCAAGCCTTTGCATAACATGCTCCAAAGTTAACATAGTGCCATTAACCAAAAGAGGAGGTGAGCCAAATAAATCTATTAAAGCATTATAAGAATCAAAAGTATGGCTACCCAAGAAATTTCCTCCGGTAATGGTATCAAGGATATATCTATACCAAGGATTGGCACCTACGTAGAAATTACGAAGAAGAACTGAAGTAGATTGCTTCCTGGTAGATCTATTTTGAGCATTGCAAATTCTATACCAAGCATCTTTTAGATTTTCTCCCTCCCTTTGCTTAAAATTTAGAACTTCATTCTCGGGAGATAGCGTAGAAGATATGAGACTAGTCATCACGACAAGCAAGCGAACTAACACACGAGCAAACAAAAGGCAAAGGAAAAAGGAGGAGGAGATTGGGAAAGAGAGGGCCAATAAAACGGCAAGGGTGAAGTGGGGGAGAGGAAAACGAGAGGCAAATGGCAAATAATGTAATGCGAGAGATAGGGATTGTGATGGGTACTTGGTATGTTGACTTTTGCGTAGGCCTCCCCAGCAACGGCGCCCGAAATTCTTCTTGCTACATCTCGAGCTTGCGTTGGATTTCCCCGAAGAGGAGAGGATGATGCAGCACAGTAGCGTAAGTATTTCCCTCAGTTTTTGAGAACCAAGGTATCAATCCAGTAGGAGACCACGCGCAAGTCCCTCGTACCTGCACAAAACGATAGCTACTCGCAACCAACGCTTAGGGGTTGTCAATCCCTTCACGGTCACTTACGAGGGTGAGATCTGATAGAGATAATATTTTTGGTATTTTTGGTATAAAGATGCAAAGTAAAAAGTAAAAGCAAAAGCAAGTAAATAAAGTGATGGAGATTGATATGATGAGAATAGACCCGGGGGCCATAGGTTTCACTAGTGGCTTCTCTCAAGAGCATAAGTATTCTACGGTGGGTGAACAAATTACTGTTGAGCAATTGACAGAATTGAGCATAGTTATGAGGTTATCCAGGCAATGATCATGTATATAGGCATCACGTCCGTGACAAGTAGACCGAAACGATTCTGCATCTACTACTATTACTCCACTCATCGACCGCTATCCAGCATGCATCTAGAGTATTAATTTAAAAACAGAGTAACGCCTTAAGCAAGATGACATGATGTAGAGGAATAAATTCATGCAATATGATAAATACCCCATCTTGTTATCCTCGATGGCAACAATACAATACGTGCCTTGCAACCCTTTCTGTCACTGGGTAAGGTCACCGCAAGACTGAACCCAAAGCTAAGCACTTCTCCCATTGCAAGAACTACCAATCTAGTTGGCCAAACCAAACGGATAATTCGAAGAGACTTGCAAAGATAACTCAATCATACATAAAAGAATTCAGAGAAGAATCAAATATTTTCCATAGATAAGCTGGATCGTAAACCCACAATTCATCGGTCTCAACAAACACACCACAAAAAGAAGATTACATCAAATAGATCTCCACGAGAGAGGGGGAGAACATTGTATTGAGATCCAAAAAGAGAGAAGAATCCATCTAGCTACTAACTATGGACCCAAAGGTCTGAAGTAAACTACTCACACTTCATCGGAGGGGCTATGGTGATGATGTATAAGCCCTCCGTGGTGGATGCCCCCTCCGGCGGAGCTCTGGAACAGGCCCCAAGATGGGATCTCGTGGATACAGGAAGTTACGGCGGTGGAATTAGGTTTTTGGCTCTGTCCCCAATCTGTTGGGGGTACGTAGGTATATATAGGAGGAAGGAGTACGTCGGTGGAGCGTCAGGGGGCCCACGAGGTAGGGAGCGCACCCAGGGGGAGGGCGCGCCCCCCACCCTCGTGACTGCCTCTGGTACTCCTTAGAGTAGGGTCCAAGTCTCCTGGATCACGTTCGGTGAGAAGATCACGTTTTCGAAGGTTTCAATCCATTTGGACTCCGTTTGATATTCCGTTTCTTCGAAACACTGAAATAGGCAAAAAACAGCAATTCTGGGCTGGGCCTCCGGTTAATAGGTTAGTCCCAAAAATAATATAAAAGTGGAAAATAAAGCCCATTATAGTCCAAAACAATAGATAAAGTAGCATGGAGCAATCAAAAATTATAGATACGTTGGAGACGTATCAGCTCACAACAAGCATAAACATAATGACAAATAATATAATGATATTAGCAAATTTAATCATCAATGCAAAATCATACTAGAGATGTAGTGAATGAAAGCTTGTGCCTCAAGTCCCTCGGACTTGCTTACCCAACAAGTTACCTCGTAACCAAACGGTGATCTTTCCCGGATCACCAATGGACCAACAAATTGGTCATCAAACGGGTTACCTCATAACCAAACGGTGATCTTTCTGGGATCACAAACGGACCAACAACTTGGTCACCATCATCAACATGGTTTCTCTACCATGCTCTTTCCAACAGTGTCAGGTTATTAACTTTAGTGTGCAAGATTATTTAAAAGTTGACCCATGGTGTGACCTACTTTTGAGTGTGTCCGTAACCATGGACTCGGCTATCGATAGATTAAGTACAATCTGCAGAGGTAGCGCACTGTACCAACACCAAGGAACCCATGGCCTCGCACTCCCATTCGGGTGGACCAACGGCATTCCAACAGAACCCCTCCATTGCCATGACACTCTCCCAACCACTCTGACTCACTCCCCACTGGGCTAAGTCATGGGTGGCCCTATGTCTACCAAAGACACCAACGGCCACCGCCGTGGCAAAACTTAAACGGTCCCAAATGGGGACAAGGTACTAGAACAATAACGGGCACACAAGGTTATGTCTGCTTACCGGGCCAGGGTACCGCACACCCATAACCTTCCCTAGTTGGACGCACCGACCAGAGGCATGACAATGGACCGAATAAAGGCCTTCCCATAAAGGCAAATGTGCTTGCACTGGGAAAAACTCGATTCAGTGGCACCATGACCCCATCAACGATATGTTCAAGTTTAGTTATTATCAGGTTCAACTTAAAGCAAAAATAATCGGTGTCATGACATGCCATGCAAATGCATCCATATAACATGCATCACTTATCATTCGAACCATACCGGGTCAACGCTACCCAGCACTAACCATACATATCAAAAACTCAGAGCATTTTTCTGGATACGAATATTCAGCAAACTAACCATGACAATATCCTAGCGTACTCAAGAAAATATTATCCAAACTAATTCTTTTTCATAAACAAATTATTTCCTCATAATCAAAGGTAACTTATAATGATTTAAACTAACTTAGTTAATGTTAACCTTCTGTAAACCAACACGTTAACACAATCAAACATTCAACGGAATGAATATATATTTTTTATTTTGGTGGTTTAAATGCATGAACTAAATTATTTATTCAAGTTTAAAAATCAAAAATATTGCAATGGCACCATGAAAATGTTGTTGTGGCTTGCCTTAGTGCATATGAGGTTCACACTCCTCCTGGTGATCCTCAAGACAAGCTTCACCTTCTGAAATCAATTAAAAACACAAAAAGAAAACATCAAGAGACACTCTAAAATTCACTAGAAAATCTAGACAGCAGAGAAAAATCTCATCTTTAGTGTGCTGCTAGAAATTTTCATACAGAACATAATGCAAAAAGAATCAATTCATTTGGATGGATGGTTAAAAAGTTATAGCTGTTTGAAGTTCTCTGGAAATATTTGAATTGAATTTAAGTAAAACAGAACTGGGGGTGGCGTAGAAGGCGTAAACCCCACGGGGCGCCTCCACTCATACCGCTTTAGGCGCAGCCAAAGTGGCTGACAACGGGCCCCGCTAGTCAAGTGAGAGGGAGGGAGAGAGGGAAACAGGGCACGATGGAGCTTTCCCGGAGCACACGCCGGCGAGGAGGGCATCTTGGCCGAAGCTAGAGGGATGGATCGAAGGAAAAGATGGAGGTGCACCTGCCCGTACCCATAGAATAGCTAGGGGTGGTCGGAAAGCGTCAGAACGAGCTTCTCCAGCGGCAGCAGAGAGCAGCGGTCACCGGAGTTGGGGACGACAGCGACCAGAGGCTCCACCAGTGGCTCCAACCGAGTCAGACGGCACCACTAAAGCACGGCGAAGGCTCTGAAAGAGTCGCCGAAGCTTGGGAGGGGGTCGCCGGCGAGCTTGAGCTCGGGGACAGCGGCCCGAGGCCTTCCCGGCCGGGCTACGGCTTCCTATTGGCTTGTGGAGTGTGAGAGTTGAGTTAGGGAGGGCTATATTTATAGCCGAGCAAGGTGAGGGGTTCGGGCTCTGCCAGAGGACACCTGGACACGGTGTCTGGCGACGAGCAGTGTCAGTGAGTGAGGGGAAGGCGACGCAGCACACGCGGGCACTCTGAGCAGGCGGAGACGAGCACATGAATGAGGGGATGCAATGAACACAGTGTGCGGTGCACTGTTGTGTTGGTCGGACCGCGGCCGTGCTCGTTGTGGCGAGCTCCAGCGTCGGCGAGCGCCGGGAGGGAGTTAAGGGAGTAAATACGGTGATGGTGGTGAGGTTTGGCGAGGTTAGGCAAGCGGGGAAGCGAGCACGTACCGAACCAAGTGCTCGGCGGCACTCAGAGCGCGGCGACAAGCTGGTTGGCACCATGCACATGCGTGGTCACCGCGTGCACTTCGGCATAGAGCCATGGCTGGCCCCATTTTCATGTCTGGCGTGTAGTCCTTAGTGTTTAGGGTTGTGCCAACGCTTTGAGTCGAGCTCAGGTGTTGTAAGTTGGAGTTTTACCTCCTTGTAAGTTTCTGGACAGTAACTTTGAGAATTTACTGTGGTCAAACGACTGGCAGTTGGGAGCTGAGCTTTGGGGGGTAGCAATCATCTAGGAAGGTAGTGATGCACAAGAAAATGCAGCAGCATTGGAGCAAGTAAAATGGTAGTTGCTGTAGAAACTACCATTTTTGTCCATAACAGAAAATATTTTCTGTAGCAAAAATATTCCAAAAAAGTGATGCAATATTTTTCTCAGGGAGGTGCCCTAGGGTTCAACAGATTTTTGTGAATTTTCTCAGATTTTTGTGGGCAAGAAAAATTGGGGTTGCTTTGGAGCACAAGTGGCTGGTTAGGGTTTTAGAGGAGAAAATGAATATTTTTCATTTAAGAAAAATATTCATAAAATTATTTTCGGGTAGACCAGAGAATAAATGATGCCTAGGGAGAGAAGTGAGTCACTTGGGTGAAAGCCAAGGTGATGCCCATGTGTTTAGGTCCAACTGAAGTGATTCAAACTCCAAATTTCAAATCAAAACCAAATAAAAATTAGAGAAAGAAGAGAGGGCAAAACCAGGCTGTCACAAACCTCCCCCACTTAGGATGAATCTCGTCCTCGAGATTCAGTTGCTCGGGAAAACAATTCTGGATAGTTTGTCTTTAGAAACTCTTCTTGTTCCCAAGTTGCTTCTGCCTCTGTGTGGTGCAACAACTGAACCTTGTAAAATTTTCTCGGCTTACTACGAGTGACCCTTTCCATCTCATCCAAAATTCTAAATGGTCTTTCTTCATACGTTAAATCCTTAGCCAACTCAATTTCTGTCATAGCAGTCTTTTTCTCGGGCGTGATATACATTGTCTCAACTGGGAGACATGGAACGCATTGTGCACTTCTGACAGTTCTGGGGGCAGTTCCAACTGATATACAATAGTACCTACTCTGGACATAACTAGGAACGGACCAATAAACCTAGGTGACAATTTTCTGCGAGTCTAAAACCTTTTGACTCCCTTCATAGGAGTGACTCGGAGGTATACTTGTTCTCTGGGTTCAAAACTGACATGTCGGTGCTTTGCATCATAGTAACTCTTTTGTCAGGATTTGGCTAATCGCAATCGGTCTCGGATTTCCCTGACTTGCTTTTCGGCTTCCATCATGAAATATGTCCTGAAAATTTGGCTATCTTCGATTTGAGACTAGTTCAATGAGGTGCGACACTTACGGCCATACAGAGCCTCATAAGTGACATCTTTAAGCAGGACTGGAAACTGTTGTTGAAGGAGAACTCGACATACGGCAGATAGTCTTCCCATTTAGGCCCTTGAGCCAAGGCACATGCTCGAAGCATATCTTCAAGTATTTGGTTTACCCGCTCAGTCTGTCCATCGGTCTAAGGATGATAAGCAGTACTATATTTCAGCGTTGTTCCCAAAGCATCATGGAGACAGAACCAGAAAGCAGAGGTAAATAGGGACCCCCGGTCGAAATTGATTGTTCGAGGTACTCCATGTAGGCTGACCATTCTGGACACATACAATTGTGCGAGCTGATCCACATGGTATGTGGTTCCGATGGGAATAAAACGAGCTACCTTGGTTAAAGTGTCCACTATGACCCATACTGCGTCATTGCCTCGCTGAGTTTTTGGTAGCCCCGTGATAAAATCCATGCAGACATCATCCCACTTCCATTATGGAACGCACAATGGTTGGAGGAGTCCGAGTGGTTTCTGGTGTTCTGCCTTTACTTTGTTGCATATGTCGCAACAGACCGCAAAATAGGCAATGTCTTTCTTCATCCCACCCCACCAGAATATTTGTCGAAGGTCTTCGTACATTTTAGTCCCTCCGGGGTGAATAGAATACGAGGATTCGTGTGCTTCGGACAGTATTTTCTTCCTTAAATCTTCTTGACTTGGTACACAAATCCTTCCACGGAATTGCAGTGTACCCCGTTGATCCTTGGAAAAGTCTAAGGTCTGTCCTGCTAACATACGCCTGACATGTTTTTGTAGGATTGTGTCATTCGGCTGGGCCTTACCGATCTCATCCTCGAGGGTAGGAGTAACATCCATAATATTAGCAAGACCAACATCAACTATGACCAGATTGAGCTGAGCAATCTCTTCTTGGAGTTCGGGAGGCAAGGATTCCATCATGGCATTTAGACTGACAGGCTTTCTGCTGAGTGCATCGGCAACCACGTTGGCCTTACCCGGGTGGTAATTAATTCCAAGATCATAGTCCTTGACTAACTCAAGAAATCTTCATTGGCAGAGATTCAAATCTGGCTGAGCGAATATGTACTTGAGACTTTTGTGGTCGGTAAATATTTGGCACCTTTTTCCAATGAGATAGTGCCTCCAAACTTTTAGAGCATGAACCACTGCGGCCAATTCGAGCTCATGAGTAGGGTAGTTCCCTTCGTGGGGTCGCAGCTGTCGAGATGCATATGCTACCACCTTGCCATCTTGCATAAGTACGCATCCAAGACCTTGTCTGGAAGCGTCACAGTATACATCAAAGCTGCGGTAGATGTCTGGAAGATTTAACACATGTGTTGTTGTCAGTTTGGTTTTCAGCTCATTGAAACTTTTTTCGCAATCCTTAGTCCATTCAAATTTCTTATCTTTCTTGAGAAGCTTCATCATTGGCTTGGCAATCTTAGAGAAGCCTTCAATGAAACGACGATAGTATCCAGCTAATCCAAGGAGACTCCGGAATTGAGATATTGTTGTGGGTGCCAACCAATCAAGTACGTCCTTTACCTTGCTTGGATCTACGGCTATACCTTCCGCGGACAGTATATACCCAAGAAATCCAACTTGCTTGAGCCAAAACTCATATTTACTGAATTTGGCGTATAGTTGATGGTCACAAAGTCTTTGTAGGACAGCTCTGAGGTGTCCTTTGTGCTCTTCTTCACTTGTCTAGTATATGAGAATATCATCAATAAAAACGATCGCAAATTTATCGAGGAAATCCATGAATACTTTATTCATCATGTGCATGAAGAAAGCAGGTGCATTGGTAAGGCCGAAGGACATAACGGTATATTCATAAAGATCGTACCGAGTAGTGAACGCGGTCTTAGGAATATCTTCCTTTTTAATCTTGAGTTTGTGGTATCCTGTCCTTAAATCAATTTTGGAGAACACTTTTTCCCCACTGAGTTGATCAAATAAGTCATCAATCCTAGGCAGTGGATATTTGTTTTTGATGGTGACATCATTCAGCTGACGGTAATCCACACACATACGGAGACTACCATCTGTCTTATCCACGAATATAGCAGGTGATCCCCATGGTGAAGAGCTGGGACGAATATATCCTTTCTGGAGCATCTCATCAAGCTATTTCTTTAGCTCCACTAATTCTGACGAAGGCATCCAATAATATTTCTTGTATAACAGTGCGGTTCTGGGCACAAGATCTATTGCAAACTCAAGCTCTCGGTCTGGCAGCATGCCTGGCAGTTTTTCTGGGAATAAATCGGGAAACTCACTGACCACAAGAATTAATTCCAACTCACCAGCCACGGCGGTGAAGACCATTTCTTTCTTGGGTATGCTCCTGTGGGCATAGAATTTTGTAGCTTGCCCTTCTGGACTTGTCAAGGTGACTTCTCGGGTCGCGCAATTAATGCATACTTGATATTGGGTCAACCGATTCATCCCAAAATAATGCCCAACTTAACAAACTCAATGACTAACAAGGAAGTTGGAAAATGGACTTGTTGATATTGATTTCCAAATTACGGAAGACCAGATTGCTTCTGAGCAAAGATCCTGGGGATTGTACCAGCATATTCTTGCTCAAAATCGAACAAGGAAATTTGTTTTGGGCAACAAAACTCCGCGAAATAAAAGAGTGGGAAGCCCCAGAGTCAAATAAAATTATGGCAAGTATTCTATTGACGGAAAACATACCAAAGATGACCTCGGGGTTCTCTTGGGCTTCGTCTGCGCAGAGGTGATGGACTTGCCCGGTGATGTTTTGCTGGACAGGGTATGTCCCCATAAAGTTGATTTGTGGCCTGAATGGGGCATTTGTCTTGCCACCCTTGGGACACTGCCTAGCATAATGTCTGGTTTGCCCACAACTGAAACAAGAATTGTTGCGTTGGCACTCTTCTCGCACCGGGTTGGTTACGACATTCTTGACTTGTGTAGTGGTTTTGTTAACATTCTGCTGCCAATTGGGCTTGTACTCTACTTGAGTCCGCTGCCAGTTACGAGCCTTTTGCATTGGCTGAACCTCCTTCCTTGGCTCGAACTTGCACTTGTGATCGTTATTTGCAGGCTTGTTGTCATGTATCAGTTTGTGCTCCCTCTCAGCAATGAGGGCCTTGTTTACGAGAGTTTGGAAATCAGTGAAATCAAATATACTGAGGGTGCATCGGAGATGCTGGTTTAATCCTCCAAGAAACCTGTCAATCTTCCTTTCTTCGGTGGCCACATCATAAAGTGAGTAATGGGCCAAATGATTGAACTTATTCAAATATTCACTCATAGACTGACTTCCTTGGAGGAGCGCGAGGAATTCACGCTGCTTGACTTTCATAATTCTAGCAGGAATATGGTATTTACGAAACTGATCCTTGAATTTGGTCCAGGTAATCTCTTCATCGGCAGGCCACATGGCTTTTGCATTTTCCCACCATATGGCGGCAGCGCCTTCAAGATAATGAGTTGGAAACGGGACTTTGTCATTTTCTTCAGTACAAGCAATCTCAAGCTTCTTCTCAATAGTTTGTAACCAGTCGTCTGTGTCCAAGTGATCAATAACCTGACTGAAACTGGGAGGGTTGGTTCTCTGAAAATCTGACAGTTTGGAGTGATGACCGTTCTGATTTCCATTCTGTCCAACCATAGCGCGCACACTTCTCAACATTTCAATCAGATCATTATTTCTCTTTTCTTCAAACATACGAAGAATTTGCTCGGTGGAGGGCGGATTTGGCGGTGGAGGCGGTGGTGGAACGTACGGCTCGGGGGAGTGTCCTGCCTGCCATGCAGAACGACGAACAGGGACATCCTCACAAGCGTCGCTACTGCTGCCTCCCCGTGTCATCCTATTGTTTGTTTTTTCCAAGACAATGCAACCGAGATGAGAAACATCGAAAAAGAACATAGTGGGGAAAACCCAGCGACAAAACCCGAAAGAAAGCAAAATACGAAGGGAACACGCCGAATAAAAGACAGTTCCAACATAATTATACATAGACTCATACATAAAAGATAAATGACATAATAAGTTCAACTACTCTCATACATAAAATGGAACATCATGACTCGTATGACTACATCCGTACATCAACCCGACAACTGCGAATACTCGAGCGCTCTAATGCTCTGCTGATGCTGCGGGGTCCTCTCCTGAAGAGGACTCGGATCTTGAGCTGACGATGTTCACCGAGACCTCCAGGTTAAAGGTAACACGATGACGCTGCCTCGAGGGTTCTCCTTCTGGAGCAGGTGCAGGATGGGGCTGAAGCATCGGGGCTACGGGGGTAGTGAGAAGAGAAACCCACTCAGCAGGAGCATTGAGAGGATTCACGGTCTAGGTGCCCATGCTACTCAGAGGAGAAACGGTGAAATAGCTGAGCTAGAACTGGATGGAATATAAGGAGTAAATCCCGTAGACGATGGAGTAGTGAAATCTCTATTAGCGGCTAAAGCAGTGCGAGTACGAGTCAGCTCTCGAGCCAGCTCGTGAATCAGAAGGTAACTAGCAGTGATGTAGTGAAAAAGGTAGCTAGCAGTACTATCAGACTCCGGATCAATGACAGGAAAACGGACACGACCATTGTCGTGCAAGGAGGGATAGTAGTAGAAACTTGGATGGTTCTGCATTCGGACCTCGTTATAGCGCAGCTCGACGAGGATCTCAAGTGCAGCAAACTGGACAGCCTGAGAAGTGGTAGAAGCGAAACCGCTTCTATAGGTACGAGTGTAAGCGCCGGAAGAGGAACTGGTGCGCAGAGTAACCACTGTGTGATACTCATACACTGAGTCTGCTAGACACTCCCGGTACACACGATAGACTGGGTCGTCACCGTGAGGGTACAGTCGACGCCACACGTTACAAAGGAGATGCAGCGACATGTACGGCATCAGCTGCAACTAGCACGGATACGGCACCGGAGCCATCTGCACTCACAGCCATTAGTAGGTTAGAAATAAAAATAACCGACTGCATGCAATGCAACAAACAGCTACAAACACTATCGCCACTCAACTTTTACTCTAACTAACTTCTAGTAACACAGCAGTAGTCTAGCATGGCCTACAGTTAGCGCGGCTCTGATACCAAGCATTGTGGCACCCCGGCTCAGAGCAACTGGTTTACCTTGCATTGCCAGCCCAGAGACCATGTCTTCTGGCAACACACAACAATCTTGGTACAGAAAACAACCGCTTTATTGATGCTAGCGGAACATGGTTCATATTACAACAAGTTGCGAGGCCAAGTGGCACACACGGTGCGGCTAAACAATATGTACATTATTTAGTGAACATAAAAGGGGCCTCGATCAGGACAACTACGCGGCAGTAGAACGACGACGAAGCGGGACTCCATAACACAGGGACACCAATGTGGACACGTTCTAGACTCGAACAGCACTCTGTTCCAACGAAACTTTCCTGAAATCTTGCATGACACGCTAGGTCGGTACATTGAATGTACTTGCAAGCTCACAACAAGAATAAACATAATGACTAACAATATCATGATATTAACCAATTTAATCATCAATGCAAATTCATACTAGAGATGCAGTGAATGAAATCTCATGCCTCAAGTCCCTCGGACTTGCTTACCCAACGAGTTACCTCGTAACCAGATGGTGATCTTTCTCGTATCACCAACGGGCCAACAACTTGGTCGTCAAACAGGTTACCTTGTAACCAAACGGTGATCTTTCTCGAATCACAAACGGACCAACAACTTGGGCACCATCATCAACATGGTTTCTCAACCATGCTCTTTCCAACAGTGCCAGGTTATTAATTTTAGTGTGCAAGATTATTTAAACGTTGACCCATGGTGTGTAGCGACCAGATCTATGGTTACAGTTTTGCATAAAGCCAATTTTTTCCTACTACAAAGGAATAAATTTTATTTAACTATCATGGTGGTTGTTAAACATTGAGAATGGTTGATAGCATTCTCAATCCCAATTTAAGCATCATCATTAAAAACCCAACAATATTAATTAAAGTAACATGATGAGATTCACATGATAATCCAAGTACTACATACTCAAGATGTCCATAACTGGGGACACGGCTAACCATGATTAGTTTATACACTCTGCAGAGGTTTGCGCTTTTTTCCCCACAAGACTCGATCTCCTCCGTTGGGATTCTCGCACTACAAGAAGTTTGAGAAACGGATGACCGAGACATAGTCTTTCAGAAGCACTAGCACCTTACGATTGGGTAGACCGTACCAACCTACTTCCCCAACATCTGCTAGTCTACCACTGTAAGAGTTCGCACGACTTAGTCAACTATGCTAGAGCCCATAGTATCTTGTGGCTGCACACGGAAGTTTTGAGAATGAATAATCGCATGATCCCTTTGAGCCTGGGTGGCGGTCCATAAAGAAAATAGGCAATCGCTGGAATACCCAGGTGCCTCAATCCACCCAGATGTGTGTTTAAGTTGCCACCTTAAATAAACCATTAATTAACAATCTCACATCTGTCATGGATACACTCACCCAATCCACGTCTACTAGCATAGCATGGCATAATAAGCAAACATCAAAGTAACTCCCAGGGGTTTGATAATAAAACAGGGCACTAGGTTCTACCTCATCAACTACTTCCCAATACCCACATATTAATCAGATCCTACTAATGCAATGTTTGAGGGTTGAAACTAATGCATAAAAACTGGGTATGAAAGGGATATGATCAAAATGTTACTTGCCTTGCTGATGATCCGCGAAACCTAGAGATTCGAAGTAGCAAGCGGTGCACTCCGGATACTCTATCGCAAACAAATAAACAAACAAACAAGCATACAATAAGTATTCATATAATGCACGGGTAAAACTCAAATAAAAGATCTAACTAGAAAGTTCAACTTAAGAACTCCGGTTTGCAAAAAGAAACAAAACGAACAAAGCAACGAATAAACAAACAGCGAAAGAAACAAGCTTCGTTTACTAATCTGAGCCTCCGTCAAATTTTACAGAAGCAAAAACTTGTTTGAGTTTATTAAACGGAAAGAGGGTTTCGAGACGAAACTCTAGGTGCTTGTATCGCCTGATTCCGATAAGCAAGCGAAAAGTTATACTAGAATGAAAATCAGATCAGAAATTGCGATCAGAAATAATCGCGGAAAAATCCGATAAAAAGAAAAAAACTGACGAATAGATTAATGAACGAACATTCGTTAACTGAAACTAAACAGCGAATTCATTCGTTAAACGAACGAACAGGCGAACGCTCGCTAAAAAAATAAACCTAAAAAAACGATCTAAAAAAATAAACGAATCTAGGGTTCTAAAAAAATGGATTGGGTTTTTAAAAAAAACGGACCTCGGCGGCGACGGCAGTTACCTCCGACTCGGCTCCGGCGGGCCTCTGGCGGGACGGTGCGGGTGGCGGGGCTGGCGGGGCGGTGGCGGCAGCGGAAGACGGCGGCGGCGCTAGCGGCGGCGGTGGCTGCGGCTGCTGCTGCTGCGGGGCGGTGGATGGCGGGGTGGGGTGGTGGTGGCGGGGTATTTAAGAGGGGGCTTGCTTGGGGGAGGGGGCAAGGCGGCGGGGGCAGAGGAGTCCGGCTCGGACTCCTGTCCGGCGGCGGCGCGGCACGGGGAAGGCGGCGGCGGCGGCGCGGGCCAGCCTGGCCTGGCTGGGCCTTCGGCCCATTCGGCCACGGGACTTTTGTTTTTTTAAATAATTCCGCCGAACTAAGAAAAATCCTTGAAAAATAAATAAAAATCTAAAAATGCCAAAACAAATTTTCACCGTCTAAATAAAATATTTAGAACAAAATGAACATTTTCTTGGCCCTAAAATGCAGTTTTGAAAACGTGCAATTTTTCCTAAATTCAAAAAAATAGCAAAAACTCCAAAATAAAACTTATTTGATTTTTTTATTAAATCCTCAATATTTCTTTATTTTGGGAAAGTCATTTTATTCCCTCTCTCATATATTTATAATTGAAATAATTGAAGATAACATAAATAAAATCAAATGATCCTATTTTCAAAATTCGAGAAAACTCAAATATGAAAATAACGAAATCCCCAACTCTCTCCGAGGGTCCTTGAGTTGCGTAGAATTTCTAGGGTCAAACCAAAAGCAAACAAAATATGATATGCATTGATGATCTAGTGTATAGCATTCCAAATTGATAATTTGGGATGTTACAAACCTACCCCCCTTAAGATGAATCTCGCCCTCGAGATTCGGGTTGGCTAGAAAATAGGTGAGGGTGGTCCTTCAGCAGATCTTCCTCTCGCTCCGAGGTGGCTTCATCCACGGTATGGTGGCTCAACTGAACTTTGCAAAACATGATAACCTTGCTGCGGGTGACTCGGCTGGCATACTCAAGAATCTTGACTGGTTTCTCCTCATAGGTCAAATCACTGTCCAACTGAATCACTTCCAGCGGCACTGTATCTCTCAGCGGTATATCAGCCATCTCCGCGTGGCACTTATTCAACTGGGAAACGTGGAACACATTGTGAACTCCTGACAATCCTTCGAGCAACTCCAACTTGTAGGCAACTTCTCCCATATGTTCCAAAACTTTGTATGGTCCCACAAAACGTGGAGCTAGCTTTCCCTTAACTCCAAATCGCTTAACTCCTCGAAGTGGAGATACTCGAGGATAAACTTGGTCTCCGACTTTGTAAATTGTCTCCTTGCATTTAGAATCTGCATAGCTCTTCTGCCTGGACTGGGCTACCTTGAGCCTATCGCGAATCAACTTCACCTTCTGTTCAGATTCCTTAATCAAATCTGGTCCAAATAACTGGCGGTCTCCAACTTCATCCCACGATAATGGGGTCCTGCACCTCCTTCCGTACAAGGCTTTGAAAGGGGCCATCTTCAAACTGGATTGATAATTGTTGTTGTAAGAGAACTCTGCATATGGCAAATTGTCGTCCCAACTAGATCCATAATCTAGCGCACAAGCTCTCAGCATATCCTCCAAATTCTGATTGACTCTCTCGGTCTGTCCATATGTCTGCGGGTGAACAGCTGTACTGAACTCTAGCCTGGTACCCAAAGTTTCGTGCAACTGATTCCAGAACTTTGAGGTAAACTGGGTTCCTCTAACTGATACAATGCTCCTCGGAACTCCATGCAGACATGCGATCCTGGTCATGTATATCTTAGCCAACTTAGCACTGGTGTAAGTAGTCTTTACTGGGATGAAATGAGCTACCTTCATCAAACAATCGACTACAACCCAAATCGAGTCATAGCCTGAACGAGTCCTGGGCAATCCCGTAATAAAATCCATGCCTAGCTTATCCCACTTCCATTCAGGTATTGGCAATGGCTGTAACAATCCTGCTGGCTTCTGATGCTCTGCCTTTACTCTCTGACATACATCGCAAACTGCTACATACTCCGCAATATCCTTCTTCATTCTGGTTCACCAGAAAGTATCCTTCAAATCCAAATACATCTTGGTATTTCCTGGGTGAATCGAATATGGTAAATCATGGGCCTCTTGCAAAATCAATTTCCTGATCTCCGGGTCATTAGGCACATAAACACGGTCTTCAAACCATAAGGTATCGTGCTCATCCTCACGAAATCCTTTAGCTTTTCCTTTGCTCATCTTCTCCTTATAGAGGCAATCTCCTTATCAGTCTTCTGAGCTTCCCTGATCTTATCCATCAAAGTAGACTGAATCTCCAATGCTGCTACATAGCCTCTCGGGACTATCTCAAACATAGCTCACGAAGATCCTCGCCTAACTCCTTTGGTAACTCTTCGGTCATTAGTATGTTGACATGTCTCTTACGGCTCAACACATCAGCTACTACGTTAGCCTTTCCGGGATGATAATGTAATCTCATATCATAATCCTTGATGAGCTCCAACCATCTCCTTTGCCTGAGATTCAACTCCTTCTGTGTGAAAATGTACTTCAAACTCTTGTGATCCGTGTACACTTCAATGGTTTCCGATGAGAAAATATCTCCAAGTCTTCAATGCATGCACTACGGCTGCTAACTCCAAATCATGTGTGGCATAATTCAACTCATGAGGTTTCAGCTATCGTGAAGCATACGAAACAACTCTTGCCTCCTGCATAAGCACTGCTCCAAGTCCTCGACGTGAAGCGTCACAATACACCTCGTAATCCTTACTCTGATCTGGCAGAATCAACACTGGTGATGTAACCAAACGTTTCTTCAACTCCTGGAAACTGGCCTCACATTCCTCAGTCCATTTGAACTTAGTATCCTTCTTTAATAACTCCATCATGGGCTTCGCAATATTTGAGAAATTCTCAATGAATCTCCGGTAGTATCCTGCCAGTCCAAGAAAACTCCGGATCTCTCCAACTGTCATTGGTGCTACCCAATTTGTCACAGTGACAACCTTGGTGGGATCTACTGCTATTCCTTCTCCGGATATAACATGTCCGAGGAATCCAACCTCCTTCAACCAAAACTCACATTTGCTGAACTTGGCGCATAACTGATGTTTTCTGAGCTTCTCAAGTACCAAACGCAAATGCTCCTTATGCTCCTCTTTGTTCTTCGAGTAGACCAAAATATCATCAATGAATAGCACGACGAACTTATCCAGAAACTCCATAAACACCTTGTTCATCATGTTCATAAAATATGCAGGGGCGTTGTTTAGACCAAATGACATAATGGTATACTCATATAGCCCGTACCTGGTGGTAAAAGTCGTCTTAGGTATATCCTGCTCTTGGATCTTCAACTGATGGTACCATTATCGCAAATCGATCTTGGAAAATACCTTAGCTCCTTGTAATCGGTCAAACAGATCATTGATCATCGATAGTGGGTACTTGTTCTTGATTGTTACTTCATTCAATCCTCGATAATCAACAACCATCCGCAATGATACATCCTTCTTCTCCACTAGAAGTACTGGTGATCCCCAAGGCGAAGAACTTGGGCGAATATATCCTTTATCCAGTAACTCCTTAATCTGCTTTTTAATGTCTTAAAAATCTTTTGCAGGCATTCTATATGGTGTCTTAGATATTGGCCCTGTGCCTGGCAAAAGCTCAGTAAAAAACTCAATGTCTCTATCCGGTGGCATGCCTGGCAACTCCTCTGGAAATACGTCAGGAAAACCCTTCACCACTGGTACTTCTTCCTGCACAACTCCTGATAAGGAATTTACTTGTGTCCTCTTCGGCTCATGTAGGGATACATACTTGATCCTTCTTCCTTCTAGCGTTGTAAGAAAAATCGTCTTACTGGCGCATTCAATGTTCCCTCCATACTTCGATAATCAATCCATGCCTAATATCACATCCAATCCTTGTGATTCCTATACTATTAGGTCCGAGGGAAACACGTAGTTACCAATCCTTAATGGTAACCGATCACACCATAGACTAGCCATATACTCTGCTCCAGGCGAGGTTACTAACATGGGTGACCTAAGGGCTTGGGTTGGAAGTTTATACTTATCCACAAATCCCCTTAAGATATATGAATGCGATGCACCAGTATCAAAAAGAACGAGTGTAGTAAATGACTTAACCAAAAACTTACCTATTACTGCATCTAGCCGAGCTTCAACCTCCTCCACATTAACGTGGTTCACCTGTCCCCTATTGAAAGGGTTTGGCTTCTTCCCTGAGCTTCCATTGCCATTTCCATTCTGGGCTTCAAGACATTCATTGGCATAATGTCCGTTTTTCTGACACTTATAGCAAATGACTTGGCTCAGATCTTTCTTGGCTGGTGTTGACGGGTGGGTACAGTTCTGGCCGTTGCTTCCTCCATTCCCGTTACCATTCTTTGTTCCATTATGATTATGCGTGCTACCTCTTCCATGGGTATGCTGGAAATGTCCTCCCGATTTCGGGGTGAAACGTGGCTTCTGCTGAGCTCCAGAATTGTACTTCCCTTGTCCATACTTCCTCTTGCGGTTCTCAATTTGCTGCTGCTTCCCTTCAATCATAAAATCATGGTCTACTAACTCCTGGTAGTTGTTAAAAGTTGCTACCATCAACTGCATGCTTAGCTCATCATTCAGTCCTTCTAGAAACTTCTCCTGCTTAGCTGCATCCGTAGCAACATCATCTGGGGCATAACGTGATAGCTTACTAAAGTCATCCACATACTGGCCAACTGTCCGTCCTCCTTGGCGCAAGTTGCGAAAGTCACGCTTCTTTATGGCCATAGCTCCTACTGAGATATGGGCAGTACGAAAAGCCTGCTGAAACTGATCTCATGTGACCGTGTCGATAGGATAAGTGGCTACGAAATTCTCCCACCATGATGCTGCGGGTCCTTCAAGCTGATGTGCGGCAAAACGCACCCTCTTCGCATCTGTGCATCCTGCAGTGGTCAACTCCCTTACTATCTTGCGGAGCCAATCATCTGCAACAATCGGCTCAGTGCTACTGGAGAACACCGGTGGATTCAGCCTAAGAAAACGGGTTAAGTGATCAACAGGTGGTGGCGGTGGTGGGTTGTTGTTGTTGTTGTTCCCCTGATTCTGATTCTGGACTAGCAACTACATCAAGGAATTCTGCTACTGGATCAACTGAGTGAGCTCCGGTGAGAAAGCAAATCCATTGTCACATCTCGGAGGCATCTGAGGGTTTAGAAGAGATGATAATATAGAATAGAATGAGGTCTAGGGAGAAAAACACTACCCATATGCACATGAGACAAATGCAAACAAAATCACTTCATTCAATCAAACAAGGGCATACAACGGTCTAACTATCGTTACAAAAGTGCACGGACTATACTAGATACATGGGGGAATACTACTACTGTTATGGAGGTCGACTAGAAAAACTGCTCTGATGAAGACTCCATGATATCTGCTCCAGCTTCATCAACATAGTCATCATCACTATCATCTGGGTCCGAGTCGGTGTCGTCGATGATGATGTAGTTCTCTAGACAGGTGCAATCTTCGTCTCCTCCTCCAGTCGTGGGAAATCCCATGAATACTTTCAGCTTCTTCTTCAGATCATCGTTCTTCTCTACTAGTGTTGCTATTTCCTCCTCATATCCATCGCGTATAGACTTAAGTTCTTCCTCCAGCTCCGTGATCTTGGTCATGGCTTTCTTCAGGTCTATCATGCTTGCGCACATCTGGTTCTCCTGGCGTCGAATGTGCTGGTTTAACTCCTGGATGAAAGATGCAATTGATGTATCCTTCCTGGTGTTGATCATCTCCCATTTCTCATCTCGGCGCCCACAAATCTGGTAGATTGTATCCTTGAGATCCTTGTGATAAACTTCTCCAATGCGTCCCATGGTGATGTGAGTTGCCATGCTCTCTCCTAGACTCCAGGTTGGTGCATCAAAGGAAAACTCTATGGGCTTAATGACGGGCATGAATGTTCTTCCTGGAACTTGAACTTGAATCATCTAGTGCTCCTCTTCAGGTAAAGTGGCGTTATAGGTCCCGGTGAAGCTTGGTACTCCGATGTTCAGGTATCTAGTGACTTCCTTCAAGTGGAGTCCAAAGGGTGTATCTTCATCCGGTTGCGTGAACTTGTTCCTTGCATCCGCCATCCTAAAAGAGTAGAAAAGATGAGGAGTCAGAAATGAGAAGAGTGAGTAGTGATCTAGGGCTTTAACTTAGTGGTCGTGTCCTACAGTCAGCGTGTGCTCTCATACCATCTTGTAGCGACCAGATCTCAAACAGTCTGATCTCTGTACTTTAGTGTCATCCCTGGATCAGTAATGCTGACACGCACATTACTTGAAGGATTTATAACAGAGTAGCAATCACACATTTATTACATCGAATGTCTCAAAAGAGAACTTATTACAATAGATATGGCTTAAGGCCATCTAATAACGATAACAACGGAAGGCTTGGAAGGTAAGTGAGTCCATCAACTCCAACGGCATCACTGAGTATAGAACCACGACCTAATAGGCACCATACTCATCATCTAAAAAGTCTGCAACATGAACATTGCAGCCCGAAAATAGGTCAGCACATGGAATATGCTGGCAATGTAACACATAGAGAGTAATGAAAGAATAAAGCTATACTACATGCATATATGGCTGGTGGTAAGCTCTATGGTTACAGTTTTGCATAAAGCCAATTTTTCCCTACTGCAAAGGAATAAATTTTATTTAACTATCATGGTGGTTGTTAAACATTGAGAATGGTTGACAGCATTCTCAATCCCAATTTAAGCATCATCATTAAAAACCCAACAATATTAATTAAAGTAACATGATGAGATTCACATGATAATCCAAGTACTACATACTCAAGATGTCCATAACTAGGGACACGGCTAACCATGATTAGTTTATACACTCTGCAGAGGTTTGCGCACTTTTCCCCACAAGACTCGATCTCCTCCGTTGGGATTCTCGCACTACAAGATGTTTGAGAAACGGATGACCGAGACATAGTCTTTCAGAAGCGCTAGCACCTTACGATCGGGTAGACCGTACCAACCTACTTCCCCTACATCTGCTAGTCTACCACTGTAAGAGTTCGCACGACTTAGTCAACTATGCTAGAGCCCATAGTATCTTGTGGCTGCACACGGAAGTTTCTAGCATGAATAATCTCATGATCCCTTTGAGGCGGTCCATAAAGAAAACAGGCAATCGCTGGAATACCCAGGTGCCTCAATCCACCCAGATGTGTGTTTAAGTTGCCACCTTAAATAAACCATTAGTTAACAATCTCACATCTGTCATGGATACACTCACCCAATCCACGTCTACTAGCATAGCATGGCATAATAAGCAAACATCGAAGTAACTCCCAGGGGTTTGATAATAAAATAGGGCAATAGGTTCTACCTCATCAACTACTTCCCAATACCCACATATTAATCAGATCCTACTAATGCAATGTTTGAGGGTTGAAACTAATGCATAAAAACTGGGTATGAAAGCGATATGATCAAAGTGTTACTTGCCTTGCCGATGATCCGTGAAACCTAGAGATTCGAAGTAGCAAGGGGTGCACTCTCGATACTCTATCGCAAACAAACAAACAAACAAACAAACAAACATAAAATAAGTACTCATCTAATGCACGGGTAAAACTCAAATAAAAGATATAACCAGAAAGTTCAACTTAAGAACTCCGGTTTGCAAAAAAGAAACAAAACGAACGAAGCAACGAATAAACAAACGGCCAAAGAAACAAGCTTCATTTACTAATCTGAACCTACGTCAAATTTAATAGAAGCAAAAACTTGTTTGAGTTGATTAAACGGAAAGAGGGTTTCGAGACGAAACTCTAGGCGCTTGAATCGCCTGATTCCGATAAGCGAGCGAAAAGTTATACTACAACGAAAATCGAATCAGAAATCGCGATCAGAAATAATCGCGGAAAAATCCGATAAAAAGAAAAAAACTGACAAACAGATTAACGAACGAACGTTCATTAACTGAAACTAAACGGCGAATTCGTTCGTTAAAACAAACGAACGGGCGAACGCTCGCTAAAAAAAATAAACCTAAAAAAACCAATCTAAAAAATAAATGAATCTAGGGTTCTAAAAAAACCGAATCGGGTTTTTCAAAAAAAACGGACCTCGGCGGCGGCGGCGGTTACCTCCGGCTCGGCACCGGCGGGGCTCCGGCGGGACGGCGCGGGCGGCGGCGGTGGCGGAAGGCGGTGGCGGCTCCTGGCGGCGGCGGCTGCAGCTGCTGCTGCTGCGGGGCGGTGGGTGGCGGGGTGGGGCGGCAGCGGCGGGGTATTCAAGAGGGGGGGCTGCTTGGGGGAGGGGGCAAGGCGGCAGGGGCAGAGGAGTCCGGCTCGGACTCCTGCCCGGCGGCGGCGCGGCGCGGGGAAGGCGGCGGCGGCGGCGCGGGCCGGCCTGGCCTGGCTGGGCCTTCGACCCAGTCGGGCGCGGGACTTTTTAAAAAAATCTGCCAAACTAAGAAAAATCCTAGAAACATAAATAAAAATCTAAAAATGCCAAAACAAATTTTCACCGTCTAAATAAAATATTTAGAACAAAATGAACATGTTCTTGGCCCTAAAATGCAGTTTTGAAAACGTGCAATTTTTCCTAAATTCAAAAAAAAGCAAAACTCCAAAATAAAACTTATTTGATTTTTTTATTAAATCCTCAATATTTCTTTATTTTAGGAAAGTCATTTTATTCCCTCTCTTATATATTTATAATTGAAATAATTGAAGATAAAATAAATAAAATCAAATGATCCTATTTTCAAAATTCGAGAAAACTCAAATATGAAAATAACGAAATCCCCAACTCTCTCCGAGGGTCCTTAAGTTGCGTAGAATTTCTAGGATCAAACCAAAAGCAAACAAAATATGATATGCATTGATGATCTAGTGTATAACATTCCAAATTGAAAATTTGGGATGTTACATGGTGTGACCTACTTTCGAGCGTGTCCATAACCGTGGACTTGGCTATCGATAGATTAAATACACTCTGCAGAGGTAGCGCATTGTACCCACACCAAGGAACCTATGGCATCGCACTCCCATTCGGGTGGACCAACAGCATTCCAACAAAACCCCTCCATTTCCATGACACTCTCCCGGCCACTCCGACTCACTCCCCACTGGTTTAAGTAATGGGCGGCCCCGTGTCGACCAAAGGCACCAACGGCCACCGTCGTGGCAAAACTTAAACGGTCCTAAACAGGGACAAGGTACCAGAACAACAATGGGCACACAAGGTTATGTCTGCTTACCGGGCCAGGGTACCGCACGCCCATAACCTTCCCTCGTTGGAGGCACCGACCAGAGGCATGACAAAAGACCGAATAAAGGCCTTCCCATAAAGGCAAATGTGGTTGCATTGGGAAAAACTCGATTCAGTGGCACCATGACCCGATCAACGATATGTTCAAGTTGAGTTATTATCAGGTTCAACTTAAAGTGAAAATAATCGATGTCATGACATGCCATGCAAATGCATCCATATAACATGCATCACTTATCATTCGAACCATACCGAGTCATCACTACCCAACACTAACCATACATATCAAAAACACAAAGCATTTTTCTGGTTATGAATATTCAGCAAACTAACCATGACAATATCCTAGCACAATTATTTTCTTACTCAAGAAAATATTATTTAAACTAATTCTTTTTCATAAACAAATTATTTCTTCATAATCAAAGGTAACTTCTAATCATTTAAACTAACTTAGTTAACTTTAACCTTCTATAAACCAACATGTTAACACAATCAAACATTCAACAGAATGAATATATATATTTTTATTTTGGTGGTTTAAATGCATGAACTAAATTATTTATTCAAGTTGAAAAATCAAAAATATTGCAATGGCACCGTGAAAACGTTGTTGTGGCTTGCCTTAGTGCAGATGAGGCTCACACTCCTCCTGGTGATCCTCAAGACAAGCTTCACCTTCTGAAATCAGTTAAAAACACAAAAAGAAAACATCAAGAGACACTCTGAAATTCACCAGAAAATCTAGACAGCAGAGAAAAAATCTCATCTTTGGTGTGCTGCTAGAAATTTTCATACAGAACACAATGCAAAAAGAATCAATTCATTTGGACTTATGGTTAAAAAGTTATAGCTGTTTGAAGTTCTCTGCAAATATTTGAATTGAATTTAAATAAAACAGAATTGGGGGGGGGGTGACGTCGAAGGCGTAAACCCCGCGGGGCGCCTCCACTCGTACCGCTTTGGGCGCGGCCAGAGTGGCTGACAGCATGCCCCGCTAGTCAGGTGAGAGGGAGGGGGAGTGGGAAACAGGGCAAGGTGGAGCTTTGCCGGAGCACACGCCGGCAAGGAGGGCATCTTGGACGGAGCTAGAGGGATGGATCGAAGGAGAAGATGGAGGCGCACGTGCCCGTACACGTAGAATAGCTAGGGGTGGTCAGACGGTGTTGGAACGAGCCTCTCCAGCGGCGGCAGAGAGCAGCAGTCACCGGAGTTGGGGACGACGGTGACCAGAGGCTGCACCAGTCGCTCCAACCAAGTCGGACGGCACCACTGAAGCACGTCGGAGGCTCTGGAAGAGTCGCTCGAGCTTGGGAAGGGATGGAGCGGTGAAGGCAGACAGAGGGGATCACCGGCAAGCTCGAGCTCAGGGACGGCGACCCGAGGCCTGCCCAACCGGGCTACGTCTTCCTACTGGCTTGTGGAGTGTGAGAGATGAGCTGGCGATGCTCGAGAGGGCTGGGGAGGGCTGTATTTATAGCCGAGTGAGGTTAGGGGTTCGGGCTCCGCCGGAGGACACTTCGACACGGCGGCTGGTGACGAGCGGCGTCAGTGAGCGAGGGGGAAGGCGATGCAGCTCACGCGGGCACTGTGAGCGGGCGAAGACGAGCACATGAACGAGGGGGTGGCGACTAACACAGTGCGCGGCGCACTGTTGGGTTGGCCGGACCGTGCCCGTGCTTGCTGCAGCGAGCTCCGGCATCGGCAAGCGCCAGGAGGGAGTTAAGGGAGTAAAGACGGTGATGGTGATGAGGTTTGGCGAGGTTAGGCAGGCGGGGAAGCGAGCACGTGCCTAACAAAGGGCTTGGCGGCACTCAGAGCGCGGTGACAAGCAGGTTGGCACCGTGCACACGCGAGGTCACCACGTGCACTTCGGCATAGAGCCACGGCTGGCCCCATTTTCATGTCTGGCGTGTAGTCCTCAGTGTTTAGGGGTTTGCCAACGCTTTGAGTCGAACTCAGGTGCTGTAAGTTGGAGTTTTACTTCCTGGTAAGTTTCTGGACAGTAACTTTGAGAGTTTACTGTGGTCAAACGACTGGGAGTTGGTAGCTCAGCTTTGGGGTAATCATCTAGGAAGGTAGTGATGCACAAGAAAATGCAGCGGCATTGGAGCAAGTAAAATGGTAGTTGCTGTGAAACTACCATTTCTGTCCAAAACAGAAAATATTTTCTGTAGCAAAAATATTCCAAAAATTGATGCAATATTTTTGCTCAGGGAGGTTCCCTAGGGTTCAAAGGATTTTTGTGAATTTTCTCAGATTTTTGTGGGCAAGAAAAATTGGGGTTGCTTTGGAGCACAAGTGGCTGGTTAGGGTTTTAGAGGAGAAAACGAATATTTTCATTTAAGAAAAATATTCATAATATTATTTTGGGGTAGACCAGAGAATAAATGATGGCTAGGGAGAGAAATGAGTAACTTGGGTGAAAGCCAAGGTGATGCCCAAGTGTTTAAGTCCAACTGAAGTGATTCAAACTCCAAATTTCAAATCAAAACCAAATAAAAATCAAAGAAAGAAGAGAGGCAAAACCAGGCTGTCACATGAAAGCAATTGAGTCTTTTCTGAACTTTATTATGCATGATTGTTATGACTTCGTATTTCTCTCCGATCAATCCGCTTGGTTTGGCCAACTAGATTGATTTATCTTCTATGGGAGAGGTGCTTTGTAATGGGTTCAATCTGGCGGTGCTCTATATCCTAGTTAAAGTAGGGGACAAGACACATATTTGTATTGTTACCATTTGATACGTCTCCAACATATCTATAATCTATGAAGTATTCATGCCATGTTTATAATATTTTTACATGATTTTGGTATGATTTGATTAGACATAACCCGGACTGACGCTGTTTTCAGCAGAACTACCGTGGTGGTGTTTTTGTGCAGAAAAAACAGTTCTCGAAATGCGCTGAAAATCAACGGAGCATATTTTTGGAAAATATAAAAAATACTGGAACGAAAAGCTACCGGAGGGGAGTCCCGAGGCCACCACGAGGGTGGAGGGCGCGCCCTACCCCCCGGGAGGGTGCTCCTACCTCGTGGACTCCCTATGGGCCCCCTTGACGTGAAACCGACGCCAACCCCTCCTATAAATCCTAAAAAAATAGAACAGAGGAGAGATCGGGAGTTCCGCCGCCGCAAGCCTCCAAAACCACGAGAAATCAATCTAGGCCCTCACCGGCACCCTGCCGAAGGGGGCCATCATCACCGAAGGCCATGGGGGAGGGTCTTGGAGGGGCCATCATCGCCATGAAGGCCAAGGACCAGAGGGAGAACCTCTCCCCATCTAGTGGGATGCCATGGAGGAGGAAGCACAAGGGGTAGAACCTCTCCTCCTCTCTCTCGGTGGCGTCGGAGTGCCATCGGGAGGGGAATCATCACCACGGTGATCGACTTCATGAACATAACCATCATCATCGTTGTCCTAATCTCTTTTACACGGTCCACTCTCCCGCACCCCGCTGTAATCACCTACTTGAACATGGTGCTTTATGTCACATATTATGATCCAATGATGTGTTGCCATCCTATGATGTTTTGAGTAGATTTCCTTTGTCTTTGGGTTGATTGATGATCTAGATTGGTTTGAGTTGCATGTTTTATTATTGGTGTTGTCCTATGGTGCCCTCCGTGTCGCGCAAGCGTGAGGGATCCCCGCCGTAGGGTTTGCAATATGTTCATGGTTTGCTTATTGTCTATGTTGCGTGAGTGATAGAAACAGAAACACGGATAAGTGGGTCATGGCGTATGAGAATAAAGAGGACTTAATACTTTAATGCTATGGTTGGGTTTTAACTTAATGATCTTTATTAGTTGCGGATGCTTGCTAGAGTTCCAATCATAAGTGCATATGATCCAAGAAGAGAAAGTATGTTAGCTTATGCCTCTCCCTCATATGAAATTGCAATAATGATTACCGATCTTGTTAACAATTGCCTAGGACCATTCCACATACCGACCCAACATTATTCCACACTCGCTATTTATAATATTTATTAATATATTCTAACTTTATGATAACAACACCTACTTTTATATTTTAGCTCTCTGATATCATGCAAAGTTATCCTCTTCATACCCACAACATAGTTTTATTTCTCGTTTCTAGTTGGAAGCAAACGTTCGGTGTACGTAGAGTCATATCAGTGGCAGATAGGACTTGAGAGAATATTGATCTTACCTTTAGCTCCTTGTGGGTTCGACACTCCATGCTTATCACTTCCACCTTTAGAAATTGCTATGATGATTCCCTGAAGTTGGGGATTATCACCATTAAGGGTAGAACGATGGTGTTTATTCATATTGATTGGGTTTACTTTGTATACATCATGTCATCTTGCTTAAGGCGTTATTCCATTTCTCATGAACTTAATACCATAGATGCATGATGGATGGCAGTCGATTGGTGGAGTAATAGTAGTAGATGCAGGCAAGAGTTGGTCTAGTTGTCTCGGACATGATGCCTATATACGTGATCATTGCTGTGAATACGTCATAACTATGGGCTTTTCTATCAATTGTCTAACAGTAATTTGTTCTCCCACTGTATGTTATGTGTTCAAGAGAAAAGCCTCTAGTGAAAACTATGGCCCCCCGAGTCTACTTTAATCATATTATGAAACCAAAATTCCTCTGCTGCAATTTATTTCTTTTATTTTGTTTTGAAATTTATATATCTCTCTCTACAAAATTTAATCCATGGAAGTAACGAGTTCAAGGGGATTGACAACCCTCTTGCCCACGTTGGATGCAAGTATTTGCTTTTGTGTGTAGGTGCTATTCACGAGGCTTTGCGTGATTCTCCTATTGGTTTGATAAACCTTGGTTCTCACTGAGGGAAATACTTCTCTCTACTGTATTGCCTCTCCCCTCCTATTCGGGGAAAATCCCAATAAAGCTCACAAGTAGCACTCCGCCATCTCCTCCTTCCCCCATTTTCTCCACTCTTTCGATGTCATCCGACGAGCGGGAAGAGCAGTTCTCCGGCATAAAAGCCAGCTGGGTGGCCCGTCGAGCCCAACAGATATGAGCGAGGCAGCTCGCTGCACCACCTCCCTCACCTAGCCCGACGGAGAAAGTTATCGCTCCAAGCCAGCTCGCGGAGGAGTTGCGAGTTGCTCCAGGCCGACAAGGCGGGGAGCATGGCCGGATGGGCAGCGTCGCCTCCAGTGCCTGCGACCGTGCCATCCGGCATCGATGCGCACGTGGTCGCGCCATGCACGCAGAGAAAGATGTCGGCTGCGCGGTGTTGACGAGGTGGGTTCCACGGAAGCGGAGGCGCCCCTTCCCCTCTAGCTGAAGCATCAGTCGTGGTTCCACTCCTATGAGCGGCGGGGAAGCAATCTGCCCTATGCGCTGAAGCATATACCTCCGGGGCTCCCAGCAGTCCGGTGATCGGGCCATCCGACGTGAGGAAGACAAAGGGATCCGCCGCGGCTGGCCGTAGACTCGCGTAGTGTATCCGTGTCGTGGGAGTGGAGCTCCGTGTGACTGTACGTTCACATAGTTTTACCTTTTCATTTGAAAATATGTCCAAAATATAACCGTTTTCGCCTGGTTTGTACGAAATCTGTCATGATTATATGAAATCCAGCTGAGTTTGCATGAATTTCATCCGGTTTGTTGAAAAGGAGTTTGAAATGTATGCGCTATGGTTGGACGGTAGCCTCCTGCAGTTGTGTCTGCGGACGGGTACGAGAGAAAATTTGCGGGTCGCCGTTGAAGATGCCCTCAACGCGCTATTTTTCTCATTGAAAAAAAACTGGAGCTAAAAAACCTCTAGGACTCAAAATGACCAAACAAAATTAGGCAGTTGACCTCGCAAGACGTGGTGGCCCAAAGTTGGAGGATAACCCAAGATGATCAAAGAATACAGTATCTGGCAGCGCTTAAAATATAAATGGGCAGCCGAGTGTGTAAGCATAACCACTGACTGATCATCATGGATATGGCAGCTGACCTCGCAAGGCATGGTGGCCCAGAGTTGGAGGATAACCCAAGATTATCAAAGAATACGGTATCTGGCAGCGCTTAAACTATAGTCGGGCAGCCGAGTGCATAAGCATAACCATTGACTGATCATCATGGATATGATCCCCAAATATCTAGGATGATAAACTCGCCGAACCCGCATCACGCGGCGAAACCATGCAAGCCATGGTAGCCCTGGCGTCACTCCTCTGTAGTGCCTGTCCGCGGAGGGGTGCAGCAGGAAAAAAAATTAGGTCGCCGGAGCGCTATTTTTCTCATTGAAAAGAAATCGCTAGAGCTAAAATAACCTCTAAGACTCAAAATGACCAAACAAAATTAGGCAGCTGACCTCCCAAGAGGTGGTGGCCCAAAGTTGGAGGATAACCCAAGATGATCAAAGAATACGATATTTGGCAGCGCTTAAACTATAATTGGGCAGCCGAGTGTGTAAGCATAACCATTGTCTGGTCATCATGGATTCAGGCAGCCGAGTGGGTAAGCGTAACCACTGACTGATCATCATGGATATGACCCCTAAATATCTAGGACGATAAACTCGTTGAACCAGTATCACGCGGCGAAACCATGCAAGCCATGGTAGCCCTGGCATCACTCCTCCGTAGTCCCTGTCCGTGGAGGGGTGCAGCAGGAAAAAAAATTAGGTCGCCGGAGCGCTATTTTTCTCATTGAAAAGAAATCGCTAGAGCTAAAATAACCTCTAAGACTCAAAATGACCAAACAAAATTAGGCAGCTGACCTCCCAAGACGTGGTGGCCCAAAGTTGGAGGATAACCCAAGATGATCAAAGAATACGATATTTGGCAGCGCTTAAACTATAATTGGGCAGCCGAGTGCGTAAGCGTAACCATTGACTGGTCATCATGGATTCAGGCAGCCGAGTGGGTAAGCGTAACCACTGACTGGTCATCATGGATATGACCCCTAAATATCTAGGACGATAAACTCGCTGAACCAGTATCACGCGGCGAAACCATGCAAGCCATGGTAGCCCTGGCATCACTCCTCCGTAGTCCCTGTCCGTGGACAGGTGAGGGGGGATTTGAGGGTCGCCAGAGATGCCCTTAACGCGCTATTTTTCTCATTGAAAAAAAAACACTAGAGCTAAAAGAACCTCCAGGACTCAAAATGACCAAACAAATTTAAGCAGTTGACCTCGCAAGACTTGGTGGCCCAAAGTTGGAGGATAACCGAAGATGATCAAAGAATACAGTATCTGGCAGCACTTAAACAGTAATCGAGCAGCCGAGTGCGTAAGTGTGACCACTGACTGATCATCATGGATTCGGGTAGCCGAGTGCGTAAGCGTAACCACTAACTGATCATCATGGGCATGACCCCCAAATATCTAGGACGATAAACTCACCGAACCCGCATAACGCGGTGAAACCATGCATGGCATGGCAGCCCTGGCGTAACTCCTCCGTAGTCCCTGTCCGCTGACAGGTGCGGGAGGAAATTTACGGATCGCCGGAGATGCCCTTAACACGCTATTTTTCTCATTCAAAAGAGAAAGCACTAGAGTAAAAAAAATCCTCCAGGACTCAAAATGTCCAAACAAAATTAGGCAGCTGACCTCGCAAGACGTGGTGGCCCAAAGTTGATCAAATAATACAATATCTGCAGCGCTAACTATAATCGGGAAGCCGAGTGGTTAAGCGTAACCACTGACTCATCATCATGGACATGACCCCAAATATCTAGGACGATAAACTCGCCGAACCCGCATCACGCGGCGAAACCATGCATGCCATGACATCCCTGGCGTCAATCACGTCCATACGCGCCTCTGCCGCTGGCTGGCTCAACGGGGAGAGGAAAGGCGCGCGCGCCGGCAAAGCAACCCAACTAGTGCACCGATCCGGAAAACGACCCACATTTTACTCTACCGCCCGAGCCCAGCGCGCCCTCGTGGCCCCGCCCGACGCCGGCCACGCACGCACGCTAGTTCCGAGCCGTCGCCCCAGCGCCGCACGCTACGCGGGGGCGGGGCCGGGCGCGCACGTGCGATGCGTTGCCGGAAAGCCGGTGGGCGGCTTACCCGGACCGGAAGGACGATGATGAAGCAGGGTCGCCTCGTCGATTGGTCTCGATCCCGGTCCCGAGGAGCGGCGACGGCCATGTGTCCCGAGGCCGGCCATGTGGGCAGGGCGGCGGGTATATATAGGGCGGCCACATGAGGCCTTCCTCATCATCTTCCTCAGCCTGCCGCGTGTTCCATCGCTAGCTGCCCGCCCCTTCGCTGTACCTGAGCGGCACCCATCCATCGCCATCTCCTCGTCACCACTCCCACAAGTCCAGTGGAGCTACGTGCGTGCGTACGTTCGTTCCTTCCTTCCTTCCTTCCCCGAAATAAAAAATAGACAGAGAGCCCTCCTGCTCGGTCGCCCTCTGCCCCTGCCTCCGTCTCCGCGTGCGCTCCCCACCCCCTTCCTCCCCCGCTCCCGGACGTGCTCTGCTTCTCCAGATCCGCCGCCGACGCTGCTGCTGCCGCGTCCTGAGGTGAGTGATCGATCCCGCCCGCACACGGGGCGGGGGGCTCGCCCCCTCCTCCTCCATTTTCGTTCCCTTTCTTGAGGCGAAGCAAAGCAAGAGCTTATGCATGCGGGTGGCGAATTGGGTTTGCTTCCGGCTCCGGTCGCCGGTAGGATGCTCGTGTTAGGGGCAGCCGGGAGGAGTTGCGTCGAAATGCGGCCGATTCGGTCCGATTCGGCGGCGGATTGCAGCGCCCAGCTTTGGATTGTGCTGCGCTGGCCGCTGGGCTTGGGGTCAGAGGGTGGCTCTGATTCGTTTCAAAACACACCACTGGGACTGGGTCAGTCAAACAAACAGTGTTAGGCAGACACTGGTGTTAGGTTGAGGATAAAATTGTGGGGGTGGAAACACATGCTGCTAGTAGTTGTGCCATGGAAAAGGTCAAGCTCATAAGACTTGGCAAAATTAAATTGGCCAAGGCGGATGAGCGTCGCTCACCGTGTTAGCCTGTTAGACACTTGTGTTAGGGTGATGATGACTTGTGTGTGGGGTGGAAACAGAGACTGTTAGTACCATGGGTCAAGCTGATAAGACTTGGCAAAATTAAATTGGCACCCTAAACTAGTAAACTTTTTCCTTGTTATGCTTCCTTTGTTCTCAATTAATAGACTGGTAACTCTATGTTTCCTTCTTCTCCGCAGAAAATGGCGATGATGGTGGATCCCCCGAATGGCATGGGAAACCACGGGAAGCACTACTACACCATGTGGCAGACCATGTTCGAGATCGACACCAAGTACGTGCCGATCAAGCCCATCGGGAGAGGAGCCTACGGGATAGTTTGCTCCTCGATCAACCAGGAGACCAACGAAAAGGTCGCCATCAAGAAGATAAACAACGTCTTTGACAACCGCGTGGATGCGCTGAGGACGCTGCGCGAGCTGAAGCTCCTTCGGCACCTGCGCCATGAGAATGTCATTGCCTTGAAGGATATAATGATGCCGATACATAGGAGGAGCTTCAAGGATGTCTACTTGGTCTCCGAGCTCATGGACACGGATCTGCATCAGATAGTCAAGTCGTCTCAGCCGCTGTCCAATGACCACTGCCAGTATTTCCTTTTTCAGGTATGCGTCGGCTCTGTTTTGCATTCTTACCTTTGCATAACGCTTATCCATGTAGTCTTTCATCTGTTCACCATTCTGACATAAGCTAGTTTGTTCATGCTTCAGGTGTACGCCAGTATAATGTTGTTTTTGCAGTTCGTACTAATTTGCATTAAGTTTATGATCTATCTAAAGCTGTTGGGTTTTAACTAGTTAAGTTGCCAAAGAACAATCTGCTAATTTATGGAAGAAGCACATGTCAATTTGAATATGTCTAGTAGTAGCTTAGCTTCTATAGCTGCTCCCTAATGGTGCTTGTGCCCTGGAAGTGCATTTCTTAAAAGCAACCTAATACACAGCAGACATGCATATGGTATTTGCATGAACCTATAACTTGAGCCTCTGTAAATTATTTGAGGAAAACTATGTAGAAACTGAACTTGAGCATCTTGCATTGGACCGATAATTAAATAGTTGTCCTACAGATTAGTCTTGTTTGTTACCATGCCATCTTCTCCTTTTTCTGCTGATCCTTTTTCTCTCATATTTGTCGATCAATCAATAATCTAAGACCCCACTATTTTCCTTGACTGTAGCTGCTCCGAGGACTGAAGTACCTTCATTCAGCGGGGATACTCCATAGAGACCTGAAGCCTGGGAACCTTCTGGTCAATGCGAACTGTGACCTGAAGATCTGTGACTTTGGTCTGGCTCGCACAAATAACACTAAAGGTCAGTTTATGACCGAATACGTTGTCACCCGCTGGTACAGAGCTCCCGAGCTGCTCCTCTGCTGCGACAACTATGGCACCTCCATAGATGTCTGGTCTGTTGGCTGCATCTTTGCTGAGCTACTTGGCCGCAAGCCGATCTTTCCAGGAACCGAGTGCCTTAATCAGCTTAAGCTTATAGTCAATGTTCTTGGCACCATGAGCGAAACTGACCTTGCGTTCATTGACAACCCAAAAGCTCGCAACTACATTAAATCCCTTCCATACACCCCGGGGATGCCCCTCAGTATCATGTACCCGCACGCCCATCCTCTTGCCATTGATCTGTTGCAGAAGATGCTTGTCTTTGACCCTTCCAAGAGGATCAGTGTCACCCAGGCTCTGGAGCACCCCTACATGTCCCCGCTGTATGATCCCAGCGCAAACCCTCCTGCTCAGGTGCCCATCGATCTCGACATAGATGAAAACATTGGCACAGATATGATCCGAGAAATGTTGTGGCAGGAGATGCTCCAGTATCACCCTGAGGCCGCCAGGATGGTGAATATGTGACAAGCAGGAATGAACATGTGAGAGCAGTGTGCCACACCAGGGTCTTCACATGTTCGTTCTTCATATAAAGCTTTAATGCAATTATCGCAATGCCGTCGAGTGACCTGTTTATGTAAATATGTGCACAATAAACGGCGTATGGATTTCTCTAGCTGTGGATCAGTACTTGCTAGTATATATAGACTACTGTGTTGTAGAAACGGAATTCGGTTATCAAGAATCTGGTTATGAAGAAGCTTGTGTAAGTTGTAATCTTCTCTCTTTTTTCCCCTGATTGTAAGTTTGTAATCTTAGACACTGCTCTATGTATATGGACTACTGTGTTGTAGAAGCGGAATTCGGTTTATTAAGAATTGGGTTATGAAGAAGCTTGTGTAAGTTGTAATATTCCCTTTTCCCCATGATTGTAAGTTGTAATTTTAGAAGCTGCTCTATGTAAGGAGGTCTAAACTTTCAAGTGACCTTGTTTTGCTTCTACCTTCAAATTTGTCTTGTTTCTTCAAGAGCTAGAAAATTGCAGTTTGTATGGTGTTTTCTGTTTTTTTTTTTCTGTTTGGCTTAAAAAGTATAAACTCTGCCCTCCCCCCCTCCCACCCCCCACTCCCCAACCTGCAATGTATTATGTATACACTGAATGTGCTGATGCTATGGTGGTCAAAGTTATTACTCCTGTTCCCCTGGGAAAGAACTCATCCGAAGAATTCTGAACTCTCAAGCCCTCAATGGAGTGGTTGGATTGTTTTCACTTTGTTTTTATACTGAACAAATAAGCAAACAAAAGCAGAACTTGCATTCTGTTGACTTGAAATCACAGCACTAGTACTTCAGATATGCGAGAAATATTAACTGACGAAAATCCAAGATGCAGATGATACACAGTGGGGCATGGTATGGTACTGGTTCACTACTGTCGCCAACATCTTTCTTCTGATGGATTTGTCTTAGAACGTGGTTCCGTTGAAGCCCACATTGTACCCCTGCAGCACCAAAACGAGGAACATCACATGACAAAAAAAGAAGTCAAATACAGATTTACTCCCGATGAAAAGAACGATCCTGTGACGGTGTGAGTAGAGTTCTGGGCTATGTTGCACGGATACTTCAGAAAGTGTGCGTATCCAGCCGTATACTGCCCCGATACTCAGATACTGCCCCGATACCGTATCTCATAAGTATCCCTTGATTTTTTATTTTTTTTAAATAATTTTTGATACTCCTAGGATACTTCTGTGATACGTTTTGGATACCTGAGGTCCCTCGTTTGACGTGAAATTCCCTCAATAGTAAAGACGCACTTTTGAAAGATTCCCAACATGGGCGCGAGTTCATGCCAAAACATGATTGTCAATATTCTTGTTTAATTGAAAGGTGAGCAAGTGAGAGTCGATGCACTGATTAAAAGAATAAACTTAAGAAAATCCACTGTCAATTAATGGAAGTGGACCAAGTGCAAGAAAACAAAGGTAATAATCCTATTGAGGCATGCTTTGATGACTTAGAAGCTCTATTTTCTTCAATATTTTTAATAATTAAACGTGTCCCGTATCCATGTTCTCAGACAATTGGCGTATCGGGCGTATCCCCGTATCATGTATCCGATACGTATCCAAGTATCCGTGCAACGTGGGTTCTGGGGTGGGGCGCGGAGGAGGATCAATGTGCGTGCGTACCTGGACATCGTCGAACTTGACGTAGAACCTGCTGGCGCTGATGGAGAGCTTGGCCTCGAGGATGTCGGCGAGGGCGGCGCTGAGCTTGCCGTTGACGCCGGGACCCAGGCCCCCGATGGACATGATCTCCCCGTACGCCGCGGGCTCCTCGCTCCCGGCGAACGACGTCGGCACCGACCCGTCGATCGACACCGTCACGTACTGCGCCACAAAGGGCAGCGGGTCAGCAACGCAGTCTGAGTCGGGAAGGCATTCCGTCGAGCAGACGGAGCGCGCGCCGGGGAAGGGAGGGGTCTAGGAGTTGGGGGTTACGGATTCTGGCTTGCCGATGATCCTGGCGAGCGCCCTGGAGCAGTCCCGGAGGATGTCGGCGGCGACGACGGCGTCCACCGGCACGTTGGTGCTCAGGCTCAGCTGCGGCATCGCGTACGGCGGGGTGTGGAATCTGTGGTGGACAGGGGAGCGAGGCACGCGCGCTAGCCGAGACGAGCGGGAAGGAGCAAGAGAGGATTGATTACGTGCGGCGATAGCGAGGGAGAGGAGGATTTGGCGCGGGCCCGGGCAGCCCGAGCCCGCCCCGGGGGCCGGGGCCGAGCTTCTTTCCGGCTGGGCGAGTCGGCTCAGTCGCTGGTCAAGAGTTGCATTTCCGTTCGCTGGTCAGGAGCCGACTTTTTCCGTGACAGTGTGTTTGCTGGAGGAAATCTGTGATAGTGAACGGAAGTGGGAGGGCATCAGCATAGTTTATTTCTTTGGATAAATAAATAATAGTTCTTGGAGAGGAAAACGAGTTTAGGAGGTCAGCTTTCATTGTTTATATTTTCATAAAAAGGCAAACTTTATTGATTCATAATGCCGCATAAAAATATACAAGCATAATAAACACACACTTAACCTACGTAAAATTAGAATGCACATAGTCAAGACCAACGCGCGCACAGCCTCACACTGAGAAAAGAAAAGTTGAAAGCGGCATCTGAATGTCATGTTGAAGCGAACTCAAGCATGCAGTTGCAAGCTTCAACAACAACCACCACTGATGACAGAACTCCGGACTACGAGAAAAGTGCTTCAACATCGATGATTGCAAGAAGGGGACAACACGAGAACACCGTCAATTGCCATATCCAACCATGGAGGCTAGATTTTGGGTTTTCACCCTGGAAAATAATTCTGAGCAAACTACATGCAAATGCCTCCAAAAAGGGTAGGAAGTCGAACACCATCATTGTCGGGTACAACCAACGTAGGTGAGACCTAGAGTTTTCACTTCGGAACACGAGACCATGCGCTTAAAAGCACCACCAAACTTCCATGTACTATCGACCCCATTTTCAATGAAGAAGTCGCCGCTGCAAGCCAGATCGTGACGCCTTGACAGCCGTACACATTCACATCCATAACATGGACATCACCACAAGAACAAAACATACCATGTTTATGTGGAGTAGATCAGAGCACGTCCATCAGGATCAACAACGTTACCAATGCCACCAATGCCCCACTGAAGGGGTGATCCGGTGGCCTCAACTCTTCGGCAATGTTTGGACACAAAACTGCACACCTAAAGCCACCAGAGCCGCCATGACCCATACGGGTCCATCCGACAGCCCCGTCCCATCTTCCCCAAAATTCGTTGGAGACAGTTCCAGACACAACGCCGAGTATTCAGGTAGCGAAACTGGCAGGGAAGCCTCATCAGAGCCTGATCACCCGCCGCCGCCACTTAGTGTGACGCTTGTGTCATCCGACCGCCACCGCATGCCTTGTGATCGTTGTCATCATGCAAGGAGTCGAGCATACATGTGCCATACTCATGGTAATCCATCATTGTCACATACCTTGTGTCCACCGTCTAGGCATCACCGCATGCCAGATCTGACAGGGACATCGCCGTCAGTAGTCAACCACACATGACGCAATCACTACTGCCACCCAATGTTGCCCCATAAGCCATAACATGTGGAGACCAACCTAGCCATCGACCAGAAGGAAGCCAATGTCGCACCAGATCAAAGTTGCAGCTGATGGAACACCACATGAACAACGAGTAGGCCACACTCCACAGATTGGCCATGTATAGCATCCTACAGCCAGGCCTCATCCGCTTGCAATAGATCGCAAGCAGCCATGCTACCAACCGCACGACAGTGCACCCGGTCACGCCGACCATAAAGCGAATGAGATGGGAAAGAGGAGGTAGAGAGGGCGGGCGTGCTGGGAAGGCCCTCCACCACGGGTAAACTTCCCCGGAAGGACATCGCTAACGATGGCTTGGTGGAGGCGAGGAGGTCAGCTTCCATGTATCAGTCCCCAAAGCCATGCTACACATGCAACATACTAGCAACTACACACATCAACACACTTAGCAACAAAAATGACATAGTTCATGCTAACAAACAAGCATTGTTCATATAACCAAAAAGATATATCAGTTCAAGCCAAACAGGAGAGGACATGACATGACAAGATTCATACTAAGAGAGCTAAATATAAACAAAGACAGGGAGTTTGGGGATACAAAACGTGAAAGTAATGAATGTTGCCTTATTATGAAAACTGTGGTGGAAGTTGTTTAATATTGAAGGCTTATGGCAGGAAATGCTCACTAGCAAATAATGTAAGCATAAAAAACTAGCTAATTGCAAGTTCATACAGGGGAATTCCCAGTTCTGGTATGAGCTTATTAAGCACAAAGAACATTTCCTCTCTCTGTGTAAATTTGAGGTTACAAATGGGGAAAGTATTAGACTCTGAGAAGACGGATGGCTAGGGAATAAATCTCTTAAACACAATTCCCCCCGTCTGTATAATTTGTGTTTTTACAAGAACAAGTCACTTAAACAAATGATTGATAAAGGGCTGGACGTAGTCCAGTTTCAAAGAACTTTATAGGGACACCCTCTAGAACTGTGGACCCACATAAAAGAGTGTTGTGCTCAAATGGCTATCTACACAGAGAGATACGATTAAATGGATGCTTAATAAAAATGGGATCTACACCGTGAAATCCTATTATAGATATTTGATTGAGAATGGTATTAAATACCCACATGCCTTTATGTGGACCAAAAATTCCCCCTAGGGTGAAAGTATTCATATGGCTGGTACTTAGGAACATCATCTTAACTAGAGATAATTTGCATAGGAGAGGGTGGAAGGGTGACAGGCAATGTCCGTTGTCCATTCTGTATGCAAGAAGAAAACATTGATCATCTTTTTCTTGAGATGTTCAATAGCTAGGTTTCTTTGGAACATTGTCGGTTGTGCTTTTTAACTTCTCTTAAATTCCTTACAATATCAAAGATTTGTTTAATGTATGGCTGACATCCTTTAAAAAATAGGAAAAGAATATGGTAATTGTTGGGCTTTCTGTTGTATGTTGAACTATCTGAAAATGAGAAATGAAGTGATATTTGATAACAACAAGGTGATAACCCTTGTGTGCATGTTAATTTGATTGTTAAGTTGTTGCATGGTTTGCTTGTTCTGCATATAAATCCAGAAAAACGAAGGCTAATGAAGGAGGGCGTAAGAAAATTTGATATGATTGTTGGAGATGTTTTCAAAGCCATGCTGGGCTGGAAGAACATGCATACAATCACTGCGGGATGAAGATGTGTCCATCTCGCCTGGCTTTGAAGTCTTCGTTTGCTGGAGTCTCGACGTTGATGGTCGTTTATCCCTCTTTCGTTGTTTTAGTCTGGTTATCTCTGGTCTGTAATATAAAACACACTTCCTACTGCACTCTGTAGGCTAGGTTGTAGCTTCGTTCAGGGGATATTTTGCTTTGTGTCTTGTGTTGTTGTGCGGGTGCTTTGCTCGGTTGCTTCAGCTTCCTAGATCGTGCATCGTTTGCGTCGTTCTCTAGCAAGGCCCCTAGTAGTTTGTAACGGAAAATGTGGTTTCTGATATATATAAAAATCAGAGAGTTCGCTCTCTTTACAAAAAAACAAAGACGGGGAATGACGGAGGAAATCACCATTTCCTTGCCAGCCCCTTCCCCTTACGGTCGCCGGTGTGATTGCACCCCTTCGTGTAGGTGTCGGTGGCATGAGGCAGAGTCGTCCTCATCCAGATGACGGAGTCGCCGGAGGAGGAGATGATGCCGGCCATCCGATGGACTGCGCACCCCTTCTCGCTAGTCGGGCAGCCTTGGCTTTGGCCGCCGCATCCTCCCTTGCCTCGCGCTCCGACTGCTCGCTGGCGAGCCGGAGTGCCATGGCGTTCTTGCGGCAGAGACACCCCGCGTTGGTCTCCGCCATGGTGAGCGAGTGGTGGATGACTGTTGTGAGGAGACCAGCGGGTGGACACCGCTTCCTCCGTCACCACCGCCCTCTCCCTCCCCGCTACCTCTCGTGGCATGCGGTGCGCGCCATGGATTCGAGCATCTATATCCATGGTGGCGCTGGTGCAGGCATCTGGACCCATCAATGGCCGGGGACGCTAGCAGGAGCAAGGAGAGGAGAGCTCGAAGAGGGGCAAGGGGACCTTGAGCTACGGGGATGCAACGACCGGCATAGTTGCCTGCATTGTATTTGCGGGGTGACGAGGGATGGCGCGGAGGCAGTGCTTCCGCTTTCCCCCTTGGCAAGCCGCTACCACCGCAGCACCATGCTGACATCAAGCTCCTCGTCACCCTTGTCTCGCGCAACAACGACTCCCAGTCGACGGGGTCGTCGATACGTCCATTTTGCACCATGTTTTATTATGGTTATTTATGTTGTTTTATTGTATAATAATGCTTTTGGAGTAATTCTAATGCCTTTTTTCTCATAATATGCAAGGTATGCACAAAGGGGGAGAATTCTGGCAGCTGGAAACCTGGACCTGAAAAAGCTACGTCAAGCTACCTATTCTGCACAACTCCAAATGAGCTGAAACTTCCCAAGGATTTTTTATGGAATATTTAAGAATTATTGGAGCAAATAAGTACCAGAGGGGGCCACCATGTGGGCACAACCACCTGGGCGCGCCAGGAGGCCCAGGCGCGCCCTGGTGGGTGTTGCCCTCCTCGGCCCACCTCCGGTGCCCCTCTTCTGGTATATAAGTCATTTTGACCTAGAAAAAAAATCAGGAGAGGACTTTCGGGACGAAGCGGCACCGTCTCGAGACGGAACTTGGGCAGGAGCACTTTTGCCCTGTAGCAGAGCGATTTCGCCGGGGGAACTTCCCTCCCGGAGGGGGAAATTATAGTCATCATCATCACCAACAACTCTCCCATCTTGGGGAGGGCTATCTTCGTCAACATATTCAACAACACCAACTCCTCTCAAACCCTAGTTCATCTCTTGTGTTCAATCTTTGTACCAAAACTATAGATTGGTGCTTGTGGGTGACAAGTAGTGTTGATTACATCTTGTAGTTGATTACCTTATGCTTTATTTGGTGGAGGATTATATGTTCAGATCCATTATGCTATTTAACACCCCTCTGATCTTGAGCATGATTATCATTTGTGAGTAGTTACTTTCGTTCTTGAGGTCACGGGAGAAATCATGTTGCAAGTAATCATGTGAACTTGATATGTGTTTGATATTTTGATGATATGTATGTTGTCATTCTCTTAGTGGTGTCATGTGAATGTCGACTACATGACACTTCACCATATTTGAGCCAACGTATCAAATTATCAAAGTACCGAACACGAATTGAGCCAATTTGATGAAAGTGACTAGATGAAATTCCCGTGTACCCTCAAGAACACTTTGCTTATCATAAGAGACCGTTTTGGCCTGTCCTTTTCCTCAAAAGGATTTGGCTACCTTGCTGCACTTTTGTTACTACTTTCGTTACTTGCTCGTTACAAATTATCTTGCTATCAAACTACTCCACTACTTACAATTTTAGCACCTGTAGACATTACCTTGCTAAAAACCACTTGTCATTTCCTTCTGCTCCTTGTTGGGTTCGACACTATTACTTATCGAAAAGGCTACAATTGAACCCATATACTTGTGGGTCATCAAGGTTATTTTTGGCGCCATTGCCGGGGAGTAAAGCGGTCTTGGTAAGTGGAAATTGGTAAGGAAACATTATTACTACGTGCTGAAATTTATTGTCACTTGCTACCATGGAAAACAATCCTTTGAGGGGTTTGTTCGGGGTATCTTCACCTCGACCGGAACCAAAATTAGTTGCCCCTCAACCTACTGCACCTACTAAAAATATTGAGTATGAAATTCCTTCGGGTATCTTAGTACAACTGCTAGCTAATCCTTATGCAGGAGATGGAATCGAACATCCTGATATGCACTTGATATATGTGGATGAAATTTGTGGATTTTAAGCTTGCAGGTTTTCCCATAGATGAAGCTAAGAAGAAGGTTCTCCCTTTATCTTTTAAGGGAAAAGCATTGACATGGTATAGGCTATGCGATAATATTGGATCTTGGAACTGGAATCGGTTGAAATTGGAATTTCATCAAAAAAAATTATCCTATGCATCTAGTTCATCGTGATCGGAATTATATATATAATTTTTGGCCTCGTGAAGGAGAAAGTATCGCTCCAGGATGGGAGAGGCTTAAGTCAATGTTATATTCATGCCCCAATCACGAGCTCTCAAGAGAAATTATTATTCAGAATTTTTATGCTCGGCTTTCTCGTAATGATCAATCCATGCTCGATACTTCTTGTACTGGTTCTTTTATAAAGAAGACTGTTGAATTCCGGTGGGATCTTTTAGAAAGAATTAAACGCAACTCTAAAGATTGGGAACTCGACAAAGGTAAAGAGTCAGGTATTGAACCTAAGTTTGATTGCGTTAAATCTTTTATGAATACCGATGCCTTTTAAAAGTTTAGCACTAAATATGGACTTGACTCTGAGATAGTAGCTTCCTTCTGTGAATCTTTTGCTACTCATGTTGCTCTCCCTAAGGACAAGTGGTTTAAATATCACCCACCAATTAAAGAAGAAGTTAAAGAATCGGTAAAAGCTAAAGAAGAAACTATCATTTACAATGTTGATCCGGTTGTTCCCACTGCTTATATTGAAAAGCCATCTTTCCCTGTCAGGATGAAGGAACATGCTAAAGCTTCAACTATGGTTAACAAAAGTGATGTTAGAACACCCAAACCATCTGGACAAATTAGAGTTGAACCTAGTGTTGCTATGGTTAAAGATCTCTTAGTCGATAATATTGATGGACATGTTATTTACCTCTGTGATGAAGCTTCTAGAATTGTCAAACCTGATAAAAAGGACAAACATAGACCAGTTGTTGACATGCCTGTTGTCTCAGTTAAGATAGGAGATCACTGTTATCATGGGTTATGTGACCTAGGTGCTAGTGTGAGTGCTATTCCTTTTTCCTTATATAAAGAAATTAAGGGTGAAATAGCACCTCTGAAATAGAAGGCATAGATGTCACTATTAAACTTGCTAATAGAGATACTATATCACCAATTGGGATTCTTAGAGATGTTGAAGTCTTGTGTGGAAAAATAAAATACCCTACTGATTTTCTTGTTCTTAGCTCCCCACAAGATGACTTTTGTCCCATTATTTTTGGTAGACCTTTCTTGAACACCGTCAATACCAAAATAGATTGTGAGAAAAAAACTGTCGGTGTTAGCTTTGGTGATGAATCTCATGAATTTAATTTTTCCAAGTTTAGTAGACAATCTCATAAGAAAGATTTGCCTAGTAAGGATGAAATTATTGGTCTTTCTTATATTGTTGTACCTCCTGCTGATCCTTTGGAACAATACTTGTTAGACCATGAAAATGATTTGCATATGCGTGAAAGAAATGAAATAGATAGAATCTTTTTCAAACAACAACCTCTGCTTAAACACAATTTGCCTATTGAAACTCTAGGAGGTCTTCCTCCACCTAAAGGTGATCCTGTGTTTGAATTAAAACAATTGCCAGACACTTTGAAATATGCTTATCTTGATGAGAAAAATATATATCCTATTATTATTAGTGCTAACCTTTCAGAACATGAAGAAGAAAGATTATTGAAGGTTCTAAAGAAGCACATGGCTGCTATTGGATATACTCTTGATGATATTAAGGGCATTAGTCCCACTCTATGTCAGCACAAGATTAATATGGAACCTGATGCTAAACGCGTTATTGATCACCAATGTCGGTTAAATCCGAAGATGAAAGAAGTGGTAAGAACGGAAATATTGAAACTTCTGGAAGCAGGTATAATCAATCCTATAGCTGATAGTAGATGGGTAAGTCCTGTTCATTGTGTCCCTAAGAAGGGAGGTATTACTGTTGTTCCTAATGATAAGAATGAGCTCATTCCACAAAGAATTGTCACAGGCTATATAATGGTAATTGATTATAGAAAATTAAACAAAGCAACTAGAAAAGATCATTACCCTATGCCTTTTATCGATCAAATGTTAGAAAGATTATCTAAGCACACATATTTTTGCTTTCTTGATGGATATTCTGGTTTTTCACAAATACCTGTTTTACAACCTGATCAAGAAAAGACCACTTTTACTTGTACTTTTGGAACTTTTGCTTATAAACGTATGCATTTTGTTTATGTAATGCACCTGCTACCTTTCAAAGATGTATGACTGCTATATTCTCTGATTTTTGTGAAAAGATTGTTGAGGTTTTCATGGATGACTTTTCCATTTATGGGAAGTCTTTTGATCACTGTTTAAGCAATCTTGATCGAGTTTTACAGAGATGTGAACAAACAAATCTTCTCTTGAATTGGGAGAAGTGCCACTTTATGGTTAACGAAGGTATTGTTTTGGGTCATAAAATTTCTGAAAGAGGCATTACGGTCGAAAAAGCCAAGGTTGATGCAATTGAGAAAATGCCATGTTCTAAAGACATCAAAGGTATTCGTAGTTTCCTTGGTCATCCTGGTTTCTATAGGAGGTTTATCAAAGAATTTTCTAAAATTTCTAGGCCTCTTACGAATCTTTTGCAAAAGGATATTCCCTTTGTGTTTGATGATGATTGCTTGGAAGCCTTTGAAACACTAAAGAAAGCCTTAATTACTGCACCTGTTGCTCAACCACCTGATTGGAACTTGCCTTTTCAGATTCTGTGTGATGCTAGTGATTATGTTGTTGGTGTTGTTCTAGGACAAAAAGTTGATAAGAAACTGAATGTTATTCATTATGCTAGTAAAACTCTAGACAGTGCTCAATGAAATTATGCTACTACTGAAAAAGAATTCTTAGCAGTGGTGTTTGATTGTGATAAATTCAGATCTTACATTGTTGATTCTAAAGTAATTGTTCACACCGATCATGCTGCTATAAAATATCTTATGGGAAAGAAAGATGCTAAACCTAGCTTCATTAGATGGGTTCTGCTGCTACAAGAATTTGATTTGCATATCACTGATACAAAAGGGGCAGAGAAACCCGTAGCTAATAACTTGTCTAGGGTTGAAAATATTCTTGATGACCCACAACCTATTAATGATAGCTTTCCTGATGAACAATTAGCTGCAATAAATGTTTCTAATAGTACTGAAGGAAATATGCCCTAGAGGCAATAATAAAGTTATTATTTATTTCCTTAATTCATGATAAATGTTTATTATTCATGCTAGAATTGTATTAACCAGAAACTTAGTACATGTGTGAATACATAGACAAAACTTATAGTCCCTAGTAAACCTCTACTTGACTAGCTCGTTAATCAAAGATGGTTATGTTTCCTAACCATAGACATGTGTTGTCATTTTATGAACAGGATCACATCATTATGAGAATGATGTGATGGACAAGACCCATCAGTTAGCTTAGCATTGTGATTATTTCAGTTCCATTGCTACTGCTCTCTTCATGACTTATACATGTTCCTCAGACTATGAGATTATGCAACTCCCGAATACTGGAGGAACACTTTGTGTGCTACCAAACGTCATAACGTAAAAGGGTGATTATAAAGGTGCTCTACAGGTGTCTCCGAAGGTGTTTGTTGGGTTGGCATAGATCGACATTAGGACTTGTCACTTCGTGTATTAGAGAGGTATCTCTGGGCCCTCTCGGTAATACTCATCACTATAAGCCTTGCAAGCATTGTGACTAATGAGTTAGGCGGGATGAAGTATTATGGAACGAGTAAAGGGACTTGCCGGTAACGAGATTGAACTAGGAATCATGATACCGACGATCGAATCTCGGGCAAGTAACATACCAATGACAAAGGGAACAACGTATGTTGTTATGCGGTTTGACCGATAAAGATCCTTGAAGAATATGTAGGAACCAATATGAGCATCCAGGTTCCACTATTGGTTATTGACCGGAGACGTGTCTCGGTCATGTCTACATAGTTCTCGAGCCCATAGGGTCCGCACGCTTAACGTTCTATAATGATTTGCATTATGAGTTATGTGATTTGATGATCGAAGTTTGTTCGGAGTCCCAGATGAGATCGCAGTCGTGACGAGGAGTCTCGAAATGGTCGAGACGTAAAGATCGATATATTGGAAGGCTATATTCAGACATCGAAAAGGTTCCGAGTGATTCGGGTATTTTTCGGAGTACCGGAGAGTTACGGGAATTCGTATTGGGCCTTAATGGGCCATACGAGAAAGGAAAGAAAGGCCTCAAGGGTGGTCCCGCCCTCCCCATGGACTGGTCTGAATTGGACTAGGGAAGGGGGCCGGCCCCTTCCTTCCTTCTCCTTCTCCCTTCCCCTTTTCCTATTCAATGTGGGAGGTGGAATCCTACTAGGACTAGAGAGTCCTAGTAGGACTCCACACTTTGGACGCGCCCTATGAGGGCCGGTCTCCTCCTCCCTCCATCTTATATACATGGCCAGGGGGCACCCCATAGACACACAAGTTGACATTGTTTAGACGTGTGCGGTGCCCCCCTCCACAGTTACACACCTCGGTCATATCGTCGTAGTGCTTAGGCAAAGCCCTGCGCCGGTAACTTCATCATCACCGTCACCACGCCGTCGTGCTGACGAAATTCTCCCTCGGCCTCAACTGGATCAAGAGTACGAGGGACGTCCCTGAGCTGAACGTGTGCTAAACGCGGAGGTGTCGTACGTTCGGTGCTTGGATCGGTTGGATCGCGAAGACGTTCGACTACATCAACCGCGTTAACTAAATGCTTTCGCTTTCGGTCTACGAGGGTACGTGGACACACTCTCCCCTCTCGTTGCTATGCATCACCTAGAGAGATCTTGCATGATCGTGGGAATTTTTTTGAAATTACCGCGTTCCCCAATAGTGGCATCCGAGCCAGGTCTATGCGTAGATGTTATATGCACGAGTAGAACACAAAGAGTTCTGGGCGATAATAGTCATACTGCTTACCAGCATGTCATACTTTGATTCGGCGGTATTTTTGGATAAAGCGGCCCAGACCGACATTACATGACCGCGTTCATGAGACTGGTTCTACTGACGTGCTTCGCACATAGGTGGCTAGTGGGTATCTATTTCTCCAGCTTTAGTTCAATCGAGTGTGGCTACGCCCGGTCCTTGTTGAAGGTTAAAATAGCACATTTGACGAAAAATCATTGTGGTTTTTGATGTGTAGGTAAGAACGGTTCTTGCTAAGCCCGTAGCACCCACGTAAACTTGCAACAACAAAGTAGAGGACGTCTAACTTGTTTTCGCAGGGCATGTTGTGATGTGATATGGTCAAGACGTGATGATATATAAATTATTGTATGAGATGATCATTGCTACATCTTGAGCTTGCCTTGGTTTTCCTTGAAGAGGAAAGGGTGATGCAGCAATAGTAGCGTAAGTATTTCCCTCGGTTTTTTAGAACCAAGGTATCAATCCAGTAGGAGGCTCCTCAAAAGTCCCACGCACCTACACAAACAAACAACGAACTCGCAACCAACACAATAAAGGGGTTGTCAATCCCTTCATGGCCACTTACGAAAGTGAGATCTGATAGAGATAGTATGATAAGATAAATATTAGTATATTGGAAGCAAATATGATAAGAGATAGACCCGGGGGCCATAGGTTTCACTAGAGGCTTCTCTCAAGATAGCATAAGTATTACGGTGGGTGAACAAATTACTGTCAAGAAATTGATAGAAAAGCGAATAATTATGAGATTATCTAGGCATGTGATAACCCACAATTATAGGGGATAGTTGTAGCCTCTTTCGATAAGTAAGAGTGTCGAACCCAACGAGGAGCTAAAGGTAGAACAAATACTCTCTCAAGTCCTATTGGCCACTGATACGACTGTAAGGGCATATTTATCCCTAAGTGTTTTGGTGATTGATGACAATAATCGTGCGGACTAATCGTGTGCCTTGAGTCCCTCAGATACTTCATCATTAGGCACAAGACGATTCGGTGCCCCTCGGAGACTGTTGAAGCCGCCGTTGTTCTACGTTTCTCTTTGGTGGAGTTGAGTCGTAGGAGAGCCGTACTATTAAGAGGGAGTCCGTGTTGGAAAGGTAGGGTGGAATCACACGTACACTTGTCCCTCCTTTCCTTGCACTTTGGAGCTACCCGTCGTTATCTTGGTTGTGTGAAAACTGGCGACTACTGCTGTACTTGCGGTACTACCGCAGGTACAAGCGGTAGTACCGCGGCGCGTCACGGTAGTACCGCCCCTTTGGTGCGGTAGTACCGCGGCACCCTCGCCTAGTGCCGCTCCGGTGCGGTAGTAGGGGCGGATGTAATTTTTTACATCCACGCCCCTCACGGTAGTACCGCCCCTTTGGTGCGGTAGTACCGCGGCACCCTGGCCTAGTGCCGCTCCGGTGCGGTAGTAGGGGCGGATGTAATTTTTTACATCCGCGCCCCCCACGGTAGTACCGCTTGTCCAGCACGGTAGTACCGCGGGGGCCCACGGTAGTACCGCTCCCTTGGAGTCGTAGTACCATGGCCCTTCTGCCTAGTACCGCAGTGTCGCGGTAGTAGGCGCAGATGTAATTTTTTACATCCGCGCCGACCACGGTAGTACCGCGCCTCGCAAGCGGTAGTACCGCGTCGGGTTTTTGCACCATCCTAGTTTCTGTGTAAGTAAGCACGGATGTAATTCATTTCATCCGCGCCCTTCCCAGGCTGTGACCCTCCTGCCTTGCGATAGTACCGCAAGGGGGAGCGGTAGTACCGCGCAAGCGGTAGTACTGCTCCTTCTTCAGGCTTGTTCCGGCCTGTGCAGTTGCCACGGTAGTACCGTGCGGCGCCGCGGTAGTACCGCGTCCTTGGAGCGGTAGTACCGTGAGTCGCGGGCAGAACTAGTGGATAACGGTTGGATTTTTTCCACGACTATATAAGGGATGTCTTCTACCTCTAGTTGACTACCTCTTCCACCTCTAAGCTCCATTGTTGCTCCAAGCTCCATTTTCGCTCGATCTATCTCCCTGGCCAATCAAACTTGTTGATTTGCTCGGGATTGGGTGACAAGGGCCCGATCTACACTTCCACCAAAGGATATTTGATTCCCCCACTTATCCCTTGCGGATCTTGTTACTCTTGGGTGTTGAGCACCCTAGACGGTTGAGGTCACCTCGAAGCCATACTCCATTGTGGTGAAGCTTTGTGGTGTTGTTGTTGTTGGGAGCCTCCGATTGTTGTGGAGATAGCCCCAACCTTGCTTGTAAAGGTTCGGTCGCCGCCTTCAAGGGCACCAATAGTGGAATCACGACATCTCGCATCGTGTGAGGGCGTGAGGAGAATACGGTGGCCCTAGTGGCTTCTTGGGGAGCATTGTGCCTCCACACCACTCTAACGGAGACGTACTTCCCCTTAAAAGGAAGGAACTCCGGTAACACATCCTCGTCTCCACCGGCTCCACTCTTGGTTATTTCGTGCCTTTACTTTCGCAAGCTCACTTATTATTACATCTCTTACTTGCTTGCGTGCTAGTTGATATTGCATCATATAGGTTGTTCACTTAGTTGCATATCTAGACAACCTATTTGTTGCAAAGTTTAATTTGGTAAAGAAAAGCTTAAAAATTGTTAGTTGCCTATTCACCCTCCCCCTCTAGTCAACCATATCGATCCTTTCAATTGGTATCAGAGCATCGTCTCTTTATTAAGGACTTTGTCGTCCGAAGAGTATGGTTGACACCAACGATGGTGCGGAGGAACACTCCGGTGTGAATCCCATCTCATCTTCGGCCGAAGGGGGAACCTCGGTCTCTCGTGAGGAGTTCAATGTGGCTTTAGACACATTGAAAACCTCCATGACGGCCGAGGTTAAAAGCATGTTTAATGATTTCCTAGAGGGACTTAAACTATCTACCGCGCCTATGAAAGTGGGTGATCCTACTAACAAGGTGACGGATGCTATCTCCGACAAGGGGGAAGCTAACAATGAAAAGAGTCCTTCTACTAGTGGTAGAAATGGCACCGACATCTTTGCCCATGTGGAACCCCCGGTTTATGGAGGGCCTATCCCCTCCACTCATTTGAATCATGCCGGTCCACCTCCTAAATATGAGAAACATGAAGATTTTGATAATTGGGTCTATCGCTTTAAGCGTCATTAGAAACATGTGAACACTAACCTTTGGAGAATCATTGAAGAAGGTTTTTATCCTCATGACCCAAGCAACTTCACCCCCCGAGAAGCCATGGACAATCAATTCAATGAGAGTGCTCTCTTCATCATCCAAGATGCAATCCTTCGCGAAGATCTCCCTCACCTTCGACCCCATGTCGTGGCTAAATAAGCATGGAAATGTGTCGAGGGTCTCTATCGTGGAAGTGCTAGCATTCAACGGTCCAACTATGAAGTGGTGCAAGATGAAGCCGACGAGTTTGCAATGAAAGAAGATGAAGAACCTCGTGAGCTCTTTCGAAGAGTGACCAAACTCGCGGTGGCACTTCGAGATCATGGAAGCAAGGACACGGATGACAATTGGATCAAGCGGAAGTTCCTCAAGGCCATGATGCCCTACAACAAAGCCATGTCCTCCGTCATTCGTCAACGACCGGACTTCCACACCATGACCTCAAGTGAAGTGTTGGATGAGTTCGTGGCAATGAGCATCTTGGACAAGACCGCCGACAATGCGGTGCTCCATTCTCAAAGAGCAAAGAAGCCCAACCTTGCTTTGAAGGCCAAGGTTATTGTGGAAGAAGAGGAAGAAGTGGAAGATGAGGAAAGCAACCCCGAAGACACCAAGTTTGACTACCATGAGCACATGGCCCTTGCTTCAAGACAATTTTGGAGCAAGAAGAGCTCAAGACCCAACTTCAACAAGAACAACTCAAGTGGCGTCAAGGGCAAGCAACGAGTTAGAACTTGCTTCAACTATGGCAACGTGAGCCATTTCGTTGCGGATTGTCCTTACGAGAAGCGGGAAGACAATGGTGGCAAGTTCATTCGGAAAGACAAATCCAAGTCCTTCCCCAACAAGAACAACTTCGCCAAGAAGACTCCCACGCGTGGGTTGGTGGTTCAAGAAGAATACCAAGAGGATGACGATGATGATGAGAATGAAGAAGCAACGGCCATGGCATCCATTGCCATTGCTACTCCCCGGGTGTCTCTCTTCGAATCACCCAACGAAAACATCACCGCTAGATGCCTCATGGCTAAGGCTTCAAACAAGGTAACCCCCAACATCACAACCACCATCATTACTAATCCCTCCGTGGAGGATTGCATTGATGGACATGTTGAGTCTAATGAGGAAGTGAATGAATTTGAGTCCTTTATGAGTAAGCTCAAGGGAAAGTCCAAGAAGCACTTTGTTGCTCTCTTGGAACAACTTGGTGAGGCCAATGACATGATCAAGGCTCACGAAGAAACCATCTCCAAGATGGAAGGTCATAGTCATGACTATGCCGATGAGATATCGGATCTCTCTAATGCTCTTGAGGAAGAGCGTGTGCATCGTTTGACTCTTGAGGAGTCACACAACGATGACCATGCTAAGTTAAAGAAAGATCTTGATCATGCCCTTGTCATGTCTCGTGTGCTAACCTCCGAGAAGGCTAAACTTGGGGTTGATCATGCTAGACTCAAAGAGGAGTTTGAGATACTTGACAAGGCCCACAAGGTCTTGAAGGGTACTCATGCTAGCCTCAAGGAGTCTCATGCTCAACTCCAAGTTAAGCTAATCAAGGAAAAGGCCACCTTTCCTCATATGGTATTAATTGATAATGCATGTGCTACTAACCCTTGTTGTGAGCATGTGCATCTTGTGGAGGAAAATGCCAAGTTGAAGGATCAACTTGAGAAGGGCCTTGTGACTTGCATTCAAGGTGAGAAAAACCTCAACGACCTTTTGAGCAATCAAAAGGAAGTTGTGGGCAAAGAAGGAATTGGGTTTGCACCCAAGTCCAAGAGCAAGAAGAAGAAGAACAACAAGGCCAATCGTCCTCCTCCCCTCAAACAAACGTTCATGAAAGAGGGAGAGGGTGCTTCTAAGAAGAAGAAGGAGAAAGTGAAGGAAGTTGATGTCCAAAAGGGCAAGAGCATTTCCTCAAACAAAGCCGGCGACTTTAACCCTTCATATGTGTTGTGCCGTGCTAGTGATGGACATGTTTATGCTAAATTTGTTGGTTCCTCTTATGAAAACATTGAATGGTCTATTTGGGTTCCCAAGACCCTTGTTACTAACATCAAAGGACCCATTACTAAATGGGTACCTAAAACCAAGCATTGATCTCGTGTAGGTGTTTGCTTCCGGTGGGGGATCATGGTTGCTCGATAGTGGAGCAACAAATCATATGACCGGGAGCAAGGACTTGGTGGTGGACGTGCAAGAGATTCCATCTATTCCCACCAATGTCGAGTGGGGTGATGCATCACATTCTAAGGTATTGGGTCTTGGCAAGGTTGTCATTTCTCATGATCTAACGATCGAGAAAGTCATGCTTGTTGAGTCCCTTGCATTCAATTTACTTTCCGTTTGTAAACTTGCACTCATGGGCTTTGCTACATTCTTTGATATTGATACTGTGGCCCTCTTGTGGAGCAAGACTCTTAAAGTAGCCTTTGTTGGGCATGTCAAGAACGACCTCTATGTGGTTAACTTTTCGGAGCAACCCACTAAGACCGCGACATGCCTAATGGCTAAAGTTGACATGGGATGGCTTTGGCATCGCCGTTTAGCCCACGTCAATATGAGATCTTTGCAAAATCTTCTCAAGGGGGACCATGTTCTTGGACTAACAAATGTTAGTTTTGCCAAAGATCGTGCTTGCAGTGCTTGTATCGAAGGAAAGCTTCATGAAAAGGCTCACCTTCCCTCAACCATCATCTACTCAAAGAGACCCTTGGAGCTCCTTCACATGGATCTATTCGGGCCTCCATCTTTTGATAGTCTTGGAGGAAGGAAGTATTGCTTGGTGATTGTGGATGATTATTCGAGATACACTTGGGTATACTTCTTCAAGAGGAAGAGTGAGACTCAACAAACCGTCATCAACTTTGCAAATGAAGCTCAACGTCAACATGATGCAAAGATCTTGACAATAAGAAGCGACAATGGCACCGAGTTCAAGAACTACACGTTGGATGAGTTTCTTAGTGATGAGGGGATCAAGCATCAATATGCAGCTCCTTACACCCCTCAACAAAATGGTGTTGCGGAGAGGAAGAACCGGACATTGATGGATGCGACAAGGACCATGATGGCGGAGTTCAAGTCTCCGTACAACTTTTGGGCCGAAGCCATCAACACCGCATGTCATGCATCCAATCGGCTCTATCTTCGCAAAGGCTTGAACAAGACTCCTTATGAGATCCTCACCGGCAACAAGCCCAACCTCAAGTACTTCCGGGTGTTCGGTTTTAAGTGTTTCATTCTCAAGAAAGGTGTTCGTTTGTCTAAATTTGAGGCTAGAGCTCATGAGGGGATATTTGTTGGTTATGCTACAAACTCTCATGCTTACCGTGTCCTCAACAAGTCCACCGGACTCATTGAGATGAAAATAACGGCTCCCAAGTGGAGAAAAGTGGTACTTGTGATATAGGTGATGGAATTCCTCCCCAAGGCATAAGAAGAATGGGTATTGGTCAAATCCTACCCGTTGAGGAACCCCTTGTGGCCGAAGGAGAAGGACAATGCTCTACTCAAGTAGAGCCATCACCTCATCAAGACCCACACGCTTCCGAAGAACAAAGTGAAGGCCCTCAACCTTGTGAACAAGACCAAGGGCAAGATCTACCTCAAGACAGTGGTGAACCTCTAAATGATGCCCAAGGTCAAGTTCTCCCCCTTGAGCGAGTTCAAGATCAAGAGCAACCTCCAGATCAAGAACAAGCTCAAGACGGCGCTCAAAATGATCAAGTCAACCCTCCTCTTTCCACACCCGAGGAGGAATTAGAGCGTCGTGCCGCGAAGATTGCTTCCAAGCTCACCACCCTAGGCCATCTTGGGCCAAGAAGTTGAAGGATAAGATGAAGTCTCTTTTCTGCATGCAAGCCAAGGGCCAGTACAGGGCCCACGTGGAGTCCAAGGAGAGTCGTCGCCGGCACAACAAGGTCTTGCAGCTCTATGGCGAGGATGTGTCTGGCGGGTCTGAGGAGCACATCACTCCTGAGACCGAGTGGATGGAGAAGCAAGGATACAGGTGGACTGATTCTGAGGAGGAGGTCGAGGAGTCCATTCCAGCTGCAGAGGCGTCTGACGAAGAGGCGTGGGACAACTTCTCTGCTTGAGCCACCTCTTGTGTGTTTAGGTGTCCTCTCTGCCTTTTTGGAGTCTCCATGCCAAAGGGGGAGAGAGTGTAGGGATTTGCGAGTTTGTGTGTCGTGTGTTTGCTGCTTTCAGTTGAACTCTCTGCTGTTTTTCTCGTTTGAACCTTGGTTATCTTACCTCGTATGGTGTAAGACATATGCACTCTATCTATCCCAGCTAGCTTGTGTTATATTGTGCTACTTTCATGCTATGCTATGCTTATTATCATGTCTTGGTCTCTAAAATATAGGGGGAGTGTTGATCCTAGTTTGTGTGCCATGCAGTCCAAAGCATTCATCTAAAGTGCACACATCTAGGGGGAGCCCCGTCTATATTTTAGAGAAGTGGGGTTTGCCACTGCTCTAAAAATATCTTATCTATGTGCAAATCCCGTGTTGTCATCAATACACCAAAAAGGGGGAGATTGTAAGGGCATATTTATCCCTAAGTGTTTTGGTGATTGATGACAATACTCGTGCGGACTAATCGTGTGCCTTGAGTCCCTCAGATACTTCATCATTAGGCACAAGACGATTCGGTGCCCCTCGGAGACTGTTGAAGCCGGCGTTGTTCTACGTTTCTCTTTGGTGGAGTTGAGTCATAGGAGAGCCGTACTATTAAGAGGGGGTCCGCGTCGGAAAGGTAGGGTGGAATCACATGTACACTTGTCCCTCCTTTCCTTGCACTTTGGAGCTACCCGTCATTATCTTGGTTGTGTGAAAACTGGTGACTACTGCTGTACTTGCGGTAGTACCGCAGGTACAAGCGGTAGTACTGCGGCGCGTCACGGTAGTACCGCCCCTTTGGTGCGGTAGTACCGCGGCACCCTGTCCTAGTGCCGCTCCGGTGCGGTAGTAGGGGCGGATGTAATTTTTTACATCCGCGCCCCTCACGGTAGTACCGCCCCTTTGGTGCGGTAGTACCGCGGCACCCTGGCCTAGTGCCGCTCCGGTGCGGTAGTAGGGGCGGATGTAATTTTTTACATCCGCGCCCCCAGGGTAGTACCGCTCGTCCAGCGCGGTAGTACCGCGGGGGCCCACGGTAGTACCTCTCCCTTGGAGTCGTAGTACCGTGGCCCTTCTGCCTAGTACCGCAGTGTCGCGGTAGTAGGCGCAGATGTAATTTTTTACATCCGGGCCGACCATGGTAGTACCGCGCCTCGCAAGCGGTAGTACCGCGTCGGGTTTTTGCACCATCCTAGTTTCTGCGGAAGTAAGCACAGATGTAATTTATTTCATCCGCGCCCTTCCCAGGCTGTGACCCTCCTGCCTTGCGGTAGTACCGCAAGGGGGAGCGGTAGTACCGCGCAAGCGGTAGTACTGCTCCTTCTTCAGGCTTGTTCCGGCCTGTGCAGTTGCCACGGTAGTACCGTGGTGGTCCACGGTAGTACCGCGCGGCGCCGCGGTAGTACCGCGTCCTTGGAGCGGTAGTACCGTGAGTCGCGGGCAGAACTAGTGGATAACGGTTGGATTTTTTCCACGACTATATAAGGGATTTCTTCTACCTCTAGTTGACTACCTCTTCCACCTCTAAGCTCCATTGTTGCTCCAAGCTCCATTTTCGCTCGATCTCTCTCCCTAGCCAATCAAACTTGTTGATTTGCTCGGGATTGGGTGACAAGGGCCCGATCTACACTTCCACCAAAGGATATTTGATTCCCCCACTTATCCCTTGCGGATCTTGTTACTCTTGGGTGTTGAGCACCCTAGACGGTTGAGGTCACCTCAAAGCCATACTCCATTGTGGTGAAGCTTTGTGGTGTTCTTGTTGTTGGGAACCTCCGATTGTTGTGGGGATAGCCCCAACCTTTCTTGTAAAGGTTCGGTCGCCGCCTTCAAGGGCACCAATAGTGGAATCACGGCATCTCGCATCGTGTGAGGGCGTGAGGAGAATACGGTGGCCCTAGTGGCTTCTTGGGGAGCATTGTGCCTCCACACCTCTCTAACGGAGACGTACTTCCCCTTAAAAGGAAGGAACTCCGGTAACACATCCTCGTCTCCACCGGCTCCACTCTTGGTTATTTCGTGCCTTTACTTTCGCAAGCTCACTTATTGTTACATCTCTTACTTGCTTGCGTGCTAGTTGATATTGCATCATATAGGTTGTTCACTTAGTTGCATATCTAGACAACATATTTGTTGCAAAGTTTAATTTGGTAAAGAAAAGCTTAAAAATTGTTAGTTGCCTATTCACCCCCCCCCCTCTAGTCAACCATATCGATCCTTTCAACGACTCTACGCACGCTTGACGTTCGCTTTACCTAGAACAAGTATGAAACTAAAAGTACTTCATAGGTGTGATAGGATAGTTTTGCAAGAAAGTAAAGAACGCGTAAATAAAAGCTAGGGGCTGTTTAGATAAATAAGCAATAAAGTAAATATAGCGAGTGTGGAAAAGTGGTGTAGGAGTTGTGGAATTGTCCCTAAGCAATTGACTACGTTACTAGATCGGTAATCACTATTGCAATTCTATTTGAGGGAGAGGCATAAGCTAACATACTTTCTCTACTTGGATCATATGCACTTATGATTGGAACTCTAGAAAGCATCCGCAACTACTAAAGATTCATTAAGGTAAAACCCAACCATAGCATTAAAGCATCAAGTCCCCTTTTATCCCATACGCAAACAACCTACTTACTCGGGTCTGTGCTTCTGTCACTCACGCCACCCACCATAAGCAAATCATAAACATATTGCAAACCCTACAGCAGGAATCCCTCACGCTTGCGCGACTCGGAGGGCACAATAGGACAACACCAATAATAAAGCATGCAACTCAAACCAATCATAGCAATTCCTCAATCACCGATAGGACAACGGAAATCTACTCAGACATCATAGGATGGCAACACATCATTGGAAAATAATATGAAGCATAAAGCACCATGTTCAAGTAGAGGGTACAGCGGGTTGCGGGAGAGTGGACCGCTGGATATAGAAGGGGGAAGGTGATGGAGATGTTGGTGAAGATGACGGTGGTGTTGGTGAAGATCGCGGTGATGATGATGGCCCCCGGCGGTGTTCCGGCGCCACCGGAAGCAAGGGGGAGAGGGCCCCCCTTCTTCTTCTTCTTCCTTGACCTTCTCCCTAGATGGGAGAAGGGTTTCCCCTCTGGTCCTTGGCTCCCATGGCTTGGGAGGGGCGAGAGCCCCTCCGAGATTGGATCTATCTCTCTGTTTCTGCGTTCTCTGCGTTGGAAGATTCTACCCATTCACCGTTTCTTTTTTATCCGGAGATCCGTAACTCTGATTGGGGTGAATCTTTCGCCCAGATCTTTCTCATAAAATTATCTTTCTTGCGCCAGAAGAAGAGCATCAACCGCCTTACGGGTGGACCACGAGGGACAGGGGCGCGCCTAGGGGGGTACGGCGCGCCCCCTACCTCGTGACCACCCTGGACACCGTTTCGCGTTGATTTTACTTCTAGAAAATCATAAATATTCCAGAAAAAATCTCCGTCCGTTTTTATCCCGTTTGGACTCCGTTTGATATTGGGTTTCTGCGGAACAAAAAACATGCAACAGACATGAACTGGCACTGGGCACTGGATCAATATGTTAGTCCCCAAAATAATATAAAAAGTTGCCAAAAAGTATATGAAAGTGAATAATATTGGCATGGAACAATCAAAAATTATAGATATGACGGAGACGTATCAGCATCCCCAAGCTTAATTCCTGCTCGTCCTCGAGTAGGTAAATGATAAAAAAGAATAATTTTTGATGTGGAATGCTACCTAGCATAATCTTGATCATATGTCTAATCATGGCATGAATATTAAGATATGAGTGATTCAAAGCAATAGTCTATCATTTGACATAAAAACAATAATACTTCGAGCGTACCAATAAAGCAATCATATCTTTTCAAAACAACATGTCCAAAGAAAGTTATCCCTACAAAATCATATAGTCTGGCTGTTGCTCTATCTTCATCACACAAAGTATTTAATCATGTACAACCCCGATGACAAGCCAAGCAATTGTTTCATACTTTAATAATCTCAAACTTTTTCAACTTTCACCCAATACATGAGCGTGAGCCATGGACATGGCACTATAGGTGGAATAGAATATGATGGGGGTAATATGGAGAAGATAAAAAGGGAGAAAGTCTCACATCAACTAGGCGTATCAGCGGGCTATGGAGATGCCCATCAATAGATATCAATGTGAGTGAGTAGGGATTGCCATGCAATGGATGCACTAGAGCTATAAGTGTATGAAAGCTCAAACTGAAACTAAGTGGGTGTGCATCCAACTTGCTTGCTCATGAAGACCTCGGGCATTTGAGGAAGCCCATCATCGGAATATACAAGCCAAGTTCTATAATGAAAATTCCCACTAGTATATGAAAATGAAAGCATGGGAGGCTCTCTCTATGAAGAACATGGTGCTACTCTGAAGCACAAGTGTGGTAAAAGGGTAGTAACATTGCCCCTTCTCTCTTTTTCTCTCATTTTTTATTTTATTTTTGGTGGGCTTGTTTGGCCTCTTTTTTATATTTGGGCTTCTTTGGCCTCTTTTTTTTCATGAAGTCCGGAGTCTCATCCCGACTTGTGGGGGAATCATAGTCTCCATCATCCTTTCCTCACTGGGGCAATGCTCTAATAATGATGATCATCACACTTTTATTTACTTACAACCCAATATCTAGAACAAAGATATGAATCTATATGAATGCCTCCGGCGGTGTACCAGGATGTGCAATGATCTAGCATAGCAATGACATCAAAAACGGACATGAAAACATCATGCTAGCTATCTTACGATCATGCAAGGCAATATGACAATGAATGCTCAAGTCATGTATATGAGGATGATGGAATTTGCATGGAAATATATCTCGGACTGGCTATGGAAATGCCATGATAGGTAGGTATGGTGACTGTTTTGAGGAAGATATAAGGAGGGTGTATGGTACCGGCGAAAATTGCGCGGCACAAGAGAGGCTAGCAATGGTGGAAGGGTGAGAGTGCGTATAATCCATGGACTCAACATTAGTCATAAAGAACTCATATACTTATTGCAAAAATCTACAGGCCATTGAAAACAAAGTACTACGCGCATGCTCCTAGGGGGATAGATTGATAGGAAAAGACCATCGCTCGTCCCCGACCGCCACTCATAAGGAAGACAATAAATAAATAAAATTGTGCTCCAACTTCATCACAGAGCGGTTCACCATACGTGCATGCTACGAGAATCACAAACCTCAACACAAGTGTCTCTAGAATCCACAACCACCCACTAGTATGACTCTAATATCACCACCTTTATATCGCAAAACTATTGCAAGGAATCAAACATATCATATTCAGTGATCTACAAGTTTATGTAGGATTTTATGACTAACCATGTGAATGACCAATTCCTGTCATCTATCTAAAAAGATATAAGTGAAGCAAGAGAGTTTAATTCTTTCTACAAAAGATATGCCCACGCTCTAACAATTATAAGTGAAGCAAAAGAGCATTCTACAAATGGCGGTTTTCTATGTGAAGAGAAACAGGCAATCCAAACTTCAAATGATATAAGTGAAGCACATGAAGCATTCTATAAAGCCATACTCAAAAGATTTAAGTGATGTGCAATGATCATTCTATAAATCAACCAAGGACTATCTCATACCATCATGGTGCATAAAAGAAAATTAAAACCTAATTGCAAAAGACGCTCCAAGACTTGCACATAATGCATGAACGAAACGAATCCGAGACATATCGATACTTGTTGAAGAAAGAGGGGATGCCTCCCCAGCATCCCCAAGCTTAGACGCTTGAGTATCCTTGAATATTTACTTGGGGTGCCTCGGGCATCCCCAAGCTTGAGATCTTGTCTCTCATCCTTCTTCTCACATCGAAACATCTTCGATTAGACACTACATCCACACTAAACTTCAACAGAAAACTCGGTAAGATCCGTTAGTATAATAAAGCAAATCACCACTCTAAGTACTGTTGCAAACCAATTCATATTTTGTTTTTGCATTGTGTCTACTGTAATATAACTTTTCCATGGCTTAATCCACTGATATAAATTGATAGATTCATCAAAACAAACAAACTATGCATCAAAAACAGAATCTGTCAAAAACAGAACAGTCTGTAGCAATCTGAACATCCACCATACTTCTGGCACCCCAAAAATTCTACCAAAATTAGGAAAAATAAACAAGTTGTATATAAAGACAGTGCAAAACGAATCAGAACCAATTGACGTTCCAGATAAAAATGTAAAATCGCGCACTACAGCCAAAGTTTCTGTCCTGCACCGTACAAACCAACAAGCATTGTAAACATCCTAAAGGCAAGCCTTGGCACATTATTTTTATAATACAATGGAATTGTACAAGGGGATAATTATTTTTGATGAAAAGTTTCTGTAATCAAGATTCGCAAAGTTTCCGTGAGCATGAACAAAGTTCAAGGAGCTCTCCCACTTCAACAATGCTTGTCTCTCTCACTTTCACTTTCCTTTTTGAAAAGTTTTAGGTTCCCCTCTTTATTTTTTTTGTTTTTAAACTATATGAAAGCACTCAACAGAAATAAATGACTCTCTAAAACTTCCGGGTTGTCTCCCTGGTAGCGCTTTCTTTAAAGCCATTAAGCTAGGCATATAGTGCTCAAGTAGTGAATCCACCCGGATCCCAAGGTATATCAAAGCCAATTTTAATTAACAATGATTTGTAATTTAGTAGTGAGCACAAAGTAACATATATCATGCAACAACGAATTCTAACTCTCTTCCTATGCATCGGCATGTCATAAAAGAACACATGCACACCAAGTAAAGGCCAATGCATAGTACAAACAGTTTCTTGCAATTCTATCGTGTTGGAAACATAAAGAGGCGGAGATGTAGTTCCTCTCTCATAATAATTGCAAGTAGGAGCAGCAAGCACATGCATATTATATTCATCAAAATCATCATGTGCAACGGTAAAAGGCAACCCATCAATATAATCCTTAATGAGGGCAAACTTCTCCGATATAGTGTAGTCTGGAGAATGCAAAAAGATAATAGGACTATCATGCGTGGGTGCAATAGCAACAATTTCATGTTTAACATAAGGAACTATAGCAAGTTCATCTCCATAAGCATCATTCATATTGGCATCTTGGCCACAAGCATAGCAAGCATCATCAAAAAGGGAGATTTCAAGATAATTAATGGGATCATAATAGTCATCATAGCAATCAGCCTTCGGTAATCACGAAGGGGAATTAAATAATGTATGAGTTGGAGGGTTACTCTCATTAGAAGGTGGGCACGGGTAGCTAATCCGCTCTTCCTCCTCTTGTTCTTCGCTCTTCTCCTCATCTTTTTCATCCAATGAGCTCATAGTTTCATCAATTTCTTCTTCCTGCAAAATATTAGTCTCTTCTTGGATAGCGGAGACTTTCTTAATAAGTGCATTAATTTCATAATTGTATTTATAATTCTCATAGCAATATTTGAGGATAGCTAAATTTTCAGATCTATAAACAACATCATCATAATCCTCAAACTCTTTATACATAGCTTCAATTTCATAAGCACCCATAAAAGCAACAAATTCTTCTATTTGTTCCACATCATAGTAATCATATATACCATTAGCATAAGAAGCTAAGGTTTTATTATCATTGAATTTGCATGAAAAGGGAAGGTGTGGAGCATTCATCCTAGAGCAACAAGTATAATCATATTGCACGCATAGTTGCCAAGCATACCACTTCAATATATGAATTTGATCGCATAATAGTTTCCCTTTTTGTGTTAAGGGATAATCCCTAAAGTATTCACGTTGATCCAACGTTACTCCCATTACATAATTGAATGGGGTTTTCTCAGGATTATTAAAGTAGTACATAATATCTTTCACATAACCGGCATCGAGGGTTTTAGGAGGTTCCCCTTCTCCATGAGTAGCAAGTACACCTAATTTTTTTTGGTATTTCGTGTTCCATATCCATGACTAAACATAGAGAACAACTAAGAACAGCAAATAAAAATTACTTAGTGATAAAGCAAACAAGCACACACAAGAATATTCACCCCACGCTATGACTCCCCAGTAATGGCGCCAGAAAAAGGTCTTGATAACCCACAAGTATAGGGGATAGTTGTAGCCTCTTTTGATAAGTAAGAGTGTCGAACCCAACGAGGAGCTAAAGGTAGAACAAATACTCTCTCAAGTCCTATCGGCCACTGATACGACTCTACGCACGCTTGACGTTCGCTTTACCTAGAACAAGTATGAAACTAGAAGTACTTTGTAGGTGTGATAGGATAGTTTTGCAAGAAAGTAAAGAACGTGTAAATAAAAGCTAGGGGCTGTTTAGATAAAGAAGCAATAAAGTAAATATAGTGAGTGTGCAAAAGTGGTGGTAGGAGTTGTGGAATTGTCCCTAAGCAATTGACTATGTTACTAGACCGGTAATCACTATTGCAATTCTATTTGAGGAAGAGGCATAAGCTAACATACTTTCTCTACTTGGATCATATGCACTTATGATTGGAACTCTAGCAAGCATCCGCAGCTACTAAAGATTCACTAAGGTAAAACCCAACCATAGCATTAAAGCATCAAGTCCCCTTTTATCCCATACGCAAACAACCTACTTACTCGGGTATGTGCTTCTGTCACTCACGCCACCCACCATAAGCAAATCATGAACATATTGCAAACCCTACAGCGGGAATCCCTCACGCTTGCGCGACACGGAGGGCACAATAGGACAGCACTAATAATAAAGCATGCAACTCAAACCAATCATAGCAATTCATCAATCACCGATAGGACAACGGAAATCTACTCAGACATCATAGGATGGCAACACATCATTGGAAAATAATATGAAGCATAAAGCACCATGTTCAAGTAGAGGGTACAGCGGGTTGCAGGAGAGTGGACTGCTGGATATATAATGGGGAAAGTGATGGAGATGTTGGTGAAGATGATGGTGGTGTTGGTGAAGATCGCGGTGATGATGATGGCCCCCGGCGGCGTTCCGGCACCACCGGAAGCAAGGGGGAGAGGGCCCCCCTTATTCTTCTTCTTCCTTGACTTTCTCCCTAGATGGGAGAAAGGTTTCCCCTCTGGTCCTTGGCTCCCATGGCTTGGGAGGGGCGAGAGCCCCTCCGAGATTGGATCTATCTCTCTGTTTCTGCATTCTCTGCGTTGGCAGATTCTACCCCTTCACTGTTTCTTTTATATCCGGAGATCCGTAACTCCGATTGGGGTGAATCTTTCGCCCAGATCTTTCTCATAAAATTATCTTTCTTGCGCCAGAAGAAGAGCATCAACCGCCTTATGAGTGGACCACGAGGGCCAGGGGCGCGCCCCCCTACCTCGTGACCACCCTGGACACCGTTTCCCGTTGATTTTACTTCCAGAAAATCATAAATATTTCAAAAAACATTCCGTACGTCTTTATCCCGTTTTTACTTCGTTTGATATTGAGTTTCTGTAGAACTAAAAACATGCAAAGACAGGAACTGGCACTGGGCACTGGATCAATATGTTAGTCCCAAAAATAATATAAAAAGTTGCCAAAAAGTATATGAAAGTGAATAATATTGGCATGGAACAATCAAAAATTATAGATACGACGGAAACGTATCAGCATGATCATGTATATAGGCATCATGTCCGTGACAAGTAGACTGACTCCTGCCTGCATCTACTACTACTACTCCACACATCGACCGACTCCTTCCTGCATCTAGAGTATTAAGTTCATAAGAACAGAGTAACGCCTTAAGCAAGATGACATGATGTAGAGGGATAAATTCATGCAATATGATATAAACCCCATCTTTTTATCCTCGATGGCAACAATACAATACGTGCCTTGCAACCCCTGCTGTCACTGGGTAAGGACACCGCAAGATAGAACCCAAAGCTAAGCACTTCTCCCATGGCAAGTGTCGGTGTCAAAACCGGCGGATCTCGGGTAGGGGGTCCCGAACTGTGCGTCTAGGCGGATGGTAACAGGAGACAAGGGACACGATGTTTTTACCCAGGTTCGGGCCCTCTCGATGGAGGTAAAACCCTACTCCTGCTTGATTGATATTGATGATATGGGTAGTACAAGAGTGGATCTACCACGAGATCAAGGAGGCTAAACCCTAGAAGCTAGCCTATGGTATGATTGTTGTTGTTGTTGTTGTTGTTGTTGTTGTGTCCTACGGACTAAAACCCTCCGGTTTATATAGACACCGGAGAGGGCTAGGGTTACACAGAGTCGGTTACAATGGTAGGAGATCTACATATCCGTATCGCCAAGCTTGCCTTCCACGCCAAGGAAAGTCCCATCCGGACACGGGACAAAGTCTTCAATCTTGTATCTTCATAGTCTTGGAGTCCGGCCGATAGTTATAGTTCAGCTATCCGGACACCCCCTAGTCCAGGACTCCCTTAGTAGCCCCTGAACCAGGCTTCAATGACGACGAGTCCGGCGCGCATATTGTCTTCGGCATTGCAAGGCGGGTTCCTTCTCCGAATAATTCATAGAAGATTATGAACACCATGATAGTGTCCGGCTCTGCAAAATAAATTCCACATACAACCATAGAGAGAATAATATTTACACAAGTTCAATCTGCTGATGTATTTTGTGGCATGACGTCACACCACAACCAAGCCTTTACGTTTTTTATTATACCACCTCAGCGTGTTTAGCGAAGCGGTTTCCTTGGCACGTCTTGTCGAAGCAGAGATCGTGTTCCCCTTATTCCGGAATTCCCATCAATACAGACGTGGGTAACCCAACCGCGCCATTGATTGTGGCGCTTGGGAGATAAGCGAGTTTTTCCAGGCCAGTGGGGATGCATAGTTTCATCCGCCCATATATAAGGGGATAAGGATCCACCTTTTTTACCTACGCCTTCCTCCTCCTTTGCTTATCCATCTCCGTGCACTCGAGCTCCAGCGCCCAAGTCCGCACATCTCACCTTGACCTTCTCCAGCCATGTCCGGAGCGGGAGGCAAGTGGATGGCCTCCTCCATTACAGAGGGGCACATCGAGAAGCTGCGCAGCGCCGGATATCTGTCTAGAGACATCGCGCATCGGCTGCCCGACGAGGGGCAGCTCATCCCCACCCCCAGGCCCCATGAGAGGGTGGTATTCCTTCCCCATTTCCTCCACAGACTGGGCTTCCCACTCCACCCCTTTGTCCGGGGGCTCATGTTCTACTACGGCCTGGATTTCCACGATCTGGCCCCAAACTTCATCCTCAATATCTCGGCGTTTATCGTCATGTGCGAGGCTTTCCTCTGCATCCAGCCCCACTTCGGCTTGTGGCTAAAGACCTTCAATGTCAAGCCGAAGGTTGTGAAGGGCAGCCAAGAGGAGTGCGGAGGCGCCATGGTGGGCAAAATGCCCAACATCACTTGGCTCGAGGGTGCCTTCGTGGAATCCATCAAAGGGTGGCAATCGGGGTGGTTCTACATCACCGAGCCGTGTGACCCTAAATGGCAGCGGCCCCCGAATTCAGATCTGGCATCCCCATGCAGCTCACCTCCTGGAAGGAGAAGGGCTTGCTATGGGGTAGTTCGGAAGAGCTGACCGGACTCCAGTCCTGTCTCCAGACTCTGGTGAACAAGAAGCTCAAGCTTGTCAATGTGATCCAGGTCATGCTCGTCCTCCGGATTCTCCCCTGCCAGCAACGGGACTTCAATTTGTGGGAGTTTGATCCAGCACAGCACCAGACTTTGAGCGGGCTCTTCGACACTACGTACGAAGCTGCCTAGAGGGTGCTGTTCAAGGGCGCCAAAGCTCCCGCATCCTCTACCGAAGATCGCGGATTCAGCATGCAGCGTCCGGCTGGCGAGGTAAGCTATGTTATCCTTTATGGGACACTTGCTTTTCATAGTTTGACTCTATGCGGGATCTAAACTCCCAATACCTTTAACATGATTGGCAAAAGACGTTCGGACAGGTTAACTGTCCGGCTCCCATTCCAGAGGACCCAGCGGATGCCCGTTTGACAGGGCTGCTGGTCCCGGCACTTTACGTGGTGCCGGAGAAGAAGGCCAAGAAGAAGGCCACGGGAACCCGAAGGAGTTCCCGGCGTCAGGTGGTATCGGACTCATCGTCCGATGACTCCGAGGCGGACTCCTTCCACGAGGACGAGGAGGAGAAGAAAGAGGCCTCTTCCCCAGCGGGGGGAGAAGAAGAGGAAGGCCTCCCCAATGAGGGAGGCCGAAGGGTCCAAGAAGGGAAGGACCCTTCCCCCGGACTGTTCCGCCAACGTCGGCGACGACGACGAGGAGTGGCCCTCAAGGGCCAAGCCCCTGGCAAGATCGTAAGTATCCGGACTCCTAGATGATTTACAATTTTTCTTTTTGTCACATAGTGTCTTTCTAATGCCGCATACAACCCTGTAGTCCGCCCAAGAACGATCTTCCCGCTTCGTTGAGCGGGTCCTTGGGCACGTCGGATATGGATTCCCTTCCGACCGCCTCCACCCCCCGTGACGCTGATGACACCGAGGTGGGATCCCAGGAGGGGACCCACTAGGAGGAGGAGGCTCCGGAGGTGCCGCAGGGTTACCTCCCGGACTTTGCACCGGACTCCGCACCGGAACCTGCAGTGGTTCTGGAGTCCGGTGGGCGGCCCCTTCGTAAGAAGGGCAGGATGTAAGTGCATCTAGTGCCCCTTAGTGATTTTGGTGTATTGAAGACTTATAGGTTAAGGGACTAATGCGTTTGTGAGTGTACACAGGTCTATAAGTCTATGAGGAGTTTGATATTTACAGAGAAAGTCGACCCCTAAAAATGAAGTTCTTCGACTGAAGACTTTGATATTCTGAAGACTTTCTGAATACTTTGAAAGTGAAGAAATTGGTGTGACCTTGAAGACTTGATATTCATTTGAGGAACATGAAGCGTGAAGACTTTTGTTTTCGTAGTTTCATTTTCTCTTTCTTGAGTCATAGGAAACACCATACTATTAAAGGGGGTCGAGGAAATACTAAGGAAAAATTTCCATGTGATGCTCAACTCAAAATCCTACACCTACCAATCCCTTCGAGTGAAGCCATTGGAAATCTCATACAGTTCAGTCAATTTCTTCAGTGACAGAGACGCAGTTCTTCTGGTCACTGAGGACTTTGCTCTGATTGAGGAGTTAGGAATTCGCCAGTGCGAATTGCCTACACAGTGAGGAACATGATAGCCCTGAGGAATTTGAGAGCCAAAATTTCTGACCGTTGCTGTGCTGCGCGCCAGCTGTCCCAAAATATCCTATCCACCTAACGGTCATATCATTGAAGGGCATTTATGTCTTATCATGTCGGGCTGCTCCCTAGGCTATAAATAGTCGCCCCCTTCAACCACTAGCTGGTTGGCTGCTCTGAGAGAACCTGACACTTGTCATTTGAGAGCAACCCATCCTCTGAGGACTTTGAGCGAAAATCATCAAGTGAGGAAAACCCAAAACCAAACCCCCACAAACCCAAAGTGATTGAGCATCACTGAAGAAATTGATCCTGCGTGGATCCGACGCTTGTTATCTTTGAAGACTGTGCTTCTTCCAGACGGTTAGGCGTCATGGTCTAGAGCATCCAAGAGGAATTGTGGATCGCCGAGTGACCAAGTCTGTGAAGGTTTGGAAGTCACCTGAAGACTTACCACAAGTGATTGGACGAGGTCTGCGTGGCCTTAGTTCAAGGAGAATACGGTGAGGACTGGGTGTCCTGAGCTGCGTGCTCAGCGACTGGGTGTCCGGGACTGCGTGTCCTCGAGTTTAAATACTCAGCCGCTCCAACCAGACGTACAACTGAGACAGCAGTTGGAACTGGTTTACCAAATCATTGTCTTCACCAACTAACTGGTTCTATTTCCTCAACCCTTTCATTTCCTCATTACTGTGTTGAGTGTTTGTTCATATCTGTGCTTGAAGACTTTGACTGAAGACTTTCTCAATTTCCTCAGTTCAATTTCTTCAGTCTGTTTGTCTTCATCTTGTGTTATCCTATGATTACGCTTTCTGTACTCTGTACTAGTCTTCATTTCATCACGATGACCATGCTTGTATTCTGTTATGTTTACTTCTGAGTACTTATTCCGCTGCGAGTAGTTCTTCACTAAGGAATTTCCTCACCAGCAAATTCCTCAGTGAAGAATTCATAAAAATTGCCTATTCACCCCCCTCTAGTTGATATAACGCACTTTCAATTGGTATCAGAGCAAGGTACTCCCTTGTTCTGTGTGATTTTGGTTTAACCGCCTAGAGTTTTAGTTATGTCGACCGCAGGTATGAAGAAAGTGACATGCCCTATCTTTGACGGTCATGACTATCCCAAGTGGAAGGCCATGATGAGGAAGCGCTTCATGGCAATGAACATCGAGCTATGGACCGTCACTGAGATTGGTCTTACTGATCTATGCAAGATGGCGGACGCTGATGATATTCGCAAGTACACTCGACTTGACATCATGGCGAATGATATCATTTGTTCCTGCCTATCCAGAGATCAATTCGGGCGCATTATGCATCTTGGCAATTCGAAGCTTATCTGGGACCGAATCTCTGATGTCTATGAAGGTCATCGAACCCATCATGATCCCTGGTTTGAGGACTTCAAGGAACCTCTCAAAACGATGACTTTCGAGCCAGAATCATCATCTTCTGCATCATGTCTCATGGCAAACGGTGCTGAGGTAACCGAATGCTCCTCATCCGAGTTTTGTGACGATGAATCTGATAATGATGAATCTGATAATGATGAATCTGATGATGATATTGAATCTTGTTATACCAAACTTGTTTGCATTGCCACTAAACAACAAACGGCTTTGGAACAAGTTCAAAACATGCTAGACAAAAGTGATGATATGTTGCGTAAAGAAATGGATCAGTCAAAAGCATTGGGTGAATGTCTTCAGAGAATTCACTCCAAGTTTGACGCCCTTCAAGATCAACATAATACCCTCTTGATTGATCACGAGAAGCTTTCTTCTGAATCTCTTCAAAGAAAGGAAGATCTTGAAAAGCTAACAGTGTGTTATGAAGATCTTCAGAAGGAGCGCGATTCATTACTAGCTCAACAAATCAGTGCTTCTCAGGAAGAATTTGTTCCTCCATGCTTAAAGTGCATTGAACGTGAGTCTGCTAATTCTTCACCTGAATGTTCAAATGCTTCAACTGTTACAAATTCTTCATCTGCCTCTGCTATCACTAATTCCTCATCTGAGGACATTGCTAGTATCACTGACAATGCAGGGCTGAAGGAATTGTACATGACACGCATGTACAAAAGCCTCAAAGGGCATCAGACTTTGGGTGATGTGCTTAAAAAGCAAATCCTCAACAGAAATCCTAGGAAAGAGGGTATTGCCTTTGAGAGGAAACTAAATGCTGATGGAACATATTGGAAGCCTGAGCAGTACCCCAAAACCTCATGGGTTGCTGCAAAGGGACCTCCAGTTGATCCATCTAACTTATCTGGCTTTACATGTGAATCTCCTCATTCTTCTAATGAGTCATTTGACTCCAACTATAAACTGTTCAAAAATCAGAATGGTGACGTATTTGCTAGATATGTTGGCACTAACTGCAGGAATGGTTCTCCTATGAAGAAAATCTGGGTTCCCAAGAAGTGCCTTGAAAGTCTTCAGGTGAATGTCCTCATGACACCACCTGTGAAGAACAGGAACCCCAGATCAAATTCTTCATGTGGACCAAATTCTTCATATGGATCCAAGTCCTCATACGGACCAAATTCCTCACATGGATCAAATTCCTCAAATGGATCAAAGTCCTCATATGATTATCATCGTGCTAACAACTCTGTCTCGCAGGGTAGAGCTAAGGGCTATGAATATGTGCATTATTCTTCAAACCATTATGTTCATAAGTTCTCGAAGAATTTCTCTGCTTATTCATATGCTTACCCTAACCCCTCTTATGTGAAACGAAATGGTTTGGCACCTTTGCCACCTTTCTCATATGGTGCTCACAGAGTGATGAATTCTTTGCCACCCCTCCAGATGTGGGTGGTGAAGAAAAAGAACTAATCTCTTCTGTAGGGTCAGGTCTCCAGACGTGCTTTAACGTCTGAAGAATTTGCTGGGGACCTGACGAAATTGCCTGAAAGGACGCAGGCGAATCATGATGAAATGAACCTTCATTTCACACGTCCTCATACTGGTGTATCTGTTTACTGCTTGATGAAATTCATCTGATGAACTTGATATCATATTCTTCACTGATGAAGCATATGAGATTGTAAGCTACACTAATTCATCTGCAGGATGATCAACCCAAAACTACTGAATGGGTCCTCGATAGTGGATGTACGAATCACATGACTGGTGACAAGAATCTATTGATGGATGCTCCTTTATCACCGTCACATCTGAAGCATATTATCTTTGCTGACAAAGGCAAAAGTCAGGTATTGGGTCTTGGTAAGGTTGCAATCTCTAAGGATAAACACATGGACAAAGTCATGCTTGTTGAGTCCTTAGGATACAACCTCATGTCAGTCTCAATGCTTTGTGATCTTGATATGGTTGTTGTCTTTGGCAAGTATCGCTGTGTTGTGATTATGGAAGCTGACAATTCCAAAGTCTTCGAAGGCTTTAGGAGAGGAGATCTGTATATTGTTGATTTCTCTACAGGACCACAACCAGCCGTGTGTCTACTTGCAAAAGCTTCAGAAGGCTGGCTATGGCATTGACGACTTGGTCACGCAGGCATGAGGAATCTGCACACGCTTGCGAAGAAGAAGCATGTCATTGGCATTGAGAATGTCAAATTCCTCAAGGGTCACTTATGTGGAGCCTGTGAAGCTGGAAAAATGACCAAGGCCAAGCATCCAGCAAAGACTATCATGACCACTACTCGTCCATTCGAATTGCTTCACATGGACCTCTTTGGACCTAATCATTACTCAGCAGTCACTAATGATGCATCTCTATATGGTTTTGTCATTGTCGATGATTACTCTCGATATACATGGGTACACATTGTTACTTACAAACATGAAGTGCAGGAAGTCTTCAAGCGATTTTCCTCGAGGGCTTCGACCAACTTTGGTGTGAAGATCAAGCACATCCGAAGTGACAATGGAACTGAGTTCAAGAATTCTGGTCTTGATGACTATCTTGATGAACTTGGTATTACTCATGAGTTATCTGCTCCCTATACTCCTCAGCAAAATGGCGTCATGGAGCGCAAGAACAGAACTCTTGTTGAGATGGCTCGCACTATGCTTGATGAATACAAAACTCCCCAGCGTTTTTGGATTGATGCAATTGATACTGCGTGCCATATCATCAACAGAGTATATCTTCACAAATTCTTCAAGAAGACGGCCTATGAACTCCTCACTGACAAGAAACCCAATGTGAGTTATTTCAAAGTCTTTGGTGCTAAATGTTGGATTAGAGATCCTCACCACAACTCTAAATTTGCACCGAAAGCACATAAAGGTTTTATGCTTGGTTACGGAAAGGACTCGCACACCTACAGAGTCTTCAACATTGTTCTTCACAAGATTGTTGACACTGTAGATGTGCGGTTCGATGAAACTAATGGCTCGCAAAGAGAGCACCTACCTTCTGTGTTAGATGAACCAGCACCTGAGGATTCCATCAAGTTCAAGGCAACTGAGGATGTCATTCCTACTGAAGAATCTGCTGAAGAATTCACTCCAGTTCATGAAGAACGTCGAGCTGATGCACCTGAAGAAAATGCTGAGGAAAATGATGCTGAAGAAAATGCTGATCAAATTCCTCAGCGACAACCAGCTCATCCTCGCGTTGCAAAAGAAGTGCAAGTGGAGAAGATTATCGATGACATTAGCGCACCAGGTCCTCTCACACTGTAACGCCCCGAATTCGTTGCGCCAGTTGTCTGCCAGTTATTCGCCGTCTTTTCCATGTCATGTGCTTGCGTGTTGCACTTTGCCATGTCATCATCTGCATTTCATATCATGGCATCATGTGCATTGCATTCGCATACGTGTTCGTCTCATGCATCCGAGCATTTTCCCCGTTGTCCGTTTCGCGATCCAGCACTCCTATGTCATCCGGCGTCCCCTTCTTCCCTCCTGTTGTGAGTGGGTGTTAAACTTTCTCAGAATGGCCCGAGGTTTGCCAAGCGGCCTTGGTATAGCACCGGTAGACCGCCTGTCAAGTTTCGTGCCATTTGGAGGTCGTTTGATACTCCAACGGTTAACCGGGTAACCGTAACGCCTCTTTTGTGTGCAGCCCAACACCCCTTCCAAAGTGGCCCGAAACCCACCTAACTCCCCTCCATGCTCTTGGTCGTTCGATAACGATCGTGTGGGCGAAAACCGTACCTCATTTGGACTCTCCTAGCTCCCTCTACCTATAAATATGTGGCCTCCCCCGAAATTTCGGGTCCAAACCCTAGCCCCCCTCCTCCTCGCGCCGCCGGACGTTTTCTCCCTGCTGGCCGGACATGCCCGCCCGTCCAGCGCCGCCGCGCCCAGCCAGTGGCACGCCGCCACGTGGCCTCCCCAGCCGTCCCCGCCGCTGAGGCCCGGAGAGCCCGGATCGGGCCCTCCCGGCCCATCTCCCCGCGTCGCCGCTCGGATCTGTCCCGAGCCGCGCGCCGGACCCTGCCAGAACCGCGCGCCGCCCGCGGCCCGCTAGGCCCGCCGCCGGCCCCGCGGCCCGCATCGCGCCCGTGCGCCTCCCCGCTCGCTCGATCGATCCAGATCGGGAGAGGAGCTCCCGATCCAGATCGAACCCCGCCGCCACCGGCCTCTCGCCGCCGCCTGCACCACGGCGACCCGCCGGAGCTGCTTCAGATCCGGTGAGACCCGACCTCGCCACCCTACTCCTCTCCTTCCCCACCGCCTCTCTCTCTCTCCCGCAGGTTGCCGTCGCCGCCGAAGCTCCGAGGCAGCGCCGCCGACCCTTCCGCCGGCCGGATCCGCCCCCCCCCACGGTCGGATCGGTCCGTTCCGCCGCTCGTCGGACCCGCCCAGGCCCCCCTGGCCTCCCTGCACTCCGGCGCCGCCGCTCCCCCTGCCATGGCCGCCTCCTCCCTGTCCGAGCGGGAGGAGGACGAGCGCCCGCTCGGACCGGCCCCGCATGGGCCCCGCAGCCCAGCCGGCCCAGCCCGACTCCCCTCCTCGGCCTGCCAAGCCCCTCCCCGCCAACCTGGGCCGAGCCCAATGGTGAGCGACCCGCTAAGCCCCGCCCCGCACGCATCTTAGTTATTTTGCGCCCGCATGTTTTTTTCCTGAAAAATGCCTAAGTCCCTGTTATGTTAACATAATCATGCCATGTTCATCGCATCACATCTCTGCATCCGTAGCTCCGTTTCGTGCGTGTAATATGTCAAATTGTTCGTCTCGACGAGTACTTCATTTCATTCCATTGCATCATTTTCACTTGAGCTCATCTTGATGCCCGAAATGCTGTTGGAAGAGTGCATGTTGATGTTAGCCTGCTGAAACTGTTATAACTTGCTCAATTATCATTTTTGCCATGATTGATGTGTGCATCCTATGAGGTTGATGTCTACATGAATGTTGATCTATGCCATGCCATCTTACCAGTGGTGCCAACCATGTATTTTTGTGAGTTGTGTGCTGAGTGCATCGAGCTTGTTAAGTAGGGCACTTGCTGTTGCTGTTTTGCTAGGCAGATTCTGTTATATTTTGTTGCTATGTTAACATGCTTCTACTAATCATTCTATGCATAATATGGAGATGTCCTATAAACATGTTTTGATCTACATGTCATGCTCTATCCATTAATGCCCTTGGTTGCAATTATAGCCTGCTGGAACATGTAGTTATCTTGCTCCAAAGTTGCTTGATAATGTTGCTGTCAACCTGTTAACATGAAGTTCAGTTTTGGCCATGTGCTTTTCTAGTGATCCATGCACCCTATGACCTTGTTCTTGCCATGCTTAGCTTCATAAACATGTCTTCTTGCTGTTGGTTGCCTTGCTATGCCATGTATTGCTCTGTGGTGAGTGGTTCAAGCTCACCAACATGCCTACTTATTGTTGTTCCTGCCATGTTTGAATCTGTTATATAACTTGCCATGTTTACATGGGTGCCATCTTATTTTCCGTGCCCTTTTGGCTCATGGTCAGTAAGGGACTTTTGATCTATGCTATTAGTAGGTTCATGCCATGCCTTTGTTTGCCATGATAAGCTCCTGTAACATATTGTTTGATAGCTCTAAACATTGCAACCTGATGTTATTTCTGCAAAGTCTGAAACTGTTATTATTTGCAATCTTACCATGTCATTTGGAGCATGTTCTAGTTGTTTCTGGAGATAGCTCAGTGTTCATGTTTTGTTATGCTTTACCTGTACTTTATGCCCATGTCTTTTGTTATTATGTTGGGGTGCTGTAGCTTGTTGTTTTGATGCTTGCAATATGCCTAGTTGCTGTTTTGGATAGATTGGTATTATGACTTGTATAGAGTGTATATGTTGCACCGTTGCTCCGTTTTGAGTGTGCTCTATATGAAACTTGCTTGTTTTTGCATGTAGCTTCATATTATCATGTTGCATCCTTGTTTTGGAGGTGTTTTCTTGATGTTTGTATGCATTTTGCATCAATGCCATGTTTAACTTGTTTTGCTCATATCTTCTAGGCCGTAGCTCCGAATCTAATGAACTTTATATGTAACTTGACTAGATTTTCGTGTAGATCATCTTGGTGCATCTTAACATGCTGTTTAACAGCTTGAACATAAGGTTTATTCAGTTCTGGACCAATTTCGAAATATGCATATGAGGACTTGCCGGAATTGTTATATGTTGTTTCCGGCCTCATTTAACTTACCTTGATGTGTTGTTCTTGTTTGCATCATATCTTGCCATGAGTAGCTTCATGTAGCTTTGTCATGCATCATGCTTGTTGTGCATCATGTCTTGTTCATGTGTGGTGTGTTTACTATGTTGTGTGCTTCTTCTCGATAGTTCCCGTTTCGTTGCGATCGTGAGGATGCGTTCATCTACGTGTGGTTCGTCTTCGTGGCTTCATCTTCTTCATGGACTCGTTCTTCTTCCTTGCGGGATTTCAGACAAGATGACCGCTACCCTGGATCTCACTACTATCATTGCTATGCTAGTTGCTTCATTCTATCGCTATGCTGCGTTACCTATCTGTTGCTCATCAAGCCTTCCCAAATTGCCATGAACCTCTAACCTTTGACACCATTCCTAGCAAACCATTGCTTGGCTATGTTACCGCTTTGCTCAGCCCCTCTTATAGCGTTGCTAGTTGCAGGTGAAGTTGAAGATTTCTCCATGGTGGACAGGGTTATGTTGGGATATCACAATATCTCTTATATTATTATTAATGCATCTATATATTTGGTAAAGGGTGGAAGGCTCGGCCTTATGCCTGGTGTTTTGTTCCACTCTTGCCGCCCTAGTTTCCATCATACCGGTATTATGTTCCCGGATTTTGCGTTCCTAACGCGGTCGGGTGATTTATGGAACCCCCCTGACAGTTCGCTTTGAATAAAACTTGTCCAGCAAGGCCCAACCTTGGTTTTACTATTTGCCTCACCACCACCTACTTTTCCCTTGGGAGTAATTAACCCAAGGGTCATCTTTATTATAGCCCCCCCGGGCCAATGCTTGTCTAAGTGTTGGTCCAAACTAGAGCACCGTGCGGGACCAGTCCTTGGCAACTTGGATTCGTCGGTACCTGTACGCTTAGCTTATCCGGTGTTGCCCTGAGAACGAGATATGTGCAGCTCCTATCGAGATTGTCGGCGTATCGGGCGGCTTTGCTGGTCTTGTTTTACCATTGTCGAAATGTCTTGTAAACCGGGATTCCGAGACTGATCGGGTCTTCCTGGGAGAAGGTCTATTCCTTCGTTGATTGCGAGAGCTTGTCATGGGCTAAGTTGGGACACCCCTGCAGGGTATAAACTTTCGAGAGCCGTGCCCGCGGTTATGTGGCAGATGGGAATTTGTTAATGTTCGGTTGTAGATAACTTGACACCAGAACCGAATTAAAACGCATCAACCGTGTGTGTAGCCGTGACGGTCTCTTCTCGGCGGAGTCCGGGAAGTGAACACGGTTTCTGGGTTATGTTTGACATAAGTAGGTGTTCAGGATCACCTCTTGATCATTGCTAGTTGACGACCGTTCCTTTGCTCCTCTTCTCGCTCTCATTTGCGTATGTTAGCCACCATATCATGCTTAGTCGCTGCTACAACCTCACCACTTTACCCCTTCCTTTCCCATTAAGCTTTGCTAGTCTTGATACCCATGGTAATGGGATTGCTGAGTCCTCGTGGCTCATAGATTACTACAACAACAGTTGCAGGTACAGGTCGTGCGATGATCATGACGCGAGAGCGATGCTAGCTTGCGTTGAGTTCTTCTTTTGCTTCTTCTTCGATTAGGGGATAGGTTCCAGGTCGGCAGCCTGGGCTAGCAGGGTGGATATTGTTTGAGTTTCTGTTTATGATTCATCCATAGTGGGATGTTGTTCTTGTATGTTGTATTATGTGTTCATGTGACATTGTATGTATTGGATGTATCCCCACTATTTTGTAATGTTGATGTAATGATATCCACCTTGCAAAAGCGTCTCAATATGCGGGTCTATCCTTGGTGGGACCTTCGAGTTCCTTTTGGATAGGGTCGCATATTGGGCGTGACACACACGCTCAAAAGCTTCACATTTATCTAACTTTTGTGGGCACTATGCTTTTGTCTCTATCACAGAGCCCACTAAGGTAGATGAAGCATTTCTGGAGCCGGAGTGGATTCAGGCTATGCAAGAAGAATTACATCAGTTCGAGCTTAACAATGTCTGGGAACTGGTCAATTGCCCAGATCCTCGCAAGCATAATATCATTGGCACAAAGTTGATCTACCGCAACAAGCAAGATGAAAATGGCCTTGTGGTGAGGAATAAGGCACGACTGGTAGCTCAAGGCTACACACAGGTTGAAGGAATTGATTTCGATGAAACTTTTGCACCTGTTGCTAGACTTGAGGCTATTCGCATATTACTTGCTTATGCTAACCATCATGATATCATCTTATATCAAATGGATGTGAAAAGTGCATTCCTCAATGGTAAGCTTGAGGAAGAAGTATATGTTGCTCAACCCCGAGGTTTTGAAGATCCAAAGAATCCTGACAAAGTCTTCAGACTCAATAAGGCCCTCTATGGCCTCAAGCAAGACCCTCGGGCATGGTATGATACATTGAAGGAATTCTTCGTGAAGAATGGCTTCACACCCGGTTCACTCGACCCTACTCTCTTTACTAAATCTTATGATGGTGAACTGTTTGTGTGCCAAATATATGTTGATGATATTATCTTTGGCTGTACTGACCAACGTTATAGTGATGAATTTGCCTATATGATGAGTGAAGAATATCAAATGTCTATGATGGGAGAGTTGAAATTCTTCTTAGGTCTTCAAATTCGTTAGCAGCGCAATGGCATATTCATATCTCAGGAGAAATACCTCAAAGATGTACTGAGGAAATTCGGCATGCAAGATTGCAAAGGCGTCAAAATTCCTATGCCCACAAATGGCCATCTATGCACTGATGAAAATGGTATTGACTTCGATCACAAAGTATACCGCTCCATGATTGGTTCTTTATTGTACTTATGTGCATCTAGGCCAGATATAATGCTTAGTGTTTGCATGTGTGCCCGATTTCAAGCTGCACCGAAGGAATCACACCATAAGGCTGTGAAGCATATTCTTCGATATCTAGCTCACACACCAACACTAGGATTATGGTACCCCAAGGGCTCTACTTTTGATCTCATTGGATATTCTGACTCTGACTATGCTGGTGATCGTGTGGACCGCAAGTCAACATCCAGCACTTGTCATTTCCTCGGACGATCTTTGGTCTGTTGGTCCTCGAAGAAACAGAACTGCGTATCACTGTCTATTGCTGAAGCTGAATACATTGCTGCTGGCTCATGCTGTGCTCAACTGCTTTGGATGAAGCAAACCCTCAAGGACTATGGCGTCAACGTGAAGAATGTGCCTCTCCTCTGCGACAATGAGAGTGCCATCAAGATTGCTCACAATCCAGTTCAGCACTCGAAGACAAAGCACATTCAGATTCGTCATCATTTTCTTCGTGATCATGTGATGAAGGGCGACATCTCCATCGAGCACGTGAAGACTGAAGAACAGCTAGCTGATATCTTCACTAAGCCCTTGGATGAGAAGAGATTTAGCAAGTTGCGGTGTGAGCTAAATATCTTAGAATCTTTGAATGTTCTTTGAAAAGGACACACATCCTAACACTTATGCAAAATTGATGACTTAGATGTGCAACACATGAAGAAATGTTTTTCTTCAATCAATGAAGAATAACACTCTAAGTGTGAATAAATCAATGAAGAATTTGATTCTCAGAACCCTACGACAATTGTACGCGGTGTCTGAAATCATCATTCTTATACGGTGGGTCACGCCACCACAAAAAGTTGAAAATCTTCAATTTGAGTTTTTCCTCATTTTTGAAATTCTTCAGTTTTTTTTTAAATTCTTCAACTTTGCAAAATCTTCACTATTTCCGTCGTTTTTCTTCATTGGCTATATATATATATGTGAGTTTATGTCCTCTACAGCATTCACTTATGGCTATTTCTTCAAGTTGCTTTTTCTGCTAAGTGAATGTGATCGGACCCTTCCCCCTCTATGCTATACTCAACCCAATCTATTCACAAATTCTTCATGTGCGTTCTAATTGAAACTCGTTCAAAATCTTCATTGTGTCCTTGTCAGCTGAAGAAATTGCGAACGAAACTTTAAAACAAATCTTATCCAGATTTTCGGTTTTGCCGCTCAAACCGTTCCGCATCCCATGATGCATTATTTAATTCACCCACGATCTTACACGATCTCATCTACACAGTACGTCGGTGACACATGTCGCGTGAAGGAGAAAGGGCAGGGACATGTTCGTCCCAAAATCTTCGGGCGAACAGTTTTTCACCGTGGCTATAAATACCCCTCTCCCCTTCCTCACTTCATTTACTCCGCTCGAGCGCTCTCTCTCTCGCTCGAGCTCCTCAAACCCTAGTGCCGCCGCTACTCCATCGTCGCCGGTGAGGAAGAGCTTCGCTGCCTTGACCTCGTCGCCGCCGTACTCGTGCCGGTTGCGGAAATCTTCACTCCGCCGCCGCCGTAGCTGTTTCCCTCTGCCAAGTTAGGGCGTGGGAGATCTAACCTGACAAACTTCACATCCGTTCATCTCAGTTCGTCGTGTTCTTCACTTCAGGTAATTAAAAGTTACTTTTATTACTCGCTTTGATTCTCAAACTTTCCTGAAAATCTTCAAAGGTGTTTATTCTTCAAATCTTCACATATGAACACCTCACACATTATATGCTCTTGATCCATTTCTCTAAGCAATCATTTTCTTCAAGATTTCTCAATTGTGTGGATTTTCGATCTGTACAACTCTGGAACCTAAGACAAAGAAAGCTTAGTGAAATTCGTCAAGGCTCATCTGGTCAAATTCCTCAAAACTTGTCTTTTCGAAAAATCTTCTGAGAACGCATATGACCTCTCCAAATTCCTCGCACCTACACTCTGTTCACAGGTACTCATGCCCGCTGCTGAATCACTAGGTTCTCACCAACTTAACTCATTTGCAGCGTTCCTCGAAGAAAAACTGCATACTTCTTCAGAGTGTTCAATTGTTCAAATTCCTCATCTGAAGAATATGGCTGAAGGAAAGAGACCGCAGAAGGGAGGAAAGAAGCCTGAGGTCATGACTGCTTTCGAAATCCCTGATGACATTTATAAGGACTATTGCACACCTGACGAAGCCAAATTTGGCAAAGAGAACAAAAATTAGCGCAAGGTGCGCATTCAGAGGATTGAACGGAGATGGGCAAGAGAATGGAGGGAGTACAGATATGTGACTCCAAAGTACATGAAGAAATTCGCCCTCAATCCTCCATGCCCAAGAGCTCCATTGGCACCTGGCCAAGTAGCTGATCCCACCAGCATCAAGCGTGGTGAGGACTTTCTTGAAGAATGGGCTAAGCGCCAAGCAAAATTGGCAAGGCAAGCCAAGGAGGCAGTGAAGAAATTCAATGAGGATTCTGCTGCTGCTGCTGAGACCTCGGTCAGACCGAGGAAATCCATGCCAAAGAAGCCTGCTCGTAAGCCAAGTGCTTCACCAACAGCGCCCTCACGGCCAAGTTCCTCAGCTATGCCCTCACGGCAAATTCCTCAGACTGCTACTGCTCCACCATAGTCCTCAGCAGCTCCATCAAAGTCCTCAGCTCCTGTGCATCTGGCTACATGTCAAAGGACTACGGGTTTCTCAATTGCTTCTGGTGTCTCAGCAAGTTCCTCAGCTGCACCAATGTCCTCATTAGGCCCCACACTATTGAAGACTAAAGCAACAGCTGGACGCGGTCCTCGGCCAAGTCCAAGGAAGAAACAGGTCGCATTCCAAGTGCCCTCTGATGATGAAGCTTCTGATGATGAACTTGCAGAAATCATCAGAGACGGACAAGTGAAGGCCGCTAGAGCCAAAGGCACATCTGTGCCACTGCTTTTGGATCCGAGGAAAATCCTCGACTACATTGACCTTTGGCACAAGGATCCAAACACCCCCATGCCTGATTTTCATCTGACTCCTGGTCAAAGTCACATGCTGACCCATTTCATCACTCAAGAGAAATGGAGGTTTGAAAAGGCAAGAGAAATCAAGAAAGCGCAATACAGGAAGGAGAAGCTCCTGAAGAAAAATGTTGTCAGAATGACACCTGATGAACTTCTCAAGGCTCAGTCTGAAATTCAAGCCCTCAGCAAAGACTTTGATGCCTACTATGCTGATTGGCAAGGAGCCAAAGTGAGATTCGTCAACCTGACGAAGAAAATGACAAATGTTGCAGCTTCATCGCAACTAGAAAATCTTCAGGCTGCTGACTCTGCTCAGCCTGCTGAAGAACATGCCAGCACCGCTGATGACTTTCAGCCTGCTGAAGAAAATGCTAGTTCCAGGGCTGATGACTCCATTCCAGCCGCTGAAGAAATTGCCAGGGCATCCTCTAGTGGTGTGCCTGAAGAAACTGAAGAAATCAGGACAACTTCATCAGTTGCGCCTGAAGAACATCAACCAGATTCCTCAGCTCCTCCCGCGCCTACACCAACTCCAATTCTTCCATCTGCCTATGAGGTGAAGAAGACCAAGGCTGCAGAGCAAGCTGCAGTGAAGAAAAGGAAGGCATCAGCTGCGTCAAATTCTTCGGCTGCGAAGAAAATGAAGCCAATGACCAGCTCACTTGAAAATCCAATTGATGCTGTTCCAATTTCCTCCATGTCATCAAAGGAAATTGTTCCTTTTGGAGAAGACTATAAGATCCCAAGCGGATCTGATGAAGAAAATCATTCTGCTGCTTCGTCAGAGCAGATTGATGAAGAAATTGAAGTGGATACAATCCCTTCAACGCCAGTCATTTCCTCACCTATGCCTCAGTTCACTGCTGAAGAAGCTGGTGTTGAGGAAATTGAAGATGAAGATGTGGATATAGGATGCACCACACCAGTGATGAATGATGACTTTTGGGAAAGTCAGCATCCCAATACTCCTTTATTCACACCTATCCAACAGATTCCTCTGTCCCCGGCAACAACAGTTCAAATGGGCTCTGAAGAAACTCATCCCACTCCCTCTGTTCATGCAGAAATTCTAGCCACTAGTGCTGAAGAACCTGCTGCTGCTGATCTTAATGTTGCACAAGAAGAGGAACCGGAAATTCCTCAGCCTGAAGAACCTGAGCTCGCGATTCCTGAGGTGGTACTGCAACTCACTGACACCCCTCTGCCAAAGCCGAAGAATCCGTTCTCAAGTAAACAGAAGTTCAAGGATGAAGACTTCTTTTCCAAGCATGTATTCTTCACTGACTACAACCCCTATGACTCTGCTCGCATAAGGAAGAGGCATTTCTGGACTGCTAGTCAAGCCAACTTCTATTCCTCAGTGCTGTTTGACAAAGACAAAATCTTCGATCATGAACATATTCCTCACGTGGATATGGAATCTCTGCCATGCTTCGAGCCAGTCCTCAGTGTTCTTCATGATGCCGGATTACTCAATTTCTGCACTGACATTTGCGATTGGAATGAAGAACTCATTCTTCAGTTCTACGCTACACTGCATATCACTGGAGACGCTGAAGATGTCAATTCGTGGGTGTTGGATTGGATGACTGAGAACACTCAGTACAAGGCACCAGCAACTGAATTGCTTCGTGTCCTTCCTCACGATCCTCCCCATGACAGTGCACGTTGCATCTACAATGACCCTGAACTGACAAATCACTATATGCAAGTGCTCATGAAGCCTTTGAAGCCTGGGCAGGCCCCACGAACCAAATTCCTCGTCAAGGAATTGCTCTATGTGCCTCGGACTGTCTATCGCATTCTGACGAAGACAATGAGTCCTATCAAGGGCCACGACTCAAATGATGAAGATGTCGTTGGCATCATGAAGAATATGCTCTTCAACATCATTCATGGCGTTCCTGTCAACTTCCATGATTTCTTCATGAGGACTCTGGCAAATGTTGCTATGTCACCATTCGAGCTGAAGCCCTATGCGCCTTGGATTATGAGATTCATAAGGGCAAGATCTTCACTGAATTACAAAGCTGGCACTCTGAACCACGGTAGCTACTTGCCTCCCATTGAAGTCCTCAAATGACCAGTTTCATCATCTGATGATAAAGGCAAGGCAGCTGTTGTGATCGATGAAGGCATTCGTCCATTGGATGGTCAATTTCGCCTGGCTACATCTTACTCTACCAATGACGATTCTGCCACACATGACAATGCCGCAAATACCTCAGCCAAGCAAAATCCTCAAGCCACAGCACCCAGGGTGATGACTGACCGTGAGTTACTCCTTAGTCTTCATCAGAAGGTTGATCGCAATCACAAATGGGTAAAGCGTCAGTTTGGTGCAATTCTTCACAACATGACCTCAACACATAATGCAGTAAAGAAGAACCACTACTACCTTCATGAAACCCTCAACCGCACCTGGGCTGTCCTCACTCATGTCTATAGCGCTGAAGAGCTAAAGACTATGGGTCTCAAGGAAGAATTTGACTGGTCTGCACCTCCTCCGAAGAAATTCAAGAGGGTCAAAGTTCCTGATCTGGTGGCCAGCTCTTATTCTTCATCGCGTGACACTGATGAGTATGAAGATTTGGACGACACTGCGGCAGGCCCTGCTACAACAAACAACCCCGACAACATTGGCGCTCCTCCATCGTCATGAAATTCTTCAGGGGCGTTAGTCCTCAGTTTCAATCCTTTTGGTCATTTGATGAAAAAGGGGGGGAACTCTGAGTTAGTCTTCAAGCGGGTCTATATTAAGGGCGTTTTTTTTAAGTTACAACTCTCGTTCTTCCGAAACTTTTATTGGATCGAGTTGTAATCTTAAACCCGATGGTGCTCTGATACTTTTGGATGGTGCTCTGATACTCTTTGATGCACTGAGCTCTGATACTTTTGATGTGCTATTCTCCATGCTGAATCTCATCAGGCACCATATTTCATCATGCATTTCAAATTCTTCATATTATATATATATCAAATGTGTGTATGAATTACAAGATATAGGGGGAGATCTCCATGATTAAACTCTTCAAATGTGCATTGCCTCAAACGCAATTTCCTCACTATGCACATCTTCAAGGGGAGTTCTTCTATATCTTGCAATCAAATTCTTCAATATCAGTATTTACACTTCATATGTTTATCCCCATTGAAAACTTAACCTATGTTGTCATCAATCACCAGAAAGGGGGAGATTGTAAGTGCATCTAGTGCCCCTTAGTGATTTTGGTGTATTGAAGACTTATAGGTTAAGGGACTAATGCGTTTGTGAGTGTACACAAGTCTATAAGTCTATGAGGAGTTTGATATTTATAGAGAAATTCGACCCCTAAAAATGAAGTTCTTCGACTGAAGACTTTGATATTCTGAAGACTTTCTGAAGACTTTGAAAGTGAAGAAATTGGTGTGACCTTGAAGACTTGATATTCATTTGAGGAACATGAAGCGTGAAGACTTTTGTTTTCGTAGTTTCATTTTCTCTTTCTTGAGTCATAGGAAACACCGTACTGTTAAAGGGGGTCGAGGAAATACTAAGGAAAAATTTCCATGTGATGCTCAACTCAAAATCCTACACCTACCAATCCCTTCGAGTGAAGCCATTGGAAATCTCATACAGTTCAGTCAATTTCTTCAGTGACAGAGACGCAGTTCTTCTGGTCACTGAGGACTTTGCTCTGACTGAGGAGTTAGGAATTCGCTAGTGTGAATTGCCTACACAGTGAGGAACATGATAGCCCTGAGGAATTTGAGAGCCAAATTTCCGACCGTTGCTGTGCTGCGCGCCAGCTGTCCCAAAATATCCTATCCACCTAACGGTCATATCATTGAAGGGCATTTATGTCTTATCATGTCGGGCTGCTCCCTAGGCTATAAATAGCCGCCCCCTACAACCACTAGCTGGTTGGCTGCTCCGAGAGAACTTGACACTTGTCATTTGAGAGCAACCCATCCTCCGAGGACTTTGAGCGAAAATCATCAAGTGAGGAAAACCCAAAACCAAACCCCCACAAACCCAAAGTGATTGAGCATCACTGAAGAAATTGATCCTGCGTGGATCCGACGCTTGTTACCTTTGAAGACTGTGCTTCTTCCAGACGGTTAGGCGTCATGGTCTAGAGCATCCAAGAGGAATTGTGGATCGCCGAGTGACCAAGTCTGTGAAGGTTTGGAAGTCACCTGAAGACTTACCACGAGTGATTGGACGAGGTCTACGTGGCCTTAGTTCAAGGAGAATACGGTGAGGACTGGGTGTCCTGAGCTGCGTGCTCAGTGACTGGGTGTCCGGGACTGCGTGTCCTCGAGTTTAAATACTCAGCCGCTCCAACCAGACGTACAACTGAGACAGCAGTTGGAACTGGTTTACCAAATCATTGTCTTCACCAACTAACTAGTTCTATTTCCTCAACCCTTTCATTTCCTCATTACCGTGTTGAGTGTTTGTTCATATCTGTGCTTGAAGACTTTGACTGAAGACTTTCTCAATTTCCTCAGTTCAATTTCTTTAGTCGGTTTGTCTTCATCTTGTGTTATCCTGTGATTACGCTTTCTGTACTCTGTACTAGGCTTCATTTCATCATGATGACCATGCTTGTATTCTGTTATGTTTACTTCTGAGTACTTATTCCGCTGCGAGTAGTTCTTCGCTAAGGAATTTCTTCACCAGCAAATTCCTCAGTGAAGAATTCATAAAAATCGCCTATTCACCCCCCTCTAGTTGATATAACGCACTTTCACAGGACTGTGACACCGGCGGCCTCCGTCCAACTGGAGGCAACGGATAACTTGCTGGAGGCGCTCAATGGCGCTTCCATCGAAGAAGAACACCGCACTGTTATGAGTGCGGTGATTTAGAAGGTTCAACTCACCAAGAGTGGGCTGACCGAAGCCTGCAGCAGCCTTCTAACAGGCTTTGAGGTAAGAATTTTAAGATATGTAATATAATACCGCATAGACAGTAGCCCCTGATGCTCAGTTCGGTGTTCGGAAATAAAAACCGGACTGAGGATCTAAATAGATATACGCAGGAGTCTAAAAAATATGTCAATATAGGATTGCAGGCTGCGCTGCTGACCTCTGCCGCACTGACTGCGGAGGCTAATGCTTTGACGCAGAGCGTCGAGCGGTCCGAGACCGAGCTCGGCCGTGCCAAGAAGCAGCTCGAGTACAAGGAAGGTGAGTAACACCGTATTAAAGTTGTACCTTACAGAAAAGGATTTGGTTGCAAGAGAAATAACAAGGATACCATGGGTATTATAGGGGCCACGAACGAGGTGGCGACCCTGAAGGAGGCGGTGTCCGCGGCTGAACGCAATGCGGCCGCGGAGCGGGCCGAGCGAGAGACGCAGGAGGTGCGGGTGGCGGAGGTGCAGCAAGAGCTCCAGGCTCTCGTGGAAAAGCACGAGAGTTTGGAGCGTGACTCGAAGACTCGAGAGTCCGAGCTTGCGTCGGCTCTTGAGAGTGCCAAAGCCGCTAAGGCCGATGCCCACAAGGCCCTCCAGGAAATCGCGGATTTGAAGAAAATAGCGGCGGGTAAGGCATTCTTCATTCAAAGCAAGCATGTTAAAGTGAATTACCTGTTACTTACCCGGATTCGGAGCTCTCCAGGAATGTTCGCAGATCAGCCCCGCAGCGTGTCTGATGCTGCCGCTTTCTACAGAGCCGAGGAGGGGAGCTCGACGGAGAAGGTCTTCTGGTCTCAGTATGCTAAGGCCGGACATCTGGTGCCCCTTAGTGACCAGCTGAAGCAGCTGGTCGAGCTCCACAAGGTGGCCGAACAGGCCATGAAGGGCCTCATAGTTCGGCTGTGGCCCAAGGAGGCCATGCCTGGGAGCTACTTCGGCCTGGTGCGGCGGCTGGTGGATGCGTGTCCCTGGGTTGAAGTTGTCAAGCACTCCGCCTGCATTGAAGGTACCCATCGGGCCCTTGCCCGTGCAAAGGTGCACTGGGGCAAGATGGACGCTGAGAAGCTTGTGACGGACGCGCCACCGACGGGCAAGGAGTATCGCACGCTCGAGATGTATTATAAGAGTGTCCTGAAGGGTGCCCGCATGATTGCGGGTGAGTGCTCCAAAGATGTAATATTTAAGTAGACTCGCATTTTGTCATCATGTGCGCTGAAAACTTTGTTCATATGCGCTAAGCAACGCTTATTAATTTAAAATATTACCTTCTGTGCGGCCGTTTATCAAATCTGAGAGATGGCAAGTCGTCGGCTTCAGCCCCCATGCCACGAGTGCTGGGGTGTTCGGGATAAACTTGAGCGCTCTTATTCCCATTTTTGGGTCCATCTAGGGAGGCGCTCAACACAACGAACAAGGCAACCGGACTTATAGTGCTTGAACACTCTCACTTAGCCATAGAATTCTATAATTTTAAATTTCGGCGAAGCCCCTAGTGTTCCGAAGACCGAATTCGGGGCGCTATCCACGCCTGGGCCGGACAAAGCCGGTTCCTCGCTCTAAGCGGCATAAGTCTTTAGGGACTTGAAAAAACCTCTCGAACAGCGACCGGCTCTCGCCTCATCATGACGGTCAGTTTTAGCTTTCTCCACTGAGGCGCTCACCCAGCTCAACTGGGGCGCAATCGTAGTGGTTCTCCCAATGCTACCTTAGCCGATACAACGGAACGTAAGGTACCAAAACGTGGGAGCCGGGCAAACCCAACTATTGACCCAAGACATGATTCGGAGCCGATGCATATAGTGCTATAAGTTCGGGGTGCCGCACTTGTGAAAGTGTTCGGACTTGTCACACCATAATGTGGGGAACTTAAGCCCCTGGTGTATATAGACATACCAAAGTGTACGGATGCAACATGTCATAAATGAACATATGTATAAAAAAGGAATGCGATTATAAGCGAAAAGCGATGCATTGTTTATTCAAGAAATACTGCCATGAATGCAGAACGATACAAATAGTGCGGCAAGCAAGGGATGGGACTATTAAATATGTCCCCCTCCAGGGGTAGGCTGCGGAATGGTGTATAAAACAAGTATAATGCTCGAAATGGAGACCACCTAGATACTCGTCGTAGCTTTTCTCCTTCCCTGGCTGTTGCATCGTGATTTCGGCAGATCTGCTGCCGGACAGGGCCTCGGGTAAATGGAGTCCTGTTGATTAAGAAAAAAAAGGAAAAAAGATGACACACTTGGGAGCCCCTGGTGTGGTTGAGCCGCACTCTGAGCCTTTCGCGGTCGTGCCGCTCCCCCTATGCCCATGGTATCTCCAGAGTGCAATGATGTACGCGAAGGACCATTCTTGCAATTTTGCAAGGGCTGGGGTTGGGGCCGCACTGCTACGCGTGCTTGGTACGTGCCAGGTGGTCTTGTTGTAGGTTACTCCGGGCGCGTTTAGCAGTGTCCGGCCGCTTAACGGCCGGACTCGAGAATTGCCTTAAGAGGCTGCTCTGTACTTCTGCCGCGAGAGCCACTGTGTGTTCCTCCGCGGAATGGTGTGACTGAGCCTGTACAGTTGGCCTCTACACCTGGTATGACGCCTTTGAAGGTCGTCTTTGTGGGTTGAATCCTTGTGCGCACTGTATCCTGATAAAGCAGGTTCAGGCTGCTGCCGCCGTCCATCAGGACTCTGGTGAGTTGAAATCCATCGACGATTGGGTCTAAAACGAATGCGGCGAATCCGTCGTGGCGGATACTGGTGGGGTGGTCCCTTCGATCAAAAGTGATCGGGCAGGAGGACCATGGGTTGAACTTCGGGGCGACTGGCTCCATCGTGTATACGTCCCTGAGTGCACTCTTCCGCTCCCTCTTGGGTATGTGGGTTGCGTATATCATGTTCACCATCCGCACTTGTGGGGGGAAACCCTTCTGTCCTCTATTGTTCGGTGGTCGGGTCTCTTCCTCGTCATCGCTATGCAGCCCCTTGTCATTGTTTTCGGCAATTAGCTTGCCTGCCTGCTTGAATACCCAACAGTCCCTGTTGGTGTGATTAGCTGGCTTTTCGAGGGTGCCGTGTATCTGGCACGAGCGGTCGAGTATTCGGTCCAAATTGGACGGACCCGGAGTAGTTCTTTTGAATGGCTTTTTCCGCTGACCGGGTTTGGAGCCTCTGAACCCGGTGTTGACTGCCGTATCCTCAGTGTTATCGCCGTTAACGCGGCGTTTGTTCTTGTTGCGACGCGACCTGCCATTGTGGTCCTTGGTATCCGGACTGCCAGAATTTTTGCTGAGGTTGTTACTGCGGGCTAGCCAGCTGTCCTCTCCCGCGCAGAAGTGGGTCATGAGTGATGTGAGGGCTGCCATGGATTTCGGCTTTTCCTGTACTAGGTGTCGGGCAAGCCACTCGTCACGGATGTTATGTTTGAAGGCTACGAGGGCCTCTGCATCCGGACAGTCGATGATTTGATTTTTCTTTGTTAAGAACCGTGTCCAGAATTGTCTGGCCGATTCGTCTGGCTGCTGAATTATGTGGCTTAGGTCATCAGCGTCTGGTGGTCGCACATACGTGCCCTGGAAGTTATCAAGGAATGCGGCTTCCAGGTCCTCCCAACACCCAATTGATTCTGCTGGCAAGCTATTAAGCCAATGCCTAGCTGGTCCTTTAAGCTTGAGTGGGAAGTATTTGATGGCGTGAAGATCATCGCCGCGGGCCATGTGGATATGAAGGAGATAGTCTTCGATCCAAACCGCGGGGTCTGTTGTGCCATCATAGGATTCAATGTTCACAGGTTTGAACCCTTCGGGGATTTGATGATCCATTACTTCATCTATGAAGCATAGTGGGTGTGCGGAGCCTCTATATTGGGCTATATCACGACGTAGCTCAAGCGAGCTTTGTCTACTGTGTTCGGCCCGGCCGGAGTTGCTGTATCCGGCGCGACGGTCGTCGTCGCGCATCGTGGGGCGCCCACACGATCCGTAGATCGATCTTGATTGTCTTGCCTTATCCTCCAATATGTCTCGCAAGTCCGGCGCATTCCCCTGTGGCTTCGTACTTTTCGAGCGGTGCCGGGGTACGGTTCTAGTGGAGGGCCTAGAGGCCTCTCTGTCGCGGCCACGAGGTGGTCGGTCAGCCGTATTGTGCACTGGTGATGCAGGTTTATATGCCTCCTCCTCTAATCGGGGGAGCAGCTTGCGTTTGGGGTAGCTTTTGGAGGGGCGTTCGAGTTCATGCTCTTCGGCCGCAAGGACTTCAGTCCATCTGTCGGCTAGCAGATCTTGATCAGCTCCAAGCTGTTGCTGCTTTTTCTTGAGGCTGTTCGCCGTGGCCATAAGCCTGCGTTTAAAACGCTCTTGTTCGACGGGATCCTCAGGCACGACGAATTCGTCGTCATCGAGGCTTGCCTCGTCTCCGGAGGGAGGCATGGAATTATCATCCTCTACCTCTTTGTCTGCCGCTCTCTTGTGAGGGCTGGCTTCTTCATCCTCCTGTGCTGAGTCTTGTTGGAGGGGGTTGTCTTCGGCACTGTCAGGGGTGTTATTGTCTCCGGTGCCGGAATCTCCATTCTTGCTGTGGCGGGATTTAGAGCGGCACCGCTGACGTCGGCGCTTAGGCTGCTTCTTGGAGGAGTCTTCCTCCGCTGTTTCCTCGCCATTCCCATCCTTTGGGAAATCCACCATGTATATGTCATATGACGAGGTGGCCTTATAGTGCCCCGTAGGCGCTGGGTCTTGGTCGTCTCCGGCATCGTCGTCCATGTCGTCGATGTCTTCCGAGTCGTAGTCTAGCATGTCGGTTAAGTCGTCGACAATGGCTACTAAGTGGGTGGTGTGTGGGGCTTGAATTTCTTCGTCATCCGCATCCCAACCGTCCTGACCGCAGTCCGGCCAGGGCTCTCCTGATAACGAGAGATACTTTAGAGAATTCAGGATGTCGCCGAAAGGTGAGTGTTGAAAGATGTCCGCGGCGGTGAACTCCCTGATCGGCGCCCAATCGGATTCGATTGGAGGGGGCGCGGGAGGTTCGGAGTCCGGCGAGGAGTCCGGCGCCTCGGAGTCACGAGCCTCACAAGGGACAAGGTCGGTATTTGGCTCCATCGCCGTAGATGTAGCAGCCACCGAGGCGGTGTCTAGCCACCCGTCCTCGATCTGCGCAGCCGGCTCCGAATTGAGGATCGGAACGGACTCGTGTGCGGCCTCCAGGGCACTGTCCGGCACCAGAGCTAAATCATGCCCATCGTGACAGTGCGGCGCGCTCGGTTGTGGCTCGAATCCGTCGAAGATCAAGTCTCCGCAGATGTCTGCTGTGAAGTTCAGACTTCCAAATCTGACCTGATGGCCAGGGGCATAGCTTTCAATCTGCTCCAGATGGCCAAGCGAATTGGCCCGCAGTGCAAAGCCGCCAAATACGAAGATCTGTCCGGGGATAAAAAGTCTCACCTTGGACCGCGTCATTGTAGTTGATGATCGAAGGAACCATCAAGCCTATCGGTGACGACACAGAGGAACTCTCAATGAAAGCACCAATGTCGGTGTCAAAACCGGCGGATCTCGGGTAGGGGGTCCCGAACTGTGCGTCTAGGCGGATGGTAACAGGAGACAAGGGACACGATGTTTTTACCCAGGTTCGGGCCCTCTCGATGGAGGTAAAACCCTAATCCTGCTTGATTGATATTGATGATATGGGTAGTACAAGAGTGGATCTACCACGAGACCAAGGAGGCTAAACCCTAGAAGCTAGCCTATGGTATGATTGTTGTTGTTGTTGTTGTTGTTGTTGTTGTGTCCTACGGACTAAAACCCTCCAGTTTATATAGACACTGGAGAGGGCTAGGGTTACACAGAGTTGGTTACAATGGTAGGAGATCTACATATCCGTATCGCCAAGCTTGCCTTCCACGCCAAGGAAAGTCCCATCCGGACACGGGACGAAGTCTTCAATCTTGTATCTTCATAGTCTTGGAGTCCGGCCAATAGTGATAGTTCGGCTATCCGGACACCCCCTAGTCCAGGACTCCCTCAGCAAGAAATATCAATCTAGTAGGCCAAACCAAATTGATAATTCGAAGAGACTTGCAAAGATAACTCAATCATACATAAAAGAATTCAGAGGAGATTCAAATATTTCTCATAGATAAACTTGATCACCGCAAAAAGAGTTTACATCGAATAGATCTCCACAAGAGAGGGGGAGAACATTGTATTGAGATCCGAAAAGAGAGAAGAAGCCATCTAGATAATAACTATGGACCCGAAGGTCTGTGGTAAACTACTCACAACTCATGGAGGGGCTATGGTGTTGATGTAGAAGCCCTCCGTGGTCGATTCCCCCTCCGACAGAGCACCGACGAAGGCTCTAAGATGGGATCTCGCGGATACAGAATGTTACGGCGGTGGAAATTGTGTTTCGTTGGCTCCCTGGATGTTTTTGGGGTACGTAGGATTATATAGGAGGAAGAAGTACGTCGGTGGCCGCCCGAGGGGCACACAAGATAGGGGCGCGCCCTGTAGGGGGGGGGGCGCCCTACCCTCTCGTGACCGCCTCGGCTGCTTCTTGACTTGCACCCCAAGTCCTCTAGATCACGTTCGTTCCAAAAATCACACTCCCAAATGTTTCATTCCGTTTGGACTCTGTTTGATATTCCTTTTCTTCGAAATACTGAAATAGGCAAAAAAAACAGCAATACGGGCTGGGCCTCCGGTTAGTAGGTTAGTCCCAAAAATGATATAAATGTGTAAAATAAAGCCCATAAACATCCAAAAGGGGTAATATAATAGCATGGAACAATAAAAAATTATAGATACGTTGGAGATGTATCAAGCATCCCCAAGCTTAATTCCTGCTCATCCTCGAGTAGGTAAATGATAAAAACAGAATTTTTGATGTGGAATGCTACCTAGCATAATTCTCAATATAATTTTCTTTATTGGGGCATGAATGTTCAGATGCAAATGATACAAAATAAAAGTTCATATTAACATGAAAATGGTGATACTTCAAGCATACTAATCAAAGTAATCACGTCTTCTCAAAATAACATGGCCAAAGAAAGTTATCCCTACAAAATCATATAGTCTGGCTGTTGCTCTATCTTCATCACACGAAGTATTTAATCATGCACAACCCCGATGACAAGCCAAGCAATTGTTTCATACTTTAATAATCTCAAACCTTTTCAACTTTGACGCAATACATGAGCGTGAGCCATGGACATAGCACTATATGTGGAATAGAATGGTGGTTGTGGAGAAGACAAAAAGGAGAAGATAGTCTCACATCAACTAGGCGTATCAACGGGCTATGGAGATGCCCATTAATAGATATCAATGTGAGTGAGTATGGATTGCCATGCAACGGATGCACTAGAGCTATAAATATATGAAAGCTCAACAAAAGAAACTAAGTGGGTGTGCATCCAACTCGCTTGCTCACGAAGACCTAGGGCATTTTGAGGAAGCCCATCATTGGAATATACAAGCCAAGTTCTATAATGAAAAATTCCCACTAGTATATGCAAGTGACAACATAGGAGACTCTCTATCATGAAGATCATGGTGCTACTTTGAAGGACAAGTGTGGAAAAAGAGATAGTAGCATTGTCCCTTCTCTCTTTTTCTCTAATTTTATTATTTCTTTTTTTCCTTTTTCTTTTTCTTTTTTTCCTTTTTCTCTTTTTTTTCTTTGGCATTTCTTTTCTTTGGCCTTTCTCCTTATTTTTCTTTTTTTAAAGTCCGAAGTCTCATCCCGACTTATGGGGGAATCATAGTCTTCATCATCCTTTCCTCACTAGGACAATGCTCTAATAATGAAGATCATCACACTTTTATGGATTTACAACTCAAAGGTAGAACAAGATATGACTCTATATGAATGCCTCTGGCGGTGTACCGGGATATGCAATAAATCAAGAGCGACATGTATGAAAATTATGAAGGTGGCCTTGCCACAACTAGGATGTCATCTACATGATCATGCAAAAAGCAATATGACAAAAGTAATGCGTGTCATTGAAAGTGCGTTATATCGACTAGAGGGGGGTGAATAGGCGATTTTTATGAATGCTTCACTGAAGAATTTGCTGGTGAGGAAATTCCTTAGCGAAGAACTACTTGCAGCGGAATAAGTACTTAGAAGTATGCACAACAGAACACAAGCATGGTCATCATGATGAAATGAAGACGAGCACAGAGTACAGAAAGCGTAATCACAGGATAACACAAGATGAAGACAAACAGACTGAGGAAATTGAACTGAGGAATTTGAGAAAGTCTTCAGTCAATGTCTTCAAGCACAGATATGAACAACATTCAACACAGTAATGAGGAAATGGAAGGGTTGAGGAAATAGAACCAGTTAGTTGGTGAAGACAATGATTTGGTAAACCAGTTCCAACTGATGTCTCAGTTGTATGTCTGGTTGGAGCGGCTGAGTATTTAAACTCGAGGACACGCAGTCCCGGACACCCAGTCTCTGAGCCGCAACTCAGGACACCCAGTCCTCTCCGTATTCTCCTTGAACTAAGACCACGCAGGCCTCGTCCAATCACTCGTGGTAAGTCTTCAGGTGACTTCCAAACCTTCACAGACTTGGTCACTCGGCAATCCACAATTCCTCTTGGATGCTCTAGACCTTGACGCCTAACCGTCTGGAAGAAGCACAGTCTTCAAAGGTAACAAGCGTCGGATCCACGCAGGATCAATTTCTTCAGTGATGCTCAAGCACTTTGGGTTTGTGGGGGTTTGGTTTTGGGATATTCCTCACTTGATGATTTTCGCTCAAAGTCCTCGGAGGATGGGTTGCTCTCAAATGACAAGTGTCAAGTTCTCTCGGAGCAGCCAACCAGCTAGTGGTTATAGGGGGCGGCTATTTATAGCCTAGGGAGCAGCCCGACATGATAAGACATAAATGCCCTTCAATGATATGACCATTAGGTGGATAAGATATTTTGGGACAGCCGGCGCGCAGCACAGCAACGGTTGGAAATTTGACTCTCAAATTCCTCAGGGCTATCATGTTCCTCACTGTGTAGGCAATTCGCACTAGCGAATTTCTAACTCCTCAGTCAGAGCAAAGTCATCAGTGACCAGAAGAATTGCGTCTCTGTCACTGAAGAAATTGACTGAACTGTATGAGATTTCCAATGGCTTCACTCGAAGGGATTGATAGGTGTAGGATTTTGAGTTGAGCATCACATGGAAATTTTTCCTTAGTATTTCCTCGACCCCCTTTAACAGTACGGTGTTTCCTATGACTCAAGAAAGAGAAAATGAAACTACGAAAACAAAAGTCTTCACGCTTCATGTTCCTCAAGTGAATATCAAGTCTTCAAGGTCACACCATTTTCTTCACTTTCAAAGTCTTCAGGAAGTCTTCAGAATATCAAAGTCTTCAGTCGAAGAACTTCATTTTTGGGGGTCGACTTTCTCTGTAAATATCAAACTCCTCATAGACTTATAGACCTGTGTACACTCACAAATGCATCAGTCCCTTAACCTATAAGTCTTCAATACACCAAAATCACTAAGGGGCACTAGATGCACTTACAATCTCCCCCTTTTGGTGATTGATGACAACATAGGTTAAGTTTTCAACGGGGATAAACATATGAAGTGTAAATACTGATATTGAGGAATTTGATTGCAAGATATAGAAGAACTCCCCCTGAAGATGTGCATAGTGAGGAATTTTCTTTTGAGGCAATGCACATTTGAAGAGTTGAATCATGGAGAACTCCCCCTATATCTTGTAATTCATACACGCATTTGATATATAATATGAAGAATTTGAAATGCATGATGAAATATGGTGCCTGATGAAATTCAACATGCATGCAATGATATTAACGAGGAATAAGCATGCAGAATAGCACATCAAAAGTATCAGAGCACAGTGCATCGAAAGTATCAGAGCACCATGCACCGTCCAAAAGTATCAGGGCACCATCGGGTTTAAGATTACAACTCGATCCAATAAAAGTTTCGAAAGAACGAGAGTTGTAACTTAGAAAAAAAACGCCCTTAGTATAGACCCGCTTGAAGACTGACTCAGATTTCTCCCCCTTTGTCATCAAATGACCAAAAGGATTGAAACTGAGGACTAACGCCCCTGAAGAATTTCAAGTTGATGGAGGAGTGCCAGCGTTGTCGGGGTTGTTTGTTGTAGCAGGGCCTGCCGCAGTGTCGTCCAAATCTTCATACTCATCAGTTTCACGCGATGAAGAATAAGAGCTGGCCACTAGATCAGGAACTTTGACCCACTTGAATTTCTTCGGAGGAGGTGCAGACCAGTCAAATGCTTCCTGGAGACCCATAGTCTTCAGTTCTTCCACGCTATAGACATGTGTGAGGACAGCCCAGGTGCGGTTGAGGGTTTGATGAAGGTGATAATGATTTTTCTTCACTGCATTATGGGTTGAGGTCATGTTGTGAAGAATTGCAGCAAACTGACGATTTACCCATTTGTGATTGTGATCAACCTTCTGATGAAGACTGAGGAGTAACTCACGGTCAGTCATCACCCTGGGTGCTGTGACTTGAGGATTTTGCTTGGCTGAGGTATTTGCGGCAGTGTCATGTGTGGCAGAATCATCATTGGTAGAGTAAGATGTAGCCAGGCGAAATTGACCATCCAATGGACGAATGCCTTCATCGATCACAGCAGCTGCCTTGCCTTTATCATCCGATGATGAAACTGGTCGCTTGAGGACTTCAATGGGAGGCAAGTAGCTACCATGGTTCAGAGTGCCAGCTTTGTAATTCAGTGAAGATCTTGCCCTTATGAATCTCATAATCCAAGGCGCATAGGGCTTCAGCTCGAATGGTGACATAGCAACATTTGCCAGAGTCCTCATGAAGAAATCATGGAAGTTGATGGGAACGCCATGAATGATGTTGAAGAGCATATTCTTCATGATGCCAACGACATCTTCATCATTTGAGTCGTGGCCCTTGATAGGACTCATTGTCTTCGTCAGGATGCGATAGACAGTCCGAGGCACATAGAGCAATTCCTTGATGAGGAATTTGGTTCGTGGGGCCTGCCCAGGCTTCAAAGGCTTCATGAGCACTTGCATATAATGATTTCTCAGTTCAGGGTCATTGTAGATGCAACGTGCACTTTCATGGGGAGGATCAAGAGGAAGGACACGAAGCAATTCAGTTGCCGGTGCCTTGTAGTGAGTGTTTTCGGTCATCCAATCCAACACCCATGAATTAACATCTTCAGCGTCTCCAGTGATATGCAGTGTGGCGTAGAACTGAAGAATGAGTTCTTCATTCCAATCACAGATGTCATTGCAGAAATTGAGCAATCCAGCATCGTGAAGAACACTAAGGACTGGCTCGAAGCATGGCAGAGATTCCATATCCACGTGAGGAATATGTTCATGATCGAAGATTTTGTCCTTGTCAAACAGCACTGAGGAATAGAAGTTGGCTTGGCTAGCTGTCCAGAAACGCCTCTTCCTTATGCGAGCAAAGTCATATGGATTATAATCAGTGAAGAACACATGCTCAGAAAAGAAGTCTTCAGCCTTGAACTTCTGTTTGCTTGAGAACGGATTCTTTGGCTTCGGCAGAGGAATGTCAGTGATTTGCATTACTACCTCAGGAATCGCGAGCTCAGGTGCTTCAGGCTGAGGAATTTCTGGTTCCTCTTCTTGTGCAATCTGTGGATCAGCAGTAGGAGGTTCTTCAGCACTAGTGGCTGGAATTTCTTCATGAACAGAGGAAGTGGGATGAGTTTCTTCAGAGCCCATTTGAACAGTTGTAGCCGGGGACTGAGGAATCTGTTGAATAGGAGTGAAGAGAGGAGTATTGGGATGTTGACTTTCCCAGAAGTCATCATTCATCACTGGTGTGGAGCATCCAATATCCACATCTTCATCTTCAATTTACTCAACACCAGTCTCTTCAGCTATGAACTGAGGCATAGGTGAGGAATTGACTGTCGTTGAAGGGACTCTATCCACTTCAATTTCTTCATCAATCTGCTCTGACGAAGCAGCAGAATGATTTTCTTCATCAGATCCGCTTGGAATTTTGTAGTCTTCTCCAAAAGGAACAATTTCCTTTGATGACATGGAGGAAATCGGAACGGCATCAATTGGATGTTCAAGTGAGCTGGTCATAGGCTTCATTTTTTTCGCAGCCGAAGAATTTGACGCAGCTGATGCCTTCCTTTTCTTCACTGCAGCTCGCTCTGCAGCCTTTGTCTTCTTCACTTCATAGGCAGAAGGAAGAATAGGAGTTGGTGTAGGTGCGGGAGGAGCTGAGGACTTTGGTTGATTTTCTTCAGGCGCAACTGATGCAGTTGCCCTGATCTCTTCAGTTTCTTCAGGCGCACCACTAGCAGATGCCCTGGCAATTTCTTCAGCGGCTGGGATGGAGTCATCAGCCCTGGAACTTACATTTTCATCAGCAGGCTGAAAGTCATCAGCGGTGCTGGCATGTTCTTCAGCAGGCTGAGCAGAGTCTGCAGCCTGAAGATTTTCTTGTTGTGATGGGGCTACAACATTTGTGAATTTCTTCGGCAGATCGACGAATCTCACTTTGGCTCCTTGCCAATCAGCATAGTATGCATCGAAGTCTTTGCTGAGGGCTTGAATTTCAGACTGAGCCTTGAGAAGTTCTTCAGGTGTCAGTCTGACAACATTCTTCTTCAGGAGCTTCTCCTTTCTAGATTGAGCTCTCTTTATCTCTCTTGCCTTCTCATATTTCCATTTCTCTTGAGTGATGAAATGGGTCATCATGTGACTTTGACTAGGAGTCAGAGGCAGATCAGGCATTGGAGTGTTTGGATCCTTGTGCCAGAGATCAATGTAATCGAGGATCTTCTTTGGATCCAAAAGCAGTGGCACAGATGTGCCTTTGGCTCTAGCGGCCTTCACTTGCATGTCTCTGATGATTTCTGCAAGTTCTTCATCAGAAGCTTCATCATCAGAGGGCACTTGGAATGCAACCTGTTTCTTCCTCGGACTTGGCCGAGGACCGCGTCCAGCAGTTGCTTTAGTCTTCAACAGTGTGGGGCCTGATGAGGACATTGGTGCAGCTGAGGAACTTGCTGAGACACCAGAAGCAATTGAAAAACCAGTAGTCCTTTCGCATGTAGCCAGATGCACAGGAGTTGAGTACTTTGGTGGAGCAGTAGTGGTCTGAGGAATTTGCCGTGAGGGCATAGCTGAGGAACTTGGCCGTGAGGGCACTATTGGTGAAGCACTTGGCTTGCGAGCAGGCTTCTTTGGCATTGATTTCCTCGGCTTGACCGAGGTCTCAGCAGCAGCAGCGGCGGCAGAATCCTCATTGAATTTCCTCACTGCCTCCTTGGCTTGTCTTGCCAATTTTGCTTGACGCCTAGCCCATTCTTCAGGAAAGTCCTCACCACGCTTGATGCTGGTAGGATCAGCTACTTGGCCAGGTGCCAATGGAGCTCTTGGGCATGGAGGATTTAAGGCGAATTTCTTCATGTACTTTGGAGTAACATATCGATATTCCCTCCATTCTCTTGCCCATCTCCGTTCAATCCTCTGAATGCACACTTTACGCTGATTTTTGTTCTCCTTGCCAAACTTGGCTTCATCAGGTGTGCAATAGTCCTTGTATAGGTCATCAGGGATCTCAAAAGCAGTCATGACCTCAGGCTTCTTTCCTCCTTTCTGCGGTCTCTTTCCTTCAGCCATATTCTTCAGATGAGGAATTTGAACAATTGAACACTCTGAAGAAGTATGCAGTTTTTCTTCGAGGAACGCTGCAAATGAGTTAAGTTGATGAGAACCTAGTGATTCAGCAGCGGACATGAGTACCTGTGAACAGAGTGTAGGTGCGAGGAATTTGGAGAGGTCATATGCGTTCTCAGAAGATTTTTCGAAAAGACAAGTTTTGAGGAATTTGACCAGTTGTGCCTTGAGGAATTTCACTAAGCGCTCTTGTCTTAGGTTCCAGAGTTGTACAGATCGAAAATCCACACAATTGAGGAATCTTGAAGAAAATGAGTGCTTAGAGAAATGGATCAAGAGCATACAGTGTGTGAGGTGTTCAGATGTGTGAAGATTTGAAGAATAAAACACCTTTGAAGATTTTCAGGAAAGCTTGAGAATCAAAAAGAGTAATAAAATTAACTTTTAATTACCCGAAATGAAGAACACGAATAACTGAGAAGAACGGATGCGAAGTTCGTCAGGTTAGATCTCCCACGCCCTAACTTGGCAGAGGGAGACAGCTACGGCGGCGGCGGAGTGAAGATTTCCGCAGCCGGCGCGAGTACGACGGCGACGAGGTCGAGGAAGCAAAGCTCTTCCTCACCGGTGACGATGGATTAGTGGCGGCGCTAGGGTTTGAGGAGCTCGAGCGAGAGACAGCGGTCGAGCAGAGTAAATGAAGTGAGGAAGGGGAGAGGGGTATTTATAGCCACGGTGAAAAACTGTTCGCCCGAAGATTTTGGGACGAACATGCCCCTGCCCTTTCTCCTTCACGCGACATGTGTCACCCAAGTACTGTGCAGATGAGATCGTGTAAGATCGTGGGTGAATATAATAATGCATCGTGGGATGCGGAACGGTTTGAGCGGTAAAACTGAAAATCTGGATAAGATTTGTTTTAAAGTTTCGTTCCCAATTTCTTTAGCTGTCAAGGACACAGTGAAGACTTTGAATGAGTTTCAAATAGAACACACATGAAGAATTTGTGAATAGATTGGGTTGAGTATAGCATAGAGGGGGAAGGGTCCGATCACATTCACTTAGCAGAAAACGCAACTTGAAGAAATAGCCATAAGTGAATGCTGTAGAGGACATAAACTCATATATATATATATATAGACAATGAAGAAAAACAACAGAAACAGTGAAGATTTTGCAAAGTTGAAGAATTTGAAAAACTGAAGAATTTCAAAAACTGAGGAAAAACTCAAATTGAAGATTTTTCAACTTTTTGTGGTGGCGTAACCCACCGTATAAGAATGATGATTTCAGACACCGCGTACAATTGTCGTAGGGTTCTAAGAATCAAATTCTTCATTAATTTCTTCACACTTAGAGTGTTATTCTTCATTGATTAAAGAAAAACGTTTCTTCATGTGTTGCACATCTAAGTCATCAATTTTGCATAAGTGTTAGGGTGTGTGTCCTTTTCAAAGAACATTCGAAGACTCTAAGATATTTAGCTCACACCGCAACTTGCTAAATCTCTTCTCATCCAAGGGCTTAGTGAAGATATCAGCTAGCTGTTCTTCAGTCTTCACATGCTCAATGGAGATGTCGCCCTTCAACACATGATCACGAAGAAAATGATGACGAATCTGAATGTGCTTTGTCTTCGAGTGCTGAACTGGGTTGTATGCAATCTTGATGGCACTCGCTTTGTCGCAGAGGAGAGGCACATTCTTCACGTTGACGCCATAGTCCTTGAGGGTTTGCATCATCCAAAGCAGTTGAGCACAGCATGAGCCAGCAGCAATGTATTCAGCTTCAGCAGTAGACAGTGATACACAGTTATGTTTCTTCGAGGACCAACAGACCAAAGATCATTCGAGGAAATGACAAGTGCCAGATGTTGACTTGCGGTCCACACGATCACCAGCATAGTCGGAGTCAGAATATCCAATGAGATCAAAAGCAGAGCCCTTGGGGTACCATAATCCTAGTGTTGGTGTGTGAGCTAGATATCGAAGAATATGCTTCACAGCCTTATGGTGTGATTCCTTCGGTGCAGCTTGAAATCGGGCACACATACAAACACTAAGCATTATATCTGGCCTAGATGCACATAAGTACAATAAAGAACCAATCATGGAGCGGTATACCTTGTGATCGAAGTCAATACCATTTTCATGAGTGCATAGATGGCCATTTGTGGGCATAGGAATTTTGACGCCTTTGCAATCTTGCATGCTGAATTTCCTCAGTACATCTTTGAGGTATTTCTCCTGAGATATGAATATGCCATTGCGCTGCTGGCGAATTTGAAGACCTAAGAAGAATTTCAACTCTCCCATCATAGACATTTGATATTCTTCACTCATCATATAGGCAAATTCATCACTATAACGTTGGTCAGTACAGCCAAAGATAATATCATCAACATATATTTGGCACACAGACAGTTCACCATCATAAGATTTAGTAAAGAGAGTAGGGTCGAGTGAACCGGGTGTGAAGCCATTCTTCACAAAGAATTCCTTCAATGTATCATACCATGCCCGTGGGGCTTGCTTGAGGCCATAGAGGGCCTTATTGAGTCTGAAGACTTTGTCAGGATTCTTTGGATCTTCAAAACCTGGGGGTTGAGCAACATATACTTCTTCCTCAAGCTTACCATTGAGGAATGCACTTTTCACATCCATTTCATATAAGATGATATCATGATGGTTAGCGTAAGCAAGTAATATGCGAATAGCCTCAAGTCTAGCAACAGGTGCAAAAGTTTCATTGAAATCAATTCCTTCAACCTGTGTGTAGCCTTGAGCTACTAGTCGTGCCTTATTCCTCACCATAAGGCCATTTTCATCTTGCTTGTTGCGGTAGATCCACTTTGTGCCAATGATATTATGCTTGCGAGGATCTGGGCGATTGACCAATTCCCAAACATTGTTAAGCTCGAACTGATGTAACTCTTCTTGCATAGCCTGAATCCACTCCGGCTCCAGAAATGCTTCATCTACCTTAGTGGGCTCTGTGATAGAGACAAAAGCATAGTGCCCACAAAAGTTAGATAAATTTGAAGCTTTTGAGCGTGTGAGAGGACCTAGTGCACTCTTGTCATCGATGATCTTCTCCACTTGTACTTCTTTGGCAACGCGAGGATGAGCTGGTTGTCGCTGAGGAATTTGATCAGCATTTTCTTCAGCACCATTTTCCTCAGCATTTTCTTCAGGTGCATCAGCTCGACGTTCTTCATGAACAGGAATGAATTCTTCAGCAGATTCTTCAGTAGGAATGACATCCTTAGTTGCCTTCAACTTGATAGAATCCTCAGGTGCTGGTTCATCTAACACAGAAGGTAGGTGCTCTCTTTGCAAGCCATTAGTTTCATCGAACCGCACATCTACAGTGTCAACAATCTTGTGAAGAACAATGTTGAAGACTTTGTAGGTGTGCGAGTCCTTTCCGTAACCAAGCATAAAACCTTCATGTGCTTTCGGTGCAAATTTAGAGTTGTGGTGAGGATCTCTAATCCAACATTTAGCACCGAAGACTTTGAAATAACTCACATTGGGTTTCTTGTCAGTGAGGAGTTCATAGGCCGTCTTCTTGAAGAATTTGTGAAGATATACTCTGTTGATGATGTGGCACGCAGTATCAATTGCATCAATCCAAAAATGCTGAGGCGTTTTGTATTCATCAAGCATAGTGCGAGCCATCTCAACAAGAGTTCTGTTCTTGCGCTCCACGACGCCATTTTGCTGAGGAGTATAGGGAGCAGATAACTCATGAGTAATACCAAGTTCATCAAGATAGGCATCAAGACCGGAATTCTTGAACTCAGTTCCATTGTCACTTCTGATGTGCTTGATCTTCACACCAAAGTTGGTTGAAGCCCTCGAGGAAAATCGTTTGAAGACTTCCTGCACTTCATGTTTGTAAGTAACAATGTGTACCCATGTATATCGAGAATAATCATCAACAATGACAAAACCATATAGAGATGCGTCATTAGTGACTGCTGAGTAATGATTAGGTCCGAAGAGGTCCATGTGAAGCAATTCGAATGGACGAGTAGTGGTCATGATAGTCTTTGCTGGGTGCTTGGCCTTGGTCATTTTTCCAGCTTCACAGGCTCCGCATAAGTGATCCTTGAGGAATTTGACATTCGCAATGCCAATGACATGCTTCTTCTTCACAAGCGTGTGCAAATTCCTCATGCCTGCGTGACCAAGTCATCGATGCCATAGCTAGCCTTCTGAAGCTTTTGCAAGTAGACACACGGCTGGTTGTGGTCCTGTAGAGAAATCAACAATATACAGATCTCCTCTCCTAAAGCCTTCGAAGACTTTGGAATTGTCAGCTTCCATAATCACAACACAGCGATACTTGCCAAAGACAACAACCATATCAAGATCACAAAGCATTGAGACTGACATGAGGTTGTATCCTAAGGACTCAACAAGCATGACTTTGTCCATGTGTTTATCCTTAGAGATTGCAACCTTACCAAGACCCAACACCTGACTTTTGCCTTTGTCAGCAAAGATGATATGCTTCAGAGGTGACGGTGATAAGGGAGCGTCCATCAATAGATTCTTGTCACCAGTCATGTGATTTGTACATCCACTATCGAGGACCCATTTAGTGGTTTTGGGTTGATCATCCTGCAGATGAATTAGTGTAGCTTACAATCTCATATGCTTCATCAGTGAAGAATATGATATCAAGTTCATCAGATGAATTTCATCAAGCAGTAAACAGATATAGCAGTATGAGGACGTGTGAAATGAAAGTTCATTTCATCATGATTCTCCTGCGTCCTTTCAGGCAATTTCGTCAGGTCCCCAGCAAATTCTTCAGACGTTAAAGCACATCTGGAGACCTGACCCTGCAGAAGAGATTAGTTCCTTTTCTTCACCACCCACATCTGTAGGTGTGGCAAAGAATTCATCACTCTGCGAGCACCATATGAGAATGGAGGCAAAGATGCCAAACCATTTCGTTTCACATAAGAGGGGTTAGGGTAAGCATATGAATAAGTAGAGTAATTCTTCGAGAACTTATGAACATAATGGTTTGAAGAATAATGCACATATTCATAGCCCTTAGCTCTACCCTGTGAGACAGAATTGTTAGCATGATGATAATCATATAAGGACTTTGATCCTTTGGAGGAATTTGATCCATGTGAGGAATTTGGTCCGTATGAGGACTTGGATCCATATGAAGAATTTGGTCCATATGAAGAATTTGATTTGGGGTTCATGTTCTTCACTGGTGGTGTCATGAGGACATTCACCTGGAGACTTTCAACATAACTTTTTGGAACCCATATTTTCTTCATAGGGAAACCGTTCCTGCAGTTAGTGCCAACATATCTAGCAAATACTTCACTATTCTGATTTTTGAACAGTTTATAGTTGGAGTCAAATGACTCATCAGAAGAATGAGGAGATTCACATGTAAAGCCAGATAAGTTAGATGGATCAACTGGAGGTCCCTTTGCAACAACCCATGAGGTTTTGGGGTACTGCTCAGGCTTCCAATATGTTCCATCAGCATTGAGTTTCCTCTCAAAGGCAATACCCTCTTTCCTAGGGTTTCTGTTGAGGATCTGCCTTTTAAGCACATCACAAAGAGTCTGATGCCCTTTGAGGCTTTTGTACATGCCTGTCATGTACAATTCCTTCAGCCCTGCATTGTCAGTGATACTAGCAATGTCCTCGGATGAGGAATTAGTGATAGCAGAGGCAGATGAAGAATTTGTAACAGTTGAAGCATTTGAACATTCAGGTGAAGAATTAGTAGATTCGCGTTCAATGCACTTTAAGCATGGAGGAACAAATTCTTCCTGAGAAGCGCTGATTTGTTGAGCTAGTAATGAATCGCGCTCCTTCTGAAGATCTTCATAACACACTCTTAACTTTTCAAGATCTTCCTTTCTTTGAAGAGATTCAGAGGAAAGCTTCTCATGATCTTGCTTTTCTTGAAGAAATTCATAAGGAAGTTTCTCATGATCAGATAAGAGAGTGTTATGATGACTTTGAAGGTTATCAAACCTAGACTGAAGTCTCTGAAGATTTTCAGTCAGGGCTTTAGAGCGATCCATTTCTTCACCCAACATATCATCACTTTTGTCTAGCATGTTTTGAACCTTCTCAAAAGCCCTTTGTTGTTTCACAGCAATCTTAGCAAGTTTAGAGTAGCTGGGCTTGAGATCCTCATCAGATTCATTTTCACTAGATTCAGAGGAGTTGTATTTGAGTACCTTTGCACCTTTTGCCATGAAGCAATAGGTGCGAGCGTAGTCATTATTATCTTCATCAGGCTTGTCGGTTGAGTCAGTTTCTTCAGTGTTGAAGATGGACTTGCTGACGAAAGCAGTAGCGAAGGCCAGACTCGCCACACCAGATTCAGATTCTTCAGACGCCTCCTCTTCATCATTTTCCTCAGATTCAGCTTCAGAGTCCATTTCCTTGCCAATGAATGCCCGAGCCTTCTTGGAGCTGCTCTTCTTGTGAGATGAAGACTTCGAGGATTTTCATGACGAAGATTTTGACGATTTCTTCTTCTTCTTCGCATCATTAGAATTGTAATCCTTGTATTTCTTCTTCTTCATTTCCTTTTCCCACTGAGGACAATCTTGAATATAGTGACCAGGTTTCTTGCATTTGTGGCACAGCCTTCTCTTATAGTCACTGGATGAGGAATCACTGCTTCTTGAGGATTTTCCAAAGCGACCACGTCTTGGGAACTTCTGGAATTTCTTCACGAGCAGTGCTAGCTCCTGGCTCAATTCTTCAGGATCACCAAGGCTACTACCAAAATCCTCATATTCAGAGTCAGACACAGCCTTGGCCTTCAGGGCACGTGGTTTTCCATAGTTTGAGCCATAGAGATCCCTCTTTTCAGCAAGCTGGAACTCGTGAGTATTTAGCCTTTCGAGGATATCGGCAGGATAAAGAGACTTGTAATCAACACGTTCTTGTATCATCAGTCCCAAAGTATCAAATGAGGAATCAAGCGATCTCAATAGTTTCTTTACCACTTCATGGTCAGTGATGTCGGTGGCACCGAGGGCTTGAAGCTCATTTGAGATGTCAGTGAGGCGATCAAAGATTTGTTGGACATTTTCATTGTCGAGTCTTTTGAAGCGGTTGAAGAGATTCCGAAGAACATCAACTCGAGAGTCATGCTGAGTTGAAACTCCTTCATTTACTTTGGACAGCCTATCCCAGATAAGCTTAGCAGTTTCCAAAGCACTCACTCTTCCATACTGTCCTTTGCTCAGATGGCCACATATGATATTCTTCGCTTGAGAATCGAGTTGCTTGAATCCCTTCACATCGGTAGCGTTCAGTGATGGTGAGACAGAGGGAACACCATTTTCCACAACATACCAGAGATCGTTATCAATTGCCTCAAGATGCATTCGCATCTTGTTCTTCCAGTAGGGGTAGTCCGTCCCATCAAAGGTAGGACACCAAGCCGAGACCTTGATCATACCTGCGGTCGACATAACTAAAACTCTAGGCGGTTAAACCAAAATCACACAGAACAAGGGAGTACCTTGCTCTGATACCAATTTAAAGTGCGTTATATCGACTAAAGGGGGGGTGAATAGGCGATTTTTATGAATTCTTCACTGAGGAATTTGCTGGTGAGGAAATTCCTTAGCGAAGAACTACTTGCAGCGGAATAAGTACTCAGAAGTATGCATAACAGAACACAAGCATGGTCATCATGATGAAATGAAGACGAGCACAGAGTACAGAAAGCGTAATCACAGGATAACACAAGATGAAGACAAACAGACTGAGGAAATTGAACTGAGGAATTTGAGAAAGTCTTCAGTCAATGTCTTCAAGCACAGATATGAACAACATTCAACACAGTAATGAGGAAATGGAAGGGTTGAGGAAATAGAACCAGTTAGTTGGTGAAGACAATGATTTGGTAAACCAGTTCCAACTGTTGTCTCAGTTGTACGTCTGGTTGGAGCGGCTGAGTATTTAAACTCGAGGACATGCAGTCCCGGACACCCAGTCTCTGAGCCGCAACTCAGGACACCCAGTCCTCACCGTATTCTCCTTGAACTAAGACCACGTAGGCCTCGTCCAATAACTCGTGGTAAGTCTTCAGGTGACTTCCAAACCTTCACAGACTTGGTCACTCGGCAATCCACAATTCCTCTTGGATGCTCTAGACCTTGACGCCTAACCGTCTGGAAGAAGCACAGTCTTCAAAGGTAACAAGCGTCGGATCCACGCAGGATCAATTTCTTCAGTGATGCTCAATCACTTTGGGTTTGTGGGGGTTTGGTTTTGGGATTTTCCTCACTTGATGATTTTCGCTCAAAGTCCTCGGAGGATGGGTTGCTCTCAAATGAAAAGTGTCAATTTCTCTCGGAGCAGCCAACCAGCTAGTGGTTGTAGGGGGCGGCTATTTATGGGATAGGGAGCAGCCCGACATGATAAGACATAAATGCCCTTCAATGATATGACCGTTAGGTGGATAAGATATTTTGGGATAGCCGGCGCGCAGCACAGCAACGGTCGGAAATTTGACTCTCAAATTCCTCAGGGCTATCATGTTCCTCACTGTGTAGGCAATTTGCACTGGCGAATTCCTAACTCCTCAGTCAGAGCAAAGTCATGAGTGACCAGAAGAACTGCGTCTCTGTCACTGAAGAAATTGACTGAACTATATGAGATTTCCAATGGCTTCACTCGAAGGGATTGATAGGTGTAGGATTTTGAGTTGAGCATCACATGGAAATTTTTCCTTAGTATTTCCTCGACCCCCTTTAACAGTACAGTGTTTCCTATGACTCAAGAAAGAGAAAATGAAACTACGAAAACAAAAGTCTTCACGCTTCATGTTCCCCAAGTGAATATCAAGTCTTCAAGGTCACACCATTTTCTTCACTTTCAAAGTCTTCAGAAAGTCTTCAGAATATCAAAGTCTTCAGTCGAAGAACTTCATTTTTAGGGGTCGACTTTCTCTGTAAATATCAAACTCCTCATAGACTTATAGACCTATGTACACTCACAAACGCATCAGTCCCTTAACCTATAAGTCTTCAATACACCAAAATCACTAAGGGGCACTAGATGCACTTACAGTCATATGAACGGAACGGTGGAAAGTTGCATGGCAATATATCTCGGAATGGCTATGGAAATGCCATAATAGGTAGGTATGGTGGCTGTTTTGAGGAAGGTAATGGGGGGTGTATGGTACCGGCGAAAATTGCGCGACACAAGAGAGGCTAGCAATGGTGGAAGGGTGAAAGGGTGTGTCGGTGTCAAAACCGGCGGATCTCGGGTAGGGGGTCCCCAACTGTGCGTCTAGGCGGATGGTAACAGGAGACGAGGGACACTATGTTTTTACCCAGGTTCGGGCCCTCTCGATGGAGGTAAAACCCTACTCCTGCTTGATTGATATTGATGATATGGGTAGTACAAGAGTGGATCTACCACGAGATCAAGGAGGCTAAACCCTAGAAGCTAGCCTATGGTATGATTGTTGTTTGTCCTATGGACTAAAACCCTCCGGTTTATATAGACACTGGAGAGGGCTAGTGTTACACAGAGTCGGTTACAATGGTAGGAGATCTACATATCCGTATTGCCAAGCTTGCCTTCCACGCCAAGGAAAGTCCCATCCGGACACGGGACGAAGTCTTCAATCTTGTATCTTCATAATCTTGGAGTCCGGCCAATGATGATAGTTCGGCTATCCGGACACCCCCTAGTCCAGGACTCCCTCAGTAGCCCCTAAACTAGGCTTCAATGACGATAAGTCCGGCACGCGTATTGTCTTCGGCATTGCAAGGCGGGTTCTTCCTCCGAATAATTCATAGAAGATTGTGAACGCCAGGATAGTGTCCGGCTCTGCAAAATAAATTCCACATACCACTGTAGAGAGAATAGTATTTACACAAGTTCAGTCTGCTAACGTATTTCGTGGCGTGATGTCACCCACGGACAAGCCTTTACTCGAATCGTTTTTATTATTCCGCCTCAGCGCGTTTAGCGAAGCGGTTTCCTTGGCACGTCTTGTCGAAGCAGAGATCGTGTCCCCTTATTTCGGGATTCTCATCAATACGGACGTGGGTAACCCAACCGCGCCCGTTGCCACGCCCCCTCTATCGAAGGCGAGTTCCAAATGGTCACGGGGACGGCTCTTGGTATTCTCCCTCTTTATAATGAGACCAAGGCCTGTCCCTTTCCTTCGATCCTCAATCGAATCCGCTCCTCGCCCTGAGTTTCAACACCCAAGGCTCTAGATTTGGGCGCTTCGGACCTTCGACAATGTCCGGCTCCGACCTACAGGGCCGGTGGATGCCTTCTTCCGTCACGGAAGAAGACGTGCTGAAACTGAGAGACGCCAGGTACCTAACCTACGAGATTTTGCATAGGTTGCCCGCCCAATGGCAAGTCATTCCCACTCCCGAGCCTGGTGAGAGCGTCGTGTTTGTGTCTCACTTCCGTCGGGGTTTAGGCTTCCCAATGGACCCCTTCGTGAGAGGGCTCATGTTTTACTATGGGCTGGAATTCCATGACTTGGCTCCGGAGTCCATCCTCCACATCTCATCGTTCATTGTTGTCTGTGAAGCCTTCCTCTGCACTACCCCTCACTTCGGTTTGTGGCTCAAGACCTTCAACGTGGAGTCTAAGATGATTGAGGGGCGACAGGCAGATTGCGAAGGGGCAGTTATAAGTAAGAGGGCCGATGCTCCATGGCCCGAGGGCTCTTTTCAAGAGGAGCTCGGTTTGTGGCAAGAGGAGTGGTTCTATATCACCGCTCCCAGGGGCAGCAGGCAGGTGCCGCCACCCTCCTATCTCTCGGGCCCTCCACAACGGCTGGTGTCATGGGTCAACAAAGGGCTTGACTGGGGGCCGTCCAAGGATGTACCAATATTGTAGGGCCGGATTCGAGACCTCCCAGAGAGGGAGATCAATCTGGTCGTAGTGACGCGGGTTATGCTGATTCGGCGCCTTCTGCCCTGCAAACGTTGCCCCCTCCGTCTGTGGGAATTCAATCCGGAGGGACCGCGAGCTCTTCAACACTTCATGGGTACGACACGCGTGGAGATGTATAAACTGTTCTTCGGATCACAAGAGATGTGTTCGGACTTGACCGAGGACGCCGGCCTAAGCTGCAATCACCCGGATGCTCAAGTAAGTAGTCCTGTGTCCGGACATACCGATCATTTACCATATATTTGCCTTTTAACCAGCTATCCCTTGAACAGGAGTGGATAGCGCAAGCAAAACTGATACGGTGTCCGGCCCCCCTCCCGGAGACCACACCGGATCCCGTGTTAGTCAAGATGCTGGAGGTTGCACCTTCAGAAGAGGGCGAAGGGGAAAATAGAAAAACTACCGCCTCTGCTAAGGAGGCTTTCCAGAAAGGGGGGATCGAGAATCCCTCCCTCCAGGGAAAGAAGAGGACCGCTTTTGAAGATCCGGAGGCCAAGGCCTCAAAGCGGGGGAAGAAATCTTCACCGGAGGGTCCTGCGCCAGGAGAAGCCCCGGACGCACTATTTCCCCTAGGGAATCAGCCCTCCAGCAAGCCGTAAGTAGAAAAAGGGGAGTTTTGTAATAAGGGACATCCATGTTTTTATTTCTGAGGATAACCAAAGTTCTTACCTTGTAGTTCGGATCTCAGCCCTTCTCAGCAGAGCCCGTCTTCGGGGGATCTTCGTCCGGAGATGATGGAGAGCGAGACGCCTCCGTCTGCCGCACCGTCAGGCGGGGCGGACGACCCTGAGGTGTCGTCGCGGAGGGTCTCCCCGAGTCCGGCGGGGCCGGAGAGTTCGGCACCAACTGGTGTACGGCCGGAGGAGCTGAAGGATCTGCTCGAGAAGGCGTCTATCTCAGAAGATCACCGTACATTAATGAGTACGGTGATTGATAGGATTTCATCTACTGAGAGCGGGTTGCATGAGGCCGTCAGAAGTTTACTGACGGGGTTTGAGGTACGTAAAAATGACATACCTTTTGACAGTTTTGCACATAGAGTGCGCCCTGTATAGATAGTAGCCCCTGAGACTTGGTACGTTGTCAGAAGTGACAGCGTGCCGAGGATCATAATCTCAGTGTTAAGATGTCGCCAGTCCTATTTAGGGGGCGGAGCGTTCGGTGGCCAGCCGGACTAATAGAGTTGCCGAACTGAAGCGGCAACTGGACGTTGCGGATGCGGACATCGCGCTGGTCAATAAGCGACTTGACGAGTCACAAGGTGGGTGGTTTCTCCGCGGTCACCTGGTAAGGGAGCTAATGCCCACGCCTTACAACATCTATGCTTGATGCAGATGGCGCCGCTGCTATGGAGGGCCTCCGGGCAGAGCTTGCTTGAACCAAGGAGCAAGCCAGAAGGAGTGACGCGGCTGCCTTGAAGGTAGCCGAAGAGCTAAAAGCCGAAAAGGCTGCCCACTGCCAAAGCAGGGAGGAGATGGCCGGAATGGCCATGAAGCTGAAGGATGCTACCGACCGCTATGAGGTTCTTGAAAGAGAACGCCGAGCAGAGCAAGAGGACCTGAACAAGGCCACCGCCGAAGCCAAAGATGTCTGTTCTGCAATGAGGGCTATAAAGGAGGAGCTGCGTCAGGCCGGGGACATTGCGGCTGGAAAGCCCTTTCTGCTGCGTAGGAAGTTCACGGATCCGAAGTATGCTCAGTTGAGCTTGTTGTGGGGTGCGGAGGATCCTTATCTGAATTTGGCGGCAAGTGCGGCGGACGCAGTTGTGCACTTCCGAAGTCAAAAGGATCACAAAATGGAAGAGCTTTTTTGGTCTCAATTCCATGGTCCGGAGCGTCCGCTTCCGTTAACCGATCGATTGGCTGAGTGGGCTGAGCTGAATAGGTTGTCCGGACTTGCCATGAAGGATGTCGTGGCTCATCTGTGGCCGGAAAGGCCCAAGCCGAAGAGTTATTTTGGCTTGGTGCAGCAATTCCTTGATGCGGTTCCGGATATCAAGGCGATGAAGCGGTCGGCATGCATAGAGGGTGCACGGATGGCTCTCGCCCATGTCAAAACATGCTGGGTGGAGATGGACGCCACCGTTGTTGCATCTCGGGGTTCGGACAGAAGTCGATTACCCGCCGAGCACTATTTTGAGGAAGTCCTGCAGGGCGCTCGTTTAATAGAGTCGCAGTGCTCAAAAAACGTTATGTTCAAATGACATGTATGATTTGTAAAACCATATTTATAATATAAGGGCTTTTTATACTTGTGCGTTCAAGTATTGAAATATCTCATGTGCGGCCGTTAATGTATATGTATATATAACCTGAAAGATGGCAGTCTTCGGCTTCAGCCCCCACGCACATGGTGCGGGGGTGTTTGCAAAAAAGCGCATTTTCACACTTAATCCAACGTCTTGGTCCTGGGAAGGAGGTGGTAGCGTAGCAAACTAGGCAACTGGACTATAATGCTTTATCACTTTCACTTAGCCATAGGAGTTCGAAGGTGGGGCTACGATATAGCCCCTAGGGGCACCGCGCTCTCCGAATTCGGGGCGCGTGTGTGCCTGACCGGGAAATGGTCCTTCGTCAAAGCGGAGGAATTCTAAAAATTCCGATGGTCGATCGAGTGGTTGACCAGTCTCTCGCTATATCATGATAGTCAGTTTTTGGCTTTCTCTACTAAGGTGCTCGCCCGGCTGAACCGGGGCACAATCGCAGTAGTTCTCCTGGTGTCGCGTTAGCCGATAGAGCGGAACATAAGGCAGCAAAACACAGGAGCCGGGCAAACCCAACATTTGACCAAAGACATGATTCGGAGCTGATGCATATAAGGCCTAACTCGAGACGCCGAACACTCCCTGAGGTATTCGGTCTTTATGATAACGGGCAGAACAATGCCCTAAGCCCCTAGTGTCCAGGTACGCGCTAAAACTTCTGACGCGGCTGATGCCAAAACGCCAGCCTCCTCCTCGGTTATGCTAGGAAATCGGGGGATGTGTATCAACAAGAGACAGTAAAAAAAGGTTTACGCAGGGTCTTAATCTGAAAAGAATCCTTGTAACGGGTCCCTGCTGCACGTCTGCGCCTGTGTCTCTTGTGTTGTATCCTGGACGGATGTAGCATGTTGTTCATCTGTAAAAAGAGAGGAACTTAGTTTGGAAAAAATATCGTGCGGAAAATGTATTTAAAACAGAGTATGATTTAAAAGATGAATAAAATTGACCTTTATTGGTTCTCGTTGTTCATGCGTGCAGCCCCTTGTAAAGGGGTACGTGGCTAGTAAGCCCCTTGTTTATTTATACCGGACTCGTCTAACCGTGTCTGGGGTCTGAATGACCTGTTTTAGGAGCTTTGATCAGCAAAGACGGATTAGTGTGTGGCTGTCAAGGCAGTCTCACGTTCTTCCGCGGTTGAGGAACACTCGACGTTACCTTCTAACGAGATGATGTCGCGTGGACCGGGCATTTTAAGTGTAAGAGACGTGTAATGTGGTATTGCGTTAAAGCAGCCGAAAGCTTCGCGTCCCAGTATCTTGATGGCTACTTTTAAATGGGGCGATATGGAAGATTAGCTTTTCGCGACGGAAGTTGTCAGATGAACCGAACACAACTTCTAGTAGTAAGGAGCCTGTACAATTGGCGCAAGGGCCTGGCGTCACTCCTTTAAAGGAAGTGTTGCTATGCCGAATTTTGGTAGGGTCTATCCCCATCCTACGGATTGTGTCCTGATATAGCAGGTTTATATCACTGCCGCCATCCATTAGGACTTGTGTAAATTGTAGTCCGTCGATTATGGGCTCCAATATCAAAGCAGTCCTTCCTGCGTTTTGAATACTTCTGGAGTAATCCTGATGGTCAAAAGTAATTGGTTTTGACATCCAATTTCGGGACTCCGCTGGGGTGGACCGTGCGGCGCGTACTTTAGTAGGTGCCACACTATTTTCCCTTGTTATCACTTGAAGTGAGTTCACTGTTTTGACTTCTTGTGGGAAAGTCTTCTGTTTTCCGGCGCTCTGCTTGTGGGGTTCGTCGTCGTCTTCGCTTGGTGTGTCGAGCCCCTTGTGTTCGGCGTTAAGTCGGTCGGACTGCTTGAAGACCCAACAATCTCTGTGGGTATGGTTTGCAGGCTTCCTGGGGGTACTATGGATTTGACATATTCTGTCCAAGATTTTATTTAGGTTGGATAGCTCATCACTGTTGTCCTTAAGAGGCAGCTTTTTGTTGTTCGGCCGAGAGCTTTTGAACCCGGCATTGACCGTCGTGTTCTTTGGGCCATTTTTCTTAGTCCGGCACTGGTCTTTTCTGCGTCGTGGCTTCCCATTTCCATCCCTGACCTCGGATGTACTTGGGTCGCTGGTGCTGCATCTTGCCAGCCAGCTATCTTCTCCCGCGCAGAAGCGGGTCATGAGGCTCGTTAGTGCGGCCATTGCCCTTGGCTTTTCCTGGCCGAGGTGTCTGGCGAGCCATTCATCTCGGACGTTATGTTTGAAGGCTGCTAAGGCTTCGGCGTCCGGGCAGTCGACTACTTGGTTCTTTTTGGTGAGGAACCTGTTCCAAAATTTTCGAGCTGACTCTCCGAGTTGTTGGGTTATGTGACTTAAATCGTCTGCATCTTGCTCGAAACGCATCCTCGAGCTCTTCCCAACTTCCAATGGTATTTTCTCGGAGGCTTTTGAGCCAATGCCGAGCTGGCCCTTTGAGCTTGAGGGGTAGGTATTTTATGGCATGGAGATCGTCTCCTCTAGCCATATGTATGTGTAGGATATATTCATCAATCCAGACTCCGGGGTCTCTTGTTCTGTCGTATGCTTCTATGTTTACAGGCTTGAATCCCGCTGGAAATTCATGATCCAGTACCTCATCGGTGAAACATAGTGGGTGTGCGGCGCCCCTGTATTTAGGTGTGCCGTTATTTTCGAACACTCGACGTGTTGTGTTGCTTCCTGGAGCCTTCTTTATTGGCCCATAGATGGATCTGACCGGGCCATCCTTTTTGCAAGGATCCTTATGTGGATCGTGTGCCATCTTGTGTGTGGCGCCGCCTGCTGCTCTTAGCCTGTCATCTGGTCGTCTATCCGACCAGGCGGCCACTTTGTTTTGTGACTATGGGGGCTCTACGGCCTCCTCGTCGAATTCAGGCAACAGCTTGCGCTTCGGGTAGCTATTTGCTTGGTGACTATTGCCGTATTTATCTGCGGTCTTGAGTACTTTGCTCCATCTCATTCTGAGTACGTCTTCCGCTGTTTTGAGCTTCCGCTTCTGCTTCTTCAAACTTCTTGCAGTGGTGACGAGCCTTTTGTGGAGGTTCGTATGCTCCGGTGATGTGTTCGGCGTGAGATCATCTGGACTGTTGTTTTCGCCGGGGATGGGTTGCTCGTCCAATTCATCCTGTTCGGACGGTTGCTTGGTGGCATGTTCGTCGTCCACTAGTTCGCCCTGCTCTATGGCTAGGTCTGTATGAGTGCTGTTGTTCTCGAGGCGGGACTTCGGGCGGTGCTTGCGTCGCCGTTTTGGCTATTTTTCGGGGGAATTATCCTTCGCCGCGTTCTGTTGTTCCTCGTTATCGCTTCCTTTTGGTGTATCCACCATGTATACATCGTGAGTTGATGTGGCTTTCCAGTGCCCTGTGGGCGTTGGTTCTTGGTCGTCTCCGGCATCGTCGTCCATACCGTCGATGTCTTCGGAGTCGAAGTCTAGCATGTCGGTTAGGTCGTCGACAGTGGCTACAAAGTGGGTGGTGGGTGGGCTTTGAATTTCTTCGTCGTCCACATCCCAACCGTCCTGATCGTAGTCCGGCCAGGGCTCTCCTGATAACGAGAGATATTTTAGCGAATTCAGGATGTTGCCAAAGGGCGAGTGCTGAAAGATGTCCAAAGGGGTGAACTCCATGATCGGCGCCCAATCGGATTCTATTGGTAGGGGCGCGGGAGGTTCGGAGTCCGGCGAGGAGTCCGGCAGCTCGGAGTCACGAGCTTCACAAGGGACAAGGTCGGTATTCGGCTCCATCGTCGTAGATGTAGCAGCCCCCGAGGCGGTGTCTAGCCACCCATCCTTGATCTGCGCAGTCGGCTCTGGATTAAGGGTCGGAGCGGACTCTCGTGCGGCCTCCAGGGCACTGTCCGGCAGCAGAGCTAAATCATGCCCATCGAGACAGTGCGGCGTGCTCGGCTATGGCTCGAATCCGTCGAAGATCAAGTCTCCGCGGATGTCAGCCGTGAAGTTCAAACTTCCAAATCTGACCTGATGGCCAGTGGCGTAGCTTTCAATCTGCTCCAGATGGCCAAGCGAATTGGCCCGCAGTACAAAGCCGCCGAATACGAAGATCTGTCCGGGGAGAAAAGTCTCACCCTGGACCGTGTCGTTGTTGATGATCGAAGGAGCCATCGGGCCTATATGCGACGGCACAGAGGAACTCTCAATGAAAGCACCAATATCGGTGTCAAAACCGGCGGATCTCGGGTAGGGGGTCCCGAACTGTGCGTCTAGGCGGATGGTAACAGGAGACGAGGGACACGATGTTTTTACCCAGGTTCGGGCCCTCTAGATGGAGGTAAAACCCTACTCCTGCTTGATTGATATTGATGATATGGGTAGTACAAGAGTGGATCTACCACGAGAAGCTAGCCTATGGTATGATTGTTGTTTGTCCTATGGACTAAAACCCTCCGGTTTATATGGACTCCGGAGAGGGCTAGGGTTACACAGAGTCGGTTACAATGGTATGAGATCTACATATCCGTATTGCCAAGCTTGCCTTCCACGCCAAGGAAAGTCCCATCCGGACACGGGACGAAGTCTTCAATCTTGTATCTTCATAGTCTTGGAGTCTGGCCAATGATGATAGTTCGGCTATCCGGACACCCCCTAGTCCAGGACTCCCTCAGGGTGCGTATAATCCATGGACTCAACATTAGTCAAAAGAACTCATGTACTTATTGCAAAAATCTAGAAGTCATCAAAAACAAAGTACTATGCGCATGCTCCTAGGGGGATAGATTGGTAGGAAAAGACCATCGCTCGTCCCCGACCGCCACTCATAAGGAAGACAATCCATAAATAAAATTGTGCTCCAACTTCATCACAAAGCGGTTCACCATACGTGCATGCTATGGCAATCACAAACCTCAACACAAGTATTTTTCATAATCACCTCAACTAGCATGACTTTAATAACACTACCTCCATATCTCAAACAATTATCAAGCATCAAATTGATCATAGCATCCCATTCACTTTCTATGATAGTTTTTATTATACCCAACTTGGATGCTCATCATTGTAGGACCAAATTTGTAACCATAGAAAATACCATGCAGTTCTAAAAGACTCTCAAAAAGATATAAGTGAAGCATGAGAGACTAGCAATTTCTTCAAAATTAAGCCACCACCGTGCTCTAAAAGATATAAGTGAAGCACTAGAGCAAAAACTATCAAGCTCAAAAGATATAAGTGAAGCACATAGAGTATTCTAGCAAATTCTAATCAAGTAGGCTTCTCCCAAAAGGTGTGTACAGCAAGGATGATTGTGGTAAACTAAAAGGCAAAGACTAATATAATACACGACGCTCCAAGCAAAACACATATCATGTGGCGAATAAAAATATAGCTCCAATAAAGTTACCAATGAACAAAGACGAAAGAGGGGATGCCTTCCCGGGGCATCCTCAAGCTTAGGCTTTTGGCTATCCCTGAATATCTTGGGGTGCCATGGGCATCCCCAAGCTTAGGCTCTTGCCACTCCTTATTCCATAGTCCATAATAGCTTTACCCAAAACTAAACTTCACAACACAAAACTCAACAGGAAATCTTATAAGCTCCATTAGTGAAAGAAAACAAAACCACCACATAAGGTACTGTAATGAACTCATTCTTTATTTATTTTGGTGTTAAACCTACTGTATTCCAACTTCTCTATGGTTTATAAACTATTTTACTAACCATAGATGCATCAAAATAAGCAAACAACACACGAAAAACAGAATCTGTCAAAACCAGAACAGTCTGTAGCAATCTGTAACTAACGCAAACTTATGGAACTTTAAAAATCCTACAAAAATAGGAAGTCCTGGATAATTTGTCTATTGATCAGCAGCAAAAATAATCAAGCAAAAGAACGTTTCTGTGATTTAACAAAACTAAATTCGTGCGTGCAAAGTTTCTGTTTTTTCAGCAGAATCAAATCAACTATCATCATAGGTTATCCTATAGGTTCTACTTGGCACAAACACTAATTAAAAGATAAAAACACATCTAAACAGAAGTTAGATGCAAGATTTATTACTAAACAGGAACAAAAACAAAAAACACAAAGAAAATTGGGTTGCCTCCCAACTAGCGCTATCGTTTAACGCCCCTAGCTAGGCATAAAAGCAAAGATAGATCTAAGTAGTGCCATCTTTGGCACTAAATTCATAAGTAGCTCGCATGATAGATTCATAAGGTAATTTGACTTTCTTGCTTGGAAAGTGCTCCATGCCTTTCTTTAGTGGAAACTGGAATCTAATATTCCCTTCCTTCATATCAATAATCGCGCCAATCGTTCTAAGGAAAGGTCTACCAAGAATAATAGGGCAAGAAATATTGCAATCTATATCAAGAACGATAAAATCTACGGGCACCAAATTTCTATTTGCAACAATGAGAACATCATTGATCCTTCCCATTGGCTTTTTAATGGTGGAATCTGCAAGTTGCAAATTTAAAGAGCAATCATCAAGATCATGGAAACCTAGAATATCACATAAAGTTTTCGGAATCGTGGAAACACTAGCACCCAAATCACACAAAGCAAAACACTCATGATCTTTAATTCTAATCTTTATAGTAGATTCCCACTCATCATTAAGTTTTCTAGGTATAGAAACTTCCAAATTAAGTTTTTCATCATAAGATTGCATCAAGGCATCAACGATATGTTTGGTAAAAGCTTTATTTTGACTATAAGCATGAGGAGAATTAACAACGGATTGCAACAAGGAAATACAACCTTCTAAATAACAATTATCATAATCAAATTCCTTGAAATCCGAGATAGTGGGTTCAATACTATTTAAAGTCATGACCTCTCCAATCCCACTTTTACCAAATTTAGCATCAAGATCTGAAAACTCTGAATTCTTGGGACGCCTTCTAGGTAAAGTTGACTCATCTTCAGTCCCATAATTATCATTATTCATATTGCAAAACAAAGATCTAATAGGAGACACATCAATAACTTTAAGATCCTCATCATTATTTTCATGGAAACTAGAAGAACACGCCTTTACAAAGCAATCTTTTTTAGCACGCAATCTAGCGGTTCTTTCTTTGCACTCATCAATGGAAATTCTCATGGCTTTGAGAGACTCATTGATAACATGCTTAGAGGAAGAAGATCTAAGTTTAAGAGACTCAACATCAAGTGAAAGTCTATCAACGTTCCTAGCCAAATCATCAACTTTGAGCAATTTTTCTTCAAGCAAAGCATTAAAATTCTTTTGAGAAATCATAAATTCTTTCACACTATTCTCAAAATCAGAGGGAATCTTATTAAAATTACCATAAGAATTATTGTAGGAATTTCCATAATTATTAGAGGAATTACTAGGGAACGGTCTAGCATTAAAGTTTCCTCTATAAGCATTGTTTCCAAAACTATTCCTACCAACAAAATTCACATCCATAGATTCATTATTATTCTCAATCAAAGTAGACAAAGGCATATCATTGGGATCAAGAGGAGTATTCTTAGTAGCAAACAATTTCATAAGTTCATCCATCTTTCCACTCAAAACATTGATTTCTTCTATAGCATGCACTTTTTTACTAGAAGATCTTTCGGTGTGCCATTGAGAATAATTAGCCATAATATTATCAAGAAGTTTTGTAGCATCTACTAATGTGATTTCCATAAACGTGCCTCCCGCGGCCGAATCTAAGAGATTTCTAGAAGCAAAGTTCAAACCGGCATAAAAATTTTGTATCATCATCCATAAATTCAAACCATGAGTAGGGCAATTGCGAATCATCAATTTCATTCTTTCCCAAGATTGGGAAACATGCTCATGATCAAGTTGTTTAAAATTCATAATATCGTTCCTAAGAGTGATAATCTTAGCGGGAGGAAAATACTTAGAGATAAAAGCATCTTTGCACTTGTTCCAAGAATCAATACTATTTTTAGGCAAAGATGAAAACCAAACTTTAGCACCATCTCTAAGTGAAAACGGAAATAACTTCAATTTAACAATATCGTTATCCGTATCTTTCTTCTTTTGCATATCACACAAATCAACAAAGTTGTTTAGATGAGTAGCGGCATCTTCACTAGGAAGGCCGGCGAATTGATCTTTCATAACAAGATTCAGCAAAGCAGTGTTGATTTCACAAGACTCAACATCATTAAGAGGACCAATCGGAGTACTAAGGAAATCATTATTATTGGTATTCAAGAAATCACACAATTTGGTATTATCTTGTGCCATGGAAACAAGTAATCTAACACACAAACAAATAGAAGAAGGCAAGCGAAAAAGAGAGGAGAAGATTGGGAAAGAGAGGGCAAATAAAACGGCAAGGGTGAAGTGGGGGAGAGGAAAATGAGAGGCAAATGGCAAATAATGTAAATGCGAGGGAGATGAGTTTGTGATGGGTACTTGGTATGTCTTGACTTGAGCGAAGACCTCCCCGGCAACGGCGTCAGAAATCCTTCTTGCTAAGTCTTGAGCTTGTGTTGGTTTTCCTTGAAGTGGAAAGGGTGATGCAGCAATAGTAGCGTAAGTATTTCCCTCAGTTTTTGAGAACCAAGGTATCATTCCAGTAGGAGGCTCCTCAAAAGTCCCACGCACCTACACAAACAAACAACGAACTCGCAACCAACGCAATAAAGGGGTTGTCAATCCCTTCACAGCCACTTGCGAAAGTGAGATCTGATAGAGATAATATGATAAGATAAATATATTTTTGGTATTTGATAATATAGATGCAAAAAGTAAAGATGCAAATAAAAGTAGATTGGAAGCAAATATGATAAGAGATAGACCCGGGGGCCATAGGTTTCACTAGAGGATTCTCTCAAGATAGCATAAGTATTACAGTGGGTGAACAAATTATTGTCGAGCAATTGATAGAAAAGCGAATAATTATGAGATTATCTAGGCATGATCATGTATAGAGGCATCATGTCCTTGACAAGTAGATCGACTCCTGCCTGCATCTACTGCTATTACTCCACACATCGACCGACTCCTGCCTGCATCTAGAGTATTAAGTTCATAAGAACAGAGTAACGCCTTAAGCAAGATGACATGATGTAGAGGGATAAACTCATGCAATATGATATAAACCCCATCTTTTTATCCTTGATGGCAACAATACAATACGTGCCTTGCAACCCCTGCTGTCACTGGGTAAGGACACCGCAAGATTGAACCCAAAGCTAAGCACTTCTCCCATGGCAAGAAAGGTCAATCTAGTAGGCCAAACCAAACTAATAATTCCAAGAGACTTGCAAAGATAACTCAATCATACATAAAAGAATTCAGAGGAGATTCAAATATTTCTCATAGATAAACTTGATCATAAACCCACAATTCATTGGATCTCGACAAACACACCGCAAAACGAGTTTACATCGAATAGATCTCCACAAGAGAGGGGGGAACATTGTATTGAGATCCAAAAGGAGAGAAGAAGTCATCTAGCTAATAACTATGGACCCGAAGGTCTATGGTAAACTATTCACAACTCATCGGAGGGGCTATGGTGTTGATGTAGAAGCCCTCTGTGGTCGATCCCCCCTCCGGCAGAGCGCCGGCGAAGGCTCCAAGATGGGATCTCGCGGATACTGAAGGTTACGGCGGTGGAAATTGTGTTTCGTTGGCTCCCTGGATGTTTTTGGGGTACGTAGGCTTATATAGGAGGAAGAAGTACGTCGGTGGCCGCCCGAGGGGCCCACGAGATAGGGGGCACGCCCTGTAGGGGGGGCGCGCCCTACCCTCTCGTGACCGCCTCGGCTGCTTCTTGACTTGCACTCCAAGTCCTCTGGATGACGTTCGTTCCAAAAATTACGCTCCCGAAGGTTTCATTCCGTTTGGACTCCGTTTGATATTCCTTTTCTTCGAAATACTGAAATAGGCAAAAAAACAATACGGGCTGGGCCTCCAGTTAGTAGGTTAGTCCCAAAAATGATATAAATGTGTAAAATAAAGCCCATAAACATCCAAAAGGAGTAATATAATAGCATGGAACAATCAAAAATTATAGATACGCTGGAGACGTATCAATCATGTTTTGTAAAAGTTATTGGCAACTGGCAGGAGCCATATGGTTGTCGCTTTATTGTATGAAAAGCAATCGCCATGTAATTGCTTTACTTTATCACTAAGCGGTAGCGATAGTCGTAGAAGAAATAGTTGGTGAGACGACAACGATGCTTCGATGAAGATCAATGTGTCAAGCCAGTGACGATGGTGATCATGACGGTGCTTTGGAGATGGAGATCAAAGGCACAAGATGGTGATGGCCATATCATGTCACATATTTTGATTACATGTGATGTTTATCTTTTATGCTTCTTATTTTGCTTAGTTCGGCAGTAGCATTATAAGATGATCCCTTACTAAATTTTAAGGTATAAGTGTTCTCCCTGAGTATGCACCATTGCTACAGTTCGTCGTGCCGAGACACCGCGTGATGATCGGGTGTGATAAGCTCTACGTTCACATACAACGGGTGCAAGCTAGTTTTGCACACGCAGAATACTCAGGTTAAACTTGACGAGCCTAGCATATGCAGATATGGCCTCAGAACACTGAGACCGAAAGGTCGAGCGTGAATCATATAGTAGATATGATCAACATAGTGATGTTCACCATTGAAAACTACTCCATCTCACGTGATGATCGGACATGGTTTAGTTGATTTGGATCACGTGATCATTTAGATGACTAGAGGGATATCTATCTAAGTGGGAGTTCTTAAGTAATATGATTAATTGAACTTTAATTTATCATGAACTTAGTCCTGATAGTGTTTTACAAATTATGTTATAAATCAATAGGTCGCGTTATAGTTTCCCTATATTTTTATATGTTCCTAGAGAATACTAAATTGAAAGATGATAGTAGCAATGATGCGGACTGGTTCCTTGATCTGAGGTTTATCCTCATTGCTGCACAGAAGAATTATGTCCTTGATGCACCACTAGGTGACAGACCTATTGCAGGAGCAGACGCAGATGTTAAGAACGTTTGGCTAGCTCAATATGATGACTATGTGATAGTTTAGTGCACCATATTTTACAGCTCAAAACCTGGACTTCAAAAACGTTTTGAATGCCACGGATCATATGAGATGTTCTAAGAGTTGAAATTGGTATTTCAAACTCATGCCCGTGTCAAGAGGTATGAGACCTCAGACAAGTACTTTACCTAAAAGATGGAGGACAATTGCTCAGCTAGTGAGCATGTACTCAGAATGTTTGGATACTACAATTGCTTGAATCAAGTGGGAGTTAATCTTCCAGATAAGATAGTGATTGACAGAGTTCTCTAGTCACCATCACCAAGTTGCTGGAACTTCGTGATGAACTATAGTATGCAAGGGATGATGAAAACGATTCTCGAGCTCTTCGTGATGCTGAAATTGACGAAGGTAGAAATCAAGAAAAAGCATCAAGTGTTGATGATTAGACAAGACCAGTAGTTTCAAGAAAAGTGAAAAGGGAAAGAAAGGGAACTTCAAGAAGAATGGCAAGCAAGTTGTTACTCCCGTGAAGAAACCTAAAGCTGGACCTAAGCCTGAAACTGAATGCTTCTACTACAAAAGAAATGGTCACTGGAAGCGGATATACCCCAAAAATTTGGTGGAGAAGAGAGATGGCAAAGTGAACTAAGGTATATTTGATATACAGGTTATTGATGTGTACCTTACTAGTGTTTATAGTAGCCCCTGGATATTTGATACTTGTTCGGTTGCTAAGATTAGTAACTCGAAATAGGAGTTACAGAATAAACAGAGACTAGTTGAGGGTGAAGTGACGTGTGTTGGAAGTGGTTCCAAGATTGATATGATCATCATCGCACTCTCCCTATACTTTCGAGATTAGTGCTGAACCTAAATAAATGTTATTTGGTGTTTGCTTTGAGCATAAATATAATTACATCATGTTTATTGCAATACGATTATTCATCTAAGATAGAGAATAAATTGTTATTCTGTTTACATGAATAAAACCTTCCTTGGTCATACACCCAATGTTGATGGTTTATTGAATCTTGATCATAGTGATACACATATTCATAATATTGTTGCCAAAATATGCAAAGTTGATAATGATAGTGCAACATATTTGTGGCACTGCCGTTTGGGTCATATCGGTGTAAAGCGCATGAAGAAACTCCATAAAGATGGACTTTTGATATCACTTGATTGTGAATCATTTGATGCTTGCAAACCGTACCTTATGGGCAAGATGACTAAAACTCCGTTCTCCGGAACATGGAACGAGCTAGTGACTTATTGGAAATAATACATACCGATGTATGTGGTCCAATGAGTATTGATGCTCGTGGTGGGTATCATTATTTTCTTACCTTCACAGATGATTTGAGCAGATATGGTTATATCTACTTAATGAAGCATAAGTCTGAAACATTTGAAAAGTTCAAAGAATTTCAGAGTGAAGTGGAAAATCACCGTAACAAGAAAATAAAGTTTCTACGATCTGATCGTGGAGGAGAATATTTGAGTTACGAGTTTGGCCTTCATTTAAAACAACCTGGAATAGTTTCACAACTCACGCCACATGGAACACCACAACGTAATGGTGTGTCCGAATGTCGTAACCACAGTTTATTGGATATGGTGCAATCTATGATGTCTCTTATCGATTTACCACTATCATTTTGGGGTTATGCATTAGAGCCAGCTACATTCACGTTAAACAGGGCACCATCAAAATCCGCTGAGACAACACCTTTTGAACTGTGGTTTGGCAAGAAACCAAAGTTTTCATTTCTTAAAGTTTGGGGCTGCGATGCTTATGTGAAAAAACTTTAACCTGATAAGCTCGAACCCAAATCAGAGAAGTGCATCTTCATAGGATACCCAAAGGAAACAGTTGGGTACGCCTTCTATCACAGATCTGAAGGCAAGATATTCGTTGCTCAGAATGGATCCTTTCTAGAGAAGGACTTTCTCTCGAAAGAAGTGAGTGGGAGGAAAGTAGAGCTTGATGAGGTAATTGTACCTTCTCCCGAATTGGAAAGTAGTTCATCGCAGAAATCATTTCCAGTGATTCCTACAGCAATTAGTGAGGAAGCTAATGATGATGATCACGAAACTTCAGATCAAGTTACTACAAAATCTCGTAGGTCTTTCAGAGTACGGTCCGCACCAGAGTGGCACGGTAATCCTATTTTGGAAGTCATGTTACTAGACCATGATGAACCTACGAACTATGAGGAAGAAATGATGAGCCCAGATTCAATGTATGGGCTCAATGAAATCTGAGATGGGATCAATGTATGAGAACAAAGTATGGACTTTGGTGGACTTGCTCGATGATCGGCAAGCCATAGAAAATAAATGGATATTTAAGAAGAAGACCGACGCAGACGGTAATGTTACTGTTTACAAAGCTCGACTTGCTGCGAAAGGTTTTCGACAAGTTCAAGGAGTTAACTACGATGAGACATTCTCACCCGTAGCGATGCTTAAGTCTATCCAAATCATGTTAGCAATTGCTGCACTTTCGGCAAGCTCCAGCGGTCCATTTATGGACTGGTGCAAGCCTCTCGGAGTTGGAATAAACACTTTGATAGTGTGATCAAAGCATATGGTTTTATACAGACTTTTGGAGAAGCCTGTATTTACAAGAAAGTGAGTGGGAGCACTACAGCCTTTCTGATAAATATATGTGAATGACATATTGTTAATCGAAAAAGATGTAGAATTTTCTGGAAAGCATAAAGGAGAGTTTGAAAGGAGTTTCAAAGAAAGACCTCGGTGAAGCTGCTTACATATTGGACATCAAGATCTACAAAGATAGATCAAGATGCTTGATAAGATTTTTTTCAATGAGTATATACCTTGACAAGTTTTTGAAAGAGTTCAAAATGGATCAGTCAAAGAAGGAGTTCTTGTCTGTATTACAAGGTGTAAAATTGAGTAAGACTCAAAGCCCGACCACGGCATAATATAGAAAGAGAATGAAAGTCATTCCCTATGCTTCAGTCATAGGTTCTAAAGTATGCTATGTTGTGTACCAGACCTATTGTCTACCTTTCCATGAGTTTGGCAAGGGGGTACAATAGTGATCTAGAAGTAGATCACTGGACAACGGTCCAAATTATCCTTAGTGAGGACTAAGGAAATGTTTCTCGGTTATGGGGGTGATAAAAAGTTCGTCATAAAGAGTTACGTTGATGCAAGCTTTTACACCGATCCAGATGACTCTAAGTCTCAATCTGAATATGTATTAAAAGTGGGAGTAATTATCTAGAGTAGCTCCAAGCAGAGCATTGTAGACATAGAATATTTGCAAAATACATACGGCTCTGAATGTGTCAGACCCTTTGACTAAACATCTCTCACGAGCAAAACATGATCACACCTTAGTACTCTTTGAGTGTTAATCACATAGCGATGTGAACTAGATTATTGACTCTAGTAAACACTTTGGTTGTTGGTCTCATGGCGATGTGAACTATGGGTGTTAATCACATACAGATGTGAACTATTGATTTTAAATCACATGGCAATGTGAACTAGATTATTGACTCTAGTGCAAGTGGGAGAATGAAGGAAATATGCCCTAGAGGCAATAATAAAGTTATTATTTATTTCCTTAATTCATGATAAATGTTTCTTATTCATGCTAGAATTGTATTAACCGGAAACATAGTATATGTGTGAATACATAGACAAAACTTATAGTCCCTAGTATGCCTCTACTTCACTAGCTCGTTAATCAAAGATGGTTATGTTTCTCAACCATAGACATGTGTTGTCATTTGATGAATGGAATCACATCATTTGGAGAATGATGTGATGGACAAGACCCATCTGTTAGCTTAGCATTATGATTGTTTCAGTTTCATTGCTACTACTCTCTTCATGATTTATACATGTTCCTCAGACTATGAGATTATGCAACTCCCGAATACCGGAGGAACACTTTGTGTGCTACCAAACATCACAACGTTAAAGGGTGATTATAAAGGTGCTCTATAGGTGTCTCTGAAGGTGTTTGTTGGTTTGGCATAGATCGAGATTAGGATTTGTCACTCCGTGTTTTGGAGAGGTATCTCTGGGCCCTCTCGGTAATACTCATCACTATAAGCCTTGCAAGCATTGTGACTAATGAGTTAGTTGCGGGATGAAGTATTACGGAACGAGTAAAGAGACTTGCCGGTAATGAGATTGAACTAGGTATGATGATACCGACGATCGAATCTCGGGCAAGTAACATACCGATGACAAAGGGAACAACGTATGTTGTTATGCAGTTTGACCGATAAAGATCCTCAAAGAATATGTAGGAACCAATATGAGCATCCAGGTTCTGCTATTGGTTATTGACCAGAGACGTGTCTCGGTCATTTCTACATAGTTCTCAAACCCGTAGGGTCCTCACGCTTAACGTTCGATGACGATTTGTATTATGAGTTATGTGATTTGATGATCGAAGTTTTTTCGGAGTCCTGGATGAGATCAAGGACGTGACGAGGAGTCTCCAAATGGTTGAGATGTAAAGATCGATATATTGGAAGGCTATATTCGGACATCAGAAAGGTTCTGAGCGATTCGGGTATTTTTTGGAGTACCCTAGAGTTACGGGAATTCATATTGGGCCTTAATGGGCCATACGAGAAAGGAGAGAAAGGCCTCATGAGTGGTCGCGCCCCTTCCCCATGCACTGGTCTGAATTGGACTAGGGAAGGGGGCCGACCCCTTCATTCCTTCTCCTTCTCCCTTCCCCTTTTCTTATTCCATGTGCGAGGTGGAATCCTACTAGGACTAGGGAGTCCTAGTAGGACTCCACACTTTGGGCGCGCCCTATGAGGGCCGGCCTCCTCCTCCCTCCATCCTTTATATACGTGGCCAGGGGGCACCTCATAGACACACAAGTTGACATTGTTTAGCCATGTGCGGTGCCCCCCTCCACAGTTACACACCTCAGTCATATCGTCATAGTGCTTAGGCGAAGCCCTGCGCTGGTAACTTCATCATCACCGTCACCACGCCGTAGTGCTGACGAAACTCTCCCTCGGCCTCAACTGGATCAAGAGTACGAGGGACGTCCTCGAGCTGAAAATGTGCGGAACTCGGAGGTGCCGTGCGTTCGGTGCTTGGATCGTTTGGATCGCGAAGACGTTCGACTACATCAACCGCGTTAACTAAACGCTTCCGCTTTCGATCTACGAGGGTACATGGGCACACTCTCCCCTCTTGTTGCTATCCATCACCTAGATAGATCTTGCGTGATCATAGGAATTTTTTTGAAATTACCGTGTTCCCCAACAAGTACACCTTGGTATGCTGACTATGCTAATTATATTGTTGCTAAATACATACCACCTAGTTTCACATACCAACAAAAGAAAAAAATTCTTCTGTGACTTAAGACATTACTTTTGGGATGACCCACATCTTTATAAACAAGGAGTAGATGATATTATTATTAGGTGTTGCGTACCTGAGCATGAACAGGAACAAATCCTACAGAAATGTCACTCTGAAGCTTATGGAGGACATCAAGCGGGAGATAGAACCGCTCATAAGGTACTGCAATCTGGTTTTTATTGGCCCACTCTCTTCAAGGATGCCCGTAAGTTTGTCTCGTCTTGTGATGAATGCCAAAGAATAGGTAATATCAGTAAGCGTCAAGAAATGCCGATGAATTATTCACTTGCTGTTGAACCATTTGATGTTTGGGGATTTGATTTCATGGGACCTTTTCCTTCCACTAACGGGTATACACATATTTTGGTTGTTGTTGATTATGTTACTAAGTGGGTAGAAGCTATTCCAACCGGTAGTGCTGATCACAACACCTCCATTAAAATGCTTAAGGAAGTCATTTTCCCAAGGTTTGGAGTCCCTAGATATTAAATGACTGCTGGTGGTTCACACTTTATTCATGGTGCTTTCCGCAAAATGCTTGCTAAGTATGATGTTAACCATAGAATTGCATCACCTTATCATCACGAGTCTAGTGGTCAAGTTGAACTTAGCAATAGAGAAATAAAACTAATCTTACAAAAGACTGTCAATAGGTCCCAGAAGAATTGGTGTAAGAAATTAGATGATGCACTTTGGGCTTATAGAACAGCTTATAAAAACCCTATGGGTATGTCTCCATATAAAATGGTTTATAGAAAAGCTTGTCATTTGCCTCTTGAGTTAGAACATAAAGCATATTGGGAAATTAAAGAACTCAATTATGATTTCAAACTTGCTGGTGAAAAGAGGTTATTTGGTATTAGCTCATTAGATGAATGGAGAACCCAGGCTTATGAAAATGCAAAGCTATTCAAAGAAAAAAATTCAAAGATGGCATGACAAAAGAATCCAAAAGCGTGAGTTCAAAGTTGGAGAATATGTTCTTTTGTACAACTCTCGTTTCAGATTCTTTGCAGGAAAACTCCTCTCCAAATGGGAAGTACCCTATGTCGTCGAGGAGGTCTATCGATCCAGAGCCATCAAAATAAATAAGGCCGAAGGTACTAACCCGAAGATTGTCAAAGCGCAACAAATAAAACACTATATCTCAGGTACGCCCATTAATGTTGAAAGCAATATTATCCAAACTTTGACACCAGAAGAACACATAAAGGAAACCTTCCGGAACACTCTAGAATCATGAAAAAAGGGAGGTAAGTGATAGGTAAGTAAACGGACTCCGAAAAATCCGCAAAAATATTTTTTTGTCACTTTTGGAATATTTAAAAAAATAGGAAAATAAGAAACTTCCAGGAAAGTGACCCTGGTGGGAACGATACACCAGGGCGCGCCTGTCATACTTTTTGAACTCCGTTTTTCTTCCGTTCTGCTTGTTCCCCAAGATAAAAAATCTTTATATACCTCCCGAACCTGTTGACCTCTGTATCACGGAGAAATCTCCTGTTTTCTTTTCTTATTGTTCTCTGTCAGATCCAATCCATCATGGCTGCTTCAAGCTCCTCCAAGGACAAGTTCTTCAATAACGTCATCAACCCATATCTGCCGGAGGTGATGTAGCACCCTCAAGCTATCCAGATGCGCGATGGGGTGCTGCACATCCGTGATGTGCAAGGACCCAAGGGGACTGGATCCGTGGAGGCCAGGCTTGAAGCTAGCGAGCAGGACATCTTCAAGTGTAAGGGGATGGTGGAACATGGACTCAATGCCAATCAGCTCATGATCGCAGACTACACCCATCATCTCAAGGTGGATGGCAAGACCATAAAGGACATCATCTTCTCCCTCAACGAGCAAATCACCTTCCTCCATAGCCAGATTCACGGCCTTCAAAGCCAAGTCTTTGAATATGAGGCGAGGTTTAAAGGTATGAGTTTTGCTGCTAGTTGCAGGATCTGAGAGACTCACTCTTCCTCTTATTTTGGTGAGCCTTTCCCATGGAAACCCGAGGACAAGGAAGCTTCTACTTCATCACCACCACCTTCTTCTTCACCACCAAAAGAAAATTGAGTAACGGGTATGGGCACTCCCTTGGCTTTCGCCAAGCTTGGGGGAGGTGCCCCGGTATCGTATCTGTTGGGTTTCGTAGTAATTACAAAAAATTTCCTATGCACACGCAAGATCATGTGATGCATAGCAACGAGGTGGAGAGTGTTGTCTACGTACCCAACGCAGACCGACTGCGGAAGCGATGACACGATGTAGAGGAAGTAGTCGTACGTCTTCACGATCCAACCGATCAAGCACCGAAACTACGGCACCTCCGAGTTCGAGCACACGTTCAGCTCGATGACGATCCCCGGACTCCGATCCAGCAAAGTGTCGGGGAAGAGTTCCGTCAGCACGACGGCGTGGTGACGATCTTGATGAACTACAGCAGCAGGGCTTCGCCTAAACTCCGCTACAGTATTATCGAGGAATATGGTGGCAGGGGGCACCGCACACGGCTAAGGAACAGATCACGTGGATCAACTTGTGTGTCCTAGGGTGCTCCCCTGCACCCGTATATAAACGATCCAAGGGGGAGGGTGCGGCCGGCCTAGAGGAGGCGCGTAGGAGGAGTCCTACTCCTACCGGGAGTAGGACTCCCCTCCCGTTCCTTGTCCAACTAGGAGAGGTGGAGGGAAAGAAGGAAAGGGGGGGCGCCGCCCCTCCCTCCTTGTCCAATTCGGACTAGGGGGAGAGGGGGCGCGCGGCCTGCCCTGGCAGCCCCTTCCTCTTCTCCACATTAGGCCCATAAGGCCCATTAACCCCCCGGGGGGTTCCGGTAACCCCCCGGTGTTCCCGTTTTATCCGATACTCTTCCGGAACCCTTCCGGTGTCCGAATATAGTCATCCAATATATCAATCTTTACGTCTCGACCATTTCGAGACTCCTCATCATGTCCGTGATCACATCCGGGACTCCGAACAACCTTCGGTACATCAAAATGCATAAACTCATAATGTAACTGTCATCGTAACCTTACGCGTGCGGACCCTACGGGTTCGAGAACAATGTAGACATGACGGAGATATGTCTCCGGTCAATAACCAATAGCGGGACCTGGATGCCCATATTGGCTCCTACATATTCTACGAAGATCTTTATCGGTCAGACCGCATAACAACATACGTTGTTCCCTTTGTCATCGGTATGTTACTTGCCTGAGATTCGATCGTCGGTATCCAATACCTAGTTCAATCTCGTTACCGGCAAGTCTCTTTACTCGTTCCGTAATACATCATCTTGCAACTAACTCATTAGTTGCAATGCTTGCAAGGCTTATGTGATGTGCATTACCGAGAGGGCCCAGAGATACCTCTCCGACAATCGGAGTGACAAATCCTAATCTCGAAATACGCCAACCCAACATCTACCTTTGGAGACACCTGTAATGCTCCTTTATAATCACCCAGTTACGTTGTGACGTTTGGTAGCACCCAAAGTGTTCCTCCGGCAAACGGGAGTTGCATAATCTCATAGTCATAGGAACATGTATAAGTCATGAAGAAAGCAATAGCAACATACTAAACGATCGGGTGCTAAGCTAATGGAATGGGTCATGTCAATCAGATCATTCTACTAATGATGTGACCTCGTTAATCAAATAACAACTCATTGTTCATGGTCAGGAAACATAACCATCTTTGATTAACGAGCTAGTCAAGTAGAGGCATACTAGTGACACTTTGTTTGTCTATGTATTCACACATGTATTATGTTTCCGGTTAATACAATTCTAGCATGAATAATAAACATTTATCATGATTATAAGGAAATAAATAATAACTTTATTATTGCCTCTAGGGCATATTTCCTTCAGTCTCCCACTTGCACTAGAGTCAATAATCTAGATTACACTGTAATGATTCTAACACCCATGGAGCCTTGGTGCTGATCATGTTTTGCTCGTGGAAGAGGCTTAGTCAACGGGTCTGCAACATTCAGATCCGTATGTATCTTGCAAATCTCTATGTCTCCCACCTGGACTAGATCCCGGATGGAGTTGAAGCGTCTCTTGATGTGTTTGGTCCTTTTGTGAAATCTGGATTCCTTTGCCAAGGCAATTGCACCAGTATTGTCACAAAAGATTTTCATTGGACCCGATGCATTAGGTATGACACCTAGATCGGATATGAACTCCTTCATCCAGACTCCTTCGTTTGCTGCTTCCGAAGCAGCTATGTACTCCGCTTCACATGTAGATCCCGCTACGACGCTTTGTTTAGAACTGCACCAACTGACAGCTCCACCGTTTAATGTAAACACGTATCCGGTTTGCGATTTAGAATCGTCCGGATCAGTGTCAAAGCTTGCATCAACGTAACCTTTTACGGTGAGCTCTTTGTCACCTCCATATACGAGAAACATATCCTTAGTCCTTTTCAGGTATTTCAGGATGTTCTTGACCGCTGTCCAGTGATCCACTCCTGGATTACTTTGGTACCTCCCTGCTAAACTTATAGCAAGGCACACATCAGGTCTGGTACACAGCATTGCATACATGATAGATCCTATGGCTGATGCATAGGGAACATCTTTCATATTCTCTCTATCTTCTGCAGTGGTCGGGCATTGAGTCTTACTCAACTTCACACCTTGTAACACAGGCAAGAACCCTTTCTTTGCTTGATCCATTTTGAACTTTTTCAAAATTTTGTCAAGGTATGTGCTTTGTGAAAGTCCAATTAAGCGTCTTGATCTATCTCTATAGATCTTAATGCCTAATATGTAAGCAGCTTCACCGAGGTCTTTCATTGAAAAACTTTTATTCAAGTATCCCTTTATGCTATCCAGAAATTCTATATCATTTCCAATCAACAATATGTCATCCACATATAATATCAGAAATGCTACAGAGCTCCCACTCACTTTCTTGTAAATACAGGCTTCTCCGAAAGTCTGTATAAAACCAAATGCTTTGATCACACTATCAAAACGTTTATTCCAACTCCGAGAGGCTTGCACCAGTCCATAAATGGATCGCTGGAGCTTGCACACTTTGTTAGCTCCCTTTGGATCGACAAAACCTTCCGGTTGCATCATATACAACTCTTCTTCCAGAAATCCATTCAGGAATGCAGTTTTGACATCCATCTGCCAAATTTCATAATCATAAAATGCGGCAATCGCTAACATGATTCGGACGGACTTAAGCATCGCTACGGGTGAGAAGGTCTCATCGTAGTCAATCCCTTGAACTTGCCGAAAACCTTTTGCGACAAGTCGAGCTTTGTAGACAGTAACATTACCATCAGCGTCAGTCTTCTTCTTAAAGATCCATTTATTCTCAATTGCTTGCCGATCATCGGGCAAGTCAACCAAAGTCCATACTTTGTTCTCATACATGGATCCCATCTCAGATTTCATGGCTTCAAGCCACTTTGCGGAATCTGGGCTCACCATCGCTTCTTCATAGTTCGTAGGTTCATCATGATCTAGTAGCATGACTTCCAGAACAGGATTACCGTACCACTCTGGCGCGGATCTTACTCTGGTTGATCTACGAGGTTCAGTAGTATCTTGATCTGAAGTTTCATGATCATTATCATTGGCTTCCTCACTAACTGGTGTAGGTGTCACTGAAACAGTTTTCTGTGATGAACTACTTTCCAGTAAGGGAGCAGGTACAGTTACCTCGTCAAGTTCTACTTTCCTCCCACTCACTTCTTTCGAGAGAAACTCCTTCTCTAGAAAGGATCCATTCTTAGCAACGAATGTCTTGCCTTCGGATCTGTGATAGAAGGTGTACCCAACAGTTTCCTTTGGGTATCCTATGAAGACACATTTCTTCGATTTGGGTTCGAGCTTATCAGGTTGAAGCTTTTTCACATAAGCATCGCAGCCCCAAACTTTAAGAAACGACAACTTTGGTTTCTTGCCAAACCACAGTTCATAAGGCGTCGTCTCAACGGATTTTGATGGTGCCCTATTTAACGTGAATGCGGCCGTCTCTAAAGCATAACCCCAAAATGATAGCGGTAAATCTGTAAGAGACATCATAGATCGTACCATATCTAGTAAAGTACGATTACGACGTTCGGATACACCATTACGCTGTGGTGTTCCGGGTGGCGTGAGTTGCGAAACTATTCCACAGTTTTTCAAATGTACACCAAACTCGTAACTCAAATATTCTCCTCCACGATCAGATCGTAGAAACTTTATTTTCTTGTTACGATGATTTTCAACTTCACTCTGAAATTCTTTGAACTTTTCAAATGTTTCAGACTTATGCTTCATTAAGTAGATATATCCATATCTGCTTAAATCATCTGTGAAGGTGAGAAAATAACGATATCCGCCACGAGCCTCAATATTCATCGGACCACATACATCGGTATGTATGATTTCCAACAAATCTGTTGCTCTCTCCATAGTACCGGAGAACGGTGTTTTAGTCATCTTGCCCATGAGGCACGGTTCGCAAGTACCAAGTGATTCATAATCAAGTGGTTCCAAAAGTCCATCAGTATGGAGTTTCTTCATGCGCTTTATACCGATATGACCTAAACGACAGTGCCACAAATAAGTTGCACTTTCATTATCAACTCTGCATCTTTTGGCTTCAACATTATGAATATGTGTATTACTACTATCGAGATTCAATAAGAATAGACCACTCTTCAAGGGTGCATGACCATAAAAGATATTACTCATATAAATAGAACAACCATTATTCTCTGATTTAAATGAATAACCGTCTCGCATTAAACAAGATCCAGATATAATGTTCATGCTCAACGCTGGCACCAAATAACAATTATTTAGGTCTAATATTAATCCCGAAGGTAGATGTAGAGGTAGCGTGCCGACTGCGATCACATCGACTTTGGAACCGTTTCCCACGCGCATCGTCACCTCGTCCTTAGCCAATCTTCGCTTAATCCGTAGCCCCTGTTTCGAGTTGCAAATATTAGCAACAGAACCAGTATCAAATACCCAGGTGCTACTGCGAGCATTAGTAAGGTACACATCAATAACATGTATATCACATATACCTTTGTTCACCTTGCCATCCTTCTTATCCGCCAAATACTTGGGGCAGTTCCGCTTCCAGTGACCAGTCTGCTTGCAGTAGAAGCACTCAGTTTCAGGCTTAGGTCCAGACTTGGGTTTCTTCTCTTGAGCAGCAACTAGCTTGCTGTTCTTCTTGAAGTTCCCCTTCTTCTTTCCTTTGCCCTTTTTCTTGAAACTAGTGGTCTTGTTGACCATCAACACTTGATGCTCTTTCTTGATTTCTACCTCCGCAGCTTTCAGCATTGCGAAGAGCTCGGGAATAGTCTTGTTCATCCCTTGCATATTATAGTTCATCACGAAGCTCTTGTAGCTTGGTGGCAGTGATTGGAGAATTCTGTCAATGACGCAATCATCTGGAAGATTAACTCCCAATTGAATCAAGTGATTATTATACCCAGACATTTTGAGTATATGCTCACTGACAGAACTGTTCTCCTCCATCTTGCAGCTATAGAACTTATTGGAGACTTCATATCTCTCAATCCGGGCATTTGCTTGAAATATCAACTTCAACTCCTGGAACATCTCATATGCTCCATGACGTTCAAAACGTCGTTGAAGCCCCGATTCTAAGCCGTAAAGCATGGCACACTGAACTATCGAGTAGTCATCAGCTTTGCTCTGCCAGACGTTCATAACATCTGGTGTTGCTCCAGCAGCAGGCCTGGCACCCAGCGGTGCTTCCAGGACGTAATTCTTCTGAGCAGCAATGAGGATAATCCTCAAGTTACGGACCCAGTCCGTGTAATTGCTACCATCATCTTTCAACTTTGCTTTCTCAAGGAACGCATTAAAATTCAACGGAACAACAGCACGAGCCATTTATCTACAATCGACATAAACAAGCAAGATACTATCAGGGACTAAGTTCATGATAAATTTAAGTTCAATTAATTATATTACTAAAGAACTCCCACTTAGATAGACATCCCTCTAATCCTCTAAGTGATTACGTGATCCAAATCAACTAAACCATGTCCGATCATCACGTGAGATGGAGTAGTTTTCAATGGTGAACATCGTTATGTTGATCATATCTACTATATGATTCACGCTCGACCTTTCGGTCTCCGTGTTCCGAGGCCATATCTGCATATGCTAGGCTCGTCAAGTTTAACCTGAGTATTCTGCGTGCGCAACTGTTTTGCACCCGTTGTATTTGAACGTAGAGCCTATCACACCCGATCATCACGTGGTGTCTCAGCACGAAGAACTTTCGCAACGGTGCATACTCAGGGAGAACACTTCTTGATAATTTAGTGAGAGATCATCTTATAATGCTACCGTCAACCAAAGCAAGATAAGATGCATAAAAGATAAACATCACATGCAATCAATATAAGTGATATGATATGGCCATCATCATCTTGTGCCTGTGATCTCCATCTTCGAAGCACCGTCATGATCACCATCGTCACCGGCGCGACACCTTGATCTTCATCGTAGAATCGTTGTCATCTCGCCAATCTTATGCTTTCACGACTATCACTACCGTTTAGTAATAAAGTAAAGCATTACATCGCGATTGCATTGCATACAATAAAGCGACAACCATATGGCTCCTGCCAGTTGCCGATAACTCGGTTACAAAACATGATCATCTCATACAATAAAATTCAGCATCATGCCTTGACCATATCACATCACAACATGCCCTGCAAAAACAAGTTAGACGTCCTCTACTTTGTTGTTGCATGTTTTACGTGGCTGCTACGGGCTTAAGTAAGAACCAATCTCACCTATGCATCAAAACCACAACGATAGTTTGTCAAATAGACTCCGTTTTAACCTTCGCAAGGACCGGGCGTAGCCATACTTGGTTCAACTAAAGTTGGAGAGACAGTCGCCCGCAAGCCATCTCTGTGCAAAGCACGTCGAGGGAACCGGTCTCGCGTAAGCGTACGCGTAAGGTTGGTCCGGGTCGTCTCGTCCAACAATACCGCCGAACCAAAGTATGACATGCTGGTAGGCAGTATGACTTGTATCGTCCACAACTCACTTGTGTTCTACTCGTGCATATAACATCAACATAAATAACCTAGGCTCTGATACCACTGTTGGGTTTCGTAGTAATTTCAAAAAATTCCTACGCACACGCAAGATCATGTGATGCATAGCAACGAGGTGGAGAGTGTTGTCTACGTACCCAACGCAGACCGACTGCGGAAGCGATGACACGACATAGAGGAAGTAGTCGTACGTCTTCACGATCCAACCGATCAAGCACCGAAACTACGGCACCTCCGAGTTCGAGCACACGTTCAGCTCGATGACGATCCCCGGACTCCGATCCAGCAAAGTGTCGGGGAAGAGTTCCGTCAGCACGACGGCGTGGTGACGATCTTGATGAACTACAGCAGCAGGGCTTCGCCTAAACTCCGCTACAGTATTATCGAGGAATATGGTGGCAGGGGGCACCGCACACGGCTAAGGAACAGATCACGTGGATCAACTTGTGTGTCCTAGGGTGCTCCCCTGCCCCCGTATATAAAGGATCCAAGGGGGAGGGTGCGGCCGGCCTAGAGGAGGCGCGCAGGAGGAGTCCTACTCCTACCGGGAGTAGGACTCCCCTCCCATTCCTTGTCCAACTAGGAGAGGTGGAGGGAGAGAAGGAAAGGGGGGGCGCCGCCCCTCCCTCCTTGTCCAATTCGGACTAGGGGGAGAGGGGGTGCGCGGCCTGCCCTGGCAGCCCCTTCCTCTTCTCCACATTAGGCCCATAAGTCCCATTAACCCCCCGGGGGGTTCCGGTAACCCCCCGGTGCTCCGGTTTTATCCGATACTCTTCTAGAACCCTTCCAGTGTCCGAATATAGTCATCCAATATATCAGTCTTTACGTCTCGACCATTTTGAGACTCCTCGTCATGTCCGTGATCACATCCGGGACTCCGAACAACCTTCGGTACATCAAAATGCATAAACTCATAATGTAACTGTCATCGTAACCTTAAGCGTGCGGACCCTACGGGTTCGAGAACAATGTAGACATGACCGAGACATGTCTCCGGTCAATAACCAATAGCGGGACCTGGATGCCCATATTGGCTCCTACATATTCTATGAAGATCTTTATCGGTTAGACCGCATAACAACATACGTTGTTCCCTTTGTCATCGGTATGTTACTTGCCCGAGATTCGATCGTCGGTATCCAATACCTAGTTCAATCTCGTTACCGGCAAGTCTCTTTACTCGTTCCGTAATAAATCATCTTGCAACTAACTCATTAGTTGCAATGCTTGCAAGGCTTATGTGATGTGCATTACCGAGAGGGCCCAGAGATACCTCTCCGACAATCGGAGTGACAAATCCTAATCTCGAAATATGCCAACCCAACATCTACCTTTGGAGACACCTGTAATGCTCCTTTATAATCACCCAGTTACGTTGTGACGTTTGGTAGCACCCAAAGTGTTCCTCCGGCAAACGGGAGTTGCATAATCTCATAGTCATAGGAACATGTATAAGTCATGAAGAAAGCAATAGCAACATACTAAACGATCGGGTGCTAAGCTAATGGAATGGGTCATGTCAATCAGATCATTCTACTAATGATGTGACCTCGTTAATCAAATAGCAACTCATTGTTCATGGTCAGGAAACATAACCATCTTTGATTAACGAGCTAGTCAAGTAGAGGCATACTAGTGACACTTTGTTTGTCTATGTATTCACACATGTATTATGTTTCCGGTTAATACAATTCTAGCATGAATAATAAACATTTATCATGATTATAAGGAAATAAATAATAACTTTATTATTGCCTCTAGGGCATATTTCCTTCAGTGTCCCACTTGCACTAGAGTCAATAATCTAGATTACACTGTAATGATTCTAACACCCATGGAGCCTTGGTGCTGATCATGTTTTGCTCGTGGAAGAGGCTTAGTCAACGGGTCTGCAACATTCAGATCCGTATGTATCTTGCAAATCTCTATGTCTCCCACCTGGACTAGATCCCGGATGGAGTTGAAGCGTCTCTTGATGTGTTTGGTCCTTTTGTGAAATCTGGATTCCTTTGCCAAGGCAATTGCACCAGTATGGTCACAAAAGATTTTCATTGGACCCGATGCATTAGGTATGACACTTAGATCGGATATGAACTCCTTCATCCAGACTCCTTCGTTTGCTGCTTCCGAAGCAGCTATGTACTCCGCTTCACATGTAGATCCCGCTACGACGCTTTGTTTAGAACTGCACCAACTGACAGCTCCACCGTTTAATGTAAACATGTATCCGGTTTGCGATTTAGAATCGTCCGGATCAGTGTCAAAGCTTGCATCAACGTAACCTTTTACGGTGAGCTCTTTGTCACCTCCATATACGAGAAACATATCCTTAGTCCTTTTCAGGTATTTCAGGATGTTCTTGACCGCTGTCCAGTGATCCACTCCTAGATTACTTTGGTACCTCCCTGCTAAACTTATAGCAAGGCACACATCAGGTCTGGTACACAGCATTGCATACATGATAGATCCTATGGCTGATGCATAGGGAACATCTTTCATATTCTCTCTATCTTCTGCAGTGGTCGGGCATTGAGTCTTACTCAACTTCACACCTTGTAACACAGGCAAGAACCCTTTCTTTGCTTGATCCATTTTGAACTTTTTCAAAATTTTGTCAAGGTATGTGCTTTGTGAAAGTCCAATTAAGCGTCTTGATCTATCTCTATAGATCTTAATGCCTAATATCTAAGCAGCTTCATCGAGGTCTTTCATTGAAAAACTTTTATTCAAGTATCCCTTTATGCTATCCAGAAATTCTATATCATTTCCAATCAACAATATGTCATCCACATATAATATCAGAAATGCTACAGAGCTCCCACTCACTTTCTTGTAAATACAGGCTTCTCCGAAAGTCTGTATAAAACCAAATGCTTTGATCACACTATCAAAACGTTTATTCCAACTCCGAGAGGCTTGCACCAGTCCATAAATGGATCGCTGGAGCTTGCACACTTTGTTAGCTCCCTTTGGATCGACAAAACCTTTCGGTTGCATCATATACAACTCTTCTTCCAGAAATCCATTCCGGAATGCAGTTTTGACATCCATCTGCCAAATTTCATAATCATAAAATGCGGCAATTGCTAACATGATTCGAACGGACTTAAGCATCGCTACGGGTGAGAAGGTCTCATCGTAGTCAATCCCTTGAACTTGCCGAAAACCTTTTGCGACAAGTCGAGCTTTGTAGACAGTAACATTACCATCAGCGTCAGTCTTCTTCTTAAAGATCCATTTATTCTCAATTGCTTGCCGATCATCGGGCAAGTCAATCCTTGTAATCGTGTGCGAGATATATAATAAAGTTTAGTTTGAGTTTTGCCTTCTTTACTCTCTTGTTCCAATAAAAAGAAAGGAAATAAAAGAGAAAGGTCATATGCTAATCTTATGGTAAGTGATGACATTACACAAGGAAAAGTACAAGTAGAAAATTTTATTGTAGATTGACAAACATAGCATTGGTCAATGATGCAACTCATGAAAGAATTAATAAGGGAAGAGAAGATTCACATATAAATATACTATCCTGGAAATCTTTTATAATTGTGGGCACCCATCAAAATATTATATGCCAAAATTGTTGACATTGGACAAGGAAGACAACTTAATGATTTACGTTTGTTCATATTCACATAAAAGTTATATTGTCATAGATCCTTCAACATGTGGTGCTTGCCCTTATCTTTGCTAGCCAAAAACTCCGCACTAAGTAGAGATACTACTTGTGCATCCAAAACCCTTAAACCCAAATCTTGTTTGAGAGTCCACTATACCTACCTATGGATTGAGTAAGATCCTTCAAGTAAGTTGTCATCGGTGCAAAAAGGCCAATAAAAATTGCTTCTAAAAATGTGAGATCATTTAGTGTAAGGGAAAATTGAGCGTTGTACGAACTTGTAATGGTGAAGAATAAAAGCGACAGACTACATAATAAATGTTACCATCACAAGGGGCAATATAGCATGACATCCTCCTGCACTAAGGGGTTGAGCATACAAACAAAAAGCGCATGGAAACCTCTGCTTCCCTCTGCGAAGGGCCTATCTTTTACTTTCATGTATTTACTTTCATGCAAGAGTCAAAGTTTTTCTCTCTATTCCTTTTATTTTTCTCCTTTGGCAAGCATCATGTGGTGAGGAAAGATCTAGGCACATATATCCAGTTGAATATTGGTAGCATGAGTTATTGTTGACATCGCCCTTGAGGTGAGTGTGTTGGGAGGCGAAACTATAAGCCCCTATCTTTCTATGTGTCCGGTTGAAACATTTTGCTCATATGTACGCGGTGAGTTTTAGCAATTATAGAAGGCTAAATGATGGTTGAGTATGTGGACTTGCCTAAAGGCTCCGATACGTGACCCTTCCTGAAAAGATGATGAATTATAGTTGCAAAGTTGACCGAGAATATAGTTTGTTGGTTTCCAATAAAGTTTATGCTTTATACTTCGATGTTGTGATGAATTGTCACATGTTCATGAGAAGTCTATGATAAAGTTCTGTGATAAAAGTATTATGTTAAAGTTTGTTGCTGTTACAATAAGTTACATGATGCTGCTATGTCCGTATTTTTATTTTTATCGACACCTCTTTCTCTCTAAGCATGTGGACATGTTTTTCAATTTTGGTTTTCGCTTAAGGACAAGCGAGGTCTAAGCTTGGGGGAGTTGATACGTCCATTTTGCATCATGTTTTCCTAATGTTATTTATGTTGTTTTATTGTATAATAATGCTTTTTGAAGTAATTCTAATGCATTTTCTCTCATAATATGCAAGGTATGCACAAAGGGGGGAGAATTCTGGCAGCTGGAAATCTTGACTTGAAAAGCTATGTCAAGCTACCTATTCTGCACAACTCCAAATGAGCTAAAACTTCCCAAGGATTTTTTATGGAATGTTTAAGAATTATTGGAGCAAATAAGTACCAGAGGGGCCCACCATGTGGGCACAACCACCTGGGCGCGCCCTGGTGGGTGCTGCCCTCCTCGGCCCACCTCTGGTGCCCATCTTCTGGTATATAAGTCATTTTTACCTAGAAAAAAATAAGAGGATGACATTCGGTATGAAGCGCCGCCGCCTCGAGGCAGAACTTGGGCAGGAGCACTTTTACCCTCCGGTGGAGCGATTCCACCGAGGGAACTTTCCTCCCGGAGCGGGAAATCATCGTCATCATCATCACTAACAACTCTCCCATCTTAGGGAGGGCTATCTTTATCAACATCTTCAATAGCACCAACTCCTCTCAAACCCTATGTCAGTGTCAAAACCAGCGGATCTCGGGTAGGGGGTCCCGAACTGTGCGTCTAGGCGGATGGTAACAGGAGACAAGGGACACGATGTTTTTACCCAGGTTCGGGCCCTCTCGATGGAGGTAAAACCCTACTCCTGCTTGATTGATATTGATGATATGGGTAGTACAAGAGTGGATCTACCACAAGATCAAGGAGGCTAAACCCTAGAAGCTAGCCTATGGTATGATTGTTGTTGTTGTGTCCTACGGACTAAAACCCTCTGGTTTATATAGACATCGGTGAGGGCTAGGGTTACACAGAGTCGGTTACAATGGTAGGAGATCTACATATCCGTATCGCCAACCTTGCCTTCCACGCCAAGGAAAGTCCCATCCGGACACGGGACGAAGTCTTCAATCTTGTATCTTCATAGTCTTGGAGTCCGGCCGATAGTGATAGTTCGGCTATCTGGACACCCCCTAGTCCAGGACTCCCTCAGTAGCCCCCGAACCAGGCTTCAATGACGACGAGTCCGGCGCGTATATTGTCTTCGGCGTTGCAAGGCGGGTTCTCCTCCAAATTCCATGTGCTTGCCGAATAGTGTCCGGCTTCCTTATAAATGTTGCGCTCCTTGGCTTCTACGCCCAATAATGGCCCTCTTCCACGTGTCGTACGAATGTGAAAGGCCAGGGTATTTTTACATTTTACCCCCAAGCTGCGCGAATAAGCTACCTATAAGAGAGGCAAGAATCCAGATCCAAATCACACCATCCTCCTTCCGCGAGTACTCATCGGAGCGCTTCTGACAAAAATCCACTCCATCATGGACCGTTGACGCGGCTCCTCTTCTCGCGCTCCCAGCCCTCAGCCAGGAGATTGGAGGAGATGTTCAGTCCCGCGCAGCGAGCTGGTGACGCTCCAAGCGGAGGGATACCTTCCTCCGGCCTTTATGGTCCCGGTTCGAGCCGTGCTGGCCACCTACTAAGGTGGAAAGCAGGCGGAGAACACCCCCAGTCCCTCCAAAGGAGAGCGGGTGTGCTTCGTCCCTTATCTAATAAGGGGGCTCGGATTTCCTATACATCCGTTTCTCCGGGGGCTTCTGGAGTTCTACGGACTCCAGCTTCATCACCTTACGCCCGCCTCCATTCTGCACATTGCGGGTTTCGTAGCTCTTTGCGAGCTGTTCTTGGGCATCGAGCCCCACTTTGCGCTGTGGAAGAGATTGTTTTGCCTCGTACCCCGTTCTCACGAGAGGTCGATATATCAAGTGGGCGGAGCCGAAATATGGCACATCGCAGGGACCGGATATCTATCCGGAACCCCGAAGAAGGCGTCCAAAGACTGGCCTTCGAAATGGTTTTATGTGGAAGATGCTCCACTGCCGGACCCAGTTCGGATTGGCCTCCCGGAGTTCAGCAACGCTCCTCTGAAGAAACGCCTGAGTTGGCGCACGCAGGGCCCTCAACGGGAAGATGACAGGAGCGTCCATTATCTGATGGGCCGGATAAGGTTGCTGGCTCATTCCGGATTGACCATGATTTGAGTCATGGCCACGTGCATTATGCAAGGGGTGCAGCCGCTCCAATATAGGGGCCACCCTATGTGGGATTTCAACGGGGAGAATGACGCCACCCGTCATGGCCGCAAGGGGCCGGGATCGGCCGCAGATCTGGTGAAGATCATGTCCGGCTTGTACAAGGGGGAGAAGGAGGACTTCCTCCAAACGAGTCCATTGAACGGATTCTCCATGAATAACCCTGGGAGCTGGGTAAGCGGACGTTTATCTATCCGATCCGTGCTTTCAAAGTTAAATGTCTTACTTTATGATTTCGACGCAGGAACTGCGCCGGGATGTGGAGGGCATACACAGTCCGGCTCCACAACCCAAGGATCTGGGAAGATCCCTTGATCCGGCCTCGGAAGAGGATCCGGACATAAAGGTGGAGCTGATTGACGGGGTGTTCCACCAACTTAGCATGGACAATGCTCTAGTCGCCATTACGGCTGACTACCCCGGTTTATCTCCGGCTTCCCATGTAACTATGACCGGAGCCCTGACACCATTACTTCGTCCGTGCTTATTTCTGACCACCATATACGAATGGTGTCTCGCAGGAGGTGCCTTCAAGGCGGGAAGCTGATCCCGCGGCGTCTGACCAACAAGGGTCAGTTCGGCCCAGCAGGCGGAAGAGGGGTGCGGTGCGAATTGAAACGTCGCCGCAACGGTATGGCACGCCACCGTTTTTAAGGAAAAGACTCCTGTGAGATATATTAATGCTCAAGACTTTTCCAGGAGAAAGAGCGCTCGCCGGACTATGCCCGGAGAGGTTGCCAACCAAGCCTCCACCAGCCAGGCTCCAACACCTGGTCCGGAGGGGGAGGCGAGCGCAAGGCTCGAGCCGGATGCTCCTCCAACGGAGGATGCCGACAGGCTATCCGCCACCAGGTCTGAGGTGGAGAGCGCCATGAATCATAGGCGCCGCCGGACAGTTCTTCGTGACGCGTGTTTCTCCCCAGAGGCGTTGAATGCCTTTAACGCGGGAGACGCGCACCTCCGTGTCGCTCAAGATGGTTTAACCAGAGCCACGGAGCAGTATGTGAAAGACATACGGGTAAAGAATTTTAATAGTTATATATGCCAGTAGCCCCCGAGACTTAAAGTAGTTAGAATAACTGATTTAAGGATCATTTGACATGCAGGATCTTACGGAGAAGAATACCCAATTGTCCCAGGAGCTTCAAGAGTGCAAGGCCCAACTTGAGGCTGCACTAGCCACCGCAGGAGGAGACACAGAGACCCCCTCTGGTAACACCTATTTCAAAAAAGATAAGTGGTTTATGAAGTGCAGCGTGCGTATAAGTCTGACAATAATATTGCAGAGGGCGCCGGACTAGATCCGGACAAGCAACATCTGCTACGCCAGCTGAAGGCCGGCGAAAAGGTGCTTATGAGGGTGCAGCAGGAGAGAAACAAACTCCAAGATGCCAACACCCAGCTGGGCGAAGAACTAAAAGATGTTCGGGTCTAGCTGTCTGACTCCGTAAAGGAGAATCGGCGGCTTCGTTGCGGCATCTACAGTAAGTGCTTGAGCACACTCTTTTGAGAAGAAGAGTTCGGCGAGGAAGTCGATTGACAGAAATGTGTCTATAGGTGTGCTCACAGGGTCGCCCTGCGGAGGAAATGCCCGGTTCAACGGGTGACCAACTTCCCGAGCTAGTGCAACTGCACGAACGTGTTCGGCAGGCGATGAGTGGCGTCGCCCAGGCCTTATGGTTGTCCGTCTCCCTACCCGAGGGCCTTAGAGGGCTTGCGGAGAAGCTTCAGGGAGCACGGCAGCGCTTCCGTCTGTGGAAGATATCGGCCTGCCGTCAAGGCGCCAGGGAGGCCTGGGCCATGGTGAAGACGCGGTACAAGAAGGCGGATCCGCACCACATGGCCGAGGTCGGACCTGTGGGGCCCGATGGGAAGGAGATCCCTGTGAGCTTAATGTACGGCCAAGTAGAGTTGGCCGCTAAGTATTCCCAACGGGATTGTAATTTAGAGAGCCTGTTAGATGGGATTGAAGAGGAGTACAGTCAGTCAATTTGACGATGTATTTTAAAATGACATGTAAAATGCCTTCTAGCCGGATTGTAGAGCGTTTGTCTTTGCAGACCTTTTCACTTCAACCTCGGGACCCTAGAGTCTAGAGTGTGTCCGAATACCCTCTCGGTTATGAAAAAACCGGGGCATGCATGGAGACCAGGCGTAGGGGTCATTAGTGCTTTATCAGACAAGTGCCCAACTAGTTATGTTATATTACATGGTTAGTAAGAAACATCTTCCAGAGAGAATAGTTCCGTTAGGGGTTCCTTTCCCTGGGAGGCATGCCCTAAAGTGCATGTCCGGACTGCGAAAAGAGCAGAAAAGCATCTGGGGGCAGATAAATAAATAAATAAGAAATCACCTTTCAGGTCACCGACCGAATATTCCCTAAGAACGCTAGCTTTCGGCTTCACCCAGTCTGAGGTACACATCTGGCTGACCCGGCGGTAACAATCACAGAGGTGCTCCCTTTACCTCCTAGCCGAACAATCGGGAACGTAGGGGTAAGCACAGGAGCCAGGCAACCCAGCTTGGCCAAAACTTAAGTCATATCGATGCATATAATGGTGAATAAAAGGTACATGCGGAAGTGTGACACATGTGTTGGGCATAAAGCCCGTATAAATAAGCTTCTGTTAAAGAAGCCCCCAGGTATAATGAGTGCGGGTAGCACGTCAAGTGTGTGCGAACAATGCGCAGATCAGCCCTCAAAGGCTCTATGAAAAAAGGGAGGAGAAAAGAGAGAAACAAAAGACAACTGAAGTATAAAATGTGGACGGAGGAAGGAGACGAACTCTGAGTCTGGCGCTAGGCGTAGAATCTTCGGAGGCGGGCTGGATTCCATGGGTTCGGCTCGAGTCGGTTGTCCGATGCGTTTCGCAGACGGTATGCTCCGCCGGTCAGGACTTGGTCGATGATGAAGAGACCTTCCCATTTGGGCTTGAGTTTGTCCTTTTTCTTGTCAGGCAAGCATAGAACTAGTTCACCAACATTGTAAGTTTTGGCCTGTACTTCTCTGCTTTGATATCTTTGAGCCTGCTGCAGATAGAATGCGGAACGAGCCTTTGCCATGTCGCGCTCCTCCTCCAATGCGTCCAAACTGTCCTGCCGATCCAACTCGGCTTCTCTTTCTTCGTACATGCGCACTCGAGGTGAGTCATGAATTATATCGCAGGGCAAGGTTGCCTCTGCGCTGTATACCATAAAGAATGGCGTGAATCTGGTAGTACGATTTGGCGTGGTCCGCAGCCCCCAGAGTACGGAGTCGAGCTCCTCTACCCAGTGCGTGTTAGATTTCGTGAGGGACCGCACTAACCTGGGTTTGATGCCGCTCATGACTAGACCATTTGCTCGTTCGACCTGACCGTTAGTTTGAGGGTGATAGACTGAAGCGTAGTCGAGCTTGATGCCCATATTTTTGCACCAGAGTTTAACCTCGTCGTGAAGTTCGTGCCGTTATCGGTGATGATGCTGTGGGGGACGCCATAACGGTGTACTACCCCGGATATGAAGTCTATCACAGGTCCGGATTCGGCCGTTTTAACTGGCTTGGCCTCTATCCATTTGGTGAATTTGTCCACCATGACCAATAGGTACTTTTTCTTGTGGGTTCCCCCTTTAAGGGGTCCGACCATGTCAAGCCCCCAGACCGCAAACGGCCAGGTGATGGGTATAGTTTTGAGGGCGGTGGGTGGCATATGGCTCTGATTAGCAAAGAGCTGGCAACCGACGCATCGTTGGACTAAGTCCTGAGCATCTGCCCGGGCCGTCGGCCAATAAAATCCTATACGAGAGGCCTTGCCTACAAGGTCCCGGGCTGCAGCGTGGTGTCCGCCTAGTCCGGCGTGAATTTCAGCCAGAAGATTTCGCCCTTCCTCTTCGGAGATGCACCTTTGAAGGACTCCGGTTGTGCTTTTCTTATAAAGTTCTCCCTCATGGACCTTGTAGGCTTTAGATCACCGAACTATGCAGCGGGCCTCATTTTGGTCTTCGGGAAGTTCCTGCCTAATTAAGTAGGCTAGGAATGGTTCTATCCACGGGGCAATTACTGCCATTATTTCGTGGGCTGAAGGTGTTATTTCATTGGCTGAGCCACCGATTATGTCAGATTGTTCTGTGTTGGGTGGTGCGGTTGCTTCCGGTTGTTATTTCTGGACTCCTCTTCCCATAATACGGATGGATTAAAGAGCCGCTCCAGGAAGATGTTTGGAGGGACGGCGTCACGTTTTGCACCGATGCGTGCCAACACGTCGGCTGCCTGGTTATTATCCCGGGCTACATGGTGGAATTCGAGTCCTTCGAACCGAGCTGACATTTTTAAGACAGCGTTACGATAGGCTGCCATTTTCGGATCCTTGGCGTCAAAGTCTCCATTTACTTGGGATATTGCGAGGTTTGAATCCCCGCGCACCTCTAGGCGTTGAATACCCATGGAGATTGCCATCCGGAGACCATGTAGGAGGGCCTCATATTTGGCTGCATTGTTGGAGTCCGTGTACATTATCTGAAGTACGTATTGGACTGTGTCTCCGGTTGGGGACGTCAATACTACGCCAGCCCCCAAGCCGGCCAACATTTTGGAGCCGTCGAAATGCATGATCCAATTGGAGTATGCGTCGTACTCTTTAGGGAGTTCGGCTTCGGTCCATTCAGCGATGAAGTCAGCCAAGACTTGCGACTTTATAGCTCGCCGTGGTTTGTAGGTTATGTCGAATGGTAAGAGCTCGATGGGCCATTTTGCAATCTTGCCCATCGCGTCGCGGTTGTTTATAATGTCGTTGAGGGGTACTTCGGAGGCCACTGTTATCAAACACTCTTGAAAGTAGTGTCGCAGCTTCCGGTATGCCATGAACACCGCGTACACTATCTTTTGATAATGCGGGTATCGGGACTTGCATGGAGTTAAGACAGTGCATACGTAGTACACTGGTTTTTGAAGAGGGAATTTGTGCCCTTCTGTTTCTCGTTCGATGACGAGCACCGCGCTTACAACTTGATGTGTTGCCGCGATATATAACAACATTGGTTCGCCCAAGTTGGGTGCGGCCAGGACCGGATTTGTTGCCAATATGGCCTTTATTTCTTCGAGTCCGGCCGTGGCAGCATCCGTCCATTCGAAGTGTTCGGTGCGCCTGAGGAAGCGATAGAGGGCCAATGCCTTTTCTCCCAAACGGGAGATGAAGCGGCTTAGAGCCGCCACGCATCCAGTCAATTTTTGTATTTGCTTGAGGTCTTTTGGGATATCCAACTGTGACAGAGCTCGGATCTTGGCTGGGTTTGCTTCAATTCCTCTACCGAATACAATGAAGCCCAAGAGCTTTCCGGCTGGTACGCCGAAAACGCATTTTTCCAGGTTGAGCTTAATGTCATATGCTCGGAGGTTGTCGAATGTGAGCCTCAAGTCGTCTACTAGAGTTTCGACGTGTTTGGTTTTGACGACCACGTCGTCTACGTATGCCTCCACTGTTTTGCCGATCTGGGTAGCCAGACATGTCTGAATCATGCGCTGATATGTTGCGCCGGCGTTTTTGAGTCCAAAGGGCATTGTGTTGAAGCAGAATGGTCCGTATGGAGTAATGAATGCCATTGTGGCTTGGTCTGTCTCCGCCATCTTGATTTGATGGTAGCCGGAGTATGCGTCGAGGAAGCACAATGAATCGTGCCCTGCGGTAGCATCGATGATTTGATCGATGCAGGGAAGGGGAAAGGATCCTTTGGACAAGCCTTGTTAAGGTCTTTAAAATTGACACACAGGCGCCAGGATTTGTCCTTTTTTGGTACCATTACCAGGTTTGCTAGCCAGTCCGGATGTTTGATGTCTCTGATGAATCCGGCTTCTAATAGTTTGGCTAGCTCCTCTCCCATTGCATGTCTTTTGGGTTCGGAAAATCGCCGAAGAGCCTGTTTGACTGGCTTGAATCCTTTTAGGATGTTTAAGCTGTGTTCTGCCAATCTGCGTGGGATTCCTGGCATATCTGAAGGGTGCCAGGCAAAGATGTCCCAATTTTCCCGAAGGAATTCTCGTAGTGCGGCGTCTACATCAGGGTTTAATTGTGCCCCAATGGAGGCCATCTTTGTGGGGTCCGTTGGATGGACCTGGAATTTGACTATTTTGTCCGCTGGTTTAAAAGAGGTGGACTTGGATCTTTTATCGAGTATCACATTGTCCCTGTTCACCGTGGAGCGCAGCGCAGTGAGTTCCTCTGCCGCTAGGGCTTCGGATAGTGCCTCTAGGGCTAGTGCGGCTGTCTTGTTTTCGGCGCGGAGTGCTATGTCCGGATCACTGACAAGAGTGATGATTCCATTGGGCCCGGGCATTTTAAGCTTCATGTACCCGTAATGGGGTATGGCTTGGAAAATTGTCCAAATAAAGCGTGATATCCGCTGCTGAACGTGGCCACGTTGGAATGTGACCTCCTCGGACCTGTAATTATTCCTCTAAAGGTTGTGCTGCTTCGCTCAATGCGGCTCCAGTCTATTTCCATTTTTCGAAGGGTTTCCTCGTAGATGAGGTTTAATCCGCTGCCGCCATCCAAGAGTACCTTGGTAAGACGAAAGCCGTCCACTATTGGACTGAGGACCAATGCGGCAGGTGCTCGGGCTGTTCGGAATTTAGGTTCGTTGCTGGCGTTGAAGGTGATAGCCGTGTCGCTCCATGGATTTGTTGTTGCTACTTGGTAGACTTCGACGAGGCTGTGGATTGTTCGTTTCCGCATATTATTTGATGCGAAAGTCTCGAAGACTATTAATACCGTATTGGTACTGTTGGGGTGGTTCTCCGGGGCTAGAAGCTCTTCGCCACTTTTGGCCACCTGCCGCAGTATCCAACATGCTCGAAGGCTATGTGTTGGAGTGGCGCCCTCTGTACTATGAATTTTACAGGGTCCGCTGAGCCATCCCTCCAGTACGGTTCCGTGCCCTTTATGGGGTTTTTGCTTTTTGGTTTTTGTCCTGGGTGCCTGAGCATGATGCACCCTTTTGTTTCGGACTAGGGTTGTGCTCGGAGCCGGATTGTCCCAGAACTTAGTTTCGGTTTTCCAGACACTCTCCATCGCACAGTACTTTCGTACTATGGACGCCAGGTCGGCGAAGCGTGTAATTTTGCGACGACTTACGGCGTTCAAGATTCCCTTGTCCGTGCAATTGTTGCAGAAAATTGAGATTGCGTTTTCCTCATGGCAGTCCTTTATCCTGTCCATAACCAGGAGGAATCTGGCCCAGTAATGATGTACTGTCTCCGTGGGCTCTTGCCGGATTTGAGATATATCGCTTATGTTTGGGTGGGCGGGTGGAATTAAGTCCGGAACCCTGCCCAACTTGAGGCTCAAGGGCCGAAAAGTTTCCGAATTTGGAAGCTTGGATTGCTGGACGTTGTCCAACGAGTCTGGTCTGCTGCCTGACTTTAGGTTCAGTACTTGATTGACGTCCGTCCCTCCGCGGGAATCCGGCATGGAGGGATCAGGAGTCCGGACATAACTGGTTTTTAATACAGAAGAAGAGTCACCGTGTTGTTCCTCTACCACCGCAACGTGGTGGGTAACCTGGGGAGAGTTGATCTCTCTCAGATCAGTTTTAAGCCCAATCTGATCGTAGTCTGTAGCGACTCCCAAGGCGGCGATGCGATCCAAGAGCTCGTTTACGGAAGAGAGCTCCATTGGATCCGGCTGCTCGGTGAATTCCGAGTTGACGTGAAGATTGTTTTTGATGACCCGAGAGGTCATCGTCGAAGCGGCGGCCGAACAGGCGGTCATAAGAAAACCGCCTAGCCGGATAGTTTGGCCAGCGGCCAAAGCTTCTTTGGCAATGGTACCATCTTTAAAGACGGGAAGAGGCATCCTTCCTGATCGTGACGGCACAGAGGAACTCTCAATGAAAGCACCAATGTCGGTGTCAAAACCGGCGGATCTCGGGTAGGGGGTCCCGAACTGTGCGTCTAGGCGGATGGTAACAGGAGACAAGGGACACGATGTTTTTACCCAGGTTCGGGCCCTCTCGATGGAGGTAAAACCCTACTCCTGCTTGATTGATATTGATGATATGGGTAGTACAAGAGTGGATCTACCACGAGATCAAGGAGGCTAAACCCTAGAAGCTAGCATATGGTATGATTGTTGTTGTTGTGTCCTACGGACTAAAACCCTCTGGTTTATATAGACACCGGAGAGGGCTAGGGTTACATAGAGTCGGTTACAATGGTAGGAGATCTACATATCCGTATCGCCAACCTTGCCTTCCACGCCAAGGAAAGTCCCATCCGGACACGGGACGAAGTCTTCAATCTTGTATCTTCATAGTCTTGGAGTCCGGCGATAGTGATAGTTTGGCTATCCGGACACCCCCTAGTCCAGGACTCCCTCACCCTAGTTCAGCTCTTGTGTTTAATCTTTGTACCAAAACTATAGATTGGTGCTTGTAGGTGACTAGTAGTGTTGATTATATCTTGTAGTTGATTATTATATGGTTTGTTTGGTGGAAGATTATATGTTCAGATCCATTATGCTATTTAATACCCATCTGATCTTGAGCATGATTATCATTTGTGCGTAGTTACTTTCGTTCTTGAGGTCACGGGAGAAATCATGTTGCAAGTAATCATGTGAACTTGATATGTGTTTGATATTTTGATGATATGTATGTTGTCATTCTCTCAGTGGTGTCATGTGAATGTCGACTACATGACACTTCACCATATTTGGGCCTAAGGGAATGCATTGTGGAATAGTTATTAGATGGTGGGTTGCGAGAGTGACAGAAGGTTAAACCCCAGTTTATGCGCTATTCCGTAAGGGACCGATTGGATCCAAAAGTTTAATGCTATGATTAGAATTTATTCTTAATACTTTTCTCGTAGTTGCGGATGCTTGCGAGAGGGTTAATCATAAGTAGGAGGTTTGTTCAAGTAAGAACAACACCTAAGCACCGGTCCACCCACATATCAAATTATCAAAGTACCGAACACGAATTAAGCCAACATGATGAAAGTGACTAGATGAAATTCTCGTATACCCTCAAGAACACTTTGCTTATCATAAGAGACTGTTTTGGCCAGTCCTTTGCCTCAAAAGGATCGGGCTACCTTGCTGCACTTTTGTTACTTGTTCGTTACAAATTATCTTGCTATCAAACTACTTTGTACTTACAATTTTAGCACTTGCAGATATTAACTTGCTGAAAACTACTTGTCATTTCCTTCTGCTCCTCGTTGGGTTCGACACCATTACTTATCGAAGAGGCTACAATTGACCCCATATACTTGTGGGTCATCAGTCGTCACCGCCGAATCCGTTGTCAGACCCAGCCCTGCTGGAGCTTGGCATGAGATCATAATCAGAGGGGACATGGAGAGAAAGAAACGGAGAGTGGTGAGTAGAGTGGACGGTGTGCTTTGTCTGGGATCTAGGTTTTGTCTGGATAAGGATATTTGTGGGGCCTGGATGGGTCAGCGTTGGTCGGTCCAAAATGACGAACACGCCCGGCATTTCAGACAATATCAGATTTAGTTTTTTTTTTGCGTAGCAATATGTGTCTCATTGATAAAATAAAGATTCGCGTTAAATATCGACATTACATGACTCAAAAGATAGGATAATCCTATGCAAAAATCAGCATCTGTCCCTCCCCACTAAGGAAAAGGAGACAGATCATCTCTTCGCCCGAGCTCGACGCGGCTCCATCACTGATCAGCAGCTTTACGAACCTTCATAGTAGTTTGCCTGAAGCAAAACCATTGTTGTTGAAAGAATGAAACCGGGGTAACGTGTCCCGGACACGCCATCGAACTTCAGAACTGACAGACCCGCACGACTACGACGTCGGAAAAGGAAACCAGAACTGTCAGCCTGCAACCACAAATCCAGCACAAGATGCACCATCTTCCAGCTGTCACTTGCGTAGACAACTGTCTACGCGTACTCCCGGATGACAAAACCTTTCTGCTTCATCATGACGTCGGAGTCAACACCGCAACAACGGCAGAGCAGAAGGAGAGACACACCTGATGAAGTCGCCGCCGCCGCCTCACCAACACCATCCATGAGCCCTAAAGCCGCCGATCTGAAGGTTGTGAGCCCGGACGTATACAGCTGATTTGGGAAGGTTGGGTCGAGATTTTCTTACAGGCGAGGAGAGCCCGGCTGTAGATTGCATATCGGCTAACACAATGTATGCCCCCAAACTGAATATATATGTGCGGCCGGCCCGAGGCCGAAGGTTGTACTCCTAGTCTCCTAGGCTTCACAATCACTCGATAGTTCTTCAACAATGGCGTTCTCGGCGGATCCGACCGCACAGCCCTACGTCGTCGAGGATTGCCGCGGGGTGCTGCAGCTTCTCAGCGACGGTACAGTCGTGCGCTCTGCGGCCTTGCCCTTCCCTGTCGATGGCAACGTCGCATATAACGACCACGGCCGCGTCGAGTGGAAGGACGCCGTGTACGACGCCGGCCTCGGCCTCGGCCTTCGCATGTACAAGCCGACGACTGTTAGACTGTATTTACATGTGTATATTGTAACGTTGTATACCACCTCATTATATATATATGTGATAGGCCACCCCTAGAGGGTTGTGCCGGTTCCCCCAAAGCCTATTGTCTTACATGGTATCACGCTAGGTTACGTCCGCTTCCGCCTAAAAACCCTAAACCGCCGCCGCCGCCGTCGCCGCGCCCGCCGTCGCCGTCGCCCGACTGCTATGACGTCCGCCGCTGCGTCCGGCTCCACCGCCACCGGTTTTCTGCCGGCCTCCCTCGCGGCACTTCTCTCGAGGCCGCTGGATGCCGCCTCCCTTCAGGCGCCGATCGGGACACGGAGCGTCGGCTCCCTCTTCGCGCTCCCGCCGGCTGCTACTTCGCCCGGGCAGGCGCTTGTGGCCCACACCGCCGCCGCCCCGTCAACCGCGGCTGTCGCGCCCTCGGCCACTGCGCCGCTGGTGGCGGAGGACGTCGCGCTGGCAGGCTTCGCGGCGTCAACCGCGGCCATCGCGCCCTCTGTCACCGCGCCGGCTGCCCCTCTGACTGTCTCCACGGTGGTCTCACCTCAGCCAGTCTCCTCGATGGGATCGCAGCCGCCGCCGCCGTTTCACTTCGGCCATCTCATCACCATCAAGTTGTCGTCGGACAATTACATCTTCTGGCGCGCGCAGGTTCTTCCGCTTCTTGGGAGTCACTATCTGCTTGGCTATGTCGACGGCTCTCTCCCTTGCCCTCCTGCGCTGGTTGACAGCGTGCACGGTCCGGTCTATAATCCGGCTCACCGTGTCTGGACAGGGCAGGATCAGGCGAACCTCTCCTCCATCCAGGGGTCGCTCTCTCCGGCCGTTGCTGGGCTTGTTGTCTTCGCCAAGACGTCCCACGAGGCATGGACTATTCTTGAGCGCTCGTTTGCGGCACAGTCGCAGGCTCGTGTATCTGGGCTCCGTCGCCAACTTGGGGAGTGTCAGAAGCTTGACTCCACCGCCACTGAGTTCTACAACAAAGTCAAGAGTCTCGCCGACACGCTGGCCTCCATTGGACAGCCCCTCACCGACTCCGAGTTCAACTCGTTTATTGTCAATGGTCTTGATGAGGAGTATGACGCCCTAGTCGAGATCATCAATGAGAGGGGCAACTCCACGCCCATGCCAGCACACGAGGTCTTTTCACGCCTCCTGCTTACTGAGCAACGAGTCGAGACGCGCCGATCCAGGGGCAACGGCGCCCTCTCGGCAAACGCCGCCACCAAGGGTGGTCGCTCCTCTGCTTCATCCAGGGCTCCTTCGGGGCAGTCACCACCACCCGCCTCGGCCCCTCCTCCTACTGCGACGCTACCAGGGGCTGGCGGTCCACGTGTGTGCCAGCTTTGTGGTCGCGATGGGCACTGGGCCTCGAAGTGTCACAAGCGCTTCCAGCGGGGTTTTCTTGGTCTCGGCAATGACGGGAAGGATACACGCAACTTTGCTCGTCAGGTCGCCATGGCTGATCGTCCGCCGCCGCAGAAGCCACAGGGACACACTCAGTCCTACTCCATTGATCCCCACTGGTACATGGACTCTGGGGCGACAGAGCACCTGACCAGTGAGATGGGGAAGCTTCACACTCGTGAACCCTACCATGGCTCCGACAAGATCCACACCGCCAATGGAGCAGGTATGCACATCTCTCATATTGGTCAAGCATCACTTCTCACTAGACATGCCAATAGGAGTCTTCAACTTCGCAATGTTCTTCGAGTTCCATCTGTGACACGTAATCTTCTTTCAGTTCCTAAACTCACTCGTGATAATAATGTGCTTTGTGAATTTCATCCTTTTGATCTTTTTATTAAGGATCGGGGCACGAGGGACATTCTTCTTAGTGGGCGGCTCTGCCAAGGTCTCTATCGTCTGGAGCATCCTGGCGTCGCTCGCGTCTTCAGTGGAGTTCGGGTATCTCCGTCACAGTGGCATGCTCGTCTTGGTCACCCGGCCACACCTATTGTCCGGCATGTTTTGCGTCGTCATGAGCTTCCTAGTGTGTCTAGTAATAAAGATGTAGCAGTGTGTGATGCTTGTCAGCAGGGGAAGAGTCATCAACTTCCTTTTTCGGAGTCCAGTCGTGAGGTGAAACATCCTTTAGAACTTGTGTTTTCAGATGTATGGGGTCCTGCTCAGACTTCTGTTAGTGGTCATAATTACTATATCAGTTTTGTTGATGCTTACAGCCGCTTTACCTGGCTTTATCTTATCAAACGTAAATCTGATGTGTTTGACATTTTTGTTCAGTTCCAAAAACATGTTGAACGCCTTCTCAAGCACAAAATTGTTCATGTTCAGTCGGACTGGGGTGGCGAGTATCGCAACCTCAACTCCTTCTTTCAGTCGCTTGGGATCACTCACCGTTTAGCATGTCCACATACACATCAGCAGAATGGTTCAGTAGAACGTAAGCATCGTCACATTGTTGAAGCTGGTCTGACTCTTTTGGCCCATGCATCTGTTCCGTTTCGTTTTTGGAGTGATGCTTTCACCACTGCATGTTTTCTCATCAATCGTACTCCCACTCGTGTTTTGAATATGAAGACTCCCATTGAAGTTCTCCTTAATGAACAACCGGACTACACCTTTCTCAAGGTGTTTGGGTGTGCTTGCTGGCCCCATCTCCGTCCATATAACAAGCGTAAGCTCGAGTTTCGTTCCAAGAAGTGTGTTTTTCTTGGTTATAGCTCTCTTCATAAAGGATACAAATGTCTTCATGTGCCCACTAATCGTGTCTACATCTCTCGGGATGTTGTGTTTGATGAGCATGTTTTTCCCTTTGCCAAACTCCCTGTGTCCACTACCGAGCCACCTGTCATGCATTCATCCTCTGTTGCTTCTGACCAATTTGATGATGTTGCATATTCTCCTCTATTGTTGCCTAACCATGGTGCAGGCACTGGTCGTGGGGCTCGTTTGGAGATTCTGGAAGTGCCATCTTCCTCTTCGTCGCCATCGCCTTCATCCTCGGCACCTTCTGTTGTGCATGAGGAGCACATGGCGCCCCTGCATGGCCTCGGTTTCCGTGCTCATGCACGGCCGATCGACGTCCTGGCCCGGTCGCCTCTGGCTTCTGGGCTGCCTTCGCCATCGTCGCGCCCTGCAACCCCGCCGACTGGGCCGGCCTCCTCGGTCCCCGTCTCGCCCAGGGCGTCGGGGCAGTCATCACCAGGCCTGGCCTCGCCCGCCCCTGCCTCGCCCAGGGTGTCTGGGCCCTTCTCACCAGGGCCGGCCTCGCCTGCTCTCGCCTCGCCAAGGCCGTCTGGGCCGGTGTCACCGGAGCTGGCCTCGCCCACTCTCGGTTCGCCCATGGCCTCTGAGCCCCTGTCGTCGGGCCAGTCTTCGCCATGCAGCCCGGAGTCGTCTGTCCCGAGCTCGCCTGAGGTGATTCCTGCATCTCCGGCGACCGTCACGTCTCCGTCACCTTCGCCTCCGCCGGCTCCTGCTGCTGCTCTACGTCCACATACGCGCAGTCGGAGTGGCATTTTTCAGCCTAAGCAACGTCACGATGGCACAGTTGCTTGGTTAGCGGCGTGCATGTCTGCTGCTCTCGCAGATCCATCCTCTGAGCCACGCACGTATCAAGCTGCTATGCGCATTCCTCATTGGAGAGAGGCCATGGAGCAGGAGTATCAAGCGCTTCTTCGCAATCAGACATGGACTCTTGTTCCTCCACAATCACGGGTAAATGTCATTGATTCCAAATGGGTTTTCAAAGTGAAGAGGCATTCTGATGGGTCCATTGAGCGCTATAAGGCTCGTCTGGTTGCTCGTGGTTTTCGACAGCGTTTTGGACTTGACTATGAAGACACCTTCAGTCCAGTGGTCAAGCCTACTACCATCAGACTTCTTCTCTCTCTGGCTGTTACTCGAGGTTGGTTTCTTCGTCAGCTTGATGTTCAAAATGCTTTTCTTCATGGTGTCTTGGCGGAGGAGGTTTACATGCGCCAGCCTCCGGGTTTCTCTGATCCGGATCGCCCTGATCATCTCTGTCGTCTGTCCAAGGCAATTTATGGTCTGAAGCAGGCTCCTCGTGCTTGGCATGCTCGTCTTGCAATGGCTCTTCGTGCTCATGGTTTTGCATCATCAACTGCTGACTCCTCATTGTTTCTTCTTCAAAGGCCTGAGGTTACTATGTACTTGTTGGTCTATGTAGATGATATCATTTTGGTCAGCTCCTCTCAGTCGGCTGCTACTGCGCTTGTTCGCTCACTTGGTGCTGATTTTGCGGTCAAGGACCTTGGGAAGCTTCATTACTTTCTTGGTGTGGAGGTTACTTCTCGTGCTGCTGGCCTTGTTATGACGCAGAAGAAGTACTCTCTGGATTTGTTGCAGCGAGCTGGGATGCTTAAGTGCAAACCGACGACTACACCCATGTCTACCACTGATAAGCTCAATGCTGTTGATGGTGTGCTTCTTTCTTCTTCTGATGCGACAGAGTACAGGAGTATTGTTGGTGGGCTCCAGTACTTGACGATCACGCGACCAGACATTTCCTATGCTGTTAACCGAGTCTGCCAGTATCTGCAGTCACCCCGTGACACTCATTGGTCTGCTGTTAAGCGGATTTTGCGCTATATTCGTTTCACGGTGGCTCATGGTTTGCATATTCGGCCGTCTGACTCTGGTTGTCTTTCAGCATATTCTGATGCAGACTGGGCTGGCAATCCGGATGACAGGCGGTCCACGGGGGGTTATGCTGTCTTCTTTGGCTCTAACCTGATTGCCTGGAGTGCTCGGAAACAGGCTACTGTCTCGCGTAGCAGTACTGAGGCTGAGTATAAGGCTGTGGCCAATGCCACATCAGAGATCATCTGGGTACAGTCCTTGCTTCAGGAGTTAAGTATACCCCAATCACAGCCTCCTGTTCTTTGGTGTGATAACATCGGTGCTACATACCTTTCTGCAAATCTGGTATTCCATGCCCGAACGAAACACATTGAAGTTGACTATCATTTTGTGCGTGAACGTGTCTCTCAGAAGCAACTACAGATCAAGTTTATTTCTTCCAAGGATCAACTTGCTGACATCTTCACCAAGCCATTGCCTTTGCCACAGTTTGAGACTTGCAGGCGCAATCTTACCCTTCTAGATTCATTAGAAAGTGGCTAAGATTGAGGGAGGGTGTTAGACTGTATTTACATGTGTATATTGTAACGTTGTATACCACCTCATTATATATATATGTGATAGGCCACCCCTAGAGGGTTGTGCCGGTTCCCCAAAGCCTATTGTCTTACAACGACGAATGCCGGAGAGGAGGGCAAGAAGCTCCCCGTGCTCGTCTACTTCCACGGCGGGGGCTTCTGCATTGGCTCCTGCACGTGGCCCAACTTCCACGCCGGTTGCCTCCGCCTCGCCGCCGACACTGATAGAAAAAGAGGCTTCCGTCCAGCCCCATTAGTCGCGAAACTGTAGGAACCGCGACTAATGAAGTCTTTAGTCGCGGTTCGACAGATGAACCGCGACCAAATGCCTGGGCCCAGGGCGCTCGCGGGCTTTAGTCGCGGTTGGCCAGGCCAACCGCGACTAAAGGTGCCCAAAGGCCTTTAGTCGCGGTTGGCCAGGCCAACCGCGACTAAAGCTCCTCCCTTTTAGTCCCGGTTTGTGGCACGAACCGGAGCTAATGGGGTTGAGACCTTTAGTCGCGGTTCGTGCCACGAACCGGTACTAAAGGTCCCATTTTCAAACTCTAACCCCCCCCCCCCCCGGATCGCCTTTTCAGTTTTAAAAAAAATAAAAGAAAATAATGGAAATGTCAAAAAAATAAAAGAAAATAAGTTTCTCATGTGATATGTGGTCTAGTTGTTGGGAAAATTTGCAAATGTGAATTTTGACTTTATTTGCAAAATCTCTCTGAAATTTGTAAAAATGGGCATAACTTTTGCATACTAACTCGGATGAAAAAGTTTTTTATATGAAAAATCATCTACTCGAAAAGTTACATCCAAATTTAACAGGGGAAACCCGTTAAACATTTTCAAAATCCTCAAAAACCTAATAGAAAAAAAGTTACGGGGCTTGTAAGATCTAGAGTGGAAAAAATTGAAAAATATTCAAACAGTGGGCAAACTATGGTCAAACAATGGTCAAACTAATTATTCTAGAATATTAGTGTTACTAAATAATTATTTTAATTATTTCAATTTTGGTCAAATCTGGTCAAACTGTGGTCAACTGTGGTCAAACTGTGGTCAAACAATGATCAAACTCAAACAGTGAAATGTGTCACTTCATGCTCAAGCAAAATTCCTGAAGGTTAATAGGATTGACATCTTATTATTGTCAGGAAAACAACAAGTGCAGACTTGGAGCGTGGGAGAATAGAACCCGAAAGTTAAGCGTGCTTGGGCTGGAGTAGTGAGAGGGATGGGTGACCGGTTGGGAAGTTAGATGATTTGGAATGATGAGGGGTGATAAAAGAATAAATTGAGAAGTGATGAGGGGTGGTGATTAGAGACTAGAGGTTAAAATAATTCAGAAATTTGAAAAAAAAAATTCAATTTTTTTTTTCAAAAACCTGTGGCGGCCTTTAGTCGCGGTTAGCCACAAGAACCGCGACTAAAGGTCCTCCGCCCCGACGGCCACCTGGCGCCCACGTGGACGGGCCTTTAGTCGCGGTTCTTAAGCAACCGCGACTAAAGGGGGGGCCTTTAGTCGCGCCCGGTCGGTCGCGGTTGCGCAACCGCGACTAATGGCAGTTGCGAACCGCGACCAAAGGCCCTTTTTCCACCAGTGCGAGCTCCCCGCCGTTGTAATCTCCTTCGACTACCGCCTCGCCCCTGAGCACCGCCTCCCCACTGCTCACGAGGACGCCGCCGCGGCCCTCCTCTGGATGCAGAACCAGCTCGCTTTGGACCCGTGGCTCGCAGACGCGGCCGACCCATGCAAGGTGTTCGTCTCCGGCGAATCTGCCGGTGGCAACATCGCGCACCACCTTGCCCTCCGGTTCGGCAGGGCAGGGCTGGACCCGATGAGGATCGCGGGGTACATCCTGCTCATGCCGGCATTCTGCTCGGAGCAGCCGACGCAGTCCGAGCTTGACTCACCGGCGACGGCGTTCCTGAATAGGGAAACCTGCGACAGGTACTGCCGCCTCTTCCTACCCTCCGGAGCGAACAAGGACCACCCGCTGGTGAACCCGTTCGGGTCGGACAGCCCAAGCCTTGAGACGTTGGACGTCGGCCGCGTGCTCGTCGTGGCCGCGGAGGGCGACCTGCTGAGGGACAAGAACGTGGAGTACGCGGAGCGGCTGAAGGCGGCGCAGGGTAAGGGGAACGATGACGTCGAGCTCGTTGTGTTTGCCGGCGAGGAGCACGCGTTCTTCGGGGTGAAACCGACGTCAGGGGCCACCGGCGAGCTCGTCCGGGTAATCAGGCGGTTCATGGCCACGGAGACGGAAGCAGCCTGCTGAGAAGAACGATCGAGTGGCTGTCGTGCGTGAAGGTTATCTCACTTTTTTTTTTGGAATCGTGGAGGTTATCATTTCTGCGTCGTGTCGTCTACATTTTGTATGTCCTCCTCTTGTCTCATGCCCACAATAATCGCAACGATTTGTCACATTGCCGTTGTCGTGGTTTGCTTTACAGATTCTCATTTGATTGCTACCACAAAAATACAGGGTTATTGCATCCCCCAAAAAAATGTTGGTTATTGCAGATTTTTTTTAAAAAAAATCTCAAGCGGTGCTCTAGAAACTCCACAGTCGAATAAGGTCATCAATTTCATATTTTTTTTAAATTAAAGAAAGTGGGACGAAGGCTCTTTTATTTCTCACTATGTACATATCCGTGCGTTGCATCACGCCAAATATTTTATAACATAAAAGGCATCCATGCGGCACAAATCTTGATGCAAAAAAATATAGATAAAATTAGAATATACTCCCTCCGTTCCTAAATATTTGTCTTTCTAGGGATTTTAACAAATGACTACATACGGAGCAAAATGAGTGAATCTATACTCTAAAACATGTCTATATACATCCGTATGTGGTAGTCTATTTGAAATCTCTAAAAAGACAAATATTTAGGAACGGATGGAGTATTTATTTAGATCATAAAGCATAGATTTTTTGTCACTTTCTTAAACAGGCAAAATAGGTATGTTCCAATGACCGATCTCCTTTATTGGACTAGTCAATGTGTACGTGCAATGCACGTTAATTTAAAAATGTATCAAGTGCATGCAGATATTAAGTAGAATATTATTTGCGTGTTATTATGTGATTAGAACTATATTTAGTATGAAATTAACTGCACGCTAAACGTGTTGAGCGCTCGACATTGAAGCAGTCTAGGTCGTTGAATTAACATGATTTGATGGCCGAGATTGGATCTGTCCGTTTAAGTCTTTTTATATTGGTATAGATTATCAAGATAAGAGAATGGTTAATATTTATACTCCAAAGATATCTATCCGGTAACAGGTTTTACCATAACAAACACTTTTTACGGACCGTGAAAATTTATTGATATACCCTAGATTGATTTGGTGCATTGGGTTACCAAAGGTTGGTTTGATGAAAACCAAATGGGGTGAAAAACTGAAAAAAAAAACGATGAAGAGTGGAAGGATGGATGAAGATGTGGTGGGGAGGAAATTTGACGTAAGTTGAAACCTTATATTCCAGAAACTAGTATAGAGAAGAGAAGGACCCCGATAACGAACTGACGTTCGGTATGGGGAGGTCTCGTCCCGAACGAACCGTTCGGATCCCAACTAGCTGGAATCGAACAAATACCCGTGCTCGGGGTCGTTCGCGCTACCGAGCATTCAGCCTGAACAGCAAGAAGGCTGGGTTGGGTGGGCTTGTGTCTTTCGAGCTGGGCCTTCCTGGTAAACCTGCAAACAATAAGCAACAAGATACCAACAGTGAAAATTGCCATGATAAACTACATAAGAGGTAAAATACCTGCAGGACAAGATATGCTGTAGCAAAAGAAAAAAATACATAAAATGACGAAAGTATGCAAAAAAAAAAAGTAAACCTGAAAGAACCCAACATGATATTGCCACGTTGAATTACAAAAAAAAGATTGTACATAGCAAAAAATGTGCATTGTAAAAAAAGGTACTTTTTTTTTCTTTTGCCATGGTCATCTAAAATAATGAAAACCCTGCATGCCAAAAGTTGCATATTAATCTAAGAAGAAAAAAGTACAAGAAAAGGCAATGGACATGATTGTAGATGTAGTACAAAATTAAGTTACCATGGTCGAGCAAAAAAATTCCTGGTTTTAAAATTAAAATTTTAAATTGGTCCAAACATATGTAAGTTCTCGTGGTGAAAATAAAAACTGTCATCTTTTCAACAATTTACCCCATGATCTAGAAATTAAATTTGCCATACTCCATTAACTAAATTTGCCATGATATATTGACTAATTTTGCCATCGTCCAATATTTAAATAAATGTTGCCATGTTGCAAAAACAATTGGCATCGTCCAGAAACTAAATTTACCATGGCCCATGTACTAAATTCGTCATGCTATTTTTCATGGTCCCATATTTAAAGAAATGTTGCCATGTTGCAAAATTACTAATTTGCCATGGTCCATATATTAAATTTTCCATGCTCCACTAACTAAAATGTGTTTATGGCATGGCAAAAAGTTATAGTGCTGACATAGCAAAAGCTATATTAGAGGCATGGAAAAAAGCTATGAAAACTTTTTTAGAATGGCAAATAACATGGTAAAACAAATGTCATGTTATACTCAATTTTCCACCTTTGACATCTTCAACAAAATTGCCATGTTTCTACTCAACATCTACTCAAGGCAAACATCTACTCAAGGCAACAGTGAGTCCGAAATCTGAGAAAAAATTTACATGGCCAAAATAGAGTAAAAGTGCATCTAGAGATTTATTTCATGCATCAACATATGTTAAAGTAAAAATTGCCATGAACACATCTAGAAACAAAAAAACTGATTTTAGTTGCCATGGCAAGTTTGCCATGTTTTGAACATATTAGGTTGCCACGTTTTTCAACATCTTTAGTTGCCATGGCAAGTTTGCCATGTTTCTGAATGTATTAGGTTGCCATGTTTTTTAACATCTTTGGTTGCCATTGGCAAGTTTGCGATGTTTTTTAATATTTATAACTTTGCCATGGAAAGTTTGCATGTTGTTGAACATGTTAATTGAAGAAGTTTGACTAGTTTGCCATGTTTTTGAACAAACTTAATTAAAAGAAGTTTGCCTTGTTTTTGCACATATTAAAGTTTGCCATGTTTTTGAACATCTTAAATTGCCATGGCAAGTTTGCCATCTTTTTGAATATCTATAACTTTGACATATTTTTTAACATATTAAGTTGCCATGGCAAGTTTGCCATGTTTTTTGGACATCTATAATTTTGACATGTTTTTGAACATCTTAAGTTGGCATGTCTTTGAACATCTTGATTAGAGAAACTTGCCATGGCAAATTTTGATAGATGGAAGACGTTAAGGCATGGCAACTTTTGAGGAAATGACAAAAAATCTACACAAAATAATTCCCCCTGAAATTGCCATGTGATCAGTCCACCAATTTTACAAAAAATTGCCATGTGCTATAGATCAGAATTCCATAAATTTGCCATGTACTATTGCCAAACGTTCTCCTAAAATTACCACTAAAGGATTTTCCATCAGCTAACTTGGGGATTTGTCATGGGAAAAAGGAAAATTTCCATGGAAAAAATATGTGAACAAATTGCCATGGCAAAAAGTAGTCGTGCTCAATTACGAAATTTATCATGATCAAACTTAGTTTGTTGTGAATAGTAAACTAAATTTGCCATGAATAGTAAAGTAAAGTAGCCATATAATGTGTGTATGGCATGGCAAAAAGCTATAGTGTCGACATGGCAAATTTGAGATCTCTAATACATGGAAAATTTAGAAGAAAAAGTGCATTGACATGGCAAAACGGTCTTCATAAAAATGAATAGAAAATTGCCATGGTCTATGAAAATGCATAGCAATTTTGCCATGTCAACTATTTTACTAAAAAAAGATGATAGCTATAAAAAGATTGTAAAATTGCCATGTCAATTGGTGATAATTTGCTCTGTTTTTACACAACTGAAAAAGTAGCATCAATCCAACAGTAAATCAACTCCAAAATCCCAAATCAATCACTATCCCAGGACTACTATCACGAACCAGCATCAATGACACTAAAATGGGAGGCAGAAGTAGTGGTGAATCGTCATGGTTTTAATGTCTGTACGCTACAAATGCTATCATCAGAAACTAGTGGCAATACCTGGCCACACACGCATCAAAGCATCTCCAGCCGCGCCCCCAGAACGGCCTCCCTAGGTGCTTTTTGCGCCCGGCGCTCGCAGGCCAAACCCGGCGTACTGGGGGGCGCTCGAGGGCTCCGACGCAAGGGAAAAGCGTTCCTGGGGCCACATTGGCACGCAAAAAGTCAAGCCGCCCGCCCAGATTCGCCTCCTACCCCCCGCGCTCGGCCGCCACCCTGCCGATCCCGGTGCCGTCCACCGCCCACCGCAGCTAGGTAGACCATCTCTCATCGGGAAAAAGAAGGGGTTTCGCCGAGGCAGCCTCTTCGCCATCGTCCGGGCACCTTTTTCGGTGTTCTGGCCGCGCAGGGCCTGTACACCGACGGGCTTGCGCCTACCTCGCCCACAAGGTGTTTGGTGAATTGCCTGGCCCGGCAATGGACTCCGAAGATGAGGAGGCGCTCGTGGCGTTGCCGAATGAGGAAACCGAAGCCGACGTCCAGGAGCAGGAGCACTCATGGTGCTCGCCGCCCTCGTCGGCCTGCTCGCGAGCAGTGAAAAGCCGCGGCGAGGTGGCTCGGCGCTTGGGTGGGTGAAAGCAAAGAACCAGCATTGTCTTGAACGCTACTGCATGCTCTACTCGGACTACTTCACCGACGCTCCATTGCACGGTGAGAAAACATTTTGGCACCGTTATCGGATGAGCCGAAAGCTTTTCCTCTGGATTGTGAATTCCATCCGGGAGTTCGACAGCTACTTCAAGTGCAAGAAGGATTGCGCCGACACACTTGGATTCACCTCGATCCAGAAGTGCATGACAGCTATGAGGATGCATTCATACGGAGCTCCCGGTGATTCACTCGACGACTATGGGCGCATGGCCGAGTCCACCTCCATTGAGTGTTTCTACAAGTTCCGTAGGGCAGTGGTGGCAGTGTTTGGACCGCAGTACTTGCGAAGACCGAATGCGGAAGACACTGCTCGGATCCTAGCACAGAATGAAGCAAGAGGATTTCCTGGGATGCTTGGAAGCATCGACTGCATGCATTGGAAATGGAAGAACTGTCCATTTGCTTGGCAGGGGTTGTACAAAGGCGCCAAAGGCGGTTGCAGTGTGGTGCTTGAGGCAGTAGCCACACAGGACCTCTGGATTTGGCACTCTTTCTTTGGGATGCCAGGAACTCATAATGACATCAACATCCTGCAGTGCTCCCCAGTCTTTGCCAAGCTTGTTGAAGGTCATTCTCCTCTAGTGAACTTCGAGGTCAATGGACGACAGTACAACAAGGGGTACTATCTAGCTGATGGCATCTATCCGAGATGGTCGACATTTGTGAAGACCATCTCAAACCCTGTGTCAGGAGGGAAGAACGCCTAGTTTGCGAAGATTCAGGAGGCTTGCAGGAAGGATGTCGAGCTGGAATTTGGTGTGCTCCAATATCAATTTGTTGTTGTCCTGTTCCCTGCTCAGACCTGGTCAAAAGATCAAATGTGGGAGATCATGACTTGCTGTGTCATCTTGCACAACATGATCATTGAGAGCGAGTATGAAGAGCCGGTGTTTGACACTGAACCATATTACAAGCAAGGTCCTCTTGTCAAGTTGATCACCAGCTACCGGCAAACTGGACTGACTACCTCAATATGCGTCAGGAGATCCGAGGCCCACAGGTGCATCAAGAACTGCAATACGATCTGGTGGAGCACCTATGGAGGCTCAAGGGCGAGGCCGGGAATTACGTGTGATGAAACTTGAGTTTTTATTTGTTAAACTATATAATTTGTATTGAACTATTTTGTTGAACTATTTGACGGCGTGAACTATTTGATTTATGTGATGAAACACGCCGACCTATGTGATGAACTAATTGGTTTCTATTTGTATGCAAAAATTCATGCCGAACCGCGCCGAATATGGGCCGATTCACGCAAATATGGGCCGTTTTTGGACATAATTGGGCCGAACACTGGGCCGAAATCGGCGCTTGGGGGCGACCAGGGGGGCGACGGCTGGGTGCCGAACCGCCCCCAGCGCCGAGTTTATCACCGGCGCAACCCCAGGCCGCTCTTTTTCGGCGCCCTGGGGGCCGAACGACTGGAGATGCTCTTAGCAGAAGGAGTAACATGCGATCACGACTTCTGCTTGGACCTTCTGGCAGCCGGCGCATCTCCTCCACAGCCCCGACTCCTCTAGGAGTGGAGACGTAGAAAACACCTGGGCATTCTGTGCAGCCAGCTCCGCATCGAGGAGAGAACAAACCAGTGCGCAGCACGTCAGCATCCCCCACCACCATGCGCGGCCCGCACCATCCCTTGCGTCGGCATCCGCGACCACCACCCGTGGAGTTGGAGCTCCACTGACCTCATATCCACCGGGAGAAAATCCGTAACTGCCACCGGCGAGAGGCCACTGTCGCCGTGCAGGGAAGAGCGATGTCGCGCCTCATGTTGGAGGCCCCGACGCCTCGACGCACACTGCCGCTAGGGGTGAAGGACGTGGACGCCATGCCGCCTCGCTCCGCCCATCAGACCGTCATGGGAGGACGAATGCCTCGCCGTGCGTGCCAGAATCCTCCACCACTGCCGAAATCAAGGAGGCCCGTCGTCGAGATGCTCGCGAGCTTACGCCGAAGATTTGCTCAAGTTCCTCGCGCTGCCGCCGCAGCTCGCCTGGTGTTAGCATAACCCGAGGCATACCGTCAATCACCGAGGACCAAGCAATCACACGAGCATGACATCGAGATTTGTTAACGAGGTTCACCGATATGGCTACATCCCCGGGGCTTGACTGCTACGTTTTGAGCTTGTGTTGGTTTTCCTCAAAGAGGAGAGGGTGATGCAGCAATAGTAGCGTAAGTATTTCCCTCAGTTTTTGAGAACCAAGGTATCAATCCAGTAGTGGCTCCTCAAAAGTCCCACGCACCTACACAAACAAACTGAGAACTCGCAACCAACGCAATAAAGGGGTTGTCAATCCCTTCACGGCCACTTGCGAAAGTGAGATCTAATAAACATAGTATGATAAGATAAATATATTTTTGGTATTTTATAATATAGATGCAAAAAGTAAAGATGCAAATAAAATTAGATTGAAAGCAAATATGATAAGAGATAGACCCGGGGGCCATAGGTTTCACTAGAGGCTTCTCTCAAGATAGCATAAGTATTACGGTGGGTGAACAAATTACTGTCGAGCAATTGATAGAAAAACGCATAGTTATGAGATTATCTAGGCACGATCATGTATATAGGCATCACGTCCATAACAAGTAGACCGACTCCTGCCTGCATCTACTACTATTACTCCACACATCGACCGACTCCTGCCTGCATCTAGAGTATTAAGTTCATAAGAACAGAGTAACGCATTAAGCAAGATGACATGATGTAGAGGGATAAACTCAAGCAATATGATATAAACCCCATCTTGTTATCCTCGATGGCAACAATACAATACGTGCCTTGCAACCCTTTCTGTCACTGGGTAAGGACACCGCAAGATTGAAACCAAAGCTAAGCACTTCTCCCATGGCAAGAAAGATCAATCTAGTAGGCCAAACCAAACTGATAATTCGAAGAGACTTGCAAAGATAACTCAATCATACATAAAAGAATTCAGAGAAGATTCAAATATTATTCATAGATAAACTTGATCATAAACCCACAATTCATCGGATCTCGACAAACACACCGCAAAAAGAGTTTACATCGAATAGATCTCCACAAGAGAGGGGGAGAACATTGTATTGAGATCCAAAAAGAGAGAAGAAGCCATCTAGCTAATAATTATGGACGCGTAGGTCTGTGGTAAACTACTCACAACTCATTGGAGGGGCAAGGCTATTGATGTAGAAGCCCTCCATGGTCGATTCCCCCTCTGGCAGAATGCCGGCGAAGGCTCCAAGATGGGATCTCGCGGATACAGAAGGTTACGGTGGTGGAAATTGTGTTTCGTGATGCCCCTGGATGTTTTCGGGGTACGTAGGTATATATAGGAGGAAGAAGTACGTCGGTGGCCGCCCGAGGGGCCCATGAGACAGGGGGCGCGCCCTACAAGGTGGGGGCGGCCTCCTATCTCATGGGAGCCTCGACTGCTTCTTGACTTGCACTCCAAGTCCTTGGATCACGTTCATTCCAAAAATCACGCTCCCGAAGGTTTCATTCCGTTTGGACTCCATTTGATATTCCTTTTCTTCGAAATACTAAAATAGGCAAAAAAACATCAATATGGGCTGGGCCTCCGGTTAGTAGGTTAGTCTCAAAAATGATATAGATGTGTAAAATAAAGCCCATAAACATTCAAAAGAAGTAATATAATAGCATGGAACAATAAAATATTATAGATACATTGGAGACGCATCAAGCATCCCCAACCTTAACTCCTGCTCGTCCTCGAGTAGGTAAATGATAAAAAAGAAATTTTTGATGTGGAATGCTACCTAGCATAATTCTCAATGTAATTTTGTTTATTGTGGCATGAATGTTCAGATCCAAATGATTCAAAATAAAAGCTTATAAAACATAAAAACAATAATGCTTCAAAGCATACTAACAAATAATCATGTCCTATCAAAATAACATAGCCAAAGAAAGCTTATCCCTACAAAATCATATAGTTAGGCCATGCTTCATTTTCATTACACAAAATACTCCCATAATGCACAACCCCGATGACGAGCTGAGCAATTGTTTCATACTTTTTAACGCACTTCGGCTTTTTTAACTCTTACACAATACATGAGCGTAAGCCATGGGCATAGCACTATGGTGGTATATGGTGGTTGTGAGGACAAAAAGGAAGAAGATAGTCTCACATCAACTAGGCGTATTAACGGGCTATATAGAGATGCCCATTAATAGATATCAATGTGAGTGAGTAGGGATTGCCATGCAACGGATGCACTAGAGCTATAAATATATGAAAGCTCAACAAAAGAAACTAAGTGGGTGTGCATCCAACTTGCTTGCTCACGAAGACCTAGGGAATTTTGAGGAAGCCCATCATTGGAATATACAAGTCAAGTTCTATAATGAAAAAAATCCCACTTAGTATATGAAAGTGACAACATAGGAGACTCTCTATCATGAAGATCATGGTGCTACTTTGAAGCACAAGTGTGGAAAAAGAGATAGTAGCATTGTCCCTTCTCTCTTTCCTCTCATTTTATTCCTTTTTTTTCTTTTTCTTTTTCTCTTTTTTTCTTTCTTTTTTTTCTTTGGCATTTTTTTGGCCCTTCTCTTTTTTTTCCCATTTTTTTTTCTTTTTGTAAAGTCCGAAGTCTCATCCTGACTTGTGGGGGAACCATAGCCTTCATCATCCTTTCCTCACTAGGACAATGCTCTAATAATGAAGTGAAGGAAATATGCCCTAGAGGCAATAATAAAGTTATTATTTATTTCCTCATATCATGATAAATGTTTATTATTCATGCTAGAATTGTATTAACCGGAAACATGATACATGTGTGAATACATAGACAAACACATAGTCACTAGTATGCCTCTACTTGACTAGCTCATTAATCAAAGATGGTTATGTTTCCTGACCATAGACATGTGTTGTCATTTGATTAATGGGATCACATCATTAGGATAATGATGTGATTGACATGACCCATTCCGTTAGCCTAGCACTTGATCGTTTAGTATACTGCTATTGCTTTCTTCATGACTTATACAAAGTTCCTACGACTATGAGATTGTGCAACTCCCGTTTACCGGAAGAACACTTTGTGTGTTACCAAACGTCACAACGTAACTGGGTGATTATAAAGGTGCTCTACAGGTGTTTCCGAAGGTACATGTTGAGTTGGCATAATTCGAGATTAGGATTTGTCACTCCGATCGTCGGAGAGGTATCTCTGGGCCCTCTCGGTAATACTCATCACCTAAGCCTTGCAAGCATGTAACTAATGAGTTAGTTATGAGATGACGTATTACGGAACGAGTAAAGAGACTTGCCGGTAACGAGATTGAACTAGGTATTGGATACCGACGATCAAATCTCGGGCAAGTAACATACCGATGACAAAGGGAACGAAGTATGATGTTATGCGGTTTGACCGATAAAGATCTTCGTAGAATATGTAGGAACCAATATGGGCATCCAGGTCCCGCTATTGGTTATTGACCGAGAATGGTTTTAGGTCGTCTACATAGTTCTCGAACCCGTAGGGTCCGCACGCTTAACGTTTCGATGACAGTTTTATTATGAGTTTATAAGTTTTGATGTATCGAAGTTTGTTCGGAGTCCCGGATGTGATCACGGACATGACGGGGAGTCTCGAAATGGTCGAGACATAAAGATCGATATATTGGACGACTATATTCGGACACGGGAAGTGTTCCGGGTGATTTCGGAGAAAACCGGAGTGCCGGAGGGGTTACCGGAACCCCCCGGGGAAGTATTGGGCCTTAGTGGGCCTGAGGGGAGAGAGAGGGCAGCAGCCCAGGAGGTGGCGCGCCCCCTCCCAAGGGGAGTCCGAATTGGACTAAGGGAGGGGGGCGCGGCCCCTCTTTCCCTCTCCTTCTCCCCCTCTTTCCTTCCCCCTTCCTCCTTCCTAGTTGGACTAGGAAAGGGAAGTCCTACTCCTAGTAGGAGGAGGACTCCCCCCTCCTTGTCGCGCCCCAAGAGCCGGCCGGCCTCCCCCCTTGCTCCTTTATATACGGGGGCAGGGGGGCACCCCAAAGACACACAAGTTGATCTACGGATCGTTCCTTAGCCGTGTGCGGTGCCCCCCTCCACCATATTCCACCTCGGTCATATCGTCGCGAAGCTTAGGTGAAGCCCTGTGCCGGTAGAACATCAAGATCGTCACCACGCCGTCGTGCTGACGGAACTCTCCCTCGACACTCGGCTGGATCGGAGTTCGAGGGACGTCATCGAGCTGAACGTGTGCTGAACTCGGAGGCTCCGTACGTTCAGTGCTTGGATCGGTCGATCGTGAAGACGTACGACTACATCAACCGCGTTGTGCTAACGCTTCCATTTACGGTCTACGAGGGTACGTGGACATACACTCTCCCCTCTCGTTGCTATATCATCACCATGATCTTGCGTGTGCGTAGGAAATTTTTTGAAATTACTACGTTCCCCAACATGAAGATCATCACACTTTTATGGATTTACAACTCAAGAATTACAACTCAAAGCTAGAACAAGATATGACTCTATATGAATGCCTCTGGCGGTGTATCGGGATATGCAATGAATCAAGAGCGACATGTATGAAAATTATGAAAGTGGCCTTGCCACAAATACGATGTAAACTACATGATCATGCAAAGAGCAATATGACAATGATGGAACGTGTCATAATAAATGGAACGGTGGAAAGTTGAATGGCAATATATCTCGAAATGGCTATGAAAATGCCATAATAGGTAAGTATGGTGGTTGTTTTGAGGAAGGTAAATAAGGGGTTTATGATACCGGCGAAAGTTGCGCGGTAATAATAAAGGCTAGCAAATTGGAAAGATAAATGTGCATATATCCATGGACTCACATTAGTAAAAAAGAAATCATATACTTATTGCAAAAGCCTACTTAGCCCTCGAAGCAAAGTACTACTACGCATGCCCCAAGAGGGATAGATTGGTAGGAAAAGACCATCGCTCATCCCCGACTGCCACTCATAAGGAAGACAATCAAAAGAGCACCTCATGCAACAAATTTGTCACACAACTTTTACCATACGTGCATGCTACGGGACTTGCCAACTTCAAAAAAAGTATTTCTCAATTTCATAATTACCCACTAGCATGTCCCTAACATTACTACCTTTATATCTCAAAACAATTATCAAGCATCAAATTGAACATAGCATCCAATTCTTTTTCTATGATAGTTTTTATTATACCCAACTTGGATGCTCATCATTCTAGGACCAACTTTGTCACCATAGCAAATACCATGCTGTTCTAAAAGACACTCAAAAAGATATAAGTGAAGCATGAGAAACTAGAAATTTCTTCAAAATTAAGACACCACCGTGCTCTAAAAGATATAAGTGAAGTACTAGAGCAAAAACTATCAAGCTCAAAAGATATAAGTGAAGCACATAGAGTATTCTAGCAAATTCTAATCAAATAGGCTTTTCACAAAAGGTGTGTACAGCAAGGATGATTGTGGTAAACTAAAAGGCAAAGACTAATATAATACACGACGCTCCAAGCAAAACACATATCATGTGGCGATTAAAAATATAGCTCCAAGTAAAGTTACCAATAAATGAAGACGAAAGAGGGGATGCCTTCCCGGGCATCCCCAAGCTTAGGCTTTTGGCTATTCTCGAATATCTTGGGGTGCCTTGGGCATCCCCAAGCTTAGGCTCTTGCCACCCTTTATTCCATAGTCCATAAAAGTTTTACCCAAAACTTGAAAACTTCACAACACAAAACTCAACAGGAAATCTTATAAGCTCCGTTAGTAAAAGAAAACAAAACCACCACATAAGGTACTGCAATGAACTCATTCTTTATTTATTTTGGTGTTAAACCTACTGTATTCCAACTTATTTATGGTTTATAAACTAATTTACTAGCCATAGATGCATTGAAATAAGCAAACAACACACGAAAAACAAAATCTGTCAAAAACAGAACAGTATGTAGCAATCTGTAACTAACGCAAACTTCTGGAACTCTAAAACTCCTACCAAAATAGGAATTCCTGGAAAATTTGTTTATTGAACAGCATCAAAAAGAATCAACGCAAAAGCACGTTCCTGTGATTTAACAAAATTATATTCGTGCGTGCAAAGTTTCTGTTTCTCAGCAGAATCAAATCAGCTATCATCATAGGTTATCCTATAGGTTCTACTTGGCACAAACACTAATTAAAAGATAAAAACACATCTAAACAGAAGGTAGATGCAAGATTTATTACTAAACATGAGAGAAAACAAAAAACATAAAGAAAATTGGGTTGTCTCCCAACTAGTGCTATCGTTTAACGCCCCTAGCTACGCATAAAAGCAAGGATAGATTCAAGTAGTGCCATCTTTGGCACTCAACTTCTTAATGGAGTTGTGCTCAAGTCCGGGAGGCTCTTTGCGTTTCCCTTCATGCTCAGAGATCCTTTGATCTAAGGCATCCAACCGCTTATTACAAAGTACAATCAAGTTATTCATGTGGTTGATACTCCCACCAATATTCTTAAGTGGTTCAACAATTTTTTGCAATTCACAAAGTTTCTCTAAAATTTGAGTTCCTTCAAGAGAGAAGGATGATCCCTTTTTTGGGGGAAGTACTCCTACTATCCCTTCTATAATTTCATAAGCGAAACTAGGATCAATTTCAATAAAACATCCTTTTGCGGCAAAATCAAGAAGTTGTCTATGGGATAGGGTTAACCCAACATAAAAATTGCGCATTAAAATCTTGAAATCTCCTTCCACGACACAACTACGATAAGATTCTAACATCCTAAACCAAGCATCTTTTAAATTTTCCCCTTGTCCTTGCTTGAAGTGAAGAACTTCAAAGTCGGGAGACGAAGGGATAAAGACCGAGCTAGCCATGACGACAAGGTAAACGAACTAACACACGAGCAAACAAAAGGCAAGCGAAAAAGAGAGGAGGAGATTGGGAAAGAGAGGGCGAATAAAATGGCAAGGGTGAAGTGGGGGAGAGGAAAACGAGAGGCAAATGGAAAATAATGTAAATGCGAGGGAGATGGGTTTGTGATGGGTACTTGGTATGTCTTGACTTGAGCGAAGACCTCCCCGGCAATGGCGCCAGAAATCCTTCTTGCTACGTCTTGAGCTTGCGTTGGTTTTCCTCGAAGAGGAGAGGGTGATGCAGCAATAGTAGCGTAAGTATTTCCCTCAGTTTTTGAGAACCAAGGTATCAATCCAGTAGGAGGCTCCTCAAAAGTCCACGCACCTACACAAACAAACTGAGAACTCGCAACCAACGCAATAAAGGGGTTGTCAATCCCTTCAAGGCCACTTGCAAAAGTGAGATCTAATAAAGATAGTATGATAAGATAAATATATTTTTGGTATTTTATAATATAGATGAAAAAGTAAAGATGCAAATAAAAGTAGATTGAAATCAAATATGATAAGAGATAGACCCGGGGGCCATAGGTTTCACTAGAGGCTTCTCTCAAGATAGCATAAGTATTACGGTGGGTGAACAAATTACTGTCGAGCAATTGATAGAAAAACGCATAGTTATGAGATTATCTAGGCATGATCATGTATATAGGCATCACGTCCATAACAAATAGACCGACTCCTGCCTGCATCTACTACTATTACTCCACACATCGACCGACTCCTGCCTGCATCTAGAGTATTAAGTTCATAAGAACAGAGTAACGCATTAAGCAAGATGACATGATGTAGAGGGATAAACTCAAGCAATATGATATAAACCCCATCTTGTTATCCTCGATGGCAACAATACAATACGTGCCTTGCAACCCTTTCTATCACGGGGTAAGGACACCGCCAGATTGAACCCAAAGCTAAGCACTTCTCCCGTGGCAAGAAAGATCAATCTAGTAGGCCAAACCAAACTGATAATTCGAAGAGACTTGCAAAGATAACTCAATCATACATAAAAGAATTAAGAGAAGATTCAAATATTATTCATAGATAAACTTGATCATAAACCCACAATTCATCGGATCTCGACAAACACACTGCAAAAAGAGCTTACATCGAATAGATCTCCACAAGAGAGGGGGAGAACATTGTATTGAGATCCAAAAAGAGAGAAGAAGCCATCTAGCTAATAACTATGGACGCGTAGGTCTATGGTAAACTACTCACAACTCATCGGAGGGGCAAGGATGTTGATGTAGAAGCCCTCCGTGGTCGATTCCCCCTCTGGCAGAATGCCGGCGAAGGCTCCAAGATGGGATCTCGCGGATACAGAAGGTTACAGTGGTGGAAATTGTGTTCTGTGATGCCCTTGGATGTTTTCGGGGTACGTAGGTATATATAGGAGGAAGAAGTACGTCGGTGGCCGCCCGAGGGGCCCACGAGACAGGGGGCGCGCCCTACAAGGGGGGGGGGCGGCCTCCTATCTCGTGGGAGCCTCGGCTGCTTCTTGACTTGCACTCCAAGTCCTCTGGATCACGTTCGTTCCAAAAATCACGCTCCCAAAGGTTTCATTCCGTTTGGACTCCGTTTGATATTCCTTTTCTTCGAAATACTGAAATAGGAAAAAAAACATCAATATGGGTTGGGCCTCCGGTTAGTAGGTTGGTCCCAAAAATGATATAGATGTGTAAAATAAAGCCCATAAACATCCAAAAGGGGTAATATAATACTCCCTCCATCCCATAATATAAGAACGTTTTTGACAGTAGTGTAGTGTGAAAAACGTTTTTATATTATGGGATGGAGAGAGTAGCATAGAACAATCAAAAATTATAGATATGTTGGAGACATATCACTGACTATGAGCACTCCCCATGACACCGCTACAATACCGCACCCGGTCGCCCTGGACACCGGCACATGCCGCCAGCTTCCCCTGCGTTCCGGTGTTATTATGTTGGCATAGGTTACATTGTGTGTCTACCCTCGCTATATAAGAGAGGCCTAAGATACAAGTGTCCTATTAGGACACGACTCCATATCCCAACTAAACACAATACTACTACAAGTCCAACTGTAACCTACCTTGTACAATATATTCGACACAACTCTAACACCTAGAAACACACACACACACACACACACACACAGAGAGAGAGAGAGATGCAAGAGGGAATGGGGATAGAAGAGGAGTGGGGTGCGGGGTGGGGGAAGAGGGAAGGAGAGTTAAGAGTAAGACTGATGAATCGTGGCTTACCTCGTTCGCGACGACTTCCCGAACGCCCGAACGCTTTCGCCTGCTGACGTGGATAGGATTCAGCGCCGAGATTCGTGCGTGCAAATTAGCGGCCGAAAGGGCGTTTGGATCGAGATGACAAAATATGGGACATTCGGGGCTTATTGATTCCGGAAGAGAATTCTAGGGGATATTTGATTCTGAGCCCGTGCTCAGCTGATCCCGTAATCAAACACGTCCGTTCACATAAAGATCTGCGCACTTTCTTGAATACTGATATCTTTTTTTCGGAATTTCTTGAATACTAATCTAAGCGCTTTTATATTTCTTTTACATAGGGAGTACTACGCACAACTCATTCCGCTAGGGTTTCACTACAAAGTGCTTCACGGATACTACTTTTTTTCCGAACCAATGGAAATGCATAATCTTTGGAACAGCAAGAACCAGTGTTTCTCCCTCGATGATGCATGCGATACAGCCGGGAAAGGACAGGATGTCGTCGTCGTCTTCTTCGCTTCTCTTTTTCTTTTTAGGAATAGTGTTCAAACTTGGTTGCGTGGCCTGGTGCCTCACGTAATTTGTTAGTGGCAACAGGCTAGCTGCGTACGACAAACACTGCCGATCGGGAAACGATAACTAATTCGACCGGTTCAGGGGGGTTTTGCCTCATCATTGGCTGGTGCAAGCTGCCACGGAGTAAGGTCGCTCAAGTTTTTTCTTTCTTTATCTTTTGATAATAAAGAAAGGAGAGCAAAGGTCCCTGCAAAAGAAAAAAAAGGAGAGCAAGGTGAGTCGAATCTTGACACGACTATTATGGATTGAATGAACGGGACAACGACCAAAAACAGTACCAGTCCCTGTAGAGCTAGCGCAATGCCGGTCGGATTACGTGTTATGGTTTTTTATACTAGCATCTTTCAGTTCAGCCGAACATTCTGTTTCTTTGCCCGGGTTATTTTAGGATTTAAATATATTTTCACCCGGCAAAATAACCTTCCCTAGTGTCACGGAGCTGAACGAGGCTCCCAAACCGGCCGGGAGCTCTGGCTCCACGTTGTACCGGACGACAGCGCCCACGCGGCTCCAAGCACTTTGTGCCCCACCGGTCTGCCGCCCCCGCGCCCATGTCCAAGCCCTCCTTTCCTTGCACGTGTTTCCGGCCACTGTTGGGTCCTCGTGCCCGCTCCGATGGCGCCGCGGATGGCGGACACCCGAATCCGAGGGATGCGCCGCATGCCACAAGAGGTAGCTGGAGAGGAAGAGGGTGACGGCGGCAAAGGCGATGTCCACCGGCCGGCCGCGCGTGCATGCCGGTAGATTTGGACGACCAGGTCCTTGCGGCGGGCCTTCGCCGCTCGCTCATAGTGGAGACCGACATGCGGCATCTCTGCCGCAAGAACACGAAGGCACTCTGGCTCGCCATTGAGCACTCATAAGCGCGAGGTGGCGGAGAATGCGGCGGCCAAAGCCAAGACCGCTTGGTTAGCGTCACATGGCCGACGTCATCTCCTCCTCCGACGTCTCTCACTCCGCCCCTCTCGTCGCCGAATACTACACACATGGGTATAGCCGCACCAGCGACAACAAGGAGAAGGCCTCGCGAGGAAATGGTGATTTCCTTTGCCCTTCCCTGTCTCCGTTTCCCTTTAGCCCTTTTAGTACTCCCTCCGTCCGGAAATACTTGTCATCAAAATGGATAAAATGAGACGTATCTGACGTATTTTAGTTCTAGATACATCTATTTTTATCCATTTTGATGACAAATATTTTCGCACGGAGGGAGTATGAATCAAGTCATTTCTTGTCCGGCAATGAATCTTTTGGTTGTATGAACTATGTCTGTTTGCTAGTATGAACTATGTCTGTTTATTGCTACGTGTGTTGATTTAGGGCATGTACAATGGTCGATAAGGTAGTCTTATCTTAAATCTTGCATGTAATTTAGAGATGACAAAAAAACATATCTACAATGGGTCATCTTTTAGTCTTATCTTCAATAATTAGTTATTCATAAAAACGTGGTGAGACATATTGTGCTAAGAGATCATCTCTTGTCTTTTCTTAATTAAGAGAAGACAAGCCTTCTCTTATGATTTCTCTCTCTTCCACCTCATCATTTATCCTACATGGCATTGCTAAGACAGAACCATTGTACATGCCCTTATGTAGTTGCTAGTACATCGCATGAATAGCATGGCTTTGAGGGTCGGATATTAGGGACAACTGCTAAGGCAACTAAGTGAGGGGTGACCGATCACGGTCCATTTCTTTTTGAAGACGAAGGCAAAAAAAATTATCTCATCCATTCGTTAAGCAGAAGAGATGTGCATCATTAGGGCATGTACAATGGTTGATAAGATAGTCTTATCTTAAGTCTTGCATGTGATTTAGAGATGACAAAAAAAATTGTCTACAATGGGTCATCTCTTAGCCTTATCTTCAATAACTAGTAATTCCTAAAAATTTGGTGAGACATATTGTGCTAAGAGATCACCTCTTGTCTTAAATAAGAGAAGACAAGCATTTTCTTGTGAGTTCTCTCTCTCTTCCACCTCATCATCTATCCTACGTGGCACTCCTAAGATAGCAACATTGTACATGCCCTTAATACGGAAAAGCGGAATAAAATAGTCATAAACCATCGAGCGACACACACACACACCTCAACAAAGAGGGTCTCGTCGAGATACACTTTGGCGTCATTGTTTTTACTTCTGCCCAACAGACGTCATCACCCTTCCTAATCTCCAAGCAAGCGACTCTGATTTCATTGAAGACAAACTTCAACTCAACTCTCACCATAGAGGTCGTGCGGAAACCCAAGAAGACCAGTGCTAGACTCAACTATTTGCACCAAAGGCAGCGCAGCTTCGACTTTGATGGACAACTTCAGAGATGGCTGGCGACATGGACGACAGCTGACCAGACCAGCCGTTGCTTGTCATCGTCGCCATAGGGGCCTCGTTGATGGAGTCAAATCTAGCAAATCTCGGGTAGGGGTCCCGAGCTGGTAGTCTTGTCACGATGGTAACAAGGACACATGAGTTTACCCATGTTCGGGCCCTCTTGAAGAGGTAATACCATACGTCCTACTTTGGTTCTATTGATTTTGAAGGGGTACAAAGTACATGTGATCTACCACAAGATCGTGTGTGTATGAGTTATTGTCTACAACCCTCATACCCCAGTTTATATAGATGCCAAGGGCGCCTAGGGTTTACATAGGTCGGTTGCATCTAAGGGCAATCGTCCTGAAGACTACCTCTAAATCTTTGGAGTGTACGCCAAGTCTTCCAGGTCTTTCATCTTGGCTTATCCTGGGCCCGACGAACGAGGCCCACTGGTTTATTCGTCACGACAGTCCTCGACCCAGCCCATATGGTTGGAAGCCAATGTGGCTACCAACCCTAGTCCAGGACACCATCACCCATCACAGTAGCTCCGACTTCATCACAATCCAAGGTAATCCCACGGACATGCCTGAAAAGAGATAACTACTGCAACCATTGTCGCGCCTTCGACTTCGTTCGCCTACGCCATCTGTCACGGTTTTGTCACGGCAGATGTCCTCATAAAAGAACAAAGTCATGAAGTCATTGCTACTAGGTGAAGGCTTGGACGGGGTTGATTGGGAAAGAGAGACGCGAGTTTACCCAGGTTCGGCCCCTCACGATGGAGGTAATAGCCTACTCCTGCTTGATAGCTATTGATTGTGGTGACCTCAATTACAATGGCACTATTCGCTACCTCTATCACCAGAGCTATCAAAACATATGTCTCGAGAGCTATCAAAACATCTGTCGCGAGAGCTATAAAACATATGTACCGAGAGCTGTCAAAACATCTGTCTAAAAGCTTGTTCTTCTGATGACCCAGGGACTGCCTTTATATAATAGCCGGATACCTGGGGTTACAAGACGTTTCGGGTTCTACCCACAGTCGGAGTCCTACTCTAAGCCCTCTAGGTCCTCCATGTCTTCCAAGTTGGGGGTCTCCCTCTTGTATTTGGACTCCTTCTGGACGGAACTTTGCCTAGGTCCAGATCCTGTAGCAAGCCGGGTAATGTCCTATAGTAGACCAGGTCATGTAGTAGGCCGGATCTCATCCTGTAGCAGATCGGGTCTCGTCCTGTAGCAGGTCGGGTCTCCTCTTGTAGCAGGCTGGGTCTCGTCCTCATAGCCAACTTGTCCCAAGAGACTTACCTATACAGCTGACTTATCTTCAGAAGTGACTTATCTCCAGAGTTGACTTGCAGGCCGACTTATCTCCAGAGATGGCTTCACTACTGCAGAATCGGGTTAGTGTCGGTTCATCACGAACCGGCACTAAAGGCCCACCATATACCTCCTAGATAAAAATATCTATGTCAACTTGATGGGCATAATTTGTCATAAACATGAAATGCAACAAATAGTTACAAAAGAGAATATACCACATCCGAATCCTAAACCGGACGAGGGCCGACGGGGACGGATATCAAAATCATGGCACTATCTATAACAAACAATGTACGGGTAAGAAAATTATACAAGTAACTATATATATCTAAATCACACAAACATGATTTTTTTTATATAAAAAAGATAAGAACAATAGGCTCACCAAGGTGGTGCCGACGACGGGACGATGCAGGCGATCGATGGTGGTTAGGACGGGGACGAGAAGGCACTAAGTAAACGACACCTACATATGCAAACTAAGAGTTAATTTGAGCTCAAATTGCATATAAATCAAATAAACTACCACACATAATTACACCCAAACTAAAACCCACAAATCACTATACTTATAGAGCATTGGAAGAGCTAATCTAGCAATGAGAGATGAAAGGACAAAGTTGCTAACCTTTGTGATCACTTGGATGGATGGGGGGCCTTCAAATCTTGAAAAAAATTGGCAAAAATGAAGGATGAGCTCAAGCAATGAGGAAGAACAGAGGTGAGGAAGGAATGAAAGGGGAAAACAGAGAGAAATGGCTCGGGCTCGACAAAGGGGTTATATAGAGGCACCTTTAGTCTCGGTTGGTTATATGAACCGGGACTAAAGGTGCATCTCTAGTACCGGTTCGTGCCACGAACCGGGACTAAAGGTGTTGGTGGGGTCCTAGCCTGACACCAGCCTGTCACCACCTCTTTAGTCCCGGTTCGTGGCACGAACCGGTACTAGAGGTTCAACACGAACCGGGACTAATGAGTGTCGCCCGCCTGGCCGTTGGAACCGACACTAATGGTCACATTAGTGTCGGTAAGTGAACCAGGACTAAACATAAGGTCGTTTTTCTACTAGTGTTATCTCCGGAGCTGACTTATGTCCAGGTCGACTTATCTCCAGAACTGACTTATCTCTAAAAAGCTGACTTATATCCAGGTCGAGTTATTTCCAGAGATGATTTATCTCCAGAGTTGACTTATGTCCAGACCAACTTATCTCCAGAACTGACTTATGTCCAGGCCGATTTGTCTCTAGAGATGACTTATCTCCAGAGCTGACTTATGTCCAGGCCGACTTATCTCTAGAGATGACTTATGTCCAGGCCGACTTATCTCCTGATATGACTTATGTCCATAGATGGCTTATGTCCAGGTCAACTTATCTCCATAACTAACTTATCTCCAAATTTGACTTATGTCCGGGCCAACTTATCTCCAGGTTGGGTCTTCTCCTCAGGCCGGGTCTTCAGGCACCTGCTGGCTTCTCTTCGTCTTGTTGGCCTACCCGGTTGGGTATTCCCCTGACACCATCCTTGCCACATAAGCCTCGATGCCAACACTGGCGCCTTCCCTAGGTCACATTACCGAGGCCCAACTCAAAGGATGAAGCCCTCGACAAGGGAAGTGACGCCACCGTTCGATCACACATGATCTAGTGCGGCAACAATGGAGCGATGCCTCCGAGATGGTCTACGATGCCTGCAACCACCGCCATACCGGTCACAAGGCCAAGGCTGAGATAGGGTCTTCACCCAAGCTCCGGCACACCAACCTACTCCGACGTCGGCAAGTCCACCGAGCACCACAACCATCACGACCTAGCCTGCCGACAAAGAACCCCCACCAATGTCGCAACCAACGCACCTCGGGGAGGCCGCAGACAGCCACCCATGAGCAGCCGCCGCCAAATACGCAAAACTGCCGACTAGAAACAAGCCACTGGATGCAAGCACGGACCTCTGAGCCCTGCCGAGCACCATGCCAACAGGACCAGAGAAGCAGCACCCGAGGTCAAAAACCAACTTGGTTCCTGGGCACAGCCTTGTGTCAGACGCGCTGCCACCCGAAGGGTGGAGATACCAGACTCGACATACCCGCGTCATGCTGCTTCCATCACCTCGACGCTACCCCCTCCCCCCTCCCACGCACCACAACACACCCTGCTCCATAGACGGTCGATTCAACACATCAATCCGCCCCTCGCGCCCCCTCCTGTCCCCTGCGTGGTCGCTCCTCACATGGACGACGGCGACGCTGCGCGGGCTTTGCTCGGCTGTGCACCTTCGACGACGACCAGGTGGGAGAAGAGCCGGATTGGAGCGATGGCGGCACCGGTAAGGTTGCTCACGAGGCGTTCCCGGGAGGGACACAGGGAAGTACTGAGAGTATACCTGGGCATATCTCGGGCCGGGCAAAAAAAAGCACAGTGCTAAAAATCCAGGCCCAAGCCCAAGAAAGCCCGACACAGCCCAGCCTGACTACGGCTAAAATTGTGTTTTCTTCAAGCCCGTGCCCGGACCGACCTGTCCATCAGGCTCAGTTTTAGGCCCGAGCCCGGCCCGATGGCATACTCGGGCTCAGCCCGGTCCGGGATTTTTGGCCCGTCCGGGCCGGGCTGCCCATGGCCAGGTATCTGAGAGTGTGAAAACAGATGCATCACATAGTACGGTGGACCTGATTTTTGGTCAAAATTGCAGAGAGCCATTATATCTCACCGCAGTGGTCAAGGTTAGTAGGTTACACGCGTGCGTGCGCACGAGATTAACAGCAATCGTTAGTGTCAGTCCACCGGTGAGCTGGTACGGCTAGCGCGCCCACACGTGTACGTACGTAGCACCAGTCCCCACAAGGCCGCACCCACACAAGGCCCGTTGCTCTCAAGAAACCTCACATGACACGTGAGAGCGAAACACAGGCACGCAGCCCCACCGTGTCCCCATGGCCCTGTTGCGCTGCACACGAGAAGCGTCGTGGTGCGCAGGTAGGTAGGGCCCGCCAAGACAGGGACAAGTGAAAGCGAGCTCCGTCTGCGTCCCAAGCCAACCAACCAACGGACGACTGTTAGTTAGGTTAACCTTCTTTTCTTTTCTTTTCTTTTGATGATTCCGTGTCTCGTTTCTCGTCTCGCTCGCTAGGGTCCAACGGCGACCCTACTAGCAGAGCACTGCATCGGACAACTGCAGCCGCCTGCCGGCGTAACGCATCCGCTGGCTGGTTTCATGAGCAGCGGTTGGTTTGATTGCTTCCGTGTTTTCTCCGTCCGTCCCCCCACATGCCCCCAGTGCCCTGTTCTTGATCACTCCCTGGAGCTGGAGCCGGAGTGTCATCCAGCAGAGGCTTTGTACCGCTCGTCCCGTTGCTTCTTCCTCTCTTGCGACCGATCTCCTGGCCTCGATCCAAAAGAGAAAGGGGAAACGGCAGCGAGAAAGAAACGGCAGCGTGTGGGCTCTTGATTATCTTTCTTTCGATTGATGAGTCGCGCCCGTCCCCCGAGGCCCGTAGTGGCGAACCCGTGAGCCCGTGACGCCCTGCTCCCTCCTGCCCTGCCCGCCGCAGAGCGTCTGCTCTGCTTCCCTCCTAGGCCCTCGATTTAGCTCAGCTCGGTGGGTGCCCTGGTGATCGCCTTTTCCCCCAGGATCGCATTTCTTTTCTCTATTCTCTCTTCCGGCCGGCCGTCCTCTCCTCTCCTCTCCTCAAGCCGGGCGTCGGCGGCCTCCAGCTCCGAGCGGAGGCGGAAGCGGTGGTGTCTTTCTAGACAAGAAACAATTCCTCGGTCTCCACGCTTGCTTTGGACTTTACCCTTTCCTCTGTTCCCCCTGGTTTTCAGCCAGGTACACGAGGCGTCCTCTTGTGGTTGCGGGGGTTTGGTGGGGGTTTGGGGGTCTCGCCTTTCCTGGCGGCGCATCCACGCACCGATTTCCCCTCCTCCCTCCTCCTGCGATTTCGGGTCCAGATTGATTGATTTCCGCCCGGATTTCTTCCATCACATCACTCGCGATCTTCTCCCCTAACCCCTCCTCATCGGGCAGGATTTTTTTCCTTTCTCTCTAGGGCATCTCCCCGCTCCGATCGATGGCGTCGTCCTGCATCCCGACGGGCATCCGGCTGCCGGACCTGGACATGGTCAAGGCGGCGGCGGTCGGGGCGTCGTCGGCGCCGGGCGCGGGGGCGGCGCCGCTGCGGCCGGCGCACTCCTCGGCGTCCTCGGCGCTCTCCGACGCCTCCAACTCCTCCTCGGCCTCCTCGCTCTCGCTCAAGCGGGCGCGCACGCCGCGGAAGCGCCCCAACCAGACCTACAACGAGGCGGCCGCGCTGCTCGCCTCCATGTACCCCTCCGTCTTCCCCGCCGGGGACAGGGCGCCGCCGTCGCCGAGGCTCCTCGGCCTCGCCTCCGCGCTCGCCGACGACCCCTCCCGCGCGGACCTGCTCCCGCCCTTCCCCGTCCTCGGCAACGCCGCCTGCCTCCTCCGCGACGCCGCCGCGCCGCCGACCACGCCGCGGAGCCCCGTCCTCGCCAGGGCCTGCCCGTCGCCGGCGGCCGTCAGCAGCGCCTTCACCGAGTTCCGCGACTCCGCGCCGTCCCCCGGGACCCCTGACGGCGCCGCCGGCGCGGACGGGCCCGGGGAGCTCGACTATGAGGATGATGACGACAGCTTTGACGCAGACTCTTTCCTCCTCGGCGGCCTCGACGAGGGCGCCGCCGCGGAGGGGATCGATGGCATCATGGGCAAACTCAGTATGGAAAGCGGCAGCGATGCCTCTTCCATTAACCGTGTCCTCTCCAGCTCCGGCATAGACCCCTACATCAGAAACCTCATGGTGCTCGGACTCGGGTTCCGGCGCTCCCGGTCCAACATCAAGCAGGCGCTCAAGCGGCATGACGATGACAGCGAATGGTGGATGTGCCCTGCCATTCCATTGAAGGACATTATGCCGGCGCCTCCCCCATCGATGGAACCACCACCGCCGGTGGAGAAGAAGAAGAAGAAGACTAAGAAGAAGGCGTTGAAGGACATTGCCGCTGGGCCGTGCATTACATGTGTTAAGGAGGAAATTCCTGACCCTGCTTATGGGGATGATGGAATTTTTGGACCGAAGGCGCCCAAGACAGGATTGGGCCTGAGCCTCAACACTGAGGAGGTGCTGAAGGCGTGGTATGACAGAGGCTCCGTGTTCGCTGACGGCAACATACCTGATGCATCATCCACTGATGGGCTGGTAAGAATTTCTAGTTTCTTTAGATAGATATATATAAAAGGTATTCCTGTTCATGTATCCCTGGCACAAGTGATCGATTGAAATACCTGCACTACATCACAACTTAATTATGGGTAGCTGCTGGTCTCTGTTAGTGAAAAAAAATCTTTCAGTAAAACTAATTTGTCAAGTACTATACGATAATTTCAACTTCTCGGCACATTTATTAACGAAAACAGTGCATCACATCCAAGTGTTTAATCATTTGGAGTGTGTAGATGGAAGAAGGAAAACAAATCTTCAATCCACATTGCCCTGTGCAGTTGTATCTAATTTTAATCTACTTAATGGAGATCCTTCACAGCTGTTTCATATGCAATACTACAACTACAAGCATTACTACCCATTGTAACTCAAAATTCCATTATCTTATTCTAGTCTAATATATCTCCTTGAGTTATAATCTTCAGGAAATGCTTCTTCCACTGAGCCTGGATTATCAGAATATTAGTAATACATCCTTACAGAATGAATACATGTTTGCATCAGTCTAATCAGGACAAGGAAAAATACAACAAAAGAATATATATTTTTCACTAGCATGAACACCAAAGAAAGACTGTTTTACCAACAACTAATTTCGGTACCTCTGTCTATTGTTCATGTGATTTTGTTGAAATACTCTTTAACAATGGTAAATGCACAAGAAAAATGAGCTTTATAACAACTATAGGTTAATTGAACCGTTCAGTGAGTTATAGCTTATCTCAATTGTATCACATTGGATAACTGGATACCTTGAGGCATGCAACGGATCTCTTTCTTTTTGTTAGGCAGTGGTTGGGCTCAAACTGGTGCTTTTGGACTCATAAACATATGTACTGTGGCATATTATATCCCGTATTGGCTTGACCTTTTCTACCTGAAGATTTCCTTAACAAGTGGCAAATGTATTTTTCTACTTCTTTGCTGTATTGCACCTATCAAAAATAGATCATTTTTAGATGATTTTTTCTACTGTCAACTATATATGGCACTTGCATTATTTCATAGATTTATTGTTGCTGGGAAACATGTTCTACACAGCCATAAACTGCTTCAGCATGCTCCCCTAAAAGAACCTACTTCAGCATGCTGAAGACCATGTTGTGAGCTATAAAGCCTACAACTCTTATGTAGCCTATTTACTAAAGCAAAGAAATATCTTGCACTGACTAGTGTGTATCCTTCGTTTGCAGGCTAAACTTTCAGACATTGAACTGTTTCTAGAGAATGGTGCTGCTGGTGCTATCAGGGAAGGCAGCATACAGAAATTGAAGCACAAGCAGAAGCAGTGCACTCCCCTCCTCTCAAATAAGACTCGGTACCAAGCACGGAAGGTGCACGCCGAGTCTCGTCCTCGGGTCAAGGCAAGCACCGGAACTCATTCTTGAGCACATAAATTTTTGCAATGCCAAAAGCTCACTGTTGCAACCCAAACGCCGCTGAGTTTTGGGCCCTCGAAAGTAGTGTAGTTTGTTGAAGTTTGAAAAGAGCTCGTGAAGGTTCTCATGCTCTGCTTTGGTTCTTGCAGGGGAGGTTTGTCAGCCAGGCGGCTCTTCTGCAGAAAGCCGCGGAGAAAGAGACCTAGGGGAGGACGTTCTTGCTCCCATGAACATTCTGTCTTGGGATTTCATTTCATTCCCCCTAGAAGTGAAGCAGATGAGGGCTTCTTTTCTTTTCTGCACTTATGTGATCATGTAGAGAGGGTAGAGATTGCCTGTAGAGTGGCTTCTTTGTCAGGGGATAGCTGCTGGTTAGTTTCCCAGCTCAGATGCTGCCGGGGCAAAGAAGGCCGTAAGCCAAAAACTTCGTAACAATGGTACAGTGCTGTGGCAATGACCAAAGTGCTTCTGTACTTTGCTTCAGTCTTATGCTCTGAACTCTCTGAAGGAACTGCACCGGGTGCTAGTTTTGTACAAAACTGAACCTGCAAAATTTGTTAAACTTCAGGGAGCATTTGATTCGCAAGAATTCTAAAGCATGTGAATAGAAAGAAAGAAAAAGTAGGATTAGAATGTCATGTATGAATCCTTGGTCTGCAATACTTCGGAGGAAAAAGCAAGGCAAGATGTTTGAGAAGTAGGATTGGAATGTTATGTATGAATCCTAGGATTGGAAAACATCATAGGAAAAACAAAGCAAGGTGTCAAATCCTCTAAATTCTTTTGTGAAATTCCTTTTAATCAAAGGACCATGTATTTTTCGTATCTACCGTGTCATCAGAATCTTTAATCACATAGGACTTATTCGGTTGTGCGCATCGATTTTGCCTGCATTGCATGTGATTCACAGATGAGCCTATATCACATGCTGAGGAAAAACAACCATCATTCTGCACATAGTTTGGTTGCTCGCATATAGTTTAGCTGCATGAGGGAACTAAATTTTACCCGCACTAGGTGCACATATCACACGCTGTTTGGTTGCAATCTGCATAAGGTGTTGTCATCATTTGTCATTAGTGGTGACTTTACCACACACGATCTGAACAGTTTCATTCCTAGCTACGAAACAAATTACGGTTCATCCTAACACTATCAAATGACAGTACACATTATTAAGAGCCATATCGTTGAATAGGGGAAAGTTCGTCATCGATGCTAATTAGTTCTTCGTCTTCCTCCTCCTCCTCTTCTGCTGCTCTTCCTCTTCTTCTGTTGCTGCTCTTGCTTTTCTTCTTCTTCTTCGGATCCTTGTCTGACCTCTGTCATCCCATATTCCCTGTGCCCACTCCATCCTTTTTTTCTTTTAGGCTTCGTTGCCAAATGCCTCCAAACCATGGATAGAGCTGACAACATCGTCAGGCGTCACATCTTCCTCCTCGGGCACCAGTTCATCACAACCCCATTGCAGGATTTAGTTATGCAGAATGCTACAAGCAAGAACAAGCTTGACCTAGGTAGGAAAAGTGTGGAAAGTGTGGAATGGCTTTTGATCTAGGATCTTAAACCCGTTCTTCACAGCTCCAAAGCCCTCTCAACAGTAACTCTAAGGCTGGAGTGTCTGAGATTGAACAACTCATGTGGAGTCCTAGAATAGTGTCTACCAGCGAACTCGTTCAAAAGGTACATGATTTTCCTGAAGGATGGAAGAATATCTGACTGACATGCATAGCCAACATCTCCTAGGTAGAATTTGACATCGAGGAAGTTGATGCCATCAGGACAACTCATGTTGTCCCTAAGAATGTTAGCATCATGTGCTGACCCTTCCCAGTCGGCCAACACATAGGTGAACTTCAGATCGAAGTCAATAGCAGCAAGCACATTCTGGCTTGTGTAGTGCTTCCTCCCCCTATATGCTGCAGATTGTGACTTCGGCACTTTTGGCAGTGACATGAGTACCATCTATTGCCCCAATGCAATCCTGAAGGGGCAAATGAAGATTGTGTTAGTGCTCACCTTGAACAATACAAGCATATCAACCCATGAAGCACATACAAGCTGAGTCAGTGCTCAGCCTGAAGTATGGATACCATCTTGGGCTAGTGCGAATCTTGGTAGGAGTCCGAACGGTCGGTGACTTGATCATTTCTCCTCTGAGCTCCCCAGCAGCATAAAGCACTTGCTTGAAGTACCTTGAGATGGTCTCCATTGATCTCCTAAACGTGTTGTGCATAACCTAAACTTCTGGTTATGGCTAACAACATGAAGGAACATGGCCACTTGCTCTTCCATGCTGGTGTGGATGCTATCTTGTAGTAGTCCCCTGCTCCTGAAGGTCCGGACAGGTCTGGCAAATGGTGCTCTTTTCATTCGAAGCATCCATAGGGCTTATGTGTCCTTGCAGTTGTAGATGTAGTTCAGATTGGCGATCCTCTCCTGCTCCCACGTAAGCATTGGAGCATAACCGATGACAGGTCTCTCACCAAGACGAACATCTCTCCTGTGCATGAGCAAGAGCCATGCCTGAATCACAGCCATCAATGCTGCTGCCTGAACTACCAGCCTCATCCGTGCGTCCATAACCTAGTCAACATCGAGGGTCCGTTGAGCAATGGGGAAATCGATCCTAACAACCGACCTAACATAGAGGAGATGGGGTGTTGCTTACCGGCATCGGAGACGAGGACGGCGGGGGGGGGGGGGAGCATGGTTGAGTCAAGGACGACCCAACGGCGGCTAACAGGAGGGGGAGCACCAACTCTTGCTACCGGATACTGCTGTTGTTGCATTCGCTGCCGCCCCTTGCACAGATCTAAGTCGCCGTCGCCGCCGGTGGTGAGGCTGGAGGAAGTGGTTGTCCTAGAGGTAGTGGTGACCGAGTAAATTTTTTAGGGGGGGGGGTGAGGCTAGATTTGGCGTCGTGCCTCCACGCGTTATTTTCATATCCTGCCATCCCCACTTGTTTTGGGGCTGCTCCCGCGTGTGCGAGCTTGTGTCACATTGAGCCTGGCTCGCTGGAAACTGCCGATTCGAGGGTTTCCAACGAGCCAGACCGTGGCTGCTTTAAGGTTCGTGCCGATGCGAGCCCGCCCACCCCATATGCAACCAAACACACTTTTCGTGGTCCAACTCAACATAGTTGGCTTTACTGCGGGCAACCAAACACGTCCATAGTGTATCTAGTGTGCCATTAAATTCCAAATCTAAAATCCATTCACTTACTGAGAAAATAAAAGATTGATCAAGATGTATCTGATATGTAGTTTAAATGCATCCCCAAATGAAGATTTTATCAATTCCTGCAGTGCCAAATCTATTGAGTGCAAGATTATTAAAATACATGGAATGGGGGAAACACACGATTGGAATATCATTTTGAATCCTATATAAGGCTAGAAAATCATAGAAATTTGGTCAAAGAGTGTTTCATGCCACATGAAAAAAAATGATCCTTTTAGGGAAAAAGGATTCTATTCCTATGAATCAAATGACACACTACTACTCCCACCTAAAAAAATATAAGAGCGTTTATATCGCTATATATGAAAATCTCACAAAATCCTCCCAAACTCCTATAGAATTCCTTTGAATCAAAGAGCCCTAATTCCGAATCCCCAGCTCTGAAATTTTGCAAAATTTGGTTGGTGTCGGCGTTTCCATCAGGCCAACTCCAGCACACAACCCCAACCGGACGTCCGTTTGGCCCGGATTTTGTCTGTTTGGGTAGGGCAATGGGGTCGTGTCCGGGCCATTTATGGGATGCCGTGGTCGTGCGCCCAACGCGCGGACGCATCCCAGCCGCATCCTGTCCGCCTCCTTTTTTAAATGCCAATTTTCGAATAAACCACGCCCTATTTCATGCCAGCGGCCCTAGTTCACGCTGGCAACACAGCCAGCCTACACGTCCTCGCCGGCAACACAGCCAGCGGTCGGCAACAAAGCCAGCCCACAAAATGAATAGTTTTGTCGTCAGCAACACAGCGAGCCCACAAAATGTTGATGAGCGTCCAACAATGCGTAAAAGTAAATGGCTTGTCATTGTGTCGGGCCTTGAATGCTTCCAAAGATTGAAATGCCTACACGACCAACAATAATTGAACATGCAACCATATAGAAGGCTGAAGTCTCGTGGCCGTAGCAACAAAAGGTAAGAGAGCATACCATGTCCCCAATGCCGAGACCACTCACGGGACGTGCTTCAACGCTCTCAAGTGTGGCACAATACTTGTTGCATACTTGTTGGATGAGCAACCACCTCTTTTGAATCGAGGTGATGTCACGGTGTATCGTAAATTGGTAGGGCGCAAACAACTTTCTCTCATTGAATGTTTTGTGAGCTCTTGTCCAAAAACAAGTCCCTTTTGTTGCGCACCGGTCCTCGGATCTTGACTAATCTCTATCCAACTTTGGCAAATCAACTTGTCCTCTTCTTGTGAGTATGATCCCCTACGAATGTTATTCTTCCTCTTTTGTGCTTCCGCTCTTCGGGTGAGCTCGTTGGTGAACAATGGCTCGCCTCCAATATCAATGCCTTCTTCTTCACCACCATCACCTTCGCAAATAGATGCCATCATCTTCATGCCACGAGTCACCATGGTCGTAGTCAGCTTGGTCGTGGGCCTCATTGTCTTCATCGGAAACGTACTGGGCACGACCATCCCGACTTTGGGTCTCGTTGGGATCGTAGGAACTGCCATGCCCACCCTCGTAGATGACATTCTCCATGAACTGGTTGTAGAAGGGGTCGTCGACTGTTGGCGTTGGTGTTGGCATTTCGTCAAACAGGACGCGGGGTGACGACATGGTGTCCGTAGACGGCGGCTGTGCTTGCTTTCTTTGCATCTCGATGGATGGCCGGCCACCGCTGTTGAACCCCGGCGTGACGTTGAGGTCGATGACAGCCGAGGGGCGCGGGGTGGACGGTGCGATCACGCCAATGTGCGGTGACCCAGAAAAATGGGTCTAGCCTTCGTACCTTGGCGAAGGAAAACTGGGCGACAAAGGCGTGGTCCACAGCGTCGGCAAGGGGCAGTGTGGAGGCCGGGGGACCGACGAGCCTATGCTCGCCGGGCCGACGGGTGCTGCAGAAAACCCGTAGGACAGCAAATGCCAAGCATGAGGAGGGCGTGCGCTTTGTTGACAATGTCCTCCTTCTCGTCGACCTCGGCCTTGCGCCGCGCGGCCTCCAATGCATCGCGCTCGACGGCGAACTTGACCGCGACAGTCTTGCCCTTGACGACCGCCCTCCGGTTCCTCCTCTTTGTCGATTCCACGCCCATCTTTGCGAGCTTCGCCGGCGTGTGTCAGCATTCTGGGAACTAGGGTACCCAGACTTGCCTGCCTGCGGCCCACGACATGGCTCCATCGACGCCTGGTACGACCCATCTTCAACCACGACAAGACACAATCCTCGTGAGGGGCCAAGCCTCGTGAGGCGGACGACATCAAGACCTCCTGAAGGAGCGGCCTCCCCAGGCGGCCTCTTGAGGAGCGGACATTTTATGCAAGCCCTCACCTCATGAGGTTGAGGTGACATCAGCCATGACGACCAAGGCCAGGCGCGCGCCAGCGGGCGCAGAGCGGCAGGTTTCCTCTTTGGTGCTAAGGAGGCAAGTGCAGGTGCGGAGTCCCAAGGAATCAGCCGAAGATTGCCGTTTGCGTGCAACAAGACCAGGACCGCCAGAGCGGCGGGATGGATGTCATCTTCGAGCCCACCATGACGTCACGATCATAAGCTTTGCAGGTGAAGACCACCTTTTGTCAGGATCAGATGTACAACTTTTCCCCTTTCAAAATTGTCCACTGTGGGATCCCTTCCCACCTAAGTTTTGAGGGAAGAGGACCGAGGCCACTATAAATATAACCTAGCCACCACCGTAGAAGGGATCAAGCCCTTGAGAGACCAAACCCCTAGAGCTCATCACAAGAATAAGCCTCATGAGGTTGTTCCTCCACTTGTACTAGTTCATCCTCAGCCCCCCGCGTGGCTAATCCACCACAAAGCAGGAGTAGAGTTTTACAACACAAGGTGGCCCGAACCTGGGTAAACCGCGTGTCCATTTTCTACCTATTCATCGAGCTAGGTCGTGAGAGTAACGAGTCAATCGGCTTGAGAAGTTGAGTCCTTCGCACATGCCCCTGAGTTCGAACCTTTCTTGGGTCTGCGGAGCCCGGAATCCGACATTTGGCACGCCAGGTAGGGGGCGTGTCAAAGCCTCTCTTCCGTCGGTTGTCTCGCCGTCGCTCTGCTATTCCCATGGCGGACGCTCGTCGAGTTCGTGCTGAGCACCGGGAAACCCTCACCGCGCGTGTCGCTTAAAAGGCGCCTGCGGGAAACGGTGCTCCCTGCCACTCCCCGTTGCCCGTGGCCAATGCTGCCACTGGCCCTGTAGCTCACAAGCAGCAGGATTCATCGTTGTCGCCCTTCGTGTGACGCGACAGCTGCACCACCACTCCTTCACTGTTCCCGGTCACTGCTTCGTCCTTCCATACCCATCACGGGCCGCGACCGCGCAGTTGGCGCTGCTCATGGCGCGTGAGCTTCTGCGCTACCGTCTGACCGATGACCTCTACAAGGATTGGCTGGACCGCATCGCCGAGCTCGTCAGTGCTGCTGGAGAGGCTCCTGCGCTGTCTCGTTCGCTGCCTTCCCTGCAGCCCCAGGTGGACGATGTGCCTCACGGCGCGCCTCTCCTCCTCTCCGACAAGATGTCGTCCCCTAGCCAAGGCGCGAGGCCCCTTAGCACGACCAGCCGCGCAGGGTGCCCGCGCGCGATGAACAAAGTTGTCGGGTCGTGCAGCGGCCCCAGGGAGAGGCGCGTGCGCTCCCAACTCCTCCGGTGCCCCCGCGTCAAGACCGTGTGCAGCCCGAGGTGGTTGCGCGTGGGTGTCAAGACCTGGCTACCCCTCCGCGCGAGCCCCCGTGGCTACGGCTGGGTGCCGAGCATTCTCTCCAGAGCTTCGTCGTGTCGTCTGGCCCGGCAAGTTCAAGCCGGATTTGCCTCCGTGCTACGACGGCACCCCCAACCCGGCCGAGTTCCTTCAGCTCTACGAGCTGAGCATCAAGGCGGCGAGTGGTGACAAGAAGGTCATGGTGAACTGGTTCCCCATGGCTCTCAAGAATGATGTGCACTCGTTGAGGGAGTCCCGGATTAAGGGTCCTCGGACAGCCGGACTGTATACTTGGTCCGAACTGTTGGACTATGAAGATACAAGATAGAAGACTTCGTCCCGTGTCCAGATGGGACTCTCCTTTGCGTGGAAGGCAAGCTTGGCGATTCGGATATGTAGATTCCTTTCTCTGTAACCGACTTTGTACAACCCTAGCCCCCTCCAGTGTCTATATAAACCGGAGGGTTTAGCTTCTAGGGTTTAGCCACAACAATCATAACCTCATAGGCTAGGCTTCAAGGGTTTAGCCATTACGATCTCGTGGTAGATCAACTCTTGTAATACTCATATTCATCAAGGTCAATCAAGCAGGAAATAGGGTATTACCTCCATAGAGAGGGCCTGAACCTAGGTAAACATTGTGTCCCCGCCTCCTGTTACCATTAGCCTTAGACGCACAGTTCGGGACCCCCTACTCGAGATCCGCCGGTTTTGACACCGACATTGGTGCTTTCATTGAGAGTTCCGCTGCGCCGTCATCAAAAGGCTTGATGGCTCCATAAATCATCTACAACAACGCAGTCCGGGGGGGGGGGGGATCTTCCTCCCCGGACAGATCTTCGTATTCGGTGGCTTCGCACTGCGGGCCAACTCGCTTGGCCATCTGGAGCAGATCGATAGCTATGCCCCTGGCCATCAGGTCAGATTTGGAAGCCTGAATTTTGTGGCCGATATCCGTGGAGACTTGATCTTCGACGGGTACGAGCCGATGACGGCTGTCCCCGGCCACCACGATGCACATGACCTAGATCTATCATCTGGCCGCGCGCAGGAGATAGCGCCTGTGACCGCCCTGGCCCTAGAGCCGGAGCGGGCTGCATCGTTCGAAGATGGGAAGCTTAACCCCGCCACGGAGGCCGCAGACTCAACGACGCTCGAGCCGCACACAGACCCAACATCGAGCTGGGCTTGTGTCACCGGAACCTCGGACTCGTCTCCGACCATGGGTTCCGGACCGCGTGCATCTGCGTCCATCGAACCTGATTGGGCGCCGGTCTTGGAATTCAGCTCCGTGGACATCTTCCAGCACTCGCCCTTAGGCGATGTGTTAAACTCATTGAAATCCCCCTCCTTGTCAGGGAACTCTCAGCCGAACTATGTCCGGCTCGAATGGGAAGCGGACAACGAAGAAATTCGTTTCCCACCCACCACCCACTTCATTGCCACTATCGAGGAATAAACCGACACGCTCGATTACGGCTCCGAGGACATTGACGGTATGGACGACGATGCCAGAGAGGAGCTGGCACAAAAACCACCACCTTTAGGGCAGTGGACAGCTACATCATCATACGATATAAACATGGTGGACACACCAAAGGAGAATGGGGCCGATGGCGATAACAGCATGCCTGTTGATGAACCTCCTAAGCGCCAGCGTCCAAGCGCCGACCTCGATCCGGCAAAAGGAAAAACAGCAATATTGTCACCAACGATGATGATAATCTATGAAGGAAATATGCCCTAGAGGCAATAATAAATTCATTATTTATTTCCTTATATCATGATAAATGTTTATTATTCATGCTAGAATTGTATTAACCGGAAACATGATACATGTGTGAATACATAGACAAATATAATGTCACTAGTATGCCTCTACTTGACTAGCTCATTAATCAAAGATGGTTATGTTTCCTAACCATAGACATGAGTTGTCATTTGATTAATGGGATCACATCATTAGGAGAATGATGTGATTGACTTGACCCATTCCATTAGCTTAGCAGTTGATCGTTTAGTATGTTGCTATTGCTTTCTTCATGACTTATACATGTTCCTACAACTATGAGATTATGCAACTCCCGTTTACCGGAGGAACACTTTGTGTGCTACCAAACATCACAATGTAACTGGGGGATTATAAAGGAGCTCTACAGATGTCTCTAAAGGTACATGTTGAGTTGGCGTATTTCGAGATTAGGTTTTGTAACTCCGATTGTCGGAGAGGTATCTCTGGGCCCTCTCAGTAATGCACATCACTATAAGCCTTGCAAGCAATATAGCTAATGTGTTAGTTACAGAATGATGCATTACATAACTAGTAAAGAGACTTGCCGGTAACGAGATTGACCTAGGTATTGAGATACCGACGATCGAATCTCGGGCAAGTAACATACCGATGACAAAGGGAACAACGTATGTTGTTATGCGGTTTGACCGATAAAGATCTTCGTAGAATATGTAGGAGCCAATATGAGCATCCAGGTTCCGCTATTGGTTATTGACCGGAAATGTGTCTCGGTCATGTCTACATAGTTCTCGAACCTGTAGGGTCCGCACGCTTAAAGTTTCAATGACGGTTATATTATGAGTTTATGAGTTTTGATGTACCAAAGGTCGTTCGGAGTCCCGGATGTGATCACGGACATGACGAGGAGTCTCAAAATGGTCGAGGCATGAAGATTGATATATTGGAAGCCCATATTTGGATATCGGAAGTGTTCCGGGTGAAATCGGGATTTTATCGGAGTAACGAGGGATTACCGGAACCCCCCGGGGGCTTAATGGGCCATAGTGGGCCTTAGTGGAGAAGAGGAGAGGCGGCCAAGGCAGGGCCGCGCGCCCCTCCCCCTAGTCCGAATAGGACAAGGAGAAGGGGGCGGCGCCCCCCTTCCTTCCTCTCTCTCCCTCCTCTTTCCCCCCTTCTCCTAGTCCAACAAGGAAAGGAGGGAGTTCTACTCCCGGTGGGAGTAGGACTCCCCATGGCGCGCCTCCTCCCTGGCCGGCCTCCCCCTCCCCCCTTGCTCCTTTATATACGGGGCAGGGGGCACCGCTAGACACAACAACAGATCATTGATCTCTTAGCCTTGTGCGGTGCCCCCCTCCACCATAGTCCTCCTCGATAATATTGTAGCGGTGCTTATGCGAAGCCCTGCGACGGTAGAACATCATCATTGTCACCACGCTGTCGTGCTGACGGAACTCTCCCTCGACACTTGGCTAGATCGGAGTTCGAGGGACGTCATCGAGTTGAACGTGTGCTAGAACTCGGAGGTGCCGTGCTTTCGGTGCTTGATCCGTCGGGCCGTGAAGACGTATGACTACATCAACCGTGTTGTTCTAACACTTCCGCTTTTGGTCTACGAGGGTACGTGGACAACACTCTCCCCAATTGTTGCTATGCATCACCATGATCTTGCGTGTGCGTAGGAATTTTTTTGAAATTACTACGTTCCCCAACAGTGGCATCCGAGCTTGGTTTTATGCGTAGATGTCATATGCACGAGTAGAACACAAGTGAGTTGTGGGCGATACAAGTCATACTGCTTACCAGCATGTCATACTTTGGTTCGGCGGTATTGTTGGATGAAGTGGCCCGGACCGACATTACGCGTACGCTTACGCGAGACTGGTTCTACCGACGTGCTTTGCACACAGGTGGCTGGCGGGTGTCTGTTTCTCCAACTTTAGTTGAACCGAGTGTGGCTACGCCCGGTCCTTGAGAAGGTTAAAACAACACTAACTTGACGAACTATCGTTGTGGTTTTGATGCGTAGGTAAGAACGGTCCTTGCTCAGCCCGTAGCAGCCACGTAAAATTTGCAACAACAAAGTAGAGGACGTCTAACTTGTTTTCGCAGGGCATGTTGTGATGTGATATGGTCAAGACGTGATGCTATATTTTATTGTATGAGATGATCATGTTTTGTAACCGAGTTATCGGCAACTGACAGGAGCCATATGTTGTCGCTTTATTGTATGCAATGCAAATGCCCTGTAATTGCTTTACTTTATCACTCAACGGTAGCGATAGACGTAGAAGCAATAGGTGGTGGAACGACAACGATGCTACGATGGAGATCAAGGTGTCGCGCCGGTGATGATGGTGATCATGACGGTGCTTCGAAGATGGAGATCACAAGCACAATATGATGATGGCCATATCATATCACTTATATTGATTGCATGTGATGTTTATCCTTTATGCATCTTATTTTGCTTTGATTGACGGTAGCATTATAAGACGATCTCTCACTAAATTTCAAGGCATAAGTGTTCTCCCTGAGTATGCACCGTTGCTAAAGTTCTTCGTGCTGAGACACCACGTGATGATCCGGTGTGATAGGATCTGCGTTCAAATACAACGGGTGCAAAACAGTTGCACACGCGGAATACTCAGGTTAAACTTGACGAGCCTAGCATATACATATACGGCCTCGGAACACTGAGACCGAAAGGTCGAACGTGAATCATATAGTAGATATGATCAACATAGTGATGTTCACCATTGAAAACTGAAGGAAATATGCCCTAGAGGCAATAATAAAGTTATTATTTATTTCCTCATATCATGATAAATGTTTATTATTCATGCTAGAATTGTATTAACCGGAAACATGATACATGTGTGAATACATAGACAAACACATAGTCACTAGTATGCCTCTACTTGACTAGCTCATTAATCAAAGATGGTTATGTTTCCTGACCATAGACATGTGTTGTCATTTGATTAATGGGATCGCATCATTAGGAGAATGATGTGATTGACATGACCCATTCTGTTAGCCTAGCACTTGATCGTTTAGTATACTGCTATTGCTTTCTTCATGACTTATACAAAGTTCCTACAACTATGAGATTGTGCAACTCCCATTTACCGGAAGAACACTTTGTGTGCTACCAAACGTCACAACGTAACTGGGTGATTATAAAGGTGCTCTACAGGTGTTTCCGAAGGTACATGTTGAGTTAGCATAATTCGAGATTAGGATTTGTCACTCCGATTGTCGGAGAGGTATCTCTGGGCCCTCTCGGTAATACTCATCACCTAAGCCTTGCAAGCATGTAACTAATGAAGTTAGTTATGAGATGACGTATTATGGAACGAGTAAAGAGACTTGCCGGTAACGAGATTGAACTAGGTATTGGATACCGACGATCAAATCTCGGGCAAGTAACATACCGATGACAAAGGGAACAAAGTATGTTGTTATGCGGTTTGACCGATAAAGATCTTCGTAGAATATGTAGGAACCAATATGGGCATCCAGGTCCCGCTATTGGTTATTGACCGAGAATGGTTTTAGGTCATGTCTACATAGTTCTCAAACCCGTAGGGTCCGCACGCTTAACGCTTCGATGACAGTTTTATTATGAGTTTATAAGTTTTGATGTACCGAAGTTTGTTTGGAGTCCCGGATGTGATCACGGACATGACGAGGAGTCTCGGAATGGTCGAGACATAAAGATTGATATATTGGACGACTATATTCGGACACCGGAAAGGTTCCGGGAGTTTTTGGAGAAAACCGGAGTGCCGGGGGGGGGGGGTTACCGGAACCCCCCGGGAGAGTTAATGGGCCACATGGGCCTAGGTGGGAAGAGAGAGGGGCGGCCAGGGTGGGCCGCGCGCCCCCTCTCCCTCTGGTCCGAATTGGACTAGGAGGGGGGGGGGCGCCCCCCTTTCCTTCCCCCCTCCCCCCCTTCCTTCCCCCTCCTAGTAGGAGTAGGAAAGGAGGAATCCTACTCCTACTAGGAGGAGGATTCCTCCTCCCTTGGCGTGCCCAAAGGGGCCGTCCGGCCTCCCCCCTCCCTCCTTTATATATGGGGCAGGGGCACCCCATAGACACACAAGTTGATCTACGGATCGTTCCTTAGCCGTGTGCGATGCCCCCTTCCACCATATTCCACCTCGGTCATATCGTCGCGGAGTTTAGGCGAAGCCCTGTGCCGGTAGAACATCATCATCGTCACCACGCCGTCGTGCTGATGGAACTCATCTCCGGAGCCTTTGCTGGATCGGAGGGCCGGAGATCGTCATCGAGCTGAACGTGTGCTGAACTCGGAGGCTCCGTACGTTCGGTGCTTGGATCAGTCGAATCGTGAAGACGTACGACTACATCAACCGCGTTGTGCTAACGCTTCCGCTTACGGTCTACGAGGGTACGTGGACGAACACTCTCCCCTCTCGTTGCTATGCCATCACCATGATCTTGCGTGTGCGTAGGAATTTTTTTGAAATTACTACGTTCCCCAACAAAAACTACTCCATCTCACGTGATGATCGGACATGGTTTAGTTGATTTGGATCGCGTGATCACTTAGATGACTAGAGGGATGTCTGTCTAAGTGGGAGTTCTTTAGTAATATGATTAGTTGAACTTAAATTTATCATGAACTTAGTACCTGGTAGTATTTTGCTTGTCTATATTTGTTTTAGATAGATGGCTCGTGCTGTTGTTCCGTTGAATTTTAATGCGTTCCTTGAGAAAGCTAAGTTGAAAGATGATGGTAGCAATTACACGGACTAGGTCTGTAACCTGAGGATTATCCTCATTGCTGCACAGAAGAATTACGTCCTGGAAGCACCGCTGGGTGCCAGGCCTGCTGCTGATGCAACTGACGACGTTAAGAACGTCTAGCAGAGCAAAGCTGATGACTACTCGATAGTTCAGTGTGCCATGCTTTACGGCTTAGAACCGGGACTTCAACGACATTTTCAATGTCATGGAACATATGAGATGTTCCAGGAGTTGAAGTTAATATTTCAAGCAAATTCCCGGATTGAGAGATATGAAGTCTCCAATAAGTTCTATAGCTGCAAGATGGAAGAGAATAGTTCTGTCAGTGAACATATACTCAAAATGTCTGGGTATAATAATCACTTGATTCAACTAGGAGTTAATGTTCCTGATGATAGTGTCATTGACAGAATTCTTCAATCACTGCCACCAAGCTACAAGAGCTTCGTGATGGACTATAATATGCAAGGGATGGACAAGACTATTCCCAAGCTCTTCGCAATGCTAAAGGCTGCGAAGGTAGAAATCAAGAAGGAGCATCAAGTGTTGATGGTCAATAAGACCACCAGTTTCAAGAAAAAGGGTAAAGGGAAGAAGAAGGGGAACTTCAAGAAGAACAGCAAACAAGTTGCTGCTCAAGAGAAGAAACCCAAATCTAGACCTAAGCCTGAGACTGAGTGCTTCTACTGCAAGCATACTGGTCACTGGAAGCGGAACTGCCCCAAGTATTTGGCGGATAAGAAGGATGGCAAGGTGAACAAAGGTATATGTGATATACATGTTATTGATGTGTACCTTACTAATGCTCGCAGTAGCACCTGGGTATTTGATACTGGTTCTGTTGCTAATATTTGCAACTCGAAACAGTGACTACGGATTAAGCGAAGATTGGCTAAGGACGAGGTGACGATGCACGTGGGAAATGGTTCCAAAGTCGATGTGATCGCGGTCAACACGCTACCTCTACATCTACCTTCGGGATTAGTTTTAGACCTGAATAATTGTTATTTGGTGCCAGCGTTGAGCATGAACATTATATCTAGATCTTGTTTGATGCGAGACGGTTATTCATGTAAATTAGAGAATAATGGTTGTTCTATTTATATGAGTAATATCTTTTATGGTCATGCACCCTTGAAGAGTGGTCTATTTTTATTAAATCTCGATAGTAGTGATACACATATTCATAATGTTGAAGCCAAAAGATGCAGAGTTGATAATGATAGTGCAACTTATTTGTGGCACTGCCGTTTGGGTCATATTGGTGTAAAGCGCATGAAGAAACTCCATACTGATGGACTTCTGGAATCACTTGATTATGAATCACTTGGTACTTGTGAACCGTGCCTCATGGGCAAGATGACTAAAACGCCGTTCTCCAGAACTATGGAGTGAGTAACTGATTTGTTGGAAATCATACATACTGATGTGTGTGGTCCAATGAATATTGAGGCTCGCAGCGGGTATCATTATTTTCTCACCTTCACAGATGATTTGAGCAGATATGGGTATATCTACTTAGTGAAACACAAGTCTGAAACATTTGAAAAGTTCAAAGAATTTTAGAGTGAAGTAGAAAATCATCGTAACAAGAAAATAAAGTTTCTACAATCTGATCGTGGAGGAGAATATTTGAGTTACGAGTTTGGTTTACATTTGAAACAATGCGGAATAGTTTCACAACTCACGCCACCCGGAACACCACAACGTAATGGTGTGTCCGAACGTTGTAATCGTACTTTACTTGACATGGTACGATCTATGATGTCTCTTACTGATTTACCGCTATCGTTTTGGGGTTATGCTTTAGAGACGGCCGCATTCACGTTAAATAGGGCACCATCAAAATCCGTCGAGACGACACCTTATGAACTGTGGTTTGGCAAGAAACCAAAGTTGTCATTTCTTAAAGTTTGGGGCTGCGATGCTTATGTGAAGAAACTTCAACCAGATAAGCTCGAACCCAAATCGAAGAAATGTGTCTTCATAGGATACCCAAAAGAGACTATTGGGTACACCTTCTATCACAGATCTGAAGGCAAGACTTTTGTTGCTAAATTCGGATCCTTTCTAGAGAAGGAGTTTCTCTCGAAAGAAGTGAGTGGGAGGAAAGTAGAACTTGATGAGGTAACTGTACCTGCTCCCTTATTGGAAAATATTTCATCACAGAAACCGGTTCCTGTGAGGACTACACCAATCAGTGAGGAAGCTAATGATATTGATCATGAAACTTCAGATCAAGTTACTACAGAACCTCGTAGGTCAACCAGAGTAAGATCCGCTCCAGAGTGGTACGGTAATCCTATTCTGGAAGTCATGTTACTTGACCATGGCGAACCTACGAACTATGAGGAAGTGATGATGAGCCCAGATTCCGCAAAATGGCTTGAGGCCATGAAATCTAAGATGGGATCCATGTATGATAACGAAGTATGGACTTTGGTTGACTTGCCCGATGATCGGCAAGCCATCGAGAATAAATGGATCTTCAAGAAGAAGACTGACGTTGATGGTAATGTAACTGTCTACAAGGCTTGACTTGTTGCGAAAGGTTTTCGACAAGTTCAAGGAGTTGACTACGATGATACTTTCTCACCCATAGTGATGCTTAAGTCTGTCCGAATCATGTTAGAATTGCCGCATTTTATGATTATGACGCTTAATTGGAGATCAAGACGCTTAATTGGACTTTCAGAAAGCACATACCTTGATAAAATTTTGAAAAAGTTCAAAATGGATCAAGCAAAGAAAGGGTTCTTGCCTGTATTACAAGGTGTGAAGTTGAGTCAGACTCAATGCCCGACCACAGTAGAAGATAGAGAGAAAATGAAAGATGTTCCCTATGCTTCAGCCATAGGCTCTATCATGTATGCAATGCTGTGTACCAGGCCTGATGTATGCTTAGCAATAAGTTTAGCAGGGAGGTACCAAAGTAATCCAGGAGTGGATCACTGGACAACGGTCAAGAATATCCTGAAATACCTGAAAAGGACTAAGGATATGTTTCTCGTTTATGGAGGTGACAAAGAGCTAGTCGTAAATGGTTACATCGATGCAAGCTTTGACACTAATCCGGACGATTCTAAATCGCAAACCGGATACGTGTTTACATTGAACGGTGGAGCTGTCAGTTGGTGCAGTTCTAAACAAAGCGTCATGGCGGGATCTACATGCGAAGCGGAGTACATAGCTGCTTCGGAAGCAACAAATGAAGTAGTCTGGATGAAGGAGTTCATTTCCGATCTAGGTGTCATACCTAGTGCGTCGGGACCAATGAAGATCTTCTGTGACAATACTGGTGCAGTTGCCTTGGCAAAGGAATCCAGACTTCACAAGAGGACCAAGCACATCAAGAGACGCTTCAATTCCATCCGGGACCAAGTCCAGGTGGGAGACATAGAGATTTGCAAGATACATACGGATCTGCATGTTGCAGACCCATTGACTAAGCCTCTTCCACGAGCAAAACATGATCAGCACCAAGGCTCCATGGGTGTTAGAATCATTACTGTGTAATCTAGATTATTGACTCTAGTGCAAGTGGGCGACTGAAGGAAATATGCCCTAGAGGCAATAATAAAGTTATTATTTATTTCCTTATATCATGATAAATGTTTATTATTCATGCTAGAATTGTATTAACCGGAAACATGATACATGTGTGAATACATAGACAAATATAATGTCACTAGTATGCCTCTACTTGACTAGCTCATTAATCAAAGATGGTTATGTTTCCTAACCATAGACATGAGTTGTCATTTGATTAACGGGATCACATCATTAGGAGAATGATGTGATTGACTTGACCCATTCCATTAGCTTACCAGCTGATCGTTTAGTATGTTGCTATTGCTTTCTTTATAACTTATACATGTTCCTACAACTATGAGATTATGCAACTCCCATTAACCGGAGGAACACTTTGTGTGCTACCAAATGTCACAACGTAACTGGGTGATTATATAGGATCTCTACAGGTGTCTCCAAAGGTACATGTTGAGTTGGCGTATTTTGAGATTAGGTTTTGTCACTCCGATTGTCAGAGAGGTATCTCTGGGCCCTCTCGGTAATGCACATCACTATAAGCCTTGCAAGCAATGTAGCTAATGAGTTAGTTACGGAATGATGCATTACATAACGAGTAAAGAGACTTGCTGGTAACGAGATTGAACTAGGTATTGAGATACCGACGATCGAATCTCGGGCGAGTAACATACCGATGACATAGGGAACAACATATGTTGTTATGCGGTTTGACCGATAAAGATCTTCGTAGAATATGTAGGAGCCAATATGGGCATCCAGGTTCCGCTATTGGTTATTGACCGAAAACGTGTCTCGGTCATGTCTACATAGTTCTCGAACCCGTAGGGTCTGCATGCTTAAAGTTTCAATGACGGTTATATTATGAGTTTATGAGTTTTGATGTACTGAAGGTTGTTCGAGGTCCCGGATGTGATCACGGACATGACGAGGAGTCTCGAAATGGTTAAGACATGAAGATTGATATATTGGAAGCCCATATTGGATATCGGAAGTGTTCCGGGTGAAATCTGGATTTTATCGGAGCACCGAGGGATTATCGGAACCCCCCGGGGGCTTAGTGGCCATAGTGGGCCTTAGTGGGAAGAGCAGAGGCGGCCAGGGCAGGTCCGCGTGCCCCTCCCCCTAGTCCAAATAGGACAAGTAGAAGGGGGCGGTGCCCCCTGAGGGAGTCCTGGACTAGGGGGTGTCCGGATAGCCGGACTATCATCATCGGCCGGACTCCAAGACTATGAAGATACAAGATTGAAGACTTCGTCCCGTGTCCGGATAGGACTTTCCTTGGCGTGGAAGGCAAGCTTGGCAATACTGACATGTAGATCTCCTACCATTGTAACCGACTCTGTGTAACCCTAGCCCTCCCCGGTGTCTATATAAACCGGAGTGTTTTAGTCCGTAGGACAACAACAATCACAACAACAATCATACCATAGGCTAGCTTCTAGGGTTTAGCCTCCTTGATCTCGTGGTAGATCCACTCTTGTACTACCCATATCATCAATATCAATCAAGCAGGAGTAGGGTTTTACCTCCATCGAGAGGGCCCGAACCTGGGTAAAAACATCGTGTCCCTTGTCTCCTGTTACCATCCGCCTAGACGCACAGTTCGGGACCCCCTACCCGAGATCCGCCGGTTTTGACACCGACATTGGTGCTTTCATTGAGAGTTCCTATGTGCCGTCACGATCAGGAAGGATGCCTCTTCCCGTCTTTAAAGACGGTACCATTGCCAAAGGTGCTTTGGCCGCCGGCCAAACTATCCGGCCGGGTGGTCTTCTTATGACCGCCTGTTCGGCCGCCGCTCCGATGATGACCTCTCGGGTCATCAAAAGCGATCTTCATGTCAACTCGCAATTTACCGAGCAGCTAGATCCAATGGAGCTCTCTTCCATAAACGAGCTCTTGGATCGCTTTGCCGCCCTGGGAGTCGCTACAGACTACAATCAGATTGGGCTTAAAACCGATCTGAGAGAGATTGACTCTCCCCAGGTCACCCATCACGTTGCTGTGGTTGAAGAACAACGCGACGATTCTCCCCCTGTATTAAAAACCATCTATGTCCAGACTCCTGACCCCTCCATGCCGGATTCCCGCGGAGGGACGGACGTCAATCAAGTTCTGAACCTAAAGTCAGGCAGCGGACCAGATTCGTTGGATGACATCCAGCAATCCAAGCTTCCAAATTCGGAAACTTTTCAGCCCTTGAGACTCAAGTTGGGCAGGGTTCTGGAATTAATTCCACCCGCCCACCCAAACATAAGCGATCTATCTCAAATCCAGCAAGAGCCCGCTGAAACAGTACATCATTACTGGGCCAGATTCCTCCTGGTTATGGACATGATAAAGGACTGTCGTGAGGAAAACGCAATTTCAATTTTCTGCAACAATTGCACGGACAAGGGAATCTTGAACGCCGTAAGTCGTCGCGAAATTACACGCTTCGCTGACCTGGCATCCATAGTACGAAAATACTGTGCGATGGAGAGTGTCCGGAAAACCAAAACTAAGTTTTGGGACAATCCGGCTCCGAACACAACCCTAGTCCGAAACAAAAGGGGGCACCATGCTCAGGCACCCGGGACAAGAACCAAAAAGCAAAAACCCCATAAAGGGCACGGAACCGTACTGGAGGGATGGCTCAGCGGACCTTGTAAAATTCATAGTATAGAGGGCACCACTCCAACTCATAGCATTCGAGCATGTTGGATACTGTGGCAGGTGGCCAAAAGTGGCGAAGAGCTTCTAGCCCCGGAGACCCACCCCAACAGTACCAGTACGGTATTAACAGTCTTCGAGACTTTCGCATCAAATAATATGCGGAAAAGAACAATCCGCAGCCTCGCCGAAGTCTACCAAGTAGCAACAACAAATCCATGGAGCGACATGGCTATCACCTTCAACGCCAGCGATGAACCTACATTCCGAACAGCCCGAGCACCAGCCGCATTAGTCCTCAGTCCAATAGTGGACGACTTTCGTCTTACCAAGGTACTCATGGATGGCGGCAGCGTATTAAACCTCATCTATGAGGAAACCCTTTGAAAAATGGAAATAGACCGTAGCCGCATTGAGCAAAGCAGCACAACCTTTAGAGGAATAATCCCTAGCCGGGAAGCATGCTGCACAGGAAAAATCACACTTGATGTGGTGTTCGGCTCGCCGGACAATTACAGGTCCGAGGAGGTCACGTTCCAAGTGGCCTCGTCCAGCAGCGGATATCACACTTTATTAGGACGAGAGGCATTTACAATTTTCCAAGCCATACCCCATTACGGGTACATGAAGCTTAAAAATGCCCGGGCCCAATGGAACCATCACCCTTGCCAAAGATCCGGACATAGCACTCCGCGCCGAAAACAAGACAGCCGCATTAGCCCTAGAGGCACTATCCGAAGCCCTAGCGGCGGAGGAACTCACTGCGCTGCGCTCTATGGTGAACAGGGACGATGTGATACTCGATAAGAGATCCAAGTCCACCTCTTGTAAACCAGCGGACGAAATAGTCAAATTCCAGGTCCATCCAACAGACCCAACAAAGACGGCCTCCATTGGGGCACAGCTAAACCCTGATGTAGACGCCGCACTACGAGAATTCCTTCGGGAGAATTGGGACATCTTTGCCTGGCACCCTTCAGATATGCCAGGAATCCCACGCAGATTGGCAGAACACAGCCTAAACATCCTAAAAGGATTCAAGCCAGTCAAACAGGCTCTTCGGCGATTTTCCGAACCCAAAAGACAGGCAATGGGAGAGGAGCTCGCCAAACTATTGGAAGCCGGATTCATCAGAGACATCAAACATCCGGACTGGCTAGCAAACTTGGTAATGGTACCAAAAAAGGACAAATCTTGGCGCTTATGTGTCGATTTTAAAGACCTTAACAAGGCTTGTCCAAAGGATCCTTTCCCCCTTCCCCGCATCGATCAAATAATCGATGCTACCGCAGGACACGATTCATTGTGCTTCCTCGACGCATACTCCGGCTACCATCAAATCAAGATGGCGGAGGCGGACCAAGCCGCAACGGCATTCATTACTCCATACGGACCATTCTGCTTCAACACGATGCCCTTCGGACTCAAAAACGCCAGCACAACATATCAGCGCATGATTCAGACATGTCTGGCTACCCAGATCGACAAAACAGTAGAGCCATACGTAGACGACGTGGTCGTCAAGACCAAACACGTCAAAACTCTAGTAGACGACTTGAGGCTCACATTCGACAACCTCCGAGCATATGACATTAAGCTGAACCCGGAAAAATGCATTTTCGGCGTACCAGCCGGAAAGCTCATGGGCTTCATTGTATCCAGTAGAGGAATTGAAGCAAACCCAGACAAGATCCGAGCTCTGTCACAGCTGGATATTCCAAAAGACCTCAAACAAATACAAAAATTGACTGGATGCGTGGCGGCTCTAAGCCGCTTCATCTCCCGTTTGGGAGAAAAGGCATTGCCCCTCTATCGCCTCCTCAGGCGCACCGAACACTTCGAGTGGACGGATGCTGCCACTGCCGGACTCGAAGAAATAAAGGCCATATTGGCAACAAATCCGGTCCTGGCCGCGCGTAACCTGGGCGAACCAATGTTGTTATATATCGCGGCAACACATCAAGTTGTAAGCGCGGTGCTCGTCGTCGAACGAGAAACAGAAGGGCATAAATTCCCTCTTCAAAAACCAGTGTACTACATATCCACTGTCTTAACTCCATGCAAGTCCCGGTACCCGCATTATCAAAAGATAGCATACGCGGTGTTCATGGCACCCCGAAAGTCGCGACACTACTTCCAAGAGTGTTCGATAACAGTGGCCTCCGAAGTACCCCTCAACGACATCATAAACAACCTCGACGCGACAGGAAGGATTGCAAAATGGGCCATCGAGCTCTTACCATTTGACATAACCTACAAACCAAGGCGAGCTATAAAGTCGCAAGTCTTGGCTGACTTCGTCGTTGAATGGACTGAAGCCGAACTCCCTAAAGAGTACGGCGCATACTCCAATTGGATCATGCATTTCGACGTCTCTAAAATGTTGGCCGGCTTGGGGGGTTGGCGTCGTTTTGACATCCCCAACCGGAGATACAGTCCAATATGTACTTCAAATAATGTACACAGACTCCAACAACGCAGCCGAATACGAGGCCCTTCTGCACGGTCTCCGGATGGCAATCTCCATGGGCATTCAACACCTCGAGGTCCGCGGGGATTCAAACCTCGCAATATCACAAGTAAATGGAGACTTTGATGCCAAAGATCCGAAAATGGCAGCCTACCATAATGCCGTCTTAAAAATGTCAGCTCGGTTCGAAGGACTCAAATTCCACCATGTAGCCCGGGATAATAACCAGGCAGCCGACGTGTTGGCACGCATCGGTGCAAAACGCGACGCCGTCCCTCCAAACATCTTCCTGGAGCGGCTCTATAAGCCATCTGTAGTATGGGAAGAGGAGTCCGGAAACAACAATCCGGAACCAATCGCACCACCCAACACTGAACATTCTGACACAACCGGTGGCTCAGCCAATGACATAACACCTTCCGCCCACGAAATAATGGCAGTCATTGCCCCGTGGACGGAACCATTCCTAGCCTACTTAATTAGGCAGGAACTTCCCGAAGACCAAAATGAGGCCCGCTGCATAGTTCGGCAATCTAAAGCCTACAAGGCCCATGAGGGGGAACTTTATAAGAAAAGCGCAACCGGAGTCCTTCAAAGGTGCATCTCCCAAGAGGAAGGGCGAAATCTTCTGGCTGAAATTCACGCTGGACTAGGCGGACACCACGCTGCAGCCCGGGCCCTTGTAGGTAAGGCCTTCCGTACAGGATTTTATTGGCCGACGGCCCGGGCAGATGCTCAGGACTTAATCCAACGATGCGTCGGTTGTCAGCTCTTTGCTAATCAGAGCCACATGCCACCCACCACCCTCAAAACTATACCCATCACCTGGCCGTTTGCGGTCTGGGGGCTTGACATGGTTGGACCCCTTAAAGGGGGAACCCACAAGCAAAAATACCTATTGGTCATGGTGGACAAATTCACCAAATGGATAGAGGCCAAGCCAGTTAAAACGGCCGAATCCGGACCTGTGATAGACTTCATATCCGGGGTAGTACACCGTTACGGTGTCCCCCATAGCATCATCACCGATAATGGCATGAACTTCACGGCCGACGAGGTTAAACTTTGGTGCAAAAATATGGGCATTAAGCTCGACTACGCTTCAGTCTATCACCCTCAAACCAACGGTCAAGTTGAACGAGCAAATGGTCTAATCATGAGCGGCATCAAACCCAGATTAGTGCGGTCCCTTACGGAATCTAACATGCACTGGGTAGAGGAGCTCGACTCCGTACTCTGGGGGCTGCGGACCACGCCAAACCGTACTACCGGATTCACACCATTCTTCATGGTATACGGCGCAGAGGTAGTTTTGCCCTGCGATATAATTCATGACTCACCTCGAGTGCGCTTGTACGAAGAAAGAGAAGCCGAGTTGGATCGGAGGGACATCTTGGACGCATTGGAGGAGGAGCGCGACGTGGCAAAGGCTTGTTCCACATTCTATCAGCAGCAGGCTCGAAGATATCAAAGCAGAGAAGTACGGGCTAAAACTTACAATGTTGGCGAACTAGTTCTACGCCTGCCGGACAAGAAAAAGGACAAACTCAAGCCCAAATGGGAAGGTCCTTTCATCATCGACCAAGTCCTGACCGGCGGAGCATACCGTCTGCGAAACGCATCGGACAACCGACTCGAGCCGAACCTATGGAACGCAGCCCGCCTCCGAAGATTCTACGCCTAGCGCCGGACTCAGAGTTCATCTCCTTCCTCCGTCCACATTTTATACTTCAGTTGTCTCTTGTTTCTCTCCTTCCTCCCACCTTTTTCATAAAGCCCTTGAGGGCTGATTTGCGCATCATTCGCACACACCTGACGTGCTACTCGCACTCATTATACCTGGGGGCTTCTTTAACAGAAGCTTATTTATACGGGCTTTATGCCCAACACATGCGTCAAACTTCCGCATGTACCTTTTATTCACCATTATATGCATCGATATGACTTAAGTTTTGGCCAAGCTGGGTTGCCTGGCTCCTGTGCTTACCCCTACGTTCCCGATTGTTCAGCTAGGAGGTAAAGGGAGCACCTCTGTGATTGTTACTGCCGGGTCAGCCGGATGTGTACCTCAGACTGGGTGAAGCCGAAAGCTAGCGTTCTTAAGGGAATATTTGGTCGGTGACTTGAAAGATGATTTCTTATTTATTCATTTATCTGCCCCCAGATGCTTTTCTGCTCTTTTCGCAGTCCGGACATGCACTTTAGGGCATGCCTCCCAGGGAAAGGAACCCTTAACGGAACTATTCTCCCTAGAAGATGTTTCTTACTACCCATGTAATATAACATAACTAGTTGGGTACTTGTCTGATAAAGCACTAATGACCCCTACGCCTGGTCTCCATGCATGCCCCAGTTTTTTCATAACTGTGAGGGTATTCGGAAACACTCCGGACTCTAGGGTCCCGAGGTTGAAGCGAAAAGGTCCGCAAAGACAAACGATCTACAATCCGGCTAGAAGGCATTATACATGTCATTTTAAAAAATAAATACATCGTCACATTGACTGATTGTACTCCTCTTCAATCCCATCTAACAGACTGTCTAATTTACAGTCCCGTTGGGAATACTTAGCGGCCAATTCTACTTGGCCGTACACTAAGCTCACAGGGATCTCCTTCCCATCGGGCCCCACAGGTCCGACCTCGGCCATGTGGTTCGGATCCACCTTCTTGTACCGCGTCTTCACCATGGCCCAGGCCTCCCTGGCGCGTTGACGATAGGCCGATAGCTTCCATAGTCGGAAGCGCTGCCGTGCTCCCTGAAGCTTCTCCGCAAGCCCTCCAAGACCCTCGGGTAGGGAGACGGACGGCCACAAGGCCTGGGCGACGCCACTCATCGCCTACCGAACACGATCATGCAGTTGCAGCAGCTTGGGAAGTTGGTCACCCGTTGAACCAGGCATTTCTTCCGCAGGGCGACCTGTGAGCACACCTACAGACATATTTTTGTCAATCGACTTCCTAGCCGAACTCTTCTTTTCAAAAGAGTTTGCTCAAGCACTTACTGTAGATGCCTCGACGAAGCTGCTGATTCTCCTTCCCGGAGCCAGACAGCTGGGCCCGAACACCCTTTAGCTCTTCTCCAAGCTGGGTGTGGGCATATTGGAGTTTGTTCCTCTCCGGCAACATCTCCAATACTATTGTCAGACTTATACGCATACTGCACACTGCTTATCTTTTTTGAAATATGCGTTACTGGAGGGGGTCTCTGCGTCTCCTCCTGCGGCGGCTAGTGCGGCCTCAAGTTGGGCCTTGCACTCTTGTAGCTCCTGGGACAATTGGGTATACTTCTCCGTAAGATCCTGCATATCAAATGATCCTTCAATCAGTTATTTTAACTGCTTTAAGTCTCGGGGGCTACGGGCATATACAACTATTAAAATCTCTTACCCGTACGTCTTTCACATACTGCTCCATGGTTCTGGTTAAACCATCTTGAGCGGCACGGAGGTGCGCGTCTCCCGCGTTAAAGGCATTCAATGCCTCCGGGGAGAAACACGCGTCATGAAGAACTGTCCGGCAGCGCCTGTGATTCATGGCGCTCTCCACCTCAGACCTGGTGGCGGACAACCTGTCGGCATCCTCCGTTGGAGGAGCATCCGGCTCGCGCCTTGCGCTCACCTCCCCCCCGGACCAGGTGTTGGAGCCTGGCTGGCGGAGGCTTGGTTGGCGACCTATCCGGGCACAGTCCGGCGAGCGCTCTTTCTCCTGAAAAAGTTATGAGCATCAATATAACTCACAGGGGCCTTTTTCTTAAAAGCGGTGGCGTGTCATACCGTTGCGGCGACGTTTCAATTCACACCGCACCCCTCTTCTGTCTGCTGGGCTGAACTGACCCTGGTTGGTCAGTCGCCGCGGGATCAGCTTCCCGCCTTGAAGGCACCTCCTGCGAGACACCGTTGGTATGCGGTGGTCAGAAATAAGCACAGACGAAGTGATTGTGTCACGGCTCCGGTCATAGTTACCTGAGAAGCCGGAGATAAACCGGGGTAGTCAAACATAGTCCATGCTAAGCTGGTTGAACACCCCGTCGATCAGCTCCACCTTTATATCCAGATCCTCTTCGGAGGCCGGATCAAGGGATCTTCCCGGATCCTCGGGTTGTGGAGCCGGACTGTGTATGTCCTCTACATCCCGACGCAATTCCTGCGTCGAAAACCATAAAGTAAGACACTTAACTTTGAAAGCACGGATCGGATGAGAAAGCGTCCGCTTACCCAGCTCCGAGGGTTATTCATGGAGAATCCATTCAATGGGCTCGTTTGGAGGAAGTCCTCCTTCTCCCCCTTGTACAAGCCGGACAGGATCTTCACCAGATCTGCGGCCGATCCCGGCCCCTTGCGGCCATGACGGGTGGCGTCATTCTCCCTGTTGAAATCCCACATGGGGTGGCCCCTATATTGGAGCGGCTGCACCCCTCGCATAATGCACGTGGCCATGACTCCAATCATGGTCAATCCGGAATGGGCCAGCAACCTTATCCGGCCCATCAAATAATGGACGCTCCTGTCTTCCTCCTGTTGAGGGCTCCGCGGGCGCCAACTCAGGCGTTTCTTCACAGGAGCCTTGCTGAACTCCGGGAGGCTGACCCGAATTGGGTCCAGCAGTGGAGCATCTTCCACATAAAACCATTCCGAGGGCCAGTCTTCGGACGCCTTCTTTGGGGTTCCGGATAGATATCCGGTCCCGGCAATGTGCCATATTTCGGCTCCGCCCACTTGATATATTGACCCCTCATGAGAACGGGGTACGAGGCAAAATAGTCTCTTCCACAGCGCAAAATGGGGCTCGATGCCCAGGAACAGCTCGCAAAGAGCTACGAAGCCCGTGATGTGCAGAATGGAGGCGGGCGTAAGGTGATGAAGCTGGAGTCCGTAGAACTCCAGTAGCCCCCGGAGAAATGGATGTATGGGAAATCCGAGCTCCCTTATTAGATAAGGGACGAAACACACCCGCTCTCCTTTAGAGGGACTGGGGGTGTTCTCTGCCTGCTTTCCGCCTTTGTAGGTGGCCAGCCCGGCTCAAACTGGGACCATAAAGGCCGGAGGAAGGTATCCCTCCGCTTGGAGCGACACTAGCTCGTTGTGCGGGACTGAACATCTCCTCCAATCTCCTGGCTGAGGGATGGGAGCGCGAGAGGAGGAGCCGCGTCGATGGTCCATGATGGAGTGGATTTTTTGTCAGAAGCGCTCCGATGAGTACTCGCGGAAGGAGGATGGTGTGATTTGGATCTGGATTCTTGCCTCTCTTATAGGCAGCTTATTCGCGCAGCTAGGGGGTAAAATGCAAAAATACCTTGGCCTTTCGCATTCGTACGACACGTGGAAGAGGGCCATTATTGGGCGTGGAAGCCAAGGAGCGCAACATTTATAAGGAAGCCGGACACTATTCGGCAAGCACATGGAATTTGGAGGAGAACCCGCCTTGCAACGCCGAAGACAATATACACGCCTGACTCGTCGTCATTGAAGCCTGGTTCGGGGGCTACTGAGGGAGTCCTGGACTAGGGGGTGTCCGGATAGCTGGACTATCATCATCGGCCAGACTCCAAGACTATGAAGATACAAGATTGAAGACTTCGTCCCGTGTCCGGATAGGACTTTCCTTGGCGTGGAAGGCAAGCTTGGCAATACGGATATGTAGATCTCCTACCATTGTAACCGACTCTGTGTAACCCTAGCCCTCCCCAGTGTCTATATAAACTGAAGGGTTTTAGTTCGTAGGACAACAACAATCACAACAACAACCATACCATAGGCTAGCTTCTAGGGTTTAGCCTCCTTGATCTCGTGGTAGATCCACTCTTGTACTACCCATATCATCAATATCAATCAAGCAGGAGTAGGGTTTTACCTCCATCGAGAGGGCCCAAACCTGGGTAAAAACATCGTGTCCCTTGTCTCCTGTTACCATCCGCCTAGACGCACAGTTCGGGACCCCCTACCCGAGATCCGCCGGTTTTGACACCGACACCCCCCCCCTTCCTTCCTCTCTCTCCCTCCTCTTTCCCCCTTCTCCTAGTCCAACAAGGAAAGGAGGGAGTCCTACTCCCGGTGGGAGTAGGACTCCCCATGGCGCGCCTCCTCCCTGACCGGCCGCCCCCTCCTCCCTTGCTCCTTTATATACGGGGGCAGGTGGGCACCTCTAGACACAACAACAGATCATTGATCTCTTAGCCGTGTGCGGTGCCCCCCTCCACCATAGTCCTCCTCGATAATATTGTAGCGGTGCTTAGGCAAAGCCCTGTGATGGTAGAACATCATCATCGTCACCATGCCGTCGTGCTAACAAAACTCTCCCTCGACACTCGGCTGGATCGGAGTTTGAGGGACGTCATCGAGATGAACATGTGCTAGAACTCAGAGGTGTCGTGCTTTCGGTGCTTGATCGGTCGGGCCATGAAGACATACGACTACATCAACCGTGTTGTTCTAACGCTTCCACTTTTGGTCTACGAGGGTACGTGGACAACACTCTCCCCTCTCGTTGCTATGCATCACCATGATCTTGCGTGTGCGTAGGATTTTTTTTGAAATTACTACATTCCCCAACAATCTGAACCAAGCCGAGGACCCCGCAAACCTAGCGTTGGAGCAGGGCATGCGAGAGGACGACGAACACAGTCTGGAGATGTTGTTCGACCACAGTGACACCGAAGATAGCAATTACCAACCTGTCTCTGAAGAGGAGATCAGCCTGGGCGACGACGAGTTCGTCATCCCAGAAGAACCACTAGAACAAGAACGCCTCCATCAAAGGCTTATCACCACTGCAAGGAGCCTGAAGAACAAGAAGCAGCGGCTTGAAACCGCACAGGATACACTCAATGATAGATGGAACAAAGTGCTAGACACTGAGGAAAAATACGCCGGTAACACCGAACAAAGAGCTATCCTAAACGTAAGCTGCTGCCTGAATTCGACGACGACGCTATTGTGCCTATACCGCTGAAAAACAATACAACCGACAGGCCGGACCGACCACCTCGTGGTCGAGACAGAGCGGCTAGCAATGCTGTACACAAGCCCGCACCCCCTCCCCTTAAAGGAAGGAAGGTTGCGACCCAGGACCAAAAACATGATTTACGTGAGGACCTGGACAAAAAGGATGGCAAAACCAGGTCCATCTACGTATCCAGGGAACGTGCTCCTACACAGGATCATGATTATCAAACCAAATAAACCGGTCATTTACCGGCTCGGAACCAATACCGAACACTACAACCGTCAGACCCAATCCACGACACAGCCAGATAAAGGGGTGCCGCACACCCCCCTATGCTTCACCGATGAGGTGCTGGAACACGAATTTCCAGAGGGGTTCAAACCCGTAAACATCGAGGCATATGATGGAACGATGGACCCCGCGGTTTGGATTGGAGACTTTATTCTTCACATCCACATGGCTCGTGGAGATGATCTCCATGCCATCAAATATTTACCCCTCAAGCTAAAAGGACCAGCTCGGCACTGGCTAAAAGGCCTCCCTGATTCCATCGGAAGCTGGGAAGAACTTGAGGATGCTTCTCGGGCCAATTTCCAGGGGACCTATGTCCCCGGGATGCAGACGATCTAAGTCACATAATCCAACAACCTCGAGAATCAGCCCGTAAGCTTTGCAACCGGTTTCTCACTAAGAAGAACCAAATCGTCGACTGTCCGGACGCTGAAGCCCTAGCGGCCTTCAAACACAGTGTCCGGGACAAATGGCTAGCCAGGCACCTTGGCCAGGAAAAGCCAAGAACAATGGCAGCCTTAACTACATTAATGACCCGCTTTTGCGCGGGCGAGGACAGCTGGTTAGCCCGTAGTAGCACCAGCGACCCCGGCACATCCGAAGTCAGGGATGGCAATGGAAAACCATGGCGCAACAAAAACAAATGTCAGAATAATGAAGAAAGCCCAGACAATACATCGGTAAACACCGGATTCTAGGGCTCCAGACCCGGTCAACGGAAGAAGCCATTCAAAGGCAACGAAGATAGTCCATCCAACCTGGATAAAATTCTAGATAGGCCCTGCCAGATCCACGACTCTCCTGATAAACCAGCCAATCATACCAACAGAGAATGTTGGGTCTTCAAGCAGGCCGGAAAACTCAATGCCGAACACAAGGGAAGGAACCTCAGAGCGAAGACGAGGACGAACCTCACCAGCCGAACACGAGGGGACAGAAGAAATTTCTACTGGAGATCAAAATAGTGAACATGATCTATGTCACTCACATCCCAAAGAGGGAGCGCAAACGCGCACTCCGAGAGGTCTATGCCGTTGAGCCCGTTGCCCCCAAATTCAACCCATGGTCGTCCTGCTTGATCACCTTTGATCGTAGGGATCATCCGACTAGTATCCATCATGGGGGTTCGGCTGTCCTAGTGCTTGACCCAATAATCAACGGATACCACCTCACTCGAGTCCTCATGGACGGCGGCAGTAGTCTCAATCTGATATATCAGGACACTGTCCGCAAGATGGGGATAGACCCATCAAGAATCAAGCCAAGCAGCAATACCTTTAAAGGAGTTATACCGGGCGTGGAAGCCCGCTGCACGGGCTCTCTAACATTGGATGTTGTATTCGGCTCACTCGACAACTTTCGAAGCGAAGAATTACTCTTCGACATTGCTCCATTCTGGAGCGGCTATCATGCACTACTCGGAAGAACGGCCTTCGCCCATTTTAATGCAGTCCCACATTATGCTTACCTAAAACTCAAAATTCCTGGACCACGCGGCGTCATCACGGTTAGCGGAAATACGGAGTGCTCTCTCCGTACAGAAGAATACACAATGACCCTAGCAGTCGAAGCACAAAACGGCCTATTCAAGCCAAGCAGCTCATCGGTCTTTAAGACCGCGGACCCAGCTAAACGTATCCGGCGCACACCTCAGGGCAGCAGCTCAGATAAACATGAACTCGATTAGCGGCTACGCCCCCATCGACCGCCCCATAAGGAGACAGCACACATGCCACGTATACATAAATATACACTCAAAACTCCTTGGGTGGCGACGGGGACACACTGCACACAAATGTCCATAGTTCGGCTCGACCCTATTCGGACTCCAGAAGCTATATTTCATGGTTCATTAAAACAAACCAGCTTTACTTACGGCCACACCAGATTCTTTTACCTGGTTTTTTCCTTTTTATAGATGGCCACCATACTATACCCTTCAAGGACACTTCACAACGGAGACAAAGGCGCAGACGTGCAGCAGGGCCCCGTATTAAGGTTTCTTTTTTAGATTAAGACCCTGCGTAAACCTTTTTTTTATCTCTTTTTGTTTTATACTTTCCTGGCATGTAAAATGTCCAAGAAAGATATCAGCATTATCTGTAAATATACGGCTCGCCGTACTAAAGTGGATGTTATAGAAGCAGCTTGGTTTCTATTGTGTTTTGAGATTCATGCTCTCACCACCTGCGCTCTTTCCCCACGTCAGATTGCCATACGTGCCTTGATACCAGGGTCTATCACCAGGGGCTGTATTCAGCCCGAAAAAGATTGAAAAGTCTGGACACCTGTAGGGAGTGTTCGGCGTCACGAATTTGGCCTTATATGCATCAGCTCCAAATCATGTCTTTGGTCAATAGTTGGGTTGCCCGGCTCCTGTGCTTACTACCTTATGTTCCGCTATATCGGCTAGGGTAGTAAAGGGAGAACTACTGCGATTGTGTCCTGGCTCGTCCGGATGAGCACCTCAGTAGAGAAACCCGAAAACAGACTGTCATGATGCGGCGAGAGCTGGTCAACCACTCGATGACTCATTGGAATCTTCACGATTCCCTCCGTGTTAAACGAAGGACCGTCCTTCTGGTCACGTATGTATACGCACCGCATTCGGATAACCGCGGACATACCAGGGGCTATATAGGAGTCTCACCGTCAAACTCCTATGGCTAAGTGAAATTGTTAACGCTCTATAGTCCGATTGCCTAGTTCACCGCATTAACACCTCCTTAACGGACCAAGATGTTGGTTCAAGTGTGATCAAGTGCTTTTCCGAACACCCCCGTGTTATACGCGAGGGGGCTGAAGCCGACGACTGCAAACTTTCAGATTGTATATAGAAAAAAGACAGCTGCACAGGAGGCACCAAAACTTTTCGGGCAAAAAGTATAAAAACACAGCCTTAAATATATCGTAATATTGTTATTACAATTTTGATACACTTTACTCGAACATAACATTTTTTGAGCACTGACCCTCTATTAAGCGGGCACCCTCTAGGACATCTTCAAAGTAATGTTCTGGCATGTTAAGGTCCTTGCCTTCGGGTGGACTCTGCGCTGCAATATCGGTGGTCTTCATCTTCGCCCAATATATATTGACACGGGCAAGGGCCATCCGTGCACCTTCTATGCACGTTGACCGCTTCACAACGTCGATACGCGACACCGCATTAACAAGTTGCAGCACCAAACCGAAAAAACTATTCGGAATAGGTTCAGTTGGCCACAGCCGAGCTATGACGTCCTTCATGACAGTGCCGGACATCTTGTGGAGCTCGTCCCACTGGGCCATCTGTTGGTTCAACAGTGGACGCTTCAGCATGTCAAATTGCGACCAAAATAGATTTTCCGTCGCATGTCCTTCTTGCGCGTGGAAAAACTGATTCGCCTCGGTAGCACTCTTCGGCAGGTCCATAAAGGCATCTGGAGAACTCCACAATTGATTAAGCGGTGCATACTTTGGATCACCAAACTTAGTTTGCAATAAAAAGGGCTTACCAGCCGCGATCTCCCCAGCTTGTTGGATCTCCTCCCGAGCTGCTCTATACTCCGACCGGGCTTCCTTCGCCTCTTGTAAGGCCTTGTCAAGATCAGCCGCCTTGGCTTTGTTATCTTTCTCCAGAACTTGGCATCGGCTAGTGGCATCTTTCAGCTCAAGTGCCATAGTAGATATCCTCTCCTCGCACTGACGCCGAGCAGTCTGCTCGACTTTTAATTCGGCGGCTACCTTTTCGGCAGCCGCATTACTCATCCTGGCTTGCTCCTTGGCCCGGGAAAGTTCCGCCCGAAGGGTTTCAACTACGGCGGCACTATCTACAGTTATGCATATACAAATTCTCGGTATCACGCTCATTTTATAATACTAGCATGTACTGAATGCCCCAAAGACATACCCTGCGCCTCATCGAGTGATACATCCATTTTGCATCATGCTTTTATATCAATATTTATTGCATTATGGATTGTTATTACACGTTATGTCACAATACTTATGCCTATTCTCTCTTATTTTACAAGGTTTACATGAAGAGGGAGAACGGCGGCAGCTGGGATTCTGGGCTGGAAAAGGAGCAAATATTAGAGACCTATTCTGCACAACTCCAAAAGTCCTGAAACTCCACGAAAGTCATTTTTGGATTTAATAAAAAATATTGAGCGGAAGAAATACCAGAGGGGGGCCACCCACCGTCCACGAGGATGGGTCGCGCCCTACCCCCCTGGGCGCGCCCCTGCCTCGTGGGCAACCTGGCAGCCCTCCGGTGCCCATCTTCTGCTATATGAAGTCTTTTACCCTGAAAAAAATCATAAGCAAGCTTTCGGGACGAAACTCCACCGCCACGAGGCGGAACCTTGGCGGAACCAATCTAGGGCTCCGGTGGAGCTGTTCTGCCGGGGAAACATCCCTCTGGGAGGGGGAAATCATCACCATCGTCATGACCAATGATCCTCTCATCGGGAGGGGGTCAATCTCCATCAACATCTTCACCAGCACCATCTCCTCTCAAACCCTAGTTCATCTCTTGTATCCAATCTTTGTCCCAAAACCTCAGATTGGTACCTGTGGGTCGCTAGTAGTGTTGATTACTCCTTGTAGTTGATGCTAGTTGGTTTATTCGGTGGAAGATCATTTGTTCAAATCCTTAATGCATATTAATACTCCTCTGATTTTGAACATGAATATGCTTTGTGAGTAGTTACGTTTGTTCCTGAGGACATGGGTGAAGTCTTGCTATAAGTAGTCATGTGAATTTGGTATTCGTTCGATATTTTGATGAGATGTATGTTGTCTCTCCTCTAGTGCTGTTATGTGAACGTCGACTACATGACACTTCACCATTATTTGGGCCTAGAGGAAGGCATTGGGAAGTAATAAGTATATGATGGGTTGCTAGAGTGACAGAAGCTTAAACCATAGTTTATGCGTTGCTTCGTAAGGCGCTGATTTGGATCCACATGTTTCATGCTATGGTTAGGTTTACCTTAATACTTCTTTTATAGTTGCGGATGCTTGCAATACAGGTTAATCATAAGTGGGATGCTTGTCCAAGAAAGGACAGTACCCAAGCACCAGTCCATCGACATATCAAATTATCAAAGTAACGAACAAGAATCATATGAGCGTGATGAAAACTAGCTTGACGATAATTCTCATGTGTCCTCGGGAGCGCTTTTCTCTATATAAGAACTTGTACATGCTTGTCCTTTGCTACAAAAAGGATTGGGCCACCTTGCTGCACCTTATTTACTTTCATTGCTGGTTACCCGTTACAAATTACCTTATCACAAAACTATCTGTTACCGATAATTTCAGTGCTTGCAGAGAATACCTTACTGAAACCGCTTGTCATTTCCTTCTGCTCCTCGTTGGATTCGACACTCTTACTTATCGAAAGGACTACAATAGATCCCCTGCTGTAGGACCTTGAAGTATGTCTAGAGGGAGGGTGATTAGACTACTTGACCAATTAAAAACTTAACCTTTTCCCAATTTTAGAGTTTGGCAGATTTTAGCTATCTTTGGACAAGTCAAGCAATCATCACACAATTCAAGCAAGCATGCAAAGAGTATATGAGCAGCGGAAATTAAAGCATGCAACTTGCAAGAAATTAAAGGGAAGGGTTTCGAGGATTCAAACACAATTGGAGACACGAATGTTTTTGTCGTGGTTCCGATAGGTGGTGCTATCATACATCCACGTTGATGAAGACTTCAACCCACGAAGGGTAACTGTTGCGCGAGTCCATGGAGGGCTCCACCCACGAAGGGTCCACGAAGAAGCAACCTTGTCTATCCCACCATGGCCGTCACCCACGAAGGACTTGCCTCACTAGCGGTAGATCTTCACGAAGTAGGCAATCTCCTTGCCCTTACAAACTCCTTGGTTCAACTCCACAATCTTGTCGGAGGCTCCCAAGTGACACCTAGCCAATCTAGGAGACACCACTCTCCAAGAAGTAACAAATGGTCCGTTGATGATGAACTCCTTGCTCTTGTGCTTCAAATGATAGTCTCCCCAACACTCAACTCTCTCTCATAGGATTTGGATTTGGTGGAAAGAAGGTTTGAGTGGAAAGCAACTTGGGGAAGGCTAGAGATCAAGATTCATATGGTAGGAATGGAATATCTTGGCCTCAACACATGAGTAGGTGGTTCTCTCTCAGAAATGGTAAGTTGGAAGTGTAGGTTTGTTCTGATGGCTCTCTCCACGAATGAAGAGGAGGTGGAGGGGTATATATAGCCTCCACACAAAATCTAACTGTTACACACAATTTACCAGACTCGATGGGACCGAATCAACAAACTCGGTCAGACCGATTTGATAAACCTAGTGACCGTTAGGATTTTCGGTGGGACTGACATGCAACTCGTTAGGACCGATACGGTTAGGGTTAGGGCATAACGTAATCTCGGTAAGACCGATTACACAATCTCGGTGAGACCGATTTTGGTAATAAGCTTTCCAGAGAGTTTGTCAGGTAAACTCCTTGGGACCGATTCGCTCATTTCAGTGGGACCGAAATGTTATGAAAGGGAAACAGGGAGTTTACATTGCAATCTCGGTTGGACCAATCGCTCACTTTGGTTAGACCGAAACGTTACGAAGGGAAACAGAGAGATTACAACCCCATCTCGGTGAGACCGAGATCCCTATCGGTAAGACCGATTTGCCTAGGGTTTGTGGCAGTGGCTATGACATTTGAACTCAGTGGCGCCGGATAGAAAGAATCGGTGGGACCGATTTTGACTTTGGGTTTAGGTCATATGTGGATGTGAGAAAGTAGTTGAGGGTATTTGGAGCATATCACTAAGCACATGAAGCAAGAGGCTCATTAAACAACACCTCATTCCTCCTTGATAGTATTGGCTTTTCCTATAGACTCAATGTGATCTTGGATCACTAAAATGTAAAATGAAGAGTCTTAAGCTTTTGAGCTTGAGCCAATCATTTATCCTTGATATTTTGAGGGATCCACTTTCATCATCCATGCCATGCCATTCATTGAGCTTTCCTGAAATATTTGTCTTGGAATAGCATTAGCTCAATGAGCTATATGTTGTTATGAATTACCAAAACCACCTAGGGATAGTTGCACTTTCAATCTCCCCCCTTTTGGTAATTGATGACAACATATAGATCAAAGCTTCGACAAGTGATAATAAGATTGAAAAACATCGTTGCTTTGAGAAGTATGTGATAAGCAAGAGCTCCCCCTAAATTTGTGCATAGTTGAAGATTTGCTTTGGACTGCAAATGCACAAGGAATTAGGCTCATGGGTTACTCTTCCATGTCACATACATCTTGGTGGAGCGCTCAAAATGATAAAGATTGAATACATGCACTCATCACCAAGCAAAGTGAATGATCACAAGGATAGGTAAGATAATATCATTCAGCAAGCATAAGTGTAGCTTATGATCAAACACATGATCATCAATGTCTCACAAATAGTAGCATAGTATCTCAAGCAATCAAAAGCAAACAAATGTTTAACCACCAAAGCAAGAGAGAAGAAAAGCAACACTCTCTCTCTCTCTCGAAGCCTATGATCTATACATTTTTCTCCCCCTTTGGCAACAAGTTACCAAAAAGTTCATAGAAAATGCATAGTGGTAGATCGACTCTCAGGCTTGATCTTTAGGTGGTGGTGTAGAGATGGCTCCTTAGACTAAGGCTTCAGTTGAAGTGGATGGAGCTGGAGGAGTTGGTGTTGGAGCTGGTTGCACTGGAGCTGTAGGAGTTGTAGCTAGTGCAGATGATGTGGCTCTGGAGTCTGTCACAGGCACTGCAGCTGACCTATGAGCTCTAGGCACTCTGGCAAATGCATCAGTGGTTGTCTTGCCCTTTCTCTCCTGCATGTCATCCTGGAGCTACTCCACAACTGACTGAATCTCAGTTACTTTGATATCTAGATCATAGAATTTTCGTTCCATGATTCTTTCCAGGCTCTCCTTGTTTTGAGTTAGGGTGGCCAACCCCTTCTCAATCCTTAGTGTTGATGCTATCAAGTAACCAAGCTGCTCCTGCTTGTTCTTTAAAAAGTACTCAGATGCCTCCTCTTGAGTTGGCATCTTGGCAGCCTTCTCTCTCTTTGCCTTCTCCTTCTCTTGAGCTTGCACTGATGATTGTTCATTCTCATTCATGACAACTTGATTGTCCTCAAAGTCTGGATAGATAGCAAAATGTTCCTTATCCAGCAAGTAAGTTCCTGTGCCCATCTTTGAGTTAATCAACTCCTGAATCTGTGGGGCATACCCACAACTTCTCTTCTGATCTGCTGCTGTCCTCTTAATGGTCTCAACAATGAGGCTCATGACCTTGAATTTTTGTGGCACATCAAACAAGTGCAGCAAGTTGATAGTATGCCCTCTAATCATGTTGTGGTCACCTGACTTGGGCAACAGAGTATGCCTTAGGATCCAGTTGATGGTTGGCAGCCCTGACAGAAGGAAGTGGACTAACCCAAACTTATGAGTCTCAACTGCAGCATCAGGAATTTCCTTTTACATGTGAGCCATGGTGTTGTGGTCCATCTTCTTCTTGGCATATACATCCAAGTCATCTTCACTCTCCTTTGGGGCATTGATCAGACTGGCCCATTCCTCAATTGTTGACTGGTACCTTGTACCTTCAGACATCCAGACTATCCTGCCATCTGGATAGAAGTGTGCTGTGGAGTAGAATTGCATAATGAGCTCATCATTCCACTTTGTGAGCTTCTGCCCAACAAAGTCTGCAACTCCACAAGCAACAAAGTTGTCTTGCACTCCAGGATAGTGTTCCTCATTTGCCCTCATGTAGGTCCAGTCGACCCACCTCATATCACACACAATTGTTTTCTTGTCCAACAACACTGTCTCATAGAAGTCCTGTTGTTCCTTAGTGTGGAACCTGTAATCAACAGCAGTTCTTCTCCTGGTAGCATATGGATCAGTCAGCCTCCACAATCTGAGTCCTGCATCCTTTCTCAATTTCATGTTCTCAGCCACAGGATGAGCATCATTGTGGTCTGGAATCTTGGGCTTTAGCTTCCTCAGGACTTGTCCTTCATCATCTTCCTCATCAGCAACTTCAAGCACTGGGGCCTTATTCTTCTCAGCAACTGGAATACTCCTGGTATTCCTCTTTGGTGCAATCTTTGGCTTGGGGGCAGCTTTGGGTGCTTCCTTGGGCTTGGATGTTGCAGCCCCTGACTTAATAGCATCACCCATTAGCTTTTGTGCCTTGGGTGCTGGTGTAACAACTTCTTCTTCTTCTTCTGAGTCTCTCCTCATAGAGGGATTTCCAAGAACCTGGGAAGTAGTGGTTTTGGCTCTCTTCTTCTTCTTATATTGACCAGCAGCTTCATCTTCTGATTCAATGGTAAACTTCTTCTCCAGTGGGAACTTTCTTGGGTTTGGAAGTTGTGACTCTTCTTGCAGGTGCCTCTTTGGGTTCAGTCTTTTCAGGCACTTGAGTTGATCCTCTGACTTTCAGCATAGGCGTCCTCTTGGCAGGAACCTTCCTATTGAGTCCAGGCTTTGTGTTCTTTGCTGAGGCATACTCCTTTTTGAGCACTACCTTCTTGGAGGTAGCCTCATCTTCTTCTGCCATATAATCCTCATCCTCAGATTCTGAGGTTCTCTTCTTCCTTGTCCTGGTGGCAGCTTTAGGCAGATTGCTTGGGGTGCTCCTGCTGCCATCATCTGAAGTGCTAGAGGGACTAGTGCCCTCACTCATGTGATTGTGCTCTTCTGACTTGTTCTGACTATCACTTTGGTCTGACATGCTGCAAATCACTGACTGCTGACCCTGTGAATAGTTATAGATGAGATAGAATGGATGAGCATCACAAAATGCAGAGATTTTTGCAAAAGAATGATTCAAAAATTCAGTTTTAGTTTTCCACAGAAAGCATTTCGGATCAACCAATTTTCAAACTCGGTGATACCGAAGCAGTTTTGGAACCTAAACTGGTGAACTCGGTCGGACCAAGTCACAGTTCGGTGGCACCGAGACTGCTAGGGTTTCACAAAGTTTTAAAATTGGTCACACCGATTAGCAATTCTCGGTCAGACCGAGAGTTACTAGTGCAATGGTGTTATCCAAATCGGTGGGACCGAGTTTTTCAACTCGATGGGTCCGAGATGGTTTCGGCGGAAACCTAACCCTAAATTTTCAAATCGCATCTAATCTAAGGATTGTATTGACTGGATAGGAGTGTTTCAGTCGTGGCAAGAATCATAATGAACACAATGTGCTAGGAATCAGACGACGATAGCACTATGATCGAGTCCATACCCTAGCTTGGCGATGAACTCACTACAGCGGCAACGGCGGGGGGGAATTCCGTTGACGGCGGCGGAGACCAGCGACAGGAGGCGGCTGGCGACGAGGAGACGATCCGGAGACCCTGGAGGCAGAGCAAGCTATTGCACGGGCAAAGAGGTTCGGAGAAATTTCCAAATTTTTGCCCGTGAGTATATATAGCCCGACCCTGTCAGTGTGACCGAGTGGAACAACTCGGTGGCACCGAGATGCATAACTGTATACAGTTACTGCAACTCGGTGTGACCGAAACGTTCAAATCGGTTGCACCGAGATTGAAAACCTAGATCGACTTAGTGATCTCGGTAGGACCAAAATGGAGGAATCGGTCAGACCGAGAATCACAAAGAAGTTTTGGAAGTTTAAGTCTATGACGAATCGGGGACTCCGAGTGCTCCTCACACAGAGTGGTTCAAATCTGACTTGATCAAATTTTGTGATGTAGCATGAATAGAGTTTGAGACGAGAAAAGCATAGATAGCTAGAGAAGGTTCTTAGGCATTCTTGTCCATCCACTTGGCAAAAGAAAAGAACCCAACAATCAAAGCAACAAGTGGATGTCCTCGAATGAGTAAAATATGCAACCAACATGCTCACACAATAAGATGGCAAATGAAATATGTGGCAAAGCATGCACAACCAATTCTAGCATCTATCAAACAATTGGCGATGACTAGGTCATCTATATATGAGTATATTGACTTAGGAGTCAAATGAGAACATTTGATCATAGGTCATACTCATCGTTTAAGCTCAAGTGGGGTTACCACTTTTACATAATGCATTGATGTGTTCACACCATTAGAGTTGCTTTGACTCAATTCTTAGAGTTAAGCTCCCCCTAGATGTGAGATCCCCTTTTAGAGGGATGAACTAACCTTGGGTTTTGTCGATGATGACTTCATGTAGGTGTTGAAGATGTGGGTGCTCAATGTTGATGTAGATCATTTGGAGCAATCCTTTGGAGTGAGTTGCACTTTCAACATACCTACATGGGTTAGTCCCACAAGGAACAAACAAGAATATCCATAGACATAGAGTGATGCACACACAAGATGATGTCCATGAAATCATTAGGTTACCTTGTCCCTTGCCTTACCAACATGAGGGTTTGTGACTCCTTGAACTAGTGCAAGATGTGGAAGTTGATTGCACTTGTCCTTGCCATAATGATATGAGTGAAGAATGTTGGCGGAGTCACCCTCAAGAACTCTCTAGTTCTTCTTCTTCGGGATCCACATCATCTTGATGGGAATCCTTGGAGTTGTAGTTGTACTTGATGAAGTAGAACTTGACGTAGTTTTGGGAATCCACTTGACGGAGGCCTTAGGTGCTTCTTCAAATGCATCAATCTCCTCTTGAAGCTTGTCCTTGCCTTTGTTCTTGTGGTCTTGTGGTGGAAGATCATCTTGTGCTTGTGTTCCCTTGAAGGAAGTAGGATCATACTTCTCTTGTTGAGGAACAAACTTCGTCTTGGGGTATTGATCTTCTTCCCACTCAACTCCATTGGCATTGAACTTTCATTCAAAACCAACACCTTGATTCTTCCGGTGCCTTCCTTGCTTGCGTACAATTTCCTCGAATTGCTTACTCCCGGCAAGGCTCTTGTAAACACCTTTCTCTATAATTCCCTTCAATAAGCTATTTTCTTGCTCAAGTGTAACTTGGCTAAGAGAATCATTAGTGGAATCAAGAGAACTACTAGAAGCAACAATATTGGATTTGGCATTATTATTGTTACTACTAGAGGAAGGATCTTTCTTGTACTTGTTACTAGACTTGACTTGAGGCATGTAAGTAGATAAGAGTAAACGCTTGGCAATGTAAGAAGAACTTTTCTTACGGAGATCATCATTGATTGCTTTTAAGAACTCATGCTCTTGCTCAAGATTGAGCTTTTCAAAGCGTAACTTCTCATGAGCCCTTAAAAGTTCTCGATGATCTTCGAAGATAGTTTCATGAGCTAACTTAAGAGTGTTTAGTTCTTTAGTTAGAAGCTCAATCTTCTCCTTATCATTGTCATTCGTTTTATCTTGATTAGCATGATTAATTGACGTTTCATCATAGTATTCATCACTAGAGTTGTCAACAAGTAAATCATCATCAACTAGCAAGTCATCTTCATCACTATTGAAATCAACATACTCGGGATGTGTTACCTTTGGACCTTTGGCCATGAAGCATCTTCCAATTCCTTCATTTGGTGAGTCAAATATGTCGTAGGAGTTGGTTGACACAAGTGCTAGACCGGCAACACCTTCATCTTGAGTATATTCGGAGTCGGAGTGATAGCTTCTCTCGGAGTGATTGTCGGAGTCGGAGCCGGATACCCATTCACCAACATGAGCTTGATGTCTTCGTTTTGTGTAGCTCCTTGATGACTTGTCCTTCCTTTCCGAATCCTTGCTTCTCCGTGAGGGTCTTCGTTCATAACGATCATCTCTACTCCTCCTCTCTCTTGGTGGTGATTCTTCTCTTTTGCTTCTTCTTTTGGAGAATCTTCTCTTCTTTTGTAGGGTGCCGTACACTCATTGGAATAGTGTCCGGGTCTCCCACAATTGTAGCAATTGCGCTCTCGACTAGAAGATCTTTTGTCATTGTAGGACCTTGACTTAGAGCTTCTTTCTTTGCTTCTACTCTTGTAGAATTTGTTGAAGTTCTTCACCATTAAGCTCAATTCTTCATTGAAGGTTTGTTTCTCACTTGATGATGTGGGGGCTTCACATGAGGCTTTGTAAGCACCACTTGACTTGTTGTGAAGTTCCTCCTTATCCTTGAGTGACATCTCATGAGCAACAATTCTTCCAATGACTTCCGTTGGCTTGAGATCTTTGTAGTTTGGCATCATTTGGATCAATGTGCACACGGTATCATACTTTCCATCCAATGCTCTTAGGATCTTCTTGATGATGAATCTGTCGGTCATCTCTTCACTCCCTAAGCCGGCAATCTCATTTGTGATAAGAGCAAGCCTAGAGTACATTTCAGCGACACCTTCACCATCCTTCATTTTGAACTTGTCAAGCTGACTTTGGAGCACATCCAACTTGGATTCCTTGACGGAGTCGGTACCTTCATGCATATCAATCAAAGTATCCCAAATTTCCTTTGCATTCTCAAGACGGCTGATTTTGTTGAATTCTTCGGGGCACAAGCCGTTGAAGAGGATATCACAAGCTTGAGCGTTGTATTGCAGCATCTTCAATTCTTCCGCGCTAGCTTCACGGTTTGGCTCTCTCCCATCAAAGAATTCACCTTGCAAGCCAATACACACAATAGCCCAAACGGCGGGGTTATGTCCAAGAATATGCATTTTCATCTTATGCTTCCAACTAGCAAAATTAGTACCATCAAAGTAAGGACCTCTATGGTGATAATTTCCCTCACTAGACGCCATACTCTCCTAGGTTGTGAAACCAAGGCTATGACCACCAAAAGCTATGGAAATCAAAGCAAATGGAGACCAAAGCTCTGATACCACTTGTAGGACCTTGAAGTATGTCTAGAGGGGGGGTGATTAGACTACTTAACCAATTAAAAACTTAACCTTTTCCCAATTTTAGACTTTTGCAGATTTTAGCTATCTTTGGACAAGTCAAGCAATCATCACACAATTCAAGCAAGCATGCAAAGAGTATATGAGCAGCGGAAATTAAAGCATGCAACTTGCAAGAAAGTAAAGGGAAGGGTTTGGAGGATTCAAACGCAATTGGAGACACGGATGTTTTTGGCGTGGTTCCGATAGGTGGTGCTATCGTACATCCACGTTGATGGAGACTTCAACCCACGAAGGGTAACGGTTGCGCGAGTCCACGGAGGGCTCCACCCACGAAGGGTCCACGAAGAAGCAACCTTGTCTATCCCACCATGGTCGTCGCCCACGAAGGACTTGCCTCACTAGCGGTAGATCTTCACGAAGTAGGCGATCTCCTTGCCCTTACAAACTCCTTGGTTCAACTCCACAATCTTGTCGGAGGCTCCCAAGTGACACCTAGCCAATCTAGGAGACACCACTCTCCAAGAAGTAACAAATGGTGCGTTGATGATGAACTCCTTGCTCTTGTGCTTCAAATGATAGTCTCCCCAACACTCAACTCTCTCTCATAGGATTTGGATCTGGTGGAAAGAAGATTTGAGTGGAAAGCAACTTGGGGAAGGCTAGAGATCAAGATTCATATGGTAGGAATGGAATATCTTGGCCTCAACACATGAGTAGGTGGTTCTCTCTCAGAAATGGTAAGTTGGAAGTGTAGGTTTGTTCTGATGGCTCTCTCCACGAATGAAGAGGAGGTGGAGGGGTATATATAGCCTCCACACAAAATCTAACCGTTACACACAATTTACCAAACTCGGTGGGACCGATTCAACAGACTCGGTCAGACCGATTTGAGTAAACCTAGTGACCGTTAGGATTTTCGGTGGGACCGACATGCAACTCGGTAGGACCGATATGGTTAGGGTTAGGGCATAACGTAATCTCGGTAAGACCGATTACACAAACTCGGTGAGACCGATTTTGGTAATAAGCTTTCCAGAGAGTTGGTCAGGTAAACTCGGTGGGACCGATTCGCTCATTTCGGTGAGACCGAAATGTTACGAAAGGGAAACAGGGAGTTTACATTGCAATCTCGGTGGGACCGATCGCTCACTTCGGTTAGACCGAAACATTACGAAGGGAAACAGAGAGATTACAACCCCATCTTGGTGAGACCGAGATCCCTATCGGTAAGACCGATTTGCCTAGGGTTTGTGGCAGTGGCTATGACATTTGAACTCGGTGGCGCCGGATAGAAAGAATCGGTGGGACCGATTTTGACTTTGGGTTTAGGTCATATGTGGATGTGAGAAAGTAGTTGAGGGTATTTGGAGCATATCACTAAGCACATGAAGCAAGAGGCTCATTAAGCAACACCTCATCCCTCCTTGATAGTATTGGCTTTTCTATAGACTCAATGTGATCTTGGATCACTAAAATGTAAAATGAAGAGTCTTGAGCTTTTGAGCTTGAGCCAATCCTTTGTCCTTGATATTTTGATGGATCCACTTTCATCATCCATGCCATGCCATTCATTGAGCTTTCCTGAAATATTTGTCTTGGAATAGCATTAGCTCAATGAGCTATATGTTGTTATGAATTACCAAAACCACCTAGGGATAGTTTCACTTTCACCTGCACTTGTGGGTCATCAAGACTCTTTTCTGGCGTCGTTGCCGGGGAGTGAAGCGCCTTTGGTGAGTGGAACTTGGTAAGGAGAAATTTATATAGTGTGCTGAAATTTACTGTCAGTTGTTACTATGGAACATAATCCTTTGAGGGGCTTTTTTGGGGTATCTTCACCCCGACCAGTAGAGCAAAGAGTTGCTCCTCAACCTACTAAACCTACTGAAAATCTTTACTTTGAAATTCCTTCGGGTATGGTAGAGAAACTGCTAGCTAATCCCTTTACAGGAGATGGAACATTGCATCCCGATTTACACCTAATCTATGTGGATTATTTAAGCTTGCAGGTATGCCCGATGATGTTATCAAGAAGAAGGTCTTCCCTTTATCTTTGAAGGGAGAGGCATTGACATGGTATAGGCTATGTGATTATATGGGATCATGGAACTACAAACGGTTGAAATTGGAATTTCATCAGAAGTTTTATCCTATGCATCTTGTTCATCATGATCGTGATTATATATATAATTTTTGGCCTCGCGAAGGAGAAAGCATCGCTCAAGCTTGGGGGAGGCTTAAGTCAATGTTATATTCATGCCCCAATCATGATATCTCAAGAGAAATGATTATTCAAAAAATTTATGCTCGGCTTTCTCTCAACAATCGCTCCATGCTCGATACTTCTTGTGCTGGTTCTTTTATGTTGAAGACTATTGAATTCAAATGGGATTTATTGGAAAGAATTAAACGCAACTCTGAAGATTGGGATCTCGAAGAAAGTAAAGAGTCAGGTATGACACCTAAGTTTGATTGTGTTAAATCTTTTATGGATACCAATGCTTTTCGTGGATTTAGCACTAAATATGGACTAGACTCTGAGATAGTAGCTTCTTTCTGTGAATCATTTGCTACTCATGTTGACCTCCCTAAGGAGAAGTGGTTTAAATATAATCCCTCGACTGGAGTAAAAGTAGTTGCACCTACTAAAGTTGAAGAAAAGACTATCACTTATAATGATCCTATTGTTCCTACTACCTATATTGAGAAACCGCCTTTCCCTGTTAGGATAAAGGATCATGCTAAAGCTTCAACTGTGGTGCGTAAGAGTAATACTAGAACATATACATCACCTAAGCAAATTAAAGTTGAACCTAGTATTGCTATGGTTAAAGATCTCTTGGCTGATAATATTGATGGGCATGTTATTTATTTCTGTGATGCAGCTGCTAGAATTGCTAGACTCGATGCTAAGAAACATAGACCTGTTGTAGGCATGCCTGTTATTTCTGTTAAAATAGGAGATCATTGTTATCATGGCTTATTTCATATGGGTGCTAGCGCCAGTGCAATACCTCATTCCTTATATAAAAAAATTATCCATGATATTGCACCTGCTGACATAGAAGAAATTGACGTTACAATTAAGCTTGCCAATAGAGATACTATTTCACCAATTGGGATTGTTAGAGATGTTGAAGTCTTGTGTGGGAAAGTTAAATATCCTGCTGATTTTCTTGTTCTTGGTTCCCCACAAGATGACTTTTGTCCCATTATATTTGGTAGACCCTTCTGGAACACTGTTAATGCTAAGATAGATTGTGAAAAGGATGTTGTTACTATTGGTTTGGGAGATATGTCTCATGAGTTTAATTTTGCTAAATTTCGTAGACAACCCCATGATAAAGAATTGCCTAGTAAGGATGAAATTATTGGTCTTGCTTCTATTGCCGTGCCTCCTAATGATCCTTTAGAACAATATTTGCTAGACCATGAAAATGATATGTTCATGAATGAAAGAAGGGAGATAGATGAAGTATTCTTTAAACAGGGACCTATTTTGAAACACAACTTTCGTGTTGAAATTCTAGGGGATCCTCCACCACCCAAGGGTGATCCCGTGTTTGAGCTTAAACCATTACCTGACACCCTTAAATATGCTTATCTTGATGAAAAGAAGATATGTCATGTTATTATTAGTGCTAACCTTGTAGAGCAGGAAGAGGAGAGATTATTGAAAACTCTAAAGAAGCACCATGCTGCTATTGGATATACTCTTGGTGATCTTAAGGGCATTAGTCCCACTTTATGCCCACACAAAATAAATTTGGAGAAAGACGCCAAACCAGTTATTGATCACCAACGACGGTTAAATCCTAAGATGAAAGAAGTGGTAAGAAAGTAAATACTAAAGCTCCTCGAGGCAGGTATAATTTATCCCGTTGCTGATAGTCAGTGGGTAAGTCATGTCCATTATGTCCCTAAGAAGGGAGGTATTACTGTCGTTCCTAATGATAAAGATGAATTGATCCCACAAAGAATTGTTACAGGTTATAGGATGGTAATTGATTTCTGCAAATTAAATAAAGCTACTAAAAAGGATCATTACCCTCTGCCTTTTATTGATCAAATGATAGAAAGATTATCTAAACATACACATTTTTTGCTTTCTAGATGGTTACTCTGGTTTCTCTCAAATACCTGTATCAGCAGAGGATCAAGAAAAGACCACTTTTACTTGCCCTTTCAGTACTTTTGCTTATAGGTTTATGTAATGCACCTGCTACCTTTCAACGATGCATGATGGCTATATTCTCTGACTTTTGTGAAAAGATTTGTGAGGTTTTCATGGATGATTTCTCCGTTTATGGGTCTTATTTTGATGATTGCTTGAGCAACCTTGATCGAGTTTTGCAGAGATGTGAAGATACTAGTCTCATCTGGAATTGAGAGAAGTGCCACTTTATGGTTAATGAAGGTATTGTCTTGGGGCATAAAATTTCTGAAAGAGGTATTGAAGTTGATAAAGCTAAGGTTGATGTTATTGAGAAGATGCCATGTCCCAAGGACATTAAAGGTATAAGAAGTTTCCTTGGTCATGCCGGTTTTTATAGGAGGTTCATTAAGGACTTCTCTAAAATCTCCAGGCCTCTGACTAATCTCTTACAAAAAGATATTCCTTTTGTCTTCGATGATGATTGTGTAGAAGCATTTGAAATACTTAAGAAAGCTTTGATCTCTGCACCTATTGTTCAGCCACCTGATTGGAATTTACCCTTTGAAATTATGTGTGATGCTAGTGATTATGCTGTAGGTGTTGTTCTAGGACAAAGAGTTGATAAGAAACTAAATGTTATTCAATATGCTAGTAAAACTCTAGACAATGCCCACAGAAATTATGCTACTACTGAAAAAGAATTCTTAGCAGTTGTATTTGCTTGTGATAAGTTTAGACCTTATATTGTTGATTCTAAAGTAACTATTCACACTGATCATGTTGCTATTAAATATGTTATGGAAAAGAAAGATGCTAAGCCTAGACTTATTAGATGGGTTCTCTTGCTACAAGAATTTGATTTGCATATTGTTGATAGAAAGGGAGCTAAGAACCCCGTTGCAGACAACTTGTCTAGGTTAGAGAATGTTCTTGATGACCCACTACCTATTGATGATAGCTTTCCTGATGAACAATTAGCTGTCATAAATGCTTCTCGTACTGCTCCATGGTATGTTGATTATGCTAATTACATTGTTGCTAAATTCATACCGCCTAGTTTCACATACCAGCAAAAGAAAAAGTTCTTCTATGATTTAAGACATTACTTCTGGGATGACCCACACCTTTATAAAGGAGTAGATGGTGTTATTAGACGTTGTGTACCTGAGAATGAACATGAACAAATCCTACCCAAGTGTCACTCCGAGGCATATGGAGGACACCACGCTGGAGATAGAACCGCACATAAGGTATTGCAATCCGGTTTTTATTGGCCTACTCTCTTTAAAGATGCACTTAAGTTTGTCTTGCCTTGTGATGAATGTCAAAGAATTGGTAATATTATTAGACGTCAAGAAATGCCTATGAATTATTCTCTTGTTATTGAACCATTTGATGTTTGGGGCTTTGATTATATGGGATCGTTTCCTTCCTCTAATGGGTATACACATATTTTAGTTGTTGTTGATTACGTTACAAAATGGGTAGAAGCTATTCCAACTAGTAGTGCTGATCATAACACCTCTATTAAGATGCTTAAAGAAGTTATTTTTCCAAGGTTTGGAGTCCCTAGATACTTAATGACTGATGGTGGTTCACATTTTATTCATGGTGCTTTTCGTAGAATGCTTGCTAAGTATGATGTTAATCATGGAATTGCATCTCCATATCACCCACAGTCTAGTGGCCAAGTAGAATTGAGTAACAGAGAGCTTAAATTAATTTTGCAAAAGACTGTTAATAGATCTAGAAAGAACTGGTCCAAGAAACTTGATTATGCATTATGGGCTTATAGAACTGCATATAAGAATCCTATGGGTATGACTCCTATATAAAATGGTTTATGGAAAAGCATGTCACTTACCTCTCAAACTAGAACATAAGGCATATTGGGCTATTAAAGAGCTCAATTATGATTTCAAACTTGCTGGTGAGAAGAGGTTATTTGACATTAGCTCACTTGATGAATGGAGAACCCAAGCCTATGAGAATGCCAAACTGTTTAAAGAAAAAGTCAAAAGATGGCATGACAAAAGGATACAAAAGCGTGAGTTTAGTGTGGGTGATTATGTGTTGCTTTTCAACTCTCATTTAAGATTTTTTGCAGGAAAACTTCTCTCTAAATGGGAAGGTCCTTACGTTATCGAGGAGGTCTATCGTTCCGGTGCCATAAAAATCAACAACTTCGAAGGCACCAATCCGAAGGTGGTGAACGGTCAAAGAATCAAACATTATATCTCAGGTAACCCTATAAATGTTGAAACCAATGTTATTGAAACCGTAACCCCGGAGGAATACATAAGGGACACTTTCCAGAACGTTTCAGACTCCAAAAAGGAATAGGTATGTGGTACGGTAAGTAAACCGACTCCAAAACGGTTCTAATAGTAATTTTTCTCCGTTTTGGAATATTTAAGAAAATAGGAAAATAAGAAGTAGTCCGGGAAGGACATGAGGCGTCCACAAGGGTGGAGGGCGCGCCCTACCCCCCTGGGCGCGCCCCTGCCTCATGGGCACCTCGTGTGCTTTCCGGACTCCGTTTTCTTGCACGTTACTTCTATTGGTCGGTAAAAATTCATTATATAACCTCCCGAAGGTTTTGACCACCGTATAACGCAAATATCCTCTGTCTTTGTTTCGAGCTGTTTTTCTGACAGATCTAGAGTACCATGACGTCTTCAAGTGCCCCCAAGGACAAGTTTTTCGAGAAGGTCATCAACCCCTACCTCGCGGAGGTGCCACATCACCCTCAAACCATTGAGATGCGTGAGGGGGTGCTGCACATCCGCGATGTTGAGGGACCAAGGGGGACCGGAAGCATGGAGACAGGACTCGACGAATTGGAACAACAAGTTTTCAAGTGCCATGGGATGGTTGAACGCGGACTCAACGCCAACCAGATGATGATCGCGGAGTTCACCAACAACCACAAGTTGGACGCCAAGAACATTGGGGAGACCATCTTCAAGCTTCATGAGAAAATCGAGCACCTCCAAGCCCAAATCTATGACCTGCAAAACCAAAACTGTGAGTATGAATATAGATTCAAGAGGATGAGTTTGGCTGCAGATTTGAGGATCCCGGAGACTCGATCATCTTTCTATGATGGTGAGCCTATGCCTTGGAAGACGGACGACAAGCCTACACCATCAACAACTCCATCATCACGACCTCCGAGGAACTAATCACATGGGTATGGGCAGTCCCCTTGGCAACTGCCAAGCTTGGGGGAGGTGCCCCGGTATCGTATCACCATCACACTCCTATATTTACCGTTTTATTTAGTTCGATCCTTTTAGTAATATCTTGATCTAGTAGAGTAAAGTTTTGGTATGATCTAGTTTTGAGTTTTGCTTTATGATCCCTCTATGTAATCGAGTCCGTGAGCTATATATAATAAAGTTTAGTGTTGAGTCAAGGGCTTTGCTATTTTGCTATGATCTTGAGGGAATAAAAATAAAACAACGAAATCAAGAGATCATATTGATCTTATGGAGAGTAATGACTTCACATATAAAGAGTATGATGATTAAAAGTTGTTGAGGGTTGGCAAACATAGTTTTGGTCATCGTTGCAATTAATAGGAAGTAATAAAGAAATAGAGGTTCTCACATATAAATATACTATCTTGGACATCTTTTATGATTATGAGCATCCATTAAAATATGACATGCTAAAGAGTTGATGTTGGACAAGAAGACAACGTAATGGGTTATGTTTTCTCATATCCGAATTAAAGTATATTGTCATGGATTATCCAACATGCTGAGCATGCCTTCCCCCCTCATGTTAGCCAAATTCCTTGCACCAAGTAGAGATACTACTTGTGCTTCCAAATATCCTTAAACCCAGTTTTTCCATGAGAGTCCACCATACCTACCTATGGATTGAGTAAGATCCTTCAAGTAAGGTGTCATGTTGCATGCAATAAAAATTGCTCTCTAAATATGTATGACTTATTAGTGTGGAGAAAATAAGCTTTATACGATCTTGTGATATGGAAGTAATAAAAGCGACGGACTGCATAATAAAGGTCCGTATCACAAGTGGCAATATAAAGTGACGTTCTTTTGCATTACGATTTCGTGCATCCAACCATAAAAGCATATGACAACCTCTACTTCCCTCTGTGAAGGGCCTATCTTTTACTTCTTTCTCACATTATGCAAGAGTCATGGTGATCTTCACCTTTCCTTTTTATTTTATCCTTTGGCAAGCACCTCGTGTTGGAAAGATCCTGAGGACATGAGTGAAGTCTTGCTATAAGTAGTCATGTGAATTTGGTATTCGTTCGATATTTTGGTGAGATGTATGTTGTCTCTCCTCTAGTGGTGTTATGTGAACGTCGACTACATGACACTTCACCATTATTTGGGCCTAGAGAAAGGCATTGGGAAGTAATAAGTAGATGATGGGTTGCTAGAGTGACAGAAGCTTAAACCCTAGTTTATGTGTTGCTTCGTAAGGGGCTGATTTGGATCCACATGTTTCATGCTATGGTTAGGTTTACCTTAATACTTCTTTTGTAGTTGAGGATGCTTGCAATAGGGGTTAATCATAAGTGGGATGCTTGTCCAAGAAAGGATAGTACCCAAGCACTGGTCCACCCACATATCAAATTATCAAAGTAACGAACGCGAATCATATGAGCGTGATGAAAACTAGCTTGATGATAATTCCCATGTGTCCTCGGGAGCACTTTTCTCTATATAAGAACTTGTCCAGGCTTGTCCTTTGCTACAAAAAGGATTGGGCCACCTTGCTGCACCTTATTTACTTTCATTGCTTGTTACCCGTTACAAATTACCTTATCACAAAACTATCTGTTACCGATAATTTCAGTGCTTGCAGAGAATACCTTACTGAAAACCACTTGTCATTTCCTTTTGCTCCTCGTTGGGTTCGACACTCTTACTTATCGAAAGTACTACGATAGATCCCCTACACTTGTGGGTCATCATCGAGCCGCCTGTCAATAAGCATGATGTCATCATCTGCCACATCAACTTTCTGCTTCACATGTGCTACTTGGTAGCTTGGGTAGTCGCCACGTATGTAACAACCTGTGTTTCAATTAGTCAGATCATTTCCTGGGCATATATTTTTTGATCCTCTGATCGCATCCCTTTGGATGTGAACTAGAGTCTCAGGGGCTACTATCTTTACACAGGTGCAATTTGCACTTACAATATAACTGAAATTACACTACGTACCTCGAAGCCTCTTAGTAGGCTAGAAAAGGCTTCATTCGATCTGCTTTTCACGGACCAAACTCTTTCAACCACCGTACCCATCAAGGTATGATGTTCCTCTGAGACGGAGGCATGTTGCAATATGTCCATCAATGTATCCGGCGCCTCTGGATCCAGAGCAGGTTGTGTTGTCCCTTGGACATTGGATAGTCCAGGACTTTTGTTATTCCCTGTAGGGGCCGCACACCCCGGACCCATGGCGGCTGAAGTATTACCTTCGGCCCCGGTCTTCACTGCCCCTTGCGCCACTCGAAGATCAGGAAAGATCCTCCGGGACGACACCTCGGTGTCGTCTGCCTTATCTGGTAGGGAGATCTATGGAGGTGTCTCGCTCTCCATCATCTCCGGAAGAAGATCCTTTGAAGAGGAGGACTGTTGAGGAGGGCTACGTGCCGAACTGCAAACATGTGTTCAAAATACTACCCTTATAGCCAGGAAAGAACGGGACATGTTTAAAAAGACCCTAATTCACTCATGATTCGACTAAGGGCCTATCTTTGGGGGGTGACTGCATGTCAACATCACCCCCTGACTGGGATACCTCCCCCCGCTTAGAAGCTTCTCTTTTCAAGTCTTTAGAGGCGGCCCTTTTCCTCCCACGAGGGGAAGGGATGTCAGTTCGCTCTTCCCTTCCACCTTTGGAAGTGGAAGTTCCAATCTCCTCGGACAAATTGCCTGGTGTGCCTTTAGAATGGATGTTGCCTTGGGCCTCTTCATCCTCCTCCTTATCTTCCCCCGCCGGCACTTGATATGGTGCCGGAGCCAGCATCCTTGTTAACACCGGATCGGCAGAGTCTTCAGGAAGTGGAGCCGAACACCTAATTCTCTCCGCCTTCTTTAGCCAGCCCTGGCCGAGGAAAGTTTTATCAGTACATTGTTATGAGGCATCTGACAAAACTATGTTCAGGAGTTAAGTGCTTACTGGAGTATCTGGATGATTGCAGTCGAGACCGATGTCTTCTGTAGTGTCCGACCATTGTTTTCGTGCGCCGAAGAACAATTTCAACATCTCTCTGAGCATCGTGCCAGAGAGGTGCTGAAGAGTTCGTGAACCTTTCGGATTAAACTCCCACATGCGGAGATGGCGTCGCTGACAGGGTAGGATCCGGTGGACTAGCATTACTTGGATTACAGCGATGAGACCGGTGACCTTATCAATGAGGCTCCGAATGCGGCTTTGCAGCATCCGCACTTCATCAGTAGATCCCCAGTCCAGCCCCTTGTTAATCCACGATGCGAGCTGTGGCAGAGGGCCAGACCGAAACGTAGGTGTGGCTACCCGCTTTTTACCGTGGGGTTTGGTGATGTAAAACCACTCTCGTTGCCATAAGTCGGAAGATTCGGCGAAGGAGCCCTTCGACCAAGAAGAATTGATAATCTTGCTTATTAAAGCGCCTCCGCACTCCGCTTGTTTCCCGTCGATTACCTTCAGTTTCACGTTAAAGGTCTTAAGCCATAAGCCAAAGTGTGGGGAAATGCGGAGGAAGGCCTCGCACGTGGTGATGAACGCCGAGATGTGGAGGAAGGAGTTCGGGGCTAGATCATGGAAATCTAGCCCATAATAAAACATGACCCCTCGAACGAAGGGATGGAGAGCAAACCCAAGCCCTCGGAGGAAGTGAAAGATAAACACGACCCTCTCATTGGATCTGGGAGTAGGAGTAACCTGCCCTTGAGCAGGAAGCCTATGGTAAATTTCCACAATCAAGTATCTTGTCTCCTTGAGCTTCGAGATATCTTCCTCTGTGACAGAAGAGGCCATCCACCGGCCTTGAAGGCTCGGTCCGGACATGGCTGAAGGCTCGAAGCAACTTGATTGACCCTTGAGTGTTGGAACTTGAGGTGGGAGGTAGAGGGAAGAACTAGCATGGAAGAAAGAGGACATGCCTTAACCCCTTTATAAAGGCGACGAATATCAAGCGTCCCCTCTGTGGCCTTAAAACATGCCTATTCCCAAGGAATTATGCCAACAGAACGGTTGGGTTACCCACGCCCGTGTTGGTCAAAATCCCGTAATAAGGGGACCCCATATTTGCTTTGACAAGACATGCCAATAAAAACTGCCTCCCGAAACGTGGAGTGGCAGGCTAGAAAATGATTCAAAATAATGGCCGGGTAATGACGCAATGTCGTACTACCAAAAATTGTGAGCGGATTGGACTCGTAAATATTATACTCTCTACGGTTGTTTGTGGAACTTGTTTAGCAGAGCCGGACACGTTTTCTATGTTCGGAAGGCTATGTTGGAGTATTCGGAGAAGCAACCCACCTTGCAATGCCGAAGACAATCTGCATGCTGGACTCATCATCATTGAAGCCTGGTTCAGGGGCTACTGAGGGAGTCCCGGATTAAGGGGTCCTCGGACAGCCAGACTGTATACTTGGCCCGGACTGTTGGACTATGAAGATACAAGATAGAAGACTTCATCCTGTGTCCGGATGGGACTCTCCTTTGCGTGGAAGGCAAGCTTGGCGATTCAGATATGTAGATTCCTTTCCCTGTAACCAACTTTGTACAACCCTAGCCCCCTCCGGTGTCTATACAAACCGGAGGGTTTAGCTTCTAGGGTTTAGCCACAACAATCATAACCTCATAGGCTAGGCTTCTAGGGTTTAGCCATTACGATCTTGTGGTAGATCAACTCTTGTAATACTCATATTCATCAAGATCAATCAAGCAGGAAGTAGGGTATTACCTCCATAGAGAGGGCCCGAACCTGGGTAAACATTGTGTCCCCTGCCTCCTGTTACCATTAGCCTTAGATGCATAGTTCGGGACCCCCTACCCGAGATCTGCCGGTTTTGACACCGACACTCGTGGCTCATGAACCTCCCGACGGGATCGATCTCCTCCTGGGACAAGATGCGGGAGCGCTTCATCGCCAACTTCCAAGGCCCCCGCGACTGCGCCCCCGCTGCTGGCGACCTGCGGCGCATCGAGCAACAACCAGGAGAGACCTTGCACAAATACATCCAGTGTTTCACCAACATCCGCCTCAAGATCACCGAGGTGTCGAACGAGGCCATCATCTCAGCATTCACTGATGGCGTCCGGGACGTCAAGATGAAGGAGGAGCTCGCCATACACAAGGACCTGTGCTCGGCTCTGGAGATGCTCAATATGGCGACCAGGTGCGCAAGGGCAAAAGAAGGTCGTCTCTCGCTCCTCGAGCTTCCTGAGGCCTACCCAGAAGACAAGAAGGCCAAGGTGAAGGACATGAAGCGCAAGGGCCCGACGGTGCTCGCGGCCGAGCCTGAGATGAAGCGTGACTGTGATCACCCTGAGTCTTCCAAAGGCAACCGCCCGTTCTGCGTCTTCCTCAACGTGCACAACGACAACACCAACAACTGCCAAGAGCTTAGGGACATCCGGGACGGGTGCTTCGGTCACCGCCCTGAGCGCAACGACTATGGATACGACCGCGGAGGAGGTCATGGCGGAGGCCGTTGGGACGATCGTGGCCCCCGTCAGGGTTGGCGCGACCAACCTCGTAAAGACCACTGGCAGGACCAGCCTCACGACGGTCCATGGCGGGACCAGCCTTGTGAGGACTGCCCTCAGGGCAATGCTGGCCTCCCTCCGCTGCCACTGATAGCCCACAAGTATATGAGATTGCAACAGTTTTCGAGGGTAGAGTATTCAACCCAAATTTATAGATTCAACACAAGGGCGCCAAAGAATACTTGCAAGTATTAGCAGCTGAGTTGTCAATTCAACCAAACCTGGAGATTAATTATCTGCAGCAAAGTGGTCAGTAGCACAGTAATATGATAGTTTTGATAATGGTTGCAGCAAAAGTGACGGTAACAATGATAGTAGTGATTTTGTAGCAGTAGCGATAGCAATAGCAACAGTAGTAACTTAGCAAGAACAATATAAGGTAAATTTGTAGGCATTGGATCGGTGATTCGTTGGATGATACGGCACTAGCTCCAGGTCATAAATATAATGTAGGCATGTATTCCGTAAATAGTCATACGTGCTTATGGAAAGAACTTGCATGACATCTTTTGTCCTACCCTCCCGTGGCAGCGGGGTCCTATTGGAAACTAAGGGATATTAAGGCCTCCTTTTAATAGAGAACCGGAACAAAGCATTAACACACGGTGAATACATGAACTCCTCAAACTACGGTCATCACCGGGAGTGGTCCCGACTGTTGTCACTCCGGGGTTGCCGGATCATAACACGTAGTAGGTGACTATAACTTGCAAGATCGGATCTAGAACATGAATGTAATGGTGATAGCATAAACGGTTCAGATCTGAAATCATGGCACCCGGACCCAAAGTGACAAGCATTAAGCATGGCAAAGTCATAGCAACATCAATCTCAGAACATAGTGGATACTAGGGATCATGCCCTAACAAAACTAACTAAATTACATGATGAATCTCATCCAACTCCTCACCGACCAGCGAGCCTACGAAGGAATTACTCACTCCTGGTGGGGAGCATCATGGAATTGGTGATGAAGATGTGTTGGTGACGACGAAGATCAAAGATCCCCCTCTTCGGAGCCCCAAATGGACTCCGGATCTGGCCTCCCGATGAAGAACAGGAGACAGCGGCAGCTCCATCTCGTGAAACGTGATAATTCATTCTCCGTGATTTTTTCTAGAATAATGTGATTTTGTAGCGTCAGTTTCAGGGTCATCGGGGCCACCAGGTGGGGACAACCCACCTGGGCGCGCCTGGAGGGGGTGGCGCGCCCTGGTGGGTTGTGCCCACCCAGGTGCCCCCCTCTGGTAGTTCTTGGCTCTAGATATTTTCTTTTATTGTACAAAAATCCCCGCAAAGTTTTGTTCCATTCCGGGAACTTTTATTTCTGCACAAAAAGAACACCATGGTAGTTCTGCTGAAAACAACGTCAGTCCGAGTTAGTTTCATTCAAATCATGCAAATTAGAGTCCAAAACAAGAGGAAACGCATTAGGAAAAGTAGATACGATGGAGACGTATCAGCCGCAGCCACCAAGAAGGAACGATGACCACCGCCAGGACGATGGAGCTGGGGGCTTCCAAGAGCCTCGTGCTATTGATGACCCACAAGTATATGGGGTCAATTGTAGCCTTTTCGATAAGTAAGAGTGTCGAACCCAATGAGGAGCATAAGGAAATGACAAGTGGTTTTCAGCAAGGTAATGTCTGCAAGTGCTGAAATTGTAAGTAACAAAGTAGTTTGATAGCAAGATAATTTGTAGCGAGCAAGTAACAGTAGTAGTAACAAAAGTGCAACAGGTAGACCAATCCTTTTGAGGGAAAGAATAGGCCAAAGTGGTCTCTTATGATAAGCAATGTATTATTGAGGGTACACGGGAATTTCATCTAGTCACTTTCACCATGTTGGTTTGATTCGTGTTTGCTACTTTGATAATTTGGTATGTGGGTGGACTGGTGCTTAGGTGTTGTTCTTACTTAAACAAACCTCCTACTTATGATTAACCCCCTCGCAAGCATCCGCAACTATGAGAAAAGTATTAAGAATAAATTCTAACCATAGCATTAAACTTTTGGATCCAATCGGTCCCTTACAGAATAGCGCATAAACTAGGGTTTAAGATTTTGTCACTCTCGCAGCCCATCATCTAATAACTACTCCAGAATGCATTCCCTTAGGCCCAAATATGGTGAAGTGTCATGTAGTCGACGTTCACATGACACCACTAAGGGAATCACAACATACATATCATCAAAATATCAAACACGTATCAAGTTCACATGATTACTTGCAACATGATTTCTCCCGTGACCTCAAGAACAAAATTACTACTCACAAATGATAAACATGCTCAAGATCAGAGGGATATTAAATAGCATAATGGATCTGAACATATAATCTTCCACCAAATAAACCATATAGTAATCAACAATAAGATGTAATCAACAGTACTAGTCACCCACAAGCACCAAACTATAGTTCCGGTACAAAGATTGAACACAAGAGATGAACTAGGGTTTGAGAGGAGTTGGTGCTGTTGAAGATGTTGATGGAGATAGCCCTCCCCAAGATGGGAGAGTTATTGGTGATGACGATGATGATGATTTCCCCCTCCGGGAGGGAAGTTCCCCTGGTGGAATTGCTCTGTCGGAGGGAAAAAGTGCTCCTGCCCAAGTTCCGCCTCGAGACGGCGGAGCTTCATCTCGAAAGTCCTATCCTGATTTTTTCTAGGTCAAAATGACTTATGTACCAGAAGAGGGGCACCGGAGGTGGGCCTGGGTGAGCACAACCCACCAGGGCGCGCCTGGGCTCCCTGGCGTGCCTAGGTGGGTTGTGCCCGCCTGGTGTCCCCCCTTTGGTACTTATTGACTCCAAAAGTTCTGATTTATTCCATAAAATTCCTCGTAAAGTTTCAGCTCATTTGGAGTTGTGCAGAATAGGTAGCCTCACGTAGCTTTTTCCACATTTCCAGCTGCTAGAATTCTCCCCATTTGTGTATACCTTGCATATTATGAGAGAAAAGGCATAAGAATTAATCCAAAAAGCATTATTATGCGGTAAAACAACATAAATAATAGTAGGTAAACATGATGCAAAATGGAAGTATCAACTCCCCCAAGCTTAGACCTCGCTTGTCTTCAAGCGAAAACCAAAATCGAAAAACATGTCCACATGCTTAGAGAGAGGTGTCGATAAAAACAAAAATACGGACATAGTAGCATCATGCAACTCATTATAACAACAACAAACTTTAACGTAAAACTTTTATCATAGACTTCTCATGAACAAGTGACAATTCATCACAACATCGAAGTATAAAGCATAGACTTTATTGGAAACCAACAAACGATGTTCTCAGTCAACTTTGCAAGTACAATTCATCATCTTTTTAGGAAGGGTCTCTTATCGGAGCCTTTAGACAAGTTCACATACTCAACCATCATTTAGTCTTCTATGATTGCTAACACTCACCATGTACACATGAGCAAAACGTTTCAACCGGACACATAGAAAGATAGGGGCTTATAATTTCGCCTCCCAACGTATACACCTCAAGCGTGATGTCAAAAATAATAGCTCATGCTACCCATATTCAACTGGACATATGTGCCTAGAACTTTCCTCGCCACATGATGCTTGCCAAAGGAGAAAATAAAAAGGAACAGAGAGATGAACTTTGACTCTTGCATGAAAGTAAATACATAAAAGTAAAAGATATGCCCTTCGCAGAGGGAAGCAGAGGTTGCCATGCGCTTTTTGTTTGTATGCTCAACCCCTTAGTGCAAGAGAACGTCACGTTATATTGCCCCTTATGATGGCAACCTTTATTATGCAGTCTTTCGCTTTATTCTTCACCATTACAAGTTCGTACAACGCTCAATTTTTCCTTACACTAAATGATCTCACACGTTTAGAAGCAATTTTTATTGCCTTATTGCATCGATGACAACTTACTTGAAGGATCTTACTCAATCCATAGGTAGGTATGGTGGACTCTCAAACAAGATTTGGGTTTAAGGGTTTTGGATGCACAAGTAGTATCTCCACATAGTGCGGAATTTTTGGCTAGCAAAGATAGGGGCAAGCACCACATGTTGAAGGATCTATGACAATATAACTTCTATGTGAATATGAACAAACATAAATCATTATGTTGTCTTCCTTGTCCAACGTCAACCATTTTGGCATATAATATTTTGAAGGGTGCTCATAATCACAAAAGACTTCCATGATAGTGTATTTTGCATTGAATCTTCTCTTCCCTTATTAATTCTTTCATGAGTTGCATCATTGACCAATGCTATGTTTGTCAATCTACAATAAAATTTACTACTTATACTTTTCCTTGTGTAATGTCATCACTTACCATAAGATTAGCATATGATATTTTTCATTTATTTTCTTTCTTTTTATTGAAACAAGAAAGTAAAGAAAGAAAAACTCAAACTAAACTTCATTATATATCTCGCACACGATTACAAAGATAGATCACTAAGCAAACTCTCGAAAACAAAGGATCGAACTAACTTTTATTCATCTAAAGCAAGAGATAACTATGGATTGAACTAAGAAAAGTAAAGGCAAAAGATAGTGGAGATGATACGATACCGGGGTACCTCTGAGGGAGTCCTGGATAAGGGGGTATCCGGACAGCCGGACTGTGTACAACGTCTGGACTATTGAAGCATGAAGATACAAGACTCAAGACTTCGGCCCGTGTCCGGATGGGACTCTCCTTGGCATGGAAGGCAAGCTTGGCGATCCGGATGTTTCCTTCATTGTAACCGACTCCATGTAAATCCTAGCCCTCTCCGGTGTCTATATAAACCGGAGAGGTTGGTCCTTAGAAGGCCAATCACAACTACAATCATACCATCATAGGCTAGCTCTTAGGGTTTAGCCTCTACGATCTCGTGGTAGATCTACTCTTGTACTACCCATATCTTCAATATTAATCAAGCAGGAAGTAGGGTTTTACCTCCATCGAGAGGGCCCGAACCTGGGTAAACATTTGTATCCCTTGCTTCCTGTTACCATCAGCCTTGACGCACAGATCGGGACCCCCTACCCGAGATCTGCCGGTTTTGACACCGACATTGGTGCTTTCATTGAGAGTTCCTCTGTGTCGTTGCTGCGGGGCTTGATGGCGCCTCCAATCGTCAACAACACGGTCCAGGGCGAGACTTTTCTCCCTGGACAGATCTTCATGTTCGGCGGCTTCGCACTGCGGGCCAATTCGCTTGGCCATCTGGAGCAGATCGATAGCTACGCCCCTAGCCATCAAATCAGGTTTGGAAACTTGAACTACACAGCGGATATCCGCGGAGACTTGATCTTTGACGGATTTGGGCCCATGCTAGGAACACCGGACAGTCACGATGAGCATGGCCTGGACCTGCTATCGGACAACACTCGGGATTTCAACCCTGCAGTAGCCCCGGACTCAAATCCGGAGCAGGCTGCGTTGCCTAGGGACGGAGGGATGGACCCCGCCCCGCAGGCCATACACTCATAAGCATTGGAGCCGAAAACAGACCTCACTTCTGAGGAAGCCTGTGACTCCGGGCCCCCGTATTCGTATCCGGTTGTAGGTCCCAGTCCGCGCGTTCCCGAGCCCACCAAGCCTAGTTGGGCCCCGGTAATGGAGTTCACCACTGCGGACATCTTCCAGCACTCACCCTTTGGCGACATGCTAAACTCATTAAAAACTCTCTCTTTGACAGAGGATTCTGGGCCGAACTATGTCCGGCTCGAATGGGAAGCAGGCGACGGAGAAATTCGTTACCCACCCACCACCCACTTCATAGCCACGGTTGATGATTTAACCGACGTGCTTGACTTCAACTCTGAAGGCATCGACGGTATGGACGACGATGCAGGAGAAGATTCAGAATTTATGGGGTACCGGACTTCCGCTTCGTCACACAACATATACATGGTGGATACGCCCAAGGAGGACGACGCTGACAATCCGGAAGATAAAACCCCCGGGCAAAAGCCAAAGCGACGGCGCAGACGCAGTTCCAAGTCCAGCAACAGTAAAAACATCAGCAAGAGTGCCAGAAGGATCGATACTCCGGTCAACCCCGAAGGCAACAACAACCATACGAAACCAACGATGGAGCAGGACGAACCAGGTCACACTGAACACAGTTCGGAGCAGACGCCCGAGAACAATGATCCAGAAGGACGAGTTCATCAAACCGGCCCATGACAAGAAGACAGTCCGGACGATGATGCATTCATCATTCCGGAAGAACGCATGGAACAAGAGAACCTCCACAGAAAGCTTATGGCGACAGCGAGAAGTCTAAAGAAGCAGAAGCAACGGCTCAAGGCCGCACAGGAAACGCTCGGCCGCAGATGGAACAAAGTGCTAGACATTGAAGAAAGATATGGCGACGATCGCCATACAAAGAGCTATCCAAAGCGCAAGCTACTGTCGGAATTCGACGACGAGGCCGTTCCACATACGACCAGGAGGCCCAACATACCGCTCCACAACCGCAACAGAACGGCCACCGACGCCGCGCGTGATCTACATGATCACCGGGATGAGAAAGCTGGCGCAGCTAGATCCATCTACGGATCTAAAGGACACACCCCAGCAAGGGACTATGGTCACCAAAACGATTACACCAATCAAATACTAGTTCAGAATAAACACCGAACACAACAATAGCCGACGGCATGCCACGGTACATCCAAATATAGAGGGGCTGCTCACCCCCTGTGCTTTACTGATGAAGTACTGGACCATGAATTCCCACAGGGCTTTAAACCTGTGAACATAGAGGCATACGACGGAACGACAGACCCAGGGGTCTGGATCGAGGACTTTATCCTGCACATACATATGGCTCGTGGGGATCACCTCCACGCCATCAAATACCTTCCCCTCAAACTAAAGGGACCAGCTCGTCACTGGTTGAAAAGCCTCCCCGAAAATTCAATCGGGAGTTGGGATGAACTCGAAGACGCTTTCGGGGCCAATTTTCAAGGGACTTATGTCCGGCCCCCGATTGCTGATGATTTAAGTCACATAATCCAACAACCTGGAGAGTTCGCCCGCAAGCTTTGGAACAGATTCCTCACTAAGAAGAATCAAATTGTCGATTGTCCGGACGCCGAAGCCTTAGCGGCATTCAAACATAGCATCCGCGGCGAGTGGCTTGCCAGACACCTCGTCCAAGAAAAGCCAAGGACAATGGCAGCCTTGACAAGCCTTATGACCCGCTTTTGCGCGGGAGAAGACAGCTGGCTAGCCCGTAAAGGCACCAGCGACCCCAGCACATCCAAAATAAGGGATGGCAACGGGAAGCCACGACGTAATAAAAACAAACGCCAAAACAAGGAAGAGAGCCCGGATAACTCAACGGTTAATGCCGGATTCAGGGGCTCTCGACCTAATCAGCAAAATAAGCCATCTAAAGGCAGTAAGGAGGGACCGTCCGGTCTGAACAGAGTCCTGGACAGACAATGCCAAATTCATGGCACCCCTGACAAACCCGCGAACCACGCGCACAGAGAGTGCTGGGTCTTCAAGCAGGCCGGCAAACTAAATGCCGAACACAAGGGAAGGGAAACACCAAGTGAAGAAGAGGATGAACCTCGCCAGCTGAACACTGGGGGACAGAAAAAATTCCCGCCAGAGGTTAAAACAGTGAACATGATCCATGCGACTCGCACATCCTTGGGAAGGTACGAACACCCGCATAAAGACGCGCGAGATATAGAGTCCATCATACCCACACCTAACTACTGGATGTCTTATCCGATCACCTTCGATCACTTGGACGACCGAACTATTCTTCGGCGCGAAGGATCAGATGCCTTGGTGCTTGACCCAATAATCGACGGATACCATCTCACCCACGTCCTCATGGACGGCGGCAGTAGTCTCAATTTAATATACGAGGACACTGTCCGCAGGATGGAGATAAACCCATCCAGAATCAGCGAAAGCAACACCACCTTTAAAGGGGTGATACCAGGCGTTGAAGCCTACAGCAGGGGCTCCGTCATACTGGAGGTAACATTCGGCTCTCCAGGCAACTCCAGAAGCGAAGAACTACTCTTCATCATTGCACCCTTACAAAGCGACTATCACGCAGTGCTCGGAAGAACGGCCTTCGCCCGCTTCAACGCATTGCCACACTATGGCTACCTTACACTCAAGATGCCCGGTCCACGGGGCGTCATCACCGTTAGCAGAATAACAGAGCGCTCTTCACGCGTAGAGGAACACGCGACAGCCCTAGCGGCCGGACTATAAGCGACCTCCAATATAAAATATATCACTGGTCGTTAAGACCACGGACACGGTTAGACGAGTCCGGTAGCCCAGATTGAACTAGGGCACCGTATGTGTAATCCTATAGTGGATACCAGGGGCTATAAACACTTTATAAAGCCCTACACTTGGTTCAACCTTATTGGCAGGCCAACATCTTACACTTTTACTATCCATCGCATACTTACGTTGCACTCTCCTATGAGTTTTCTTTTTCCATAGACAATGTTCGTGCGATACCCTTCCAGGATGTGGCACAACGGAGACAAAGGCGTAGACGTGCAGTAGGGCCCCGTTCAACAGGTTTCTTTTTAGACTAAGCCCCTATGTAAACCTTTTATATTGCCTCTTGTTGCTTAACCATCCCATGGGTTCCATACCCACACAGGATACTGCCGTTTTTGGCATTTCGCCACGACAGATCAATGCACGTACCTGGAAACACAAGGTTTATAATGAATGGGCATTCTTGAGCCCATCATCTGTTATAAAGTCCGAATACCTCCGGGAGTGTTTGGCGTCACGAGTTTGGTCTTATATGCATCAGCTCTGAATCATGCCTTTGGTCAAATGTTGGGTTTGCCCGGCTCCTGGGTTTGCCGCCTTACGTTCCATTGTTATCGGCTAAGGTGGCCAAAGGAGAACTACTGCGATTGTGCCCTGGTTATTCCGGATGAGCACCTCAGTAGAGAAAGCCGAAAACTGACTGTCATGATGCAGCGAGAGACTGTTCAACCACTCGAAGACTCACCGGAATCTTTAGGATTCCTCCGCATTAACGAAGGGTCGTTTTCCGGCCATGTACGTACGCGCCCGTATTCGGATGCACGCGAAGGTACAAGGGGCTACATAGTAGCCCCAACGTTAGACCCCCGTGGCTAAGTGAAAGTGTTACAGCTATATAGTCCGGTTGCCTAGTTCGACGTGCGATCACCTCCTTTATGGACCAAGAGGTTGGATCAGGTGTGACTAAGCATATTTTTTCCGAACACCCCCGCATTGTATGCGTGGGGGCTGAAGCCAACAACTGCTAACTTTCCGATTACACATATATCTATATATAAATGACCGAACAGGGGACACGATCATATTTTTAGGCAAATAGTATAAATATAGCCTTATGATCAAAATAAACATTGTTTTTACAATGATTCGACTCATCACTCGAACAAGACATTGTTCAAGCACTGCGCCTCTATTAAGCGGGCACTCTATGTGACCTGTGCCAAGTAGTGCTCGGCCGGATATTGGCCCCCCACCGGATCCTGGGACGCTATAATGGTGCCATCCATATCCGTCCAATAGGCTTTAACGCGGGCAAGAACCATCCGTGCACCCTCTATACACGCCGACCTCCTCATGGCATCGATCCGAGCCACGGCCCCAAGGAATTGTTGCACCAAGCCAAAGTAATTGTCCAGCTTAGGCCCCTTTGGCCAAAGATGGTCTATTACAGACCGCATTGCAAGCCCGGACAGCCTGTGAAGCTCCGCTACAGCAGCCATCTTGTCACTTAATGGCAGCGGGCGAGTGGGAGCATTGAATTGCGACCAGAAAAGCTTCTCCACTTCCTTATCACCTTGATCTTTGAAGAACTCGGTAACGTCAGCTGTACTCTTCGCTAGATCCGCATATGAGTCCGCCGGACTCCAGTGTCCATCCAGGGGAGCGTACTTCGGATCAAAAAACTTCGTCCGCAGCAAATAGGAGCCCCCAGCCATGATTTTACCGGCCTGTTGAAGTTCCTCACGTGCACCCCTGAGCTCGGTCCGTATTTCCTTGGTGGCATTAAGTGCCTTGTTCAGATCGGCCAACTTATCCTTATGCTCCTTTTCAAGGAGCTCATACCGGTCAGCGGCATTTTTTAACTCCAAAGCCATTTCGGCTATCTTTTCCTCGCTTCGGCGATGAGCAGCCTGTTCGGCTCTCAATTCCTCGGCCGCCTTTAGGGCAGCCGCATTGCTCACCCGAGCTTGTTCCTTGGCTTGAGCAAGTTCCACCCTCAGGGCCTCCACGGCAGCAGAACCATCTGCAGTCCCAACATATTACATTAATATCATGCCACCTTCAAAATTTCCTATACAAAGGAAGGCAGGACACATACCTTGTGATCTGTCCAGCCGCTCATTCACCAGCGTGATATCGGCATCGATCGATTCAATCTGCCTTGTTAGTTCGGCAACTTCAATGGACTCGTCGGCGGCCAGACCCACAGGTAACTGCACATATTTACAGCACAATCATTGGTTTGTGATCCCCCGTTTGCCTCCTAGGGTGGGCAACCAGAGTCTCAGGGGCTACTATCTATAGGGAGCACACCTAGCGCGTGCCTCACAGCCAAAAAATAGTGTATTCTTCACTACATACCTCAAAGCCTTTGAGCAGGCTTGTAAATGCTTCATTCAAGCCGCTTGTAGCGGATGAAATCTTCTTGAGCACCGCGCTCATTAATGAGCGGTGCTCCTCCAAGAGCGCAGCTCGCTCCAGTAAGCCCGTCAGTACGTCCGGTCGGACATCAAACTGCGCCGGACCCTTCCCATCGCCCCCTGTGGGAGCCAAACGCCTCGGGCTCAGGGCGGCTGACGCATTGACTTCCGACTTCGGCAGATCCGGACTCCTCTGTGATGACACCTCGGTGTCGCCCGCTTCATGGGCCCGAGAGGTAGGTGGGGTCTCTCTCTCCATCATCTCCGGAGGAAGATCCCCCGAAGACGAACTCTGTTGAGAAGAGCTGCTAGCCGGACTGCGAAAAGTTGAATCCTGGTTATTAATCTAGCAGAAACACAGTACCTTCGAATTATAGATTGACTTACAGCTCGGTGGAGCGCTGGCCCATTGGTGGGCATGACGCGGTGAGGGTGCCCATTGGGGCAAGGCCCCCTGGGGATGCCTTTTTCCCTGGTGTGGGCATCTTCGCTTCCAAGTCTTTGGAGGCGGCCCTCTTCTTCCCGCGCGGGCAGGAGACCTTAGCCTCCCCTTCCCGATTATCCTCCTTGGGGGAGGTAACAATTCCCCCGGTTAGGATGCGTGGCGTCTGGGGTTTGGTTTCTTTGTTCTTCCCCTTGTCTTTCCCCGAGGGCATTCTGCTGAGTACCCGGTCGAGCATCTTGGCCATGGTGGGGCCGGGCGAGCCTTCGGGAAGTGGCGCCGGACACCTGATTCTCTCCACCTTGCTGAGCCATTCCTAGCCGCAAAGGATTTTCAGAATAAACAATTATGACAAACACAAAACAAGGTGTCCGGTATCAAGGCTACTTACTTGGGTATCTAGGTGATTGCATATTAGGCCCGCGTCCTCGATGGTGTCCGGACACTCTACTTTCTGTCCAAAGAATAATTTGCACATCTCTTCAAGCTTTAAGCCGAAGAAGTGCTTGACAGTCCGCGGACCCTCCGGATTTAACTCCCACATCCGGAGAGGCCGGCGTTGGCACGGCAACATCCATCGGATTAACATCACTTGCGTTGTGCTGACGAGGTTAATGTCCCTCTCACGAAGCTCCCGGATGCGATTCTGTAGTACTGGTACATCACCAGCGGGCCCCCAATTCCGTCCTACATCTGTCCAAGACGCCAACTGTGACGGAGGGCCCGAGCGGAATTGGGGGCAGCCACCCACTTTGTGCCTCTGGGAGCCGTGCATAAAACCACCTCCGTTGCCATACATTGGATACTTCTGGGAAAGAACCCTCTGGCCATGGGGCATTGGCGTTCCTGCTTATTACGGCACCTCCGCACTCCACATGTCGCCCCTCAATCATCTTGGCTTCACATTGAAGGTCTTAAGCCATAAGCCGAAGTGTGGGGTGACGTGGAGAAAAGCCTCGCACACGATAATGAACGACGAGATATGGAGGATAGCGTCTGGAGCCAGATCATGAAAACCCAACCCATAATAGAACATGAGCCCCCTCACAAAGGGATCGAGGGTGAAGCCCAAGCCGCGGAGGAAGTGCGGGACAAAAACGACGCACTCATTAGGCTCCGGTGTGGGGATGACCTGCCCTGGAGCAGGAAGCCTGTGTTGGATGTCGGCGGTCAGGTATCCGACCTCCCTAAGCTTCGCAATGTCGTCCTCTTGGATCGAGGAGGCCACCCATCGGCCTTGAGGGACGGATCCAGACATATTGGAGGATCTGGGGTGTTGAAGCTTGGGTTTCGGGTGTTAGAACTCGAGGTGCGAGAAGGTGCGAGGAAGGTGGAAAAGAGGCATAGGCCTCGACCCCTTTATAAAGGGGGTGAATATCAAGAGTCCTTGGTGTGACCGTTTGAGGCTTATCTAAAAACACACGGAGTTATACACGCACACCCATATTAATGGAAATCCCATAATAAGAGGAACACGATCTCTGCCTCGACGGGGCGTGCCAATAAAACCGCCTCGTAACACGAGTCGAGGTGGGGTAAGAAACGTCGGTTCGTGTTGGACCAGACCACGATGCAAGGGCATGACGCCCAAAGATTGCCAGCGGATCGGATTTATGCTATGTGAAGATCATCTTGCAGATCCAGACACGGTCTACGTGTTCGATAACTACTTTGGAGTATTCGGAGAAGGAACCCGCCTTGCAATGCTGAAGACAATACTGCGCGCCGGACTCATCGTCATTGAAGCCTGGTTCAGGGGCTACTGAGGGAGTCCTGGATAAGGGGGTATCTGGACAGCCGGACTGTGTACAACGTCCGGACTATTGAAGCGTGAAGATACAAGACTCAAGACTTCGGCCCGTGTCCAGATGGGACTCTCCTTGGCGTGGAAGGCAAGCTTGGCGATCCGGATATTGTGTTTCCTTCCTTGTAACCGACTCCATGTAAACCCTAGCCCTCTCCGTGTCTATATAAACCGGAGAGGTTGGTCCTTAGAAGGCCGATCACAACTACAATCATACCATCATAGGCTAGCTCTTAGGGTTTAGCCTCTACGATGTCGTGGTAGATCTACTCTTGTACTAACCATATCTTCAATATGAATCAAGCAGGAAGTAGGGTTTTACCTCCATCGAGAGGGCCCGAACCTGGGTAAACATCTGTGTCCCTTGCTTCCTGTTACCATCAGCCTTGACGCATAGATCGGGACCCCCTACCCAAGATCCGCCGGTTTTGACACCGACAACCTCCACCAAGCTTGGTGAAAGCCAAGGGGAGTGCCCATACCCGATACTCAATTCTATTTTGGTGATGAAGAAGGAGGTGGTGGTGATGAAGTAGAAGCGATCTTGTCCTTAAGGACCAAAAGATTCTCCAATCTATGGATGACGCTCCGGAGGGAGACGATGTGCTCTTGATGCAGAATATTTTCACGAGTGAGGTACTTATTTTGCACACGAACCATTTCAATGATCCTGAAGGCTGCAATCTCAGTGGGGGTAAGATGAGCATAATAAGGTTTAGGGATATCTTCCTCTTCCTCATCGGCAGGCAGGGCTTGCTCGGTCACCGGCACTTGATTTCCGGTGGCCTCCTTGATCTTGTCCTCCTTGGCCGCTCCAACGAGATCTTCCCTCTTTAGCTCGATCTTCATCAACCAAGCATCATCTTCCATATTATTATTAGAAGAAGAAGAAGACATGATGCCTGGCTCAACAGATCTGACAGAAAACAACAAGAAAAGAAAACAGGAGATTTCTCCGCGATACAGAAGTCAACATGTTCGGGGGGTATATAAAGATTTTTTTTCTTGGGAAACAAGCAAAACAGGAGAAAAACAGAGTCTGGAAAGTACCCGAGCTAGGCACAACCCACCTGGGCGCGCCTGGCTCCAGGCGCGCCCTGGTGTCTTGTGCCCACGAGGGTCAGTTTCCTGGTAGTTTCTTATTTTCCTAATTTTTTAAATATTCCAAAACTGTTAAAAAATATTTTTGCGGATTTTTTGGAGTCCGTTTACTTACCGTATCACATACCTCCCTTTTTCACGATTCTGGAGTGTTTCGAAAGTTTTCTTTTATGTGTTCTTCCGATGTCATAGTTCGGATAATATTGCTTTCAACATTAATGGGCGTACCTGAGATATAATGTTTTATTCATTGCCCATTAACAACCTTCGGGTTAGTACCTTCGGCATTATTTATTTTGATAGCTCGAGATCGATAAACCTCCTCGATAACATAGGGTCCTTCCCGTTTGGAGAGGAGTTTTCCTGCAAAGAATCTGAAACAAGAGTTGTATAAAAGAACATATTCTCCAACCTTGAACTCACGCTTTTGGATTCTTTTGTCATGTCATATTTTAACTTTTTCTTTAAATAACTTTGCATTTTCATAAGCTTGGGTTCTCCATTCATCTACTGACGTAATATCAAATAACCTCTTTTCACCAGCAAGTTTGAAATCATAGTTGATTTCTTTAATTTCCCAATATGCTTTATGTTCTAACTCAAGAGGCAAATGACAAGCTTTTCCATAAACCATTTTATAAGGAGACATACCCATAGGATTTTTATATGCTATTCTATAAGCCCAAAGTGCATCATCTAGTTTCTTAGACCAATTCTTCTGGGACCTATTGACAATCTTTTGTAGGATTAGTTTTATTTCTCTATTGCTAAGTTCAACTTGACCACTAGACTGAGGATGATAGGGTGATGCAATTCTATGGTTAACATCATACTTATCAAGCATTTTATGGAAAGCACCATGAATAAAGTGTGAACCACCATCAGTCATTAAATATCTAGGGACTCCAAACTTTGGGAAAATAACTTCCTTAAGCATTTTAATAGATGTGTTGTGATCAGCACTACTGGTTGGAATAGCTTCTACCCACTTAGTAACATAATCAACAACAACCAAAATATGAGTATACCCATTAGAGGAAGGAAAAGGTCCCATGAAATCAAATCGCCAAACATCAAATGGTTCAATAGCAAGTGAATAATTCATAGGCATTTCTTGACGCTTACCAATATTACCTATTCTTAGACATTCATCACAAGATAAGACAAACTTACGGGCATCCTTGAAGAGAGCAGGCCAACAAAAACCAGATTGCAATACCTTATGAGCGGTTTTGTCTCCCGCGTGATGTCCTCCATAAGCTTCGGAGTGACATTTCCGTAGGATTTGTTCCTGTTCATGCTCAGGCACACAACATCTAATAATACCATCTAATCCTTCTTTATAAAGATGTGGGTCATCCCAAAAGTAATGTCTTAAATCATAGAAGAATTTTTTCTTTTGTTGGTATGTGAAGCTAGGTGGTATGTATTTAGCAGCAATATAATTAGCATAATCAGCATACCAAGGTATACTATTAGAAACATTTCTTGCAGCTAGTTGTTCATCAGGAAAGCTATCATTAATAGGTTGTGGGTCATCAAGAATATTTTCAAGCCTAGACAAGTTATCAGCTACGAGGTTCTCTGCTCCTTTCCTATCAGTGATATGCAAAACAAATTTTTGTAGCAAAAGAACCCATCTAATGAGTCTAAGTTTAGCTTCTTTCTTTTGCATAAGATATTTTATAGCAACATGATCGGTGTGAACAGTCACTTTATAATCAACTATGTAGGGTCCAAATTTATCACAATCAAACACCACTACTAAGAATTCTTTTTCAGTAGTAGCATAATTTTTTTGAGCACCGTCTAGAGTTTTACTAGCATAATAGATAACATTTAATTTCTTATCTACTCTTTGTCCTAGAATAGCACCAACAACATAATCACTAGCATCACACATAATCTCAAAAGGCAAGTTCCAATCAGGTGGTTGAACAATAGGTGCCGAAATTAAGGCTTTCTTGAGTGTTTCGAAGGCTTCCACACAATCATCATCAAAAACAAAAGGAATATCCTTTTGCAAAAGATTTGTAAGAGGCCTAGAAATTTTAGAAAAGTCTTTGATAAACCTCCTATAGAAACCAGCATGACCAAGGAAACTACGAATACCTTTGATATCTTTAGGACATGGCATTTTCTCAATTGCATCAACCTTAGTTTTGTCCACCTCAATGCCTCTTTCAGAAATTTTATGGCCCAGAACAATACCCTCGTTAACCATAAAGTGGCACTTCTCCCAATCCAAGACAAGATTTGTTTGTTCACATCTCTGCAAAACTCAATCAAGATTGCTTAAACAATCATCAAAAGACTTCCAATAAACAGAGAAGTCATTCATGAAAACATCAACAATCTTTTCACAAAAGTCAGAGAATATATCAGTCATGCATCTTTGAAAGGTAGTAGGTGCATTACATAAACCAAAAGGCATACGTCTATAAGCATAATTTCTAAAAGGACAAGTAAAAGTGGTCTTTTCTTGATCAGATTGTGAAACAGGTATTTGTGAAAAACTAGAATATCCATCAAGGAAGCAAAAATGTGTGTGCCTAGATAATCTTTCTAGCATTTGATCAATAAAAGGCAGAGGGTAATGATCTTTTCTAGTTGCTTTGTTTAATTTTCTATAATCAATTACCATTCTGTAGCCCGTGACAATTCTTTGTGTAATAAGTTCATTCTTATCATTCGAAACAATAGTTATACCTCCCTTCTTAGGGACACAATGAACATGACGTACCCATCTACTATCAGCTATAGGATAGATTATACCTGCTTCTAGAAGTTTCAATATTTCCGTTCTTACCACTTCTTTCATTTTCGGATTTAACTGACGTTGGTGATCAACAACGGGTTTAGCATCAGGCTCCATATTAATCTTGTGCTGACATAGAGTGGGACTAATGCCCTTAAGATCATCAAGAGTATATCCAATAGCAGCTCGGTGCTTCCTTAGAACTTTCAATAATCCTTCATCTTCATGTTCTGAAAGGTTAGCACTAATAATAACAGGATATATCATTTTCTCATCAGGATAAGCATATTTCAAAGTGTCTGACAATTGTTTTAATTCAAACACAGGGTCACCTTTAGGTGGAGGAGGTCCTCCTAGAGTTCCAATGGGTAGATTGTGTTTAAGCAGAGGTTGTTGTTTGAACATGATTCTGTCTATTTCATTTCTTTCATGCATATGCAAATCATTTTCATGGTCTAGCAAATATTCTTCTAAAGGACCAGTAGGAGATACAACAATAGAAGCAAGACCAATTATTTCAGCCTTACTAGGCAAATCTTTCTTATGAGGTTTTCTGCTAAACTTGGAAAAATTAAATTCATGAGTTTATCACCAAAGCTAACATCGACAATTTGTTTCTCACAATCTATTCTAGCATTGGCGGTGTTCAAGAAAGGTCTACCAAAGATAATGGGACAAAAGTCATCTTGTGGGGAACCAAGAACAAGAAAATCAGTAGGGTATTTCATTTTCCCACACAAGACTTCAGCGTCTGTGCTCGGGTCCGTCCCTGCAGCATCGTTAAACCCAAGCGTCCGAGCTCTGTCTCGCGGGCCAGCCCCGTGTACGTCACCTCCCTGGCCCTTGGTGCCTTGTTCTCACATGAGCTAATTGTGAGTGGATAAGTTAGGGTGCGCCGCACGGTGCCTCGCCACCGCGGGAGCCGCACGCCAGTTGTATTTCTTCAGGATAGATGCATGAGAAGACTGGGCACGACGTCTGTGCTCGGGTCCGTCCCTGCAGCATCGACAAACCCAGCGGCTGATCTCTGTCTGGCGGGCCAGCCCCGTTCATGTCACCTCTTGGGGTCGCTGGTGTTTGGCCTTCTCATGCAATATCCTCCGGAGATTCACTCGGTGCAGTTGACCTAACAATCTCGCAGGATCCCAACGAGCACCCTAACCAAGAATTCAGGCGCAACCCGCCTTGAGGTAGGGCCTCGTGAGTCCCGCGCTGGCTCAAGGGTGCCCGTATACACCTCCTCTAGTCCTTCCGTGCAAGTCACATGCCAGGACGGGGTTGTACACGCCCCGGAGCCTCCCTTCAGAGGGAGCTCCCACCCACACACCAGTGGAAGCCCCATGCTCCGCGCTGGCGGACGACACGGCTGAGGAGCGGCTATGCCCATGCAAGAGTGGAAGCGTCATGCTCCGCGCTGATGATAAACAACTAGGGGCACCCTAGCGGCTACACTAACCTCAGGAGAGCCCTAGGGCTCGTTGTCCAGCCCCACTTCACCAACTTTCCCCAGGAGAGCCGCGCGAGGGGGCTGGGCACAGGGGCTGCATCCAGGTCACGCCTGGCGCATGCCACCCTACCAGGTCTTCAGCACCTGGTCGTCTCGCGACCCTCCCAGACGAAAGCTGCCGAGGAGAGGTACGAGGACTCCGGATTAACCCGAATGCTGCTTGCACTTCCTTCACGAGGGCGTTCATATGTCAAGGGGGACTCCTGAGCATCGCGACTCAGGGGCCTCACTGGTCACGTAGCCCCTCACCCCTTGGTCTCGTCCTGGCAATCCGGACGACCCAACGGTGGCTGAGGTATGCGCGGGGTCGGGCACTACCGACACAGAACACTGAAGGCAAGTGGAAGGAAATCGAGCACGGAAAGAAAATCGCAGAATCCTAGCAAATTATTACAAAACATAATGTTTCACGAATTCAAAGAAGAAGTTCTTACGCCTCCACAAGGCACGTTAAATGCTGCAGGATAAAGATGGGAAGCGCCACCTTCAGCCTTGCTTGCTGCCACCAACCGTCTTGGGGAGCGCGTCCTCGACGGTGTCGCTGCCGCCTTCACCGCCGGTCGCAGTCGCCAAGGCCTCAGGGTCGATGCAGCGGAACTTCATCACCAGGGCCTCCACCTGCTCCTTCACGGCTTCGGCAGCAGCAACCAGGGACTCGGGCGCCACCGGCTCCAGCAGCGTGCCAAGGTCCAGGCTGGGGTATAGGAGATGGAGGTGGCTGAAGACACGCATCGCGGTTGCAGTGAAGAGCGCGCGGCACTCCCCTTCCACCATGAAGCCCAATGCGGCGGCAATGTCCTCCAGCTCCTCGACAAGCTTGGTGAGAAGACCGGGAAGGCGACCATCCGGGGTTACCAGTGGCTTGTCGTACCCCTCCCCGTAAAGGGAGCGAAGTGCCCCATGGGACTTTTGCTCAAAGGAAGTGAAGGCGTCGCGCCCGGCCTTCTCGGTCGCGGCAAGGATTTTCTCCCTGGCCTCCAGCTTGGCCATATCCTCTGAGACGTGCTTGGTGTGGGATGCCTGGGCTGCCTTCACTTCCTCCTTCAGCTTCTCCAGGCGGCCACGCTCCGTGGCCTGCTCTTGGGCCACTTGCTCCAGCTCGGCATCATGATTGGTGAGCACGGCCTCTCGGGCCCTGAGCTCCTCCTCCCGCGTCTGGAGCCCATGCGCATGAGAGGTTTGCTCCTTGCGAAGCGTCTTCAGCTCGGCCTCCACCTTGCTGCAGCGACTTTTGGCGGACGCGGCGTCGCGAGCCGCTGCGACTTTCGCGGCCTCCTTCTTGCCATCCACAATGGCAGCCTCGGCCTGGTCCTAGGCCGCCCTGACCAACAAGTCAGCCTGGAGCCACCCTGAGATCAACTCCAGGCGCCCCGTCGCCGCATGCCCATCGGCACCTCGAAGATCAGCCCGGAGCTAGTCCAGCGCGACGTAGGCCTCATCCAAAGCACCGGGATCCGCCGGCGTGAGGACCCGAGGAGGATGTGGCACTGTCACCTAAACTGGCGCTATCGCGACAACAACGGAGGCAGGGGGCTTCGGGGCCTTCGCACCCTCCGTGGGCGCGTCAGCAACCGGCGCCCCCAGAGTCTGCTACGTCTTGGGAGCAGGATCCTCCTTCTTCACCCAGGGGCCAGCCTGGCCATTAGGAGAAAGACATCGTGAGCACGATGTCACGACAGAGGCAAGGATGAGGTAAGGTACTTACTCGTCGTCAATGATGTATGCTCTTTTCCTGTTCAGGATGGCGGCGCCCCCAAGCTTCTGCAGCAAAGGCCTTGCCGCGCCCGGAGGCCCAACCGGGCGCGCGACGGGGGTCTCTAGAGCGGCAGCGGCAGGCGACGACGTGAGGGCGCTGCCTTAAGGCTGTGCCAGCGCCGTTTCCCCCTTCAGGTCCCCGCGGATCAGTCTCCGCAGCGGGGTCCTCCTGGACGTCGTGATGACCCTGGTGGGGCGCGGGGATCCCCCGACCAAGCCTTCACCGGTGTCGTCGTCGTCAGGAAGATCCCTGAGGAGCTCGCTCTGCCGCGGAGCAGAAGTCTCCCCAGTCTCTTCTAGGGTCTCCTCCTAGTCCTCCTCCTCCTCGCCGGAGCCCTCGCGGGAGGACACCGGCACTGGGGAGTCAGGAGACCCGGATGGCACAAGCCCCCGCTCGTTGAAGATCGGCATGGTGGCGGCCAGTGCCGCCCCGTCGTCGTGGTGATACATGGAAAGATGGGCTGCTGGGAGGCCGCCTAGATCCTTCCCGAGCAAGATCTACATGGACTTGCCCAGCTCCTCGCTCGTCAGGTCCCCTCGGCGCAGCCAGAGGCCATCTTCTGCGCCCTTAAGGTCCCACATGGGGCGCGAATGAGCTTGGAGGGGGCCAGGCGCTGCGTCAGGAACTCCCGGACGATCATGGCCCCCGTCAGCGCCATGGAGCCCATGTCTGCCTGCATCTTCTTCAAGACCGGCGCTGCCCGGGGATCGATGAGCTTCTCGTGAGACCATCGATCCAGCTTCTCCGGCGGTCCAGCCGGCAGCTCCAGCCGATCGTGGTGGCTCTGGGCGTCCAGGTAGACCCACTTGCGTCGGAAGTCATCCACCTTCTTCTCGGCCTTCATGAGCGTGTTGCCGTCATTGAGAGAGACGAAGGAGACACATCCGGAGCACTGGTTTGAGCCGCGCGTCCGGAGGGATAAGAAGTGGCGGAACAACGCAATGGAGGGCTTCACCCCCACGAAGGCCTCGCAGTAGAAGGCGAAGATCGGCAAGAGGAGGACGGAGTTGGGTTGGGGGTGAAGCGCATGGATCTGGTAGTGGTCGAGGATGGCGAAGAAGAACTTGGAGAAAGGCAGGATGAGCCCCGCAAAGATGTTGTGGAGGAAGAAGGGGAAGACCGCACCCGCCAAGGTTCCCTGCTCGGCGGAGCCAACCCGAAGCTCGGCCTCTCTTCCCTCGTTGTCATTGCTCGCTGTCAGCGGGAGCACGGCGGCGAGATGCCCGACTTCAGTGATGGAGGACAGGCTGAGGGCCGGCGCGACAGAAGGAGCGGAGTGCGCGGCCGCGTCGACAAGTTTCGCTTTCTTGCCCGTCATTGGTGAGAAGCTCAGGAGCAGGGACTTGGTGCATCTGGAGGCGCTCTTGGCAGGAGAAGGATGAGATCTGGAGCAAGACGAAGGGAAGACAATGAAGGCTCGGCAGCGGGAGTTGGCCTTTTGTCAGCCAGCGTCAGTTGCCGAGGTAGCGTGGGGAAGCGGAGACACCCACGTCCCATCAAGAGCCACGCGTCAACTTGGTCCATAGGCGATTGGGGCCCGCGGCGTTCCACACTTGCCCTTTGGCTTCGCCTCGAAGCCAAGTGCGAGCGCACCTTGGGCCCCGGGGCTTCTGTCGGCGTTCTGGGAACCAGGGTACCCAGACTTGCCTGCCTGCGGCCCATGACGTGGCTCCATCGACAGCTTGGTACGGCCCATCTTCAACCACAACGAGACAAGACCCTCGCGAGGGGCCAAGCCTCGCGAGGCGGACGACATCAAGACCTCCTGAAGGAGCGGCCTTCCTAGACGGCCTCCTGAGGAGCGGAGATTTCTATGCAAGCCCTCACCTCATGAGGCTGAGGTGACATCAGCCATGACGACTAAGGCCAGGTGCGCGCCAGCGGGCGCATAGCGGCAGGGTTCCTTTTTGGTGTTAAGGAGGCAAGCACATGTGCGGAGTCCCAAGGAATCAGCCAAAGGTTGTCGTTTGCGTGCAACAAGACCAGGACCGCTAGAACGACAGGATGGATGTCATCGTCGAGCCCACCACGATGTCACGATCAGAAGCTTTGCAGGCGAAGACCACCTTTCGTCAGGATCAGATGTACTAATTGTCCCCTTTCAAAATTGGCCACTGTGGGATCCCTTCCCGCCTAAGTTTTGAGGGAAGAGGTCCAAGGCCACTATAAATATAGTCTAGCCACCACCGTAGAAGGGATCAAGCCCTTGAGAGACCAAACCCCTAGAGCTCATCACAAGAACAAGCCTCCTGAGGCTGTTCCTCCACTTGTACTAGTTCATCCTCAGCCCCCCGCGAGGCTAATCCACCACAAAGCAGGAGTAGGGTTTTACACCGCAAGATGGCCGGAACCTGGGTAAACTGCCGTGTTCATTTCCTTCCTGTTCATCGAGCTAGGTCGTGAGAGCAGCGAGTCAAGCGGCTTGAGAGGTTGAGTCCTTCACACACGCCCCTGAGTTCGAACCTTTCTTGGGTCTGCGGAGCCGGGAATTCGACAGCGTGCATTTCGACTGCGGCTTCCTCGGACCCTTGGCTGCCTTCTTCACCTTTTCGAGCGGGTCGACGGCCTGGCCGGCCGCCAGAATTCGGCGGGGCGTCGACCATGGACGGGAAGGGTGGTGGGCGGGACGTGGGAGGGTTTGGGGAAAAATGATGCGAAATGGGGCACCGGGGTGGAGCTTTGTGCCACCGACGGGCGGGCCAGGGGAGGACAAGCGCGCGCGTCCCGCCTATCTGCTCGCTGTCCGTTTTATCTCAAAATCGGCCCAAACTTAAACCGGGGATGGGTCGAAAGCGGACATAAAACGGATAAAAATCCGTTTGCGCCCGCACGCTGGACCATCCGGTTTGTTCGTTTTGGGAAACGCACCCGGTCATGACGGGGTCGTGCACTGGAGTTGCCTTACCAACCCCCACCCAGCGTCCCAGCATCAGCCCATGACCTCCCGCCGACCGCAGTGGGCCGCTGGGTTTGGTGGTGGCGGAGGAGACGGGGACGGCACTGGGGCACAGCCGCCAAGACGATAGGCGGAGCAGCACAAAATATTTCATTCATAAATAAATAATTTCCGCACCAGCAGCGAACCACCGCCCCAGAAAAGCGAGCCGCCTTTTCTCCTCGCTTCTCTTTCGCTCGCTCCTCTGATCTCTCCTCTCCCGCATCCGTCCTGCCGAGGGATAAAGATGGCCGCGCTCCGCCTCTCCGCCCCGCCGACGGCGAGGTGGTCCCCGCCGCAGCCGTCCTCCGCGCGGTGGCAGCAGCCCCCGTGCCGGGGCGGCGCCAGGCGTCCCGCGGCGCTGCGGGCCGGCGGGGATGAGGGGCCGGGCCCGGAGGAGCCGCCGGTGAGGACGCTCCTTATCGACAACTACGACAGCTACACCTACAACATCTTCCAGGAGCTCTCCGTCGTCAACGGCGGTGAGCCGCCCCACCAACCCCGCTTCCCTCTCCCTCTCCCTCTCCCTCTCAGTGAACACGCTCAGAGTATGCCTTAATCTAGCTCCGCGACCGACGAGTAGTCCCTTTGTAGCTTCCCGCAGTGCCCATTTGTTGAATTGAATTGAATTGAATTGATTATTATTGGAGATGTTCTGAACTAGATTGAGAGAGATCACACCTTTCCTACTGCTTTACTGGACGGTGTCCTTATGGCCGGTGGTCTGAATCTGCAGTGCCGCCTGTGGTGGTGCGCAACGACGAGTGGGCGTGGAGGGATGTTTACCATTGGGTGTACAAGAAGAGGGCCTTCGACAACATCGTGATCTCGCCTGGCCCTGGATCTCCGGCGTGTCCTACCGACATAGGTGAGGGCTATGCATCAATTCTAATTCACTTGCTACTTGCTACACTTGTATCTGTCAAAGAATGATGTTATATACATGTGTTGTTTTTTCAGGTGTATGTCTGCGGATACTTTGTGAGTGCGGAGATATACCCATCCTGGGTGTTTGCCTTGGCCACCAGGTGAAACAATAATGTTTGTCCTTGTGAACTTGTTTGTGAATCAGTCCTAAAAAAAGGGGAAAAAGTATGACCATGTGGTGGCATCTCGGCCTGAAACGGATGGTGTGTTTGATCGTTGCAGGCCTTGGGATTAGTCCATGGCGCTAAAATTGTCCATGCTCCTGAAGCTATACATGGACGACTTAGGTAAGACCTTGAACTCTTCTGCACGCTAATATGTACTATCAGCTTTCTGATCCGTTGCTTTGTGTGTCACAATCTTCAAGTTCTGGCTGCACTTACGGTTAACACATGGCCTGACACTTATCTTTCGTAAATCAGTGAAATCGAACATAATGGATGCTACCTCTTTAATCGTATCCCATCAGGTATAAACTCTGGATTCAAGGTTAGTGTACCACTGAAGTTACCTAGCCCCTTATTGTCCGTGTTTCAGCCTGCACTTTCCACTTGTGCAACAAAAAACATTGTACTTACTGATGCTATTTCAGGTAGTGCGCTACCATTCACTTGTAATAGAAGCAAGCTCGCTGCCTGAGGATCTTGTATCAATAGCATGGACTGCTTCTCCCAGAATGCTATCTTTCCTTGATAGCGATAAGTCTGACAACACTTCATTCTGGGGATCATTGAATAACTTTTCTATAGCAGATCCTTCAGGGCGCACTAACAATCGTGAAGTTCCAATTACCATAAACAATGCTACTAAGCCAGACGGCTACAAGATTGTCATGGGCATCAAGCATTCCAGCATGCCTCATTATGGAGTGCAGGTATAGTGGCTAATTCTGTTTCATGTTTCCTCTTAAATTGTTATTTTTTCTTACAATTGATTGCCTTTTATTCCAGTTCCATCCAGAGAGTGTTGCTACTCATTATGGAAGACAGATTTTTCAGAACTTTAAGAGGATAACAACTGAATTTGGATCACAATCATCATTGTTTCAGGAAAGAAAGGTTCACAGTATTGGTAAACTGGAAAGCCCTCAAGTACCATATGTGACTAAATATTTCCTGCACATACCCTTTATACTCCGTCGTAGTTGACTTTCTAATTGGCCGGCAGGTCAATTCTGCAGATCAATGCAATTATGTCCCCAAAGGCTTGTCGCACACTGAAGGACTAGAGTTTGGCGATTCTGTTCGGGTTCACATGCTTGCAGAGAGAAACAGCGAGAAAAAACATTTGCGGTTGAGATGGAAGAGAATTGATAACTTTCTCAGCCGCACAGGTAGCTCTGAAGACATTTTCTCAGAGCTTTTTGGTCATCAAAATGCTGAAGATACATTTTGGCTGGATAGCTCATCAGTTGATCAGGTGCCAAATCAGCTTACTCTTGCTTGATCATCCAGTTACTTTACTGTGTGGATTTCATCTGATGTAAGTGAAGCTTGATGAGGATATGATTTTGTGTTACTACAACTAATTGGATGCTCATTGACATGCAGATTTACTGCATAAACAACAAAAGATGCTTTTAAAAGAACCTTGCTTTTCACTCTAGGAGATGAAATGAGCAGAACAAATGTGTATAATATTTGTCTTCATCTATGTGAATTAAGTTGGAATCAGTTTTTAGTTGAGTCAGGGAACTGGATATGTATTAACTTATGTGATACCAATTCCATTTTCTTCCCTGATCGCAATGCATTTGCTCTGCATTTTAGTTATATCATAATTTTTTTCGTTCTGAGCTATTGCTTCTTGCAGAACAGGGCACGCTTTTCATTTATGGGTGGTAAGGGTGGACCTCTGTGGAAGCAAATGACATTTCACCTCTCCAATCAAAGGTAGGAAGGTACTTCTCCAAAATAGAAGCAAAGATAGTGCACTTCCATGTGTCATAAATCTTCATGGTATCCTGGATTTCTTCCAGAGCCAACTGTCGAGGAACCATTACTATTCGAGATGCTCATGGATCTGCTGTGAAAAACTCTCTCAAAGATGGCTTCTTGGAATTCCTTCACAAGGTATAAGTTGAAACGGCTCACTTGATGGTATGCTTAATATTGAACCTCACATTATGTGTATGTGATGGTAATGTTGTATTCTGCCACCGTTCCAAGCTACATATTTTCTATGTCTGCACAGCACATCGCAATAATTAATCACATTGAGGCTATATACACATTTTTTTGCAAGCCTATATACATACACATTAGCAAAGAACTAGGAATTTTTCTTTTACGAACTGAACTTAAGTGCTTGATTGCTATTGGAGATGTGTCAACACAATCCATGGATAGGCATTTGATTATGTGGCATTGTTTGCGACCCACAGAATTTGTATTCTCCACCTAATATACTGATGAATTCTCAACTACGGTTGATTTGGTATTAAGCCCATGAACCCTTGAGCTTATCAGCAAAGCAGAATCTTGCTTGTGAGCTCCAGTTACTCAATGTTTCACATTCTGCAGGAGATTCAGTCCATTAAATACGATGAAGAGGATTTTGAAGGGCTGCCATTTGACTTCCATGGTGGATTTGTTGGATATCTAGGGTAGGTAGATTTGTTATCATGGCTTCATTATGTGTTTGGTATTTTAACTGTTTTCCTGCCTGCAGTTAGGTTACTTCTTAAGATAGTACTCCATCTGTAAAGAAATATAAGAGCGTTTAGATGTAGTGATCCTCTCATATTTCTTTACAGAGGGAGTATGTTCATAGTTTTTTGCTTCACAAAGAATCGCCTCAATCTCGTGTCCTTTCGTTCTCATATTTGTCTTCCATGATTTCATTACTGCTTTTGCATTTTAATGAAGTGCCATAGTATTTTTTTTAAGTTCTTTTAGCTCTTCTCTGACTCAATAACTTTCATTTGAAACCAGGTATGGTCTTAAGGTTGAATGTGATGCATCATCTAACAAAGCTAAATCAAGTACTCCTGATGCGTGCTTCTTCTTTGCTGATAACCTCGTGGCGATCGATCACAACAATGGTGATGTATATATTCTGTCATTATATGACGAATATTCTTTAAGTAATGGAAATGGGATGCACCATAATACGACACACACTTCATGGTTGCTGGAGACTGAGAAGAAGCTTCTCAGGATGGCTGCTATGTCACCAGGACTACCGACTTATGGAAAGTCACTTATTGGATCATCCAATGTGAATAAGCAAAGTTTTGTCGTAGAAAAATCAAAGGATCAATACATTAAGGATGTTCGAAGTTGCCTGGATTATATCAGAGACGGAGAAAGTTACGAGTTATGCCTGACCACTCGGATGAGGAGAGGGATAGAGTATATAAATGCTCTTCAACTGTACCTTAAATTGAGAAAGCAAAATCCAGCTCCCTATGCAGCCTGGCTTAACTTCTCCTCAGAAAACCTGAGTATATGCTGCTCTTCTCCTGAACGGTTTCTGCGGCTAGATCAAAATGCAGTTCTGGAGGCAAAACCAATCAAAGGCACTATAGCACGTGGCAGAACACCCGAGGAAGATGAATGCCTACGTTTGCAACTGAAATACAGGCAAGTATATGAAATATACATCTTCTTTTATTTTGCTGATATTTTTAAGTGTCCTTTTGGAGAGGTTACAATTGGGAGACCTAGTTTTTCCTTTTACCAATTTCTTTTTTATGCACTACTCATAATCACTACAACAAGATTCCTGAATAAGGCCTCTTTTGATTCATAGGATATGAATATTATGGGAATAGGAAAACGATAGGAAGTGGGATGTCATGTATCTCAATTCCTATAGGGAAAGAGATGCCATTTGAATATTTGATGCATATGATAGGAATTTTTCCATTGAGTCTAGGCTAATATATTTTTTTTCCTTTGAAATGTAAAGGGATTCGGTTCCTATCCTTCATAGGAATAGAAATTCATTCCTACAAACCAAATGGCTCCAATGGATTTTTTCCCTACAAAATTCCTATCCTCTAGAATTCCTACAAAATTCCTGTGAACCAAATGAGGCCTAAGTTATTTCACAATTTTTCTTTTGGATTAAGTTGCTTTGTGAACGATTTCCCTTTTGAGTGCTAGGGAAGCAAGTAAATTGTATGACCTTTAGGGTCAGTTCTTTTGGCGGCTTAAAAAATAAGCTGCCTCCTCTCTAGCTTTTGTCATAAGCCGCCTCCCTTATTTATTGGGGCTTCTGAACTAGTTATGAGATTACTAATCTAGAAGCCTCCACAAATTTTGAGAGCGGCTTATTTTTTAAGCTGGGGAGATGCAGCTTATTTTTTAAGCCGCCCAAAAGAACAGGTTTTTTCAACAATCTTGCAGAGAAACAAACTACGCCTGCTGAAACTATTTAGTTTATGCATCAGACTATATCACTGTTCTATCATCGAAAACGATATGATTATATGATAATATATGCAGTTCTTTTGTTGCTACAGCCAATAATTGTAAAAAAGATCATCATAATTTAATATGTTTTCCCTTGTGTACTTGGAGGTCTCTCTTAACTATATGAATGCCGTGCTTGCTGATGTTTCTATCCCTATCCTGCTGGTTGTTCAGTATCACTGTTATTTATGTGGCGATTATTATTCCTGCAAGCTTCTGAATTGGGGTGCCACAGTGCTGATAATGTTTTTGTTCTGCATTTGTTCAACAGTGAAAAGGATCAGGCTGAAAACTTGATGATTGTTGATCTCTTAAGAAACGACCTGGGCAAGGTCTGTGAGCCCGGAAGCGTGCACGTTCCTCGCCTCATGGATGTCGAGTCATACAAGTCAGTCCACACCATGGTGAGCACCATCCGCGGGACAAAGAAGCCTGACCTAAGCCCCGTCGACTGCATCAAAGCCGCCTTTCCAGGAGGTTCGATGACGGGCGCCCCAAAGGTGAGGTCGATGGAGATCCTCGACGCACTCGAGAGCAGCCCGAGGGGCATCTACTCAGGGTCGATCGGGTTCTTCTCGTACAACCGCACGTTCGACTTGAACATCGTGATCAGGACGGTGGTGCTGCACGATGGGGAGGCCTCGGTGGGGGCGGGCGGGGCGATCGTGGCTCTGTCGGACCCTGAGGCGGAGTATGCTGAGATGATGCTCAAGGCTAGGACACCGACGAGGGTTGTCGAGGAGTGCAGCCAACAGGCCGCGGCGCACAGCAGTCCGGACCGATCGGATTCGGTGCGGACGACTATAAGTTAGAAGACATATCCCTGCTTCTAAATGAAACTAAACCAACATTGCAAGGTTCAGCATACATCAACCAACAGCCGTGGTGGGTTAAGGGGAAATTTTCCTTCGAGGAAAGCTGATAGTGAAGACTTGTTTTCTAGGGGAAAGCTGGAAGTGAGGATTTCATACCGGTGGCAATATCCGTATACTGCGTAGTGTTAACTATAATTCACAAAGAAATCAAAAATTGGCATACATTTTTGTTTTCCCCCAAGAATTAAAACAGTGATGTTGCGCACTGATAGCTATTGTTTCTGGGAGACGATGATGCACTGATTGTAATGATAAATCGATCGATAGACCGCTATTCACATTGCGCGACAGTTCTTGGAGACTTGGACAGAGGAGCATGCGCACTTAAGGACCGAGATCAGGTGACTTGCCTCTTGTCAGTCACCGCGTAACATGCGGCCTCACATCTGCCATGCATTCATGATCGGAGGGACACCAGCGACCGAAGGCCTGCCCACTTAGCAACGCACTTGTTGACCATTGTGGAAAAACGATACAGAGTTTGCATGAGAAAACTATTGTTGTATGTGGGAAAAAAATATTGGAATAAAATAAATATGTAAATTGATCTGTCCAGATTTATCTTATGCAGACTCGTTTATGTTTTATTTTTCATTTTGAAATATATATTTTAAATAAAAATTATAGTCTGAGAATAGTGTAATAACTCATATACTCCTCTGTTCCTAAATATAAGTCTTTTTAAAGATTCCATTACAGATTACATACGGAGCAAAATGAGTGTCAGGACCCCGACTCAATGCCACATCGATCTAGCATGTAACACCTCATATCACTTTGCGGCCTCACGCACGGTATCTTCATGGGTGTCGCCTTACCTTTGCCCGGGACCGTTTGCGCCTTTTGGCACACGTATATGATAGTGTCGCTAGCATCCATATGATAAGGAGCCCGGGCTGACATGGCTAGTCGTAAACCCAAAGTGGCACAAACTTACAGGGACAGGCATCCATGACCCAGCATCGAACGTGTCGGTCATCAGCGAGTGAATCCAGGCTGTAGCACTGGGCTAGCAGGGCCCCGGTGAACCGGGCTGTAGCGGGCTAACAGGACTCCGGTATTAATCGCGTGACATTTTCCCGAAGGGACAGACACAGAAACGAAGAAGGACACATGCCGGCCAGCCTAAGTGTTTCAGCGCAGTAGCAAGCTACCATGGCTCAGTGGAAGCACTAGGAGACATTTTCCGGTAAGAGTGGCTACTAAGGATAAACAACTAGATAGTCAGATCCACCACATACCAAGCATTTCAATAACATACACACAATATGCTCAATATGTGCAAATACAACATGGCATCACAACATGACTCTACAACTCAAGTATTTATTCATTAGGCTTCGAGGAGCGAGATATTACAAACATGGGTCTCATGACCCAACATTCAGAGCATACAAGTCAAAGCACAAGCGGAAGCTTAACTTGTCTGAGTACAGACAACTATAAATGAAAAAGGCTGAGAAGCCTGACTATCTACCAGATCCTGCCGAGGGCACAAGACCGTAGCTGAGGTAACAAGCTAAACCTCGAAGTCCACGCGGAACTACTAGTGAGACGAAAGTCTCTGCAAAAACGTAAAATAGGCAAACGTCAGTACAAATATACCCAGCAAGACTTACATCAGAACTATCTACATATGCATCAGTATCAACAACGGGATGGTGGGGTTTAACTGCAGCAAGCCAGCTTTGACTCGGTGGCTATCCTAAACTACGACTGCAAGTAACTCTTTTGGGGTGGCGCACACGAGTCCACATGTTCACCATATCAATACACCACTATGGATCCGCTCCCGTCTCCCTACGAGAACGCCATCCATAGCACTCACGCTTATCTTGCGCATTTTAGAGTATCCACTTTCACTTGTCTATGAACTGTTATAGGCAATCCAGAAGTCCTTTACCGCGGACACGGCTATTCGAATAGATCATATTAACCCTGCAGGGGTGTACTTCTTCACACACGCTCTCGCCACTTACCGCCATGTACACGTCATGTATCTCGGCAACCTTCAAGCGGAAGCCTGGCGAGGGTGTCGGCCACGACCTGACTAACCACACAAGTCTCTAGTCCAGGTTTATCGCCTATTCGGGTTCCATCCGCAAGGAGATCCGGCCGGGGTGTTGCTCACGGCCCCAAACGATGTGTGCAGGGTTCCCAAGCCCACCATCCGGGTGCCACTTGGTACACCAGGCCACTGTGCCTAGTCTGTCCCAAGCCCACCTGTACCGGGTGCCACTTGGTAGACTACTAACACTACCTACAAACACCAAAAACTAGTTGCAACTCCTGGACAGAGATCAAGTTGATTAATAAGTCGAGAGGGGCCGAGTTACCGGGACCCAATGTGTGGTAGTAACTGTTCATGGATCACAAACACAGAACTCAGTTCCTGAGGACGGCTGCAATGAGACAACCCACCATGTACTCCTACATGGCCTCTCACCGCTACCTTTATCAAATCGTGTTCACACACTTAGCTCTCAACAATAGGACATGTTCACCACACCTCCAATTCATCCCTGATGAATCAGACCTGACACAACTCTAAGCAATAGCAGGCATGACAAACAAGCATGAATGAGTAGGCACATCAGGGCTCAAACAACTCCTACTCATGCTAGTGGGTTTCATCTATTTACTGTGGCAATGACAGGTCATGCAGAGGAAAAGGGGTTCAACTACCGCAGCAAGTAACAAATGAATCGTTGTTGTCCTAATGCAGTAAAAGAGAGCAGGAGCGAGAGAGTGGGATTGTATCGGAATGAACAAGGGGTTTTTGCTTGCCTGGCACTTCTGAAGATAGTATAGTTCTTCATTGGTGTCATTGATCACACCGTCGGAACGCGTCTATCGAGAGGGGGCAATTACCGGCAACTGAGAAAGAAACACAATCAATGCAATGCACAATAGGATGCATGCTCATGACATGGCAATATGAATGTGTTGGCCTAGTGCAAGTACAACCAGATGGATTTGGGTCATTTTGAACCAAAGGTTCAATCCCAAACTCAAATTATGAATTTAAATAGTGTATTATCATGTTTCAATATAAACAGCAGGTTTAAGTTACTTTATCATGCATGAAACTAGTGCAGATGGATAGATTGGATTTTTCTGATCATTTTTCATATATAACTTATTTCATTTGGAGCTACGGTTGAATTTCTATGATTTTTAGAAGTTTATACTATTTTCTGAAATTTCCTAAAAAGAATAAATCTAGAAAATGATTTATGGCGTCAGCACTACGTCATTGTGACGTCAGCAGGTCAACAGGCCGGTCCAGGTCAAACCCGACGTGTGGGGCCACACATCAGTGACACATGGCTGTTTACCTCGCTGACAGGTGGGGCCGGGTCAACTGACACGTCATCAAGTCAACCAGACATGTGGGCCCAGTCAACAGCCAGGTCAGCGCGGTCAAAGCTGACGCGTGGGGCCACTGTGGTTAGTTAAACCTAAACAGGAACTAAACTAATATTAATTAAGGGCATGGGGCCCATGTGTCATTGGCTCAGGGGGTTGTTTAGTGGGGGTTTAGCCGCTAATCACGCGGCCACGTCGGCTCGCCAGAGTATGGCCGACGGCGACCTCAAAACGCGGCCGAGGGTCTCGGGCTCGCTCCTCCGGCATCCAGAGGAGTAGCGGAGAGCGTCCACGGGGAGCTGGAGCTCGTCCGCATCCAGCGCTGCAAGCAGCAGCAGCTAGGGCGGCCGGAGCTCGTCGGAAACGAGCTCGGGGCGGCGCCGGAGTTCGGACACGAGCGGGGACGCGGTTGCGGTGGCCGTGGTGATGTGTGTTTAGCACCTACGGCATCTACGGGGTGCGGTGAGTACGATGGGCGCATGCCTCGGACCAAATGGTCACCGGAGCATCACCGGCGACGAGCGCGGGCGGCGGCGGGTTTCGGTCAACAAGGGGGCGATGGCTACGGCGTGTGAGAGCGAGAACGGAGAGGGGGAGAAGGGGCAGGAGCTCACGGCGAGTGCAGAGGTGGCCTCGGCGTGCTCGGGGAAGCACCGGAGCGAGCGGGGCGGCGAGAGGGATCTCCGGTGGCCGGCGACGAAGGTGATGAAGATGGCGTCGATGTAAGGTCTCCGGCGAGGCGCGGCTCGGTGGGGAGGAAGAGGGGGTCGAGGCGAAGCTTTTGGGCACGTCAAAGAAGCGAGGGGGAGGCGGTGGCTGCGGCAGCAGCAAGCGGCGGCGACGAGCTCCGCTCGGTGGGAGAGAGAGGGAGCCAGAGGAGGGGATGGGGACGAGAGAGTGAGCGAGGGGTTCCAGGGGGTGCGTGGCGTCGTCTAGGAGCACCGGGGAGGAGCCAGGCAGGCAGGAGGGAGGAGGTGGCCGGCTTGTGGCTGCGCGCGCCGGGCACGCGCCCCTGCCTACTAGCGTGAGGAGGAAGGCGATAGAGGGGCTGCGGTGGTGGGCTGGGCCGGCTTTGGTGGGCTGCACAGGTAGGTGGCCAGGTAAGTGGCCCAGGTAAGCGCTCTCTCTCTCTTTTCTAAATTGTTTCTGTTTTCTATTTTCTGTAATTGTGTTTGGCTTTAATAAAAATGTCAGGGCATTTCCAAAAATCATGAAACTGCTCAATGTCACTGTTTGGAATATTTCCAACAACAAACATTTCAGTTTGTGATTATTTGAGCATTTAAAATATTATTTAGCAATTAAATGCCCAAATGCAAATAACATATGATTTAATTCAAAAATCCAGAATGGCCTAGAAAAATGTGCACCATTTTTGGGAGAGGTTCTATACTAATCCAAAAATGATGAACTTTTCTGAAGGGCATTTTGGGTTCATTGAGAATATTTTTATTTGAACCTAGTTGATTTGATCTGGTGCTAGGGTTTGAGCAATCCCCATTTCAACTTTCAAATAAATTAGACATGATGCAACAACCAAGCTAGTCCAAGTGCATAGCAAGGCTAGGGATGTGACAACTCACCCCCACTAAACAAGAATCTCGCCCCGAGATTCAAGACGTGAGGTAAGAGGAAAGGGGGGTCACAAAACTATCACAATCTTCATGATCCATTTGCCCTTCTTGAAGATGTTGACTCATTGCTTCAAATCGATCTTGACGTCTTTGCTTTCGAGATCTACATTCAACATGATGACAAGAAGAAAGGGAAAACACTAGAAGGATCGATCTCCTCGTAGATCTAACAACTTAGGATCAACTCATGGATTGAGACATGGAAACATCTCTCAAGCTGAGACACGGAGCATAAAACTAGAATGATGGTGTAAGACAGATGACGAAGGTTCAGTAGGTAGGCAACAATTCCACACTTAAGAAGGTGGTGAACCGTTGTCGACGTAGCGAGGAGTTGGGTTGCCATGATACCATAACAGGGAACCTTAGGGAAGGTGACTCGTAGAAATATCCCCTTAAGTGGCAAAAAGAATTACATTTGATTCAGAGATCATTGAAACTCTTTATACCAGCCTAAGGCAATTCTCGAGCGATCATTTGGAGGGGTTCGGTAGAATGGCATACCCAGATTAGAATGGATGATGTGGATTACCTTGTTGAAAACAACAAGGGATGATTTTAGTAACTGGGGAGAAGCTCAACACTAGAGAGTGAGTCCAGTATTTGAAAAGTTATAGCATAACCAAGGAAACTGAGAGCAATCCCACTTAGTGCTGATGATAACACCTAGCGCTTGTGCGTGCTCTCAAGAATTGAGCATTTCCATATTCATCAAGGTTTTACCAATATCCGTGTCAAGGGTCCTGGCAACACAACGTACTACCATGATGAACAGCGATGGACGATGCAGAGGCAAAGGAAGATAACCTTCTCAGATTTCACCTTAGCGGGGCCAAGGGAACAAAATCTGGATGATCGACCGAGAGACATTTAGCACTCCGCTTCTAATGTTCTCCTTGATGTGCTAGCGTAACCCATTCATAGATATGGTTTGATATCTAGAACATCAAGTAAAAGGTCGGACTTCGGGAGCACAAAAATCCATAAGGAACAACTACTGGAATAAGTTCTACGAGATCCTTATGGGGAGGTGGCCAACTTCCTCAAACAAGATACTACAATAATAGGTCTTCCGGTTGGGTGTGTTGGCCACGACATCCATTTTACTGGGTTACAGAGAGACCAATATTATAGTTCTTGGGACACGTTCCAACCATCATATCTGCCTGAGATTCAGATCTGGTTGATGTTAGAATATTCTAGACTCATCAGGTCTAGAAGAAAAACGAAAGTTTGCAACACAAATCGACGAGATGGCGTTGCGGGATTCTCGGGAATAAACTACGATAGCGAGCTCCAAAACATGAGCTGGTTCTGCTACGTACATGTGAACACGCTGTCCTAGACAAGCATGACCACATAGTAGTCTTATAATAAAACGCTACCAAGTTCAGGTGGGGAACCAACATTACGGATAACGCAGTCCTTGATTAAGCCCGGTTTAGCTCTTAAAAGGAACTCCTTCTCCTTGAACAAATCAATCAGTGGCTTAGTGTGCTAGGAACACATGTAGGATGAAGGTTGCAAGTCTCCAAACCACAGAATACTTCGCACGTATGCATGACTGATTTGGAATGATTCCAAACGAAGCAACACTAACTTTCTCGAACGCACGGCGGCAACTTGCACAAATTGCACATGAATTAGAGGAAGTCACTTCTTTCAGCCGAACATAGGCTTCATGAGCGGGTCATGAAGATTATGCTTATAAAAGTTTCCAACACTAACTGGATTTTCAACACAATCATGGAGAAGATAGGAATGTTGCCGATGGGCTCATGAACAATTCATCCAGGTGTCCATATAGCTGGAGTTCCACAATCATGTGAACAAGGTGATAGCATTGGTCAGACTCAAAGATATAATGGTGTATGCTTGAGGGGTCAACCACGAGTAAGACAACATTACGAATATCGTTAGTTCTGATTTGATTTGACAATAGCCCATACTCAAATCAAGGTTGGATAAAATGATACGTCCATTAACTGATCGCGAGGTTCAGTCGATGAAAATATCAACTTTCTTCAACACACATACAAGATATCCCTTATAATGAACTAAATCGGACAAGCTTCTATCTTCCAACTCACCAAGTTGTTGTTTAGCTCAACCAACTAGTTCAGGGTATCCAACACGGATTCTTGGAGAAAGGGTGGTTTATAGGAATAAACCAACTTGATCACGAACTCAACATAAGGGTCAGGGGACAACCTGGTAATACTTCCGAGAAGATATTCGGGAAATCACGAACAACCGATATGTTACTAAGCTCAAGAACAATCTTGCTTTTCAGGGCAAGACGATATGATCAATAGAGCGAAGGTTTGAAATAATCCTAACTCATCGATCGAGGAGTGCACCAGTAGAATGGACTAGGTAGTACGATCAATCTTAGAATGATGATTCAATAACCAACATGCTAAGAATGAAATTATTGTCCATTAACTACCAAGCAACGGAGTTGCTAGGAGTATAGATTTCACACATCATGATTCACTTGTCAGCATTCCGGTTACCATAACACGGGGACCGAGGAATGAATAATGATGGCGAGAAGTGTCACTGCATCAAGAGTTCATAGAATGGTGTGCAATTCCCATGACATTCCTGACATAAAGTGGGTAATACTCCAGGTTAGAACAGACCAAAAGCTTGATTGCAATTTGATATGCGGAATACAACTGCTTCGACCCAATCCTGGATATGGATGAGGTACTGGAGTTTGTTTCTCCTAGTCAGTCCGGATAGAATGGTTTGGCGGACCACAAGGGTGATAGGCATCGATGAACGAATGCACGCATAATCTTGACTATCAATTGATAGGCGAGGGTCAGAAGACAACTAAAGAGGGACAACTCAAAGGAACATATGATTTTCTGAGTTGTGGATGCATGGATTAGCATGTTGGACGAGTTCAACATATTTCTTCCGGATAATCCATGCAAAATGTTTGAGCTGGCAGAGTCACAATATAGAATCGAGAACTCATCGAGAGCACTCTTGTCATGATCTCTTGGTTCAAGGAACTTCTGCCAAGGATGGTTCATGGTATTTGGAAGAATGATATACCACGGACCTCGAAGACTATCGCAAAGGTTACTAATATCCTAAAGGTACGAGCAACACTAACAACATGAAGTAAGTAGGGAAATCTCGGGTTCAGAAAACCCAGGAGTAGAATACCTACCAACTAAATGGCATCACGGGATGCTTTCGAGAATGATGGCCAGAATCATCACACTGGGAACCGAAAACATGGCTAGATTACTAGATGATCCCCTAAGACACCTAGGGTCATAATAATAACTCCAACATATATGCCAAGGCAACAGAGTACCTCAACTCACCGATTAATGTGATTAATCTGGCCCAAAGGGACATCGGAACGGGAGGAAGGGATTTTGCAAATGCTTCAGACTATTTATAAACCTGGGATGACTCGGACAGCATAACGGCTGTAAATGCTCAAAAAGATTGGAGACATGCTACAAAAATGGTGGCATAGCCACCCATAAGCACAATATTAAGGTTTCGAGATCAACAGTTAACATACGGAGGTAGAAACTGAACTGAGGCTTAAATCCAACAATTTATAAGTCTACGGATTAGTAACACGTGATCCTGATAAAAAGAAGAGAAAGCCTAGTTCCTTAACCCCGTAGGAAAGATAAGATGACTCGGATCAGAGGGCCTGAGGTATAAGGAGTAAAAAGAGCCTTATGTTCCATACCACAATCAATTCCCCTACATATAACTAAAGATTTTCTAGACTCAACTTCGACCAGTTTGGCTTGGTAATCCTACAGGCAGTCAGGCTCTGATACCAAAGCTGTCAGGACCCCGACTCAATGCCACATCGATCTAGCATGTAGCACCTCATATCACTTTGCGGCCTCACGCACAGTATCCCCAGGGTGTTGCCTTACCTTTGCCCGGGACCGTTTGCGCCTTTTGGCACACGTATATGATAGTGTCGCTAGCATCCATATGATAAGGAGCCCAGGCTGACATGGCTAGTCGTAAACCCAAAGTGGCACAAACTTACAGGGACAGGCATCCATGACCCAGCATCAAACGTGTCGGTCATCAACGAGTGAATCCAGGCTGTAACACTGGGCTAGCAGGACTCCGATGAACCGGCCTGTAGCGGGCTAACAGGACTCCGGTATTCATCACGTGACATTTCCCCGAAGGGACAGGCACATGAATGAAGAAGGACACATGCCGGCCAGCCTAAGTGTTCCGGAGCAGTAGAAAGCTACCATGGCTCAGTGGAAGCACTAGGAGACATTTCCCGGTAAGAGAGGCTACTAAGGATAAACAACTAGATAGTCAGATCCCACACATACCAAGCATTTCAATAACATACACACAATATGCTCAATATGTGCAAATACAACATGGCATCACAACATGACTCTACAACTCAAGTATTTATTCATTAGGCTCCGAGGAGCGAGATATTACAAACATGGGTCTCATGACCCAACATTCAGAGCATACAAGTCAAAGCACAAGCGGAAGCTTAACATGTCTGAGTACAGACATCTACAAATGAAAAAGGCTGAGAAGCCTGACTATCTACCAGATCCTGCCGAGGGCACAAGATCGTAGCTGAGGTAACAAGCTAAACCTCGAAGTCCACGCGGAACTACTAGTGAGACAGAAGTCTGTGCAAAAACATAAAATAGGCAAACGTCAGTACAAATGTACCCAGCAAGACTTACATCAGAACTATCTACATATGCATCATTATCAACAAAGGGATGGTGGGGTTTAACTGCAGCAAGCCAGCTTTGACTCGGTGGCTATCCTAAACTACGACTGCAAGTAACTCTTTTGAGGTGGCGCACACGAGTCCACATATTCACCATATCAATACACCACTATGGATCCGCTCCCGTCTCCCTACGAGAACGCCATCCATAGCACTCACGCTTATCTTGCGCATTTTAGAGTATCCACTTTCACTTGTCTATGAACTGTTATAGGCAACCCAGAAGTCCTTTATCGCGGACACGGCTATTCGAATAGATCATATTAACCCTGCAGGGGTGTACTTCTTCACACACGCTCTCGCCACTTACCGCCATGTACACGTCATGTATCTCGGCAACCTTCAAGCGGAAGCCTGGCGAGGGTGTCGGCCACGACCTGACTAACCACACAAGTCTCTAGTCCAGGTTTATCGCCTATTCGGGTTCCATCCGCAAGGAGATCCGGCCGGGGTGTCGCTCACGGCCCCAAACGATGGGTGCAGGGTTCCCAAGCCCACCATCCGGATGCCACTTGGTACACCAGGCCACTGTGCCTAGTCTGTCCCAAGCCCACCTGTACCGGGTGCCACTTGGTAGACTACTAACACTACCTACAAACACCAGAAACTAGTTGCAACTCCTGGACAGAGATCAAGTTGATTAATAAGTCGAGAGGGGCCGAGTTACCGGAACCCAATGTGTGGTAGTAACTGTTCATGGATCACAAACACAGAACTCAGTTCCTGAGGACGGCTGCAATGAGACAACCCACCATGTACTCCTACATGGCCTCTCACCGCTACCTTTACCAAATCGTGTTCACACACTTAGCTCTCAACAATAGGACATGTTCACCACACCTCCAATTCATCCTTGATGAATCAGACCTGACACAACTCTAAGCAATAGCAGGCATGACAAACAAGCATGAATGAGTAGGCACATCAGGGCTCAAACAACTCCTACTCATGCTAGTGGGTTTCATCTATTTACTGTGGCAATGACAGGTCATGCAGAGGAAAAGGGGTTCAACTACCGCAACAAGTAACAAATGAATCGTTGTTGTCCTAATGCAGTAAAAGAGAGCAGGAGCGAGAGAGTGGGATTGTATCGGAATGAACAAGGGGGTTTTGCTTGCCTGGCACTTCTGAAGATAGTATAGTTCTTCATTGGTGTCATTGATCACATCGTCGAAACGCGTCTATCGAGAGGGGGCAATTACCGGCAACTGAGAAAGAAACACAATCAATGCAATCACAATATGATTCATGCTCATGACATGGCAATATGAATGTGTTGGCCTATTGCAACTACAACCAGATGGATTTGGGTCATTTTGAACCAAAGGTTCAATCCCAAACTCAAATTATGAATTTAAATAGTGCATTATCATGTTTCGATATAAACAGCATGTTTAAGTTGCTTTATCATGCATGAAACTAGTGCAGATGGATAGATTGGATTTTTCTGATCATTTTTCATATATAACTTATTTCATTTGGAGCTACGGTTGAATTTATATGATTTTTAGGAGTTTATACTATTTTCTGGAATTTCCTAAAAAGAATAAATCTAAAAAATGATTTATGCCGTCAGCACTACGTCACTGTGACGTCAGCAGGTCAACAGGCCGGTCAAGGTCAAACCTGACGTGTGGGGCCACACGTCAGTGACACAGGGCTGTTTACCTCGCTGACAGGTGGGGCCGGGTCAACTGACACGTCATCAAGTCAACCAGACATGTGGGCCCAGTCAACAGCCAGGTCAGCGCGGTCAAAGCTGACGCGTGGGGCCACTGTGGTTAGTTAAACCTAAACAGGAACTAAACTAATATTAATTAAGGGCATGGGGCCCATGTGTCATTGGCTTAGGGGGTTGTTTAGTGGGGGTTTAGCCGCTAATCATGCGGCCACGTCGGCTCGCCGGAGTATGGCCGGCGGCAACCTCAAAACGCGGCCGAGGGTCTCGGGCTCGCTCCTCCGGCGTCCAGAGGAGTAGCGGAGAGCGTCCACAGAAAGCTGGAGCTCGCCCGCGTCCAGCGCTTCAAGCAGCATGAGCTAGGTCGGCCGGAGCTCGTCAGAAACGAGCTTGGGGCGGCGCCGGAGTTCGGACACAAGCGGGGACGCAGTTGCGGTGGCCGTGGTGATGCGTGTTTAGCACCTACGGCGTCTACGTGGTGCGGTGAGTATGATGGGTGCATGCCCCGGACCAAATGGTCACCGGAGCATCACCGGCGACGAGCGCGGGCGGCGGCGGGTTTCGGTCAACAAGGGGGCGACGGCTACGGCGTGTGAGAGCGAGAACGGAGAGGGGGAGAAGGGGCAGGATCTCACGGCGAGTGCAGAGGTGGCCTCGGCGTGCTCGGGGAAGCACCGGAGCGAGCGGGGCGGCGAGAGGGATCTCCGGCGGCCGGCGACGAAGGTGATGAAGATGGCGTCGATGTAAGGTCTCCGGCGAGGCGCGGCTCGGTGGGGAGGAAGAGGGGGTCGAGGCGAAGCTTTTGGGCACGTCAAAGAAGCGAGGGGGAGGCGGTGGCTGCGGCAGCAGCAAGCGGCGGCGACGAGCTCCGCTCGGTGGGAGAGAGAGGGAGCCAGAGGAGGGGATGGGGACGAGAGAGTGAGCGAGGGGTTCCAGGGGGTGCGTGGCGTCATCTAGGAGCACCGGGGAGGAGCCAGGCAGACAAGGAGGGTGGAGGTGGCCGACTTGAGGCTGCGCGCGCCGGGCACGCGCCCCTGCCTACTAGCGTGAGGAGGAAGGCGACAGAGGGGCTGCAGTGGTGGGCTGGGCCGGCTTTGGTGTGCTGCAAAGGTAGGTGGCCAGGTAAGTGGCCCAGGTAAGCGTCCTCTCTCTCTTTTCTAAATTGTTTCTGTTTTCTATTTTCTGTAACTGTGTTTGGCTTTAATAAAAATGCCAGGGCATTTCCAAAAATCATGAAACTGGTCAATGTCACTGTTTGGAATATTTACAACAACAAACACTTCAGTTTGTGATTATTTGAGCATTTAAAATATTATTTAGCAATTAAATGCCCAAATGCAAATAACATATGATTTAATTCAAAAATCCAGAATGGCCTAGAAAAATGTGCACCATTTTTGGGAGAGGTTCTAGACTAATCCAAAAATGGTGAACTTTTCTGAAGGGCATTTTGGGTTCATTGAGAATATTTTTATTTGAACCTAGTTGATTTGATCTGGTGCTAGGGTTTGAGCAATCCCCATTTCAACTTTCAAATAAATTAGACATGATGCAACAACCAAGCTAGTCCAAGTGCATAGCAAGGCTAGGGATGTGACAACAGGCATACATGACCCAGCAACGAACGTGTCGGTCATCAGCGTGTGAATCCGGGCTGTAGCAACTAGGCTTGCAGGACTCCAGAGAACCTGGGATGTAGCAGGCTAACAGGACTCCGATAGACACCGCGTGACATTTCCCCGAAGGGACAGACACAAGAACGAAGAAGGACACATGCCGGCCAGCCAAAGTGTTCTGGAGCAGTAGCAAGCTACCATGGCTTAGTGGAAGCACTAGGAGACATTTCCCGGTAAGAGAGGCTACCAAGGATAAACAACTAGGTTGTCAGATCCCACACATACCAAGCATTTCAATAACATACACACAATATGCTCGATATGTGCAAATACAACATGGCATCACAACATGACTCTACGACTCAAGTATTTTATTCAATAGGCTCCGAGGAGCGAGATATTACAAACATGGGTCTCATGACCCACCATTCAGAGCATACAAGTCAAAGCACAAGCGGAAGCTCAACATGTCTGAGTACAGACATCTACAAATGAAAAAGGCTGAGAAGCCTGACTATCTACTAGATCGTGCCGAGGGCACAAGATCGTAGCTGAGGTAACAAGCTAAACGTCAAAGTCCACGCAGAACTACTAGTGAGACGTAAGTCTCTCTTCAAAAACATTAAATAGGCAAACGTGAGTACAAATGTACCCAGCAAGACTTACATCAGAACTATCTACATATGCATCATTATCAACAAAGGGAGGGTGGGGTTTAATTGCAGCGAGCCAGCTTTGACTCGGTGGCAATCCTGTACTACGACTGCCAGTAACTCTTTTGAGGTGGCGCACACGAGTCCACATATTCACCATATCAATACACCACTATGGATCCGCTCCCGTCTCCCTACAAGAACGCCATCCATAGCACTCACGCTTATCTTGCGCATTTTAGAGTATCCACTTTCACTTGTCTATGAACTGTACAGGCAACCCAGAAGTCCTTTACCGCGGACACGGCTATTCTAATAGATGATGTTAACCCTGCAGGGGTGTACTTCTTCACACACGCTCTCGCCACTTACCACCATGTACACGTCATGTATCTCGGCAACCTTCAAGCGGAAGCCTGGCGAGGGAGTCGGCCATGACCTGACTAACCACACAAGTCTCTCGCCCAAGTTTATCGCCTATTCGGGTTCCATCCGCAAGGAGATCCGGCCGGGGTGTCGCTCACGGCCCCAAACGATGTGAGCAGGGTTCCCAAGCCCACCATCCGGGTGCCACTTGGTACACCGCGCCACTGTGCCTAGTCTGTCCCAGGCCCACCTGTACCGGGTGCCACTTGGTAGTCTTCTAACACTACCTACAAACACCAGAAACTAGTTGCAACTCCTGGACAGAGATCGAGTTGATTAGTAAGTCATCCGCAGTTACTAAAATAAAAGCAACTTAAACCTGCTGTTTGGGCGAGATTGATTAACTGCTACTTTTGTAGCTCTCAGTTACCAATATTGAAAACAGTTAAACAGTTGATTAATCACCATGTTAGCCCCTCTCCGGCTCTTCCATTTGAGACATGCTACAATAACCCACGCAGTTGATTAATACACACGTCAGATTTGACCTGGTCAGCCGCAGTTGACTTGCTGATGTCATAGTGACGCAGTGCTGATGCAGTTATTCATTTTCTGGATTTGAAATTAATCAAGAAATTCCAGAAAATGATTCAAACTTCAAAAAATCATAGAAATTCAACCGTAGCTCAGATTGAAATAATTTATATATGAAAAATTATCAGAAATATACAATATATCCATCTGTACTAGTTTCATGCATGAAAAACCAACCTAAACCTGCTGTATATGTGAAAACATATAAATGGCATATATAAGAGCTTAATTTGGAGTTGCATTTGAACCCTTGGTTCAAATGGACTTCATTCAAATTGAATACTAGTTGCATTAGTTCAAATAACATCACATATTCATGCCATGATCATGCATCATATTGTTGCATATGCTTGTGTATTGATTGCCGACACCGTTCCTTCTCGATAGGTCCTGCTCCGGAGACCATTCCACAGTACCTGTCTGAGGAGCAGTGCCTTCCTTGTTGATCTACCAGGCAAGCAAACCCCCTTGTTCATTCCGATACAATCCTACTCTCTCGCTCCTGCTCTCAGTTATTGCATTAGGACAACAATGTTTCAACTGCTGCTTTGTGCTGCGGTAGTTGAACCCATTCCTCTGCATGACCTATCATTGCCACATTAAATAGTTGAAATCCACTAGCATGTGTAGGAGTTGATTGAGCCATGTTGTGTTCCTACCATGCCATGCCTGCTATTGCTTAGAGTTGTGTCAGGTTTGATTCATTGGGATTGAATTGGAGTGTTATGATATGTTCTGGTGCTGAGAGTTAAGTGTGTGAACACGATTTGGTAAAGGTAGCGGTGAGAGGCCATGTAGGAGTACATGGTGGGTTGTCTCACTGGAACCGTCCTTAAGCACTAAGTTCTATGTATGTTGTCCAATGACTTGATACTACCACACATTGGGTTCCAGTAACTCGACCCCTCTCGACTTATTAACCAACTTGATCTCTATCCAGGAGTCGCAACTAGTTTCTGGTGTTTGTAGGTAGTGCTATTTTTCTACCAAGTGGCACCTGTGTGTGCAGGGTTCCCGAGCCCACCATCCGGGTGCCACTCGGTACACCAGGCCATGTGTGCCTAGTCTGTCCCAAGCCCACCCTGCCAGGTGCCACTTGGTAGAAAATAGCACTACCTACAAACACCAGAAACTAGTTGCGACTCCTGGACAGAGATCAAGTTGGTTAATAAGTTGAGAGCGGCCGAGTTATCGGAACCCAATGTGTGGTAGTATCGAGTCATTGGACAACATACATAGAACTCAGTGCTTAAGGATGGTTCAAGTGAGACAACCCACCATGTACTCCTACATGGCCTCTCACCGCTACCTTTACCAAATCGTGTTCACACACTTAACTCTCAGCACGAGAACATATCATAACACTCCAATTCATTCCCAATGAATCAGACCTGACACAACTCTAAGCAATAGCAGGCATGGCATGGTAGGAACACAACATGGCTCAATCAACTCCTACACATGCTAGTGGGTTTCAACTATTTACTGTGGCAATGACAGGTCATGAAGAGGAATGGGTTCAACTACCACAGCACAAAGTAGCAGTTGAAACGTTGTTGTCCTAATGCAATAACTGAGAGCAGGAGCGAGAGAGTAGGATTGTATCGGAATGAACAAGGGGGTTTGCTTGCCTGGTAGATCAACAAGGAAGGCACTGCTCCTCAAATAGGTACTCTGGAACGGACTCCGGAGCAGGACCTATCGAGAAGGAACGGTGTCGACAATCAATACACAACATATGCAACAATATGATGCATGATCACGGCTACAAAAATGTTTATGACAGATTTTCTGATCATTTTGAGCTTCTATCATCGCTTTTGGTATGAACTGGGAGAAATGCCTTCCATTCGCCGAGTTCACTTATAACAAGAGTTATCAAGCTAGCTTGGGCAAAGCTCCTTTCGAAGTTCTCTATGGACGAAAATGTCGAATGCCTCTTAACTGGTCAGAAACCGGGCAAAGACAACTCTTTGGCCCGGACATGATCCAGGAAGCTGAAGAGCAGGTTCGCATTATTCGTGAGAAATTGAAAACAGCCCAATCTCGTCAAAAGAGCTAATATGACCGCAAGCATAAGCCTATGTCTTATGAAGTTGGCGAGAATGCTTACCTTCGGGTTACTCCTTTGAAGGGAACCCATCGATTCGGCATCAAAGGAAAATTGGCTCCTCGTTACGTTGGAACCTTTCACATTCTTGCCAAACGAGGAGAAGTTGCCTACCAATTGGAACTACCTCCGCATCTTTCCAGAGTTCATGATGTCTTCCACGTCTCTCAACTCAGGCGTTGCTTCTCGGATCCTATCCGTGGAGTGGACCACGAAACACTTGATCTCCAAGATAATCTCACATATCGAGAATATCCCGTTCGTATCCTTGATCAAGCCGAGCGTACCACTCGATGCCAGAATATCAAGTTTCTCAAGGTTCAATGGTCACACCATTCCGAGCAAGAAGCTACTTCGAAAAGGGAGGATCGTCTTCGACTTGAGTACCCCACCTTCTTCCCGACGGATCCTAAATGTCGGGACGAGATTCTTTTGAGTGGGGGTGAGTTGTCACATCCTAGCCAGTCCATGCATTAGAGTGTTGCATCATGTCTACTTTCATCAGAAACTTGAATTGGGGAAGCCAGAACCCCCAAAACCCCTCTGAATTCAACTAAGGTTTACTAAAAATATTTTCAATGAACCTGAACTGCCCTCCTAAAAAGTTCACCCTCTTTGTCTTGGGTTAGAACCTCTGGCAAAATTGGTGCACATTTTTCTAGGCCAACAGAAGGTCATTGAATTAAATCATATGTAAATTGCATTTGGGCATTTAAATGCTAGTAAATATTTTGAATGCTCAAATAATTCTAAAAATAAGTGTGGGCTGTTGGAGATTTTCTAAACAGAGCCTCTAATTATTTTCAGGATTTTTAGAAGTGCCTAACTATTTTTAATAAAGCCACAAACTTACAGAAAAATAGAAAAAGAAAAACAAAGCAAAGCAGAGGCTTACCTGGCGCCCACCTGGCAAGCCCACCTGCCGGCCCAGCCCAGCCACCGCTCCAGCGAGCTGCTTGGCTCGGCCAGGCAGGCAGCCAGGTGCTCGACGTCGGCACCAGCGCGTGCCACGCAGCTGCCCGCCACCCTGCTTCCTCCCCTCGCCGTTTTGCCGCCCTGGGTCGGTCACCCACTCCTTCCCCGAGCCCAAAGACACGCCCTTTCCTCCCCAGCTCGTCTCCCTCGCTCTCCCGCACCATGGCTGACGCCACCACAGCCGCACCATCGCCGTAGTCGCGCTCTCCATCGTCCCTGCGCCGCGCCACCATGTCCAGAAGCTCCGCCGCCCTCCTCTCCTTCGAGAAAGCCGAGCCCCGAGCGCTTGCTTTCCCCGAAGCCACTGCACCGACCTCGCCCGACTCCGTCACCACCGAAGATCCCTTTTGCCGTCACCGCTGCAATAGCTCGTCCCCGGCCGCGCCGTCTGCTTCTACGTGACCGCCGTGAGCCCAGCTACCTTCTCCCCCTTCTCGTTCTCGCTCTCGAGCCCTGCATCGACTGCATGAAGCTTCACCGCACGCGCCACCGCCGAGCTCGTCGCCGACGTGTCCCCGGCCACACCACCGTGTCCAACACACTCACTGCATCCCCAGGATCCCAACACACCTCACCACGTGCCTCGCCGTGTCCCGTAGCCTCGGGTTCATCTTCACCCGACTCCGGTGACCGCCAAAGTCGTCGCCGGCGACGTTTCCGGCCACCCCGAGCTCAACCACCACCACCAAACGCTGCGGCTTGCTCCCAGCTATGCGTAGATGCCCTCCGCCGCTCTTTTGGTCGCCGGAACGCACTAATGCACTCTCCCTGCTGCGTCTGGCCTCGCCGGCGGCTAAACGCCGGTGGGTTTGACCTTTGACTTTGACTAGGTGGGCCTAGTTTGACTCCTCTGAGTCTATGACAAGTGGGGCCCCCCTCTGCTAATTAACCCAGATTAGTATTAACTAAATTTAGTTAGTTTAAATAACTGCTGACACGCGGGACCCATTGGTCAGGTTGACCTGGACGTCCCCTTTGACCACTGACATCACCCTGACGCATTGCTGACGCAATAACTAATTTCTGGATTTATTTTTTTATACAGAAAATTCCAGAAATTGTTGCAAACTTCAAAAATTCATAGAAATTAATCTATAACCCCAAATGCAAAGATTTACATATGAGTTTTGATCAGAAAAATTCAATCTATCCATTGGTAGAGGTTTCATGCATGTCAGAACAAGTTAACCTTGCTGTTTAAGCAATATAAGATAATGCACTAATATGGCTATGTTAAATGAACTAACATTTGAATCTTTGATCCAAATGAGTTCATTCTTTTCTGTTTTAGCTTGCATTAGGCCAAGACACATTCATATTGCCATGTCATAGCATGCATCATATTGTTGCATATCATCATGTGTTGATTATGTTCGGTGTGTCTTTCGTGGTAGGTTCTGCCTCCGAGGATAACCCCGAATATCCGTCTGAAGGGCAGTACCCTACAACCACTACATCAGGCAAGCAACCCATTGATCATTTCGATACAAACCCATGATCTCGCTTCTGCTCTTGTTTACTGCATTAAGACAGCGCGATTCAAACTGTTGTGTGCTGCGGTAGTTGAACCCACTTCCTTTGCATGACCTGTCATTGCCACAGTAACTAGATGAAACCCACTAGCATGTGTAGGAGTTGATTGAGCCATATTTGTGTTTCCTACCATGCTATGCTTGCTATGCTTAGAGTTGTGTCAGGTCTGGCTCATCGGGATGATGAACTAGAGTGAAAGGTTGTGGCGGTAATGAGAGTGAAGTGTTGAACATGATTTGGTAAAGGTATCGATGAGAGGCCATGTAGGAGTACATGGTGGGTTGTTTCATTGAGGCCGTCCTTAAGAACTAAGATCTGTGTGTGTGATTTAAGATTCAGCTACTACCACGCATTGGGCCCAAAACCAATGGACCCTCTCGACTTATTAACCACTCTTGTCCTCTGTCCGGGAGTTGCAAAGTAGTTTCTGGTGTTTGTAGCATGCTGGGGGCCGCATGCAGCGCTGACCTTAGGGGTGGGCTGTGTTGCGGTAGGCACGTGGCATGGTGTACCGATTCGCCCGTTTGGTGTCTTGGGAACCCTGCACACATTGTTCGGGGCCGTTAGTGGAAACCTCGGCCGGACTCCCTGCGGATGGAACCCGAATAGGCGATAAACCTGGACTAGGGACTCGTGTGTTTAGTCAGGTCGTGGCCGACACCCTCGCTGGGCCTCCGCTTGAAGGTTGCCGAGTACACGTCGTGTAGCGGCGATAAGTGCTGAGAGCATGTGTCAAGAAGTACACCCCTGCAGGGTATAAAACTATTCGAATAGCCGCATCCACGGTAAAGGACTACTTGGTCACCTATATAGTTCATAGACAAGTAAATGGATACTACTAAAAGCCTCAAGATAAGTGTGAGTACCGCGGATGGCCCTCTCGTAGGTTGACGGGAGAGGATCCACGGTGGAGTATTGTGATGGTGATTAGTGGACTCGTGTGCGACAAATGCTTTCCAAGTGGTGTCTCGTAGGATAGCTTAGCCGAGATTCAAAGCTGGCTTGCTGCAATAACTCCACTACCTTCTTGAGAATGTGCATGTATAGTAGGATTCTGTTGTAAGACTTGCCGAGTACCTCCGTACTCATGTTGCTTTAATTAATGTTTTCAGAAGACAACACCGCCCCCTCCAATGGGTTCTACGTAGACCCTGATGTCAACGAGTGACTGGCCACCCAGGTGGTGATCCAAGACTTGTGAAGGGCCGATGTAGATAGAAAGGCTTCGTCAAGCCTTCTTTCTTTTTAGTGCCTGTACTCAGACTAGTTTGCTTCCGCATGTGCTTGTATGTTTGTATGACTTGAGTGTTGGGTCATGTGACCCCTATCTGTATGAACATGTTATGTATGGCTCCTTGGAGCCTTTTAAATAAAGTACCTTGAGTTGTAGAGTCATGTTGTGATGCCATGTTGTATTTGCACATATCGAGCATATCGTGTGTATATTATTGAAATGCTTGGTATGTGTGGGATCTGACTATCTAGTTGTTTATCCTTGGTAGCCTCTCTTACTGGGAAATGTCTCCTAGTGCTTCCACTGAGCCATGGTAGCTTGCTACTGCTCCGGAACACTTAGGCTGGCCGGCATGTGTCCTTCTTCATTCCTGTGTCTGTCCCTTCGGAGAAATGTCACGCGATGAATATCAGAGTCCTGTTAGCCCGCTACAGCCCCGTTCACCGGAGTCCTGCTAGCCCAGTGCTACAGCCTGGATTCACTCGCTGATGACCGACACGTTCGATGCTGGGTCATGGATACCTGTCCCTATAAGTTTGTGCCACTTTGGGTTTACGACAAGCCATGTCAGCCCGGGCTCCTTATCATATGGAGGCTAGCGACACTATCACATACGTGTGCCAAAAGGCGCAAACGGTCCCGGGCAAAGGTAAGGCGACACCCGTGGGAATACCATGCGTGAGGCCGCAAAGTGATATGAGGTGTTACATGCTAGATCGATGTGGCATTGAGTCGGGGTCCTGGCAGCGTTGGCATCAGAGCCAGACTGCCTGTAGGTTCGCTAAGCCAAACTGGTCGATGTCGAGTCTAGAAATGCTTTAGTTATATGTAGGGGAATTGATTGTGGGGGGGAACGTAAGGCTCTTTTACTCCTTTACCTTATGCCCTCTGATCTTTGTCATTCTCTTCTCATTCTACGTGGGTTAAGGACTAGGCTCTCTTCTCTCTATCAGGTTCACGTGTTACTAATCCGTAGTAACTTATGGGATTGTTGGTTACCAGCCTCAGTTCCGTTTCTACCACTTTAGTATGTTATCAGTTGAACCAGAACCTTGATATGATGTTGTTGAGTGGTTTTGCAATCTGTTGTGAATGTCTCAAATCTGTTTCTGAGCATTTACAGCTGATATGATGTCCGATTTTCCCTAGAAAATCTAATGTCTTTGCATTGTGGTTGTGCTTTCAAATGGCCACTCGTGCTCAAAACCAAGTGGTTCGCCTGACCCGGTGCCTCGATGTGCCCGGTCATACGGTCATGTTAGTCCGGGTAATGATCGAGACAGGTTACCTTTGGTATCCTGAATACACTATTGAAGAGCAGTTCCGAGACTTTAATCAAAGCCAATATCTCTGCACTGTCAGGATATTTCCTTCTTACCCTGGATCTACCGAGCCCCTCCACTGTTCCTATGGACTCGGGGTTACTATTGAGATGGCTGTGCAGGATGCTGCCTATTCTATGATGACCATCATGCGAGTCAGGACTGGCCTGCTTCGGAACACCGACTTCCGTTATATGCCAGCTTCACTCCCGGGAGCGCAAGGGTATCTCCAGGCTATATATGCTGACTCCACACATGAGGACTCACTAACTCGGACCACTGCTGAGATGCTCGAGGATAAGGATCGAGAGAATCGGGCCTTGAGACTGGAGCTTTTCAACACCCGTGCTGATCATTGGGCCACCTTGACTCGGTTTGCACTGGTTGTGCAAGCTAGATGTATGGATACGAGGGATCTGTATCCTGTGAGATCTGCTCGACCAGACATGGTGGATTGGCGTGATGTGGGAGGCATCACCCCACCCCGTGGTCCCCGCAGGCCACCGTTTGTTGGTCCAAGACCTCATCCTAGCCCCTATGGTCCACAAGCTCCTCAGGACCGTCTGTTCCCAGATGCTCACGTTGAACTTCGAGGCTATGGTGGTGACTTCTATGAGGACTACTATGGAGCTGTCTAAGTTAGTAGTAGTTTCACTAGTATTGTAATAGTTGTATTTCACCCGTCCTGCGTGACCTGTGGAATATGACTTAGTGTGTATCAATTCCGGAGGTGTAGAAAAATAATGTATAGGAGCTTGGAATGCCTCTGATGAGATGTAACGTCTTTCACTGTAGTTGTACTATAGCCTGGGCTTGTACTAAACTATGAATGGTGTGTATGACCGTTGGTATATATATGGCAGTCTCTATATTACCATGTCATACGGATGAACATCTCTGCATTCCGTGTTATCCATTACATTCCGCACCTCCTTGCCCAGATTTTGCCATCCTTGTCTAAACCGTTGTCTTGTTTTCCTAGGATGGTCAACACCCGCAACAACCCTGCTGCCCTGGAGCAGGGTCAAGCCAGCGCAGCTAGGAATGCAAATCTGCCTCAACCGCCTTCTCTGGCCGAAGTTATGCTGGAGGCAGAACGAAACAAGCGTGAGACCAACCACTTGCTGGAGCGGATTGAGCAGAATGTTGCACGCCAGCCGAGGAACGATCTGGTGTCAATCAATGACTTTGTCAAGTTGTATCCACCGAAGTTTAGTCATTCCGTCGCGCCTCTCGTTGCAGATGACTGGCTTCACAGCATCACCCACAAGCTACGTTCTGCCAACGTAGCCGAAGTTGATAAGGCTACCTTTGCTGCCTATCACCTCGAAGGCCCTGCTAGCCTTTGGTGGGAAAATTTTGAGGCTATGCGCCTGGTCGGCCAAATCACTACCTGGGCTGAATTCAGTGCAGCTTTCCGTGAGCATCACATCCCGAAAGGACTCATGGATCGTAAGAGGGAAGAGTTCTGCAATTTCACCCAGGGTAGACTGACTGTGGATGCATACAGTCATGAGTTTGGAAATCTAGCACATTATGCTCCTGAAGAGGTATCCACCGACGCCAAGAAGCAGGCAAGGTTCCGCAAGGGACTTAGCCCCGAGCTTCGCCATGATCTCCTCCTGCACGAGTGCAGCTCCTTCCAAAAGTTAGTCAACAAGGCCATCAGTGCTGAGACAGGACATACTGACTTTGAAGCTTCATGCAAGCACTGCCGTGACTTTGGTTCTTCATCCGGCTCTGGACCTCAGAAGCGCCGGGTGTGGATTCCAAACACCGCTCTGCCACCCAGGTTCACTCTGAGGCCATCCTTTGAGGCGCCTCGCCCCAACCAGCAGTATGCACCTCCCAAGGCCTATGGTGGCTCCGCTGCTAATGCTGCTCCACGCCCCAATGTGATAACTTGTTTCAAGTGTGGGGAGACAGGTCACTACATCCGTGAGTGTCCCCAGAACAACCCCAACCAGATTGGAAAGTCTGTTGGCCGTGGCAAGCCAGCAGGAAAGGTGCTCTACGCCAAGCCAGCCACCAGTGCTCGTGGCCATGTCAACTACGTCTCAGCTGAGAAGACTCATGAGGACCCCAACATCGTTCTCGATACGCTCCTTGTTAATTGCCATCCGGCAGCTGTTCTCTTTGATACTGGAGCATCTCATTCATTTATATCTGAGAGCTATGCTCGATTGCACAACACCACATTTTGTGACATGCCTACCTCCATGGTAATTCAAACCCTTGGTTCTAAGTGGCAAACCTCTAGAATCAGCCATGGAAATGAAATCCTTGTCGATAGATTGGTCTTCCTTGCGTCACTAATAGCTCTCAAGTCCTCGGACATTAACATCATCTTGGGTATGGACTGGATGTCAGCCCATTATGCTAAGATTGATTGCTCTACTAGAATTGTTCAACTCACCCATCCTTCGGGCAAGACAGTCAATGTTTTGACCCGAGTGTGTAAGCGTCAGCTTTATTCCTTAAATGCCAACCCACTTCTAGACCTTGAAGATATTCCGGTAGTCCGTGACTTCCCAAATGTCTTTCCAGAGGAACTTCCAGGTGTTCCACCTGACAGGGATGTTGAGTTCATGATAGATCTTGTTCCAGGAACCGTCCCAATCTCTTGAAGACCTTATAAGATGGCACCCTTAGAACTAGCCGAGCTTAAGAAACAACTCGATGAGTCCTTACAAAAGGGTTTCATTCGTCCTAGTTCTTCTCCGTGGGCTTGCCCCGTCCTCTTCGTCAAGAAGAAGGATGGAACGGATCGGATGGTTGTAGATTACCGACCTGTCAACTTGGTCACTATCAAGAACAAGTATCCGCTCCCCAGGATCAACGATCTGTATGATCAGCTCGCTGGATCCTCAGTCTTTTCCAAAATGGATTTGAGGTCGGGCTACCATCAAATCAAAATCAAGAACGGGGACATTCCTATGGCCTTTGATACCCGTTATGGCCAATACGAGTACATCGTCATGTCCTTCGGGTTAACCAATGCTCCAGCCACCTTCTCTCGGCTAATGAACTCGATCTTCATGGAGTATTTGGATAAATTCGTCGTGGTATATCTTGATGATATACTCATCTACTCCAAGAATGAGGAAGAACATGCTGAACATCTAAGGCTAGTATTGATGAAACTTCGAGAGCATCGCCTTTATGCCAAATTCTCTAAGTGCGAATTTTGGTTGCCAGAAGTGACCTATCTAGGCCATGTAATCTCTGGTAAGGGCATTGCTGTCAATCCCGAGCGAGTTCGAGCCGTCCTTGACTGGACTCCACCTGAAACGGTCAAGCAAGTTCGGAGTTTCCTCGGTTTAGCGAGCTACTGTCGCCGCTTCATCAAGAATTTCTCCAAGGTTGCTAAACCTCTAACTGAACTCCTCAAGAAAGATAAAAAGTTCGAGTGGACCCCACAGTGCGAGTTCAGCTTTCAGGAACTGAAAAGACCCCTGACATCTGCTCCCGTACTTGTACCACCAGATTTTTCTAAGGACTTAGTTATCTATTGCGACGCCTCGCGACAAGGACTAGGTTGCATACTCGTGCAAGATCGTCATGTGATTTCCTACGCTTCTCGACAGTTGCGTCCACATGAGGATAACTATCCCACACATGATCTAGAGCTTGCAGCAGTGGTCCATGCACTCAAAACCTGGCGACATTACCTTCTTGGTAATCGTTGCAAAATTTACACTGATCACCAAAGTCTGAAATACATCTTCACCCAACCGGATTTCAATCTCAGGCAAAGACGTTGGGTCGAGTTGATCACAGAATACGACTTAGGAATAACTTACCCCCCAGGCAAAGCCAATGTCATGGCTGATGCACTAAGTCATAAATCTTATTGTAACAACCTGATGTTACAACAAAGTCAACCACTTCTCGACGAGGAATTTCGTAAGCTTAACCTTCACATTGTTCCTCGAGGATTTCTTTCCACCCTGGTGGCGAAACCTACCCTTACGGATCAGATCATCAAGGCACAAAAGGTAGATCCGAGAATCTCCCATATCAAGAGAAACATCAAGAAAGGAGTCACAGATTGTTTCTCCATTGATGATCAAGGTGTCGTGTTCTTTGGAGACCGTCTATTGGTTCCCAAGGTACGCAACCTGAGGCGATTGATCCTTAAGGAAGCTCATGAATCGCCTCTCACCATTCATCCCGGTAGTACTAAAATGTATCAAGACCTACGCCAGAGGTTTTGGTGGACTAGGATGAAAAGAGATATCGCTCAATACATTGCTAGTTGCGGCGTCTATCGTCGTGTTAAAGCAGAGCATCAACGGCCTGCTGGCACTCTTCAACCTTTGGCCATTCCTGAATGGAAATGGGATAAGATCGGTATGGATTTCATTACCGGGTTTCCCAGGACCAAGAGAGGGAATAATGCTATCTTCGTCGTTGTCGATCATCTTTCCAAAGTAGCCCACTTCCTACCCGTTCGCGAGAGTATAACTGCTAGCCAGCTAGCTGACCTGTACATCTCCCGAATAGTGTCTCTTCATGGTGTTCCATTGGAGATTAAGCCACACCAATCTAGCATGTAACACCTCATATCACTTTGCGGCCTCACGCACGGTATTCCCATGGGTGTCGCCTTACCTTGCCCGGGACCGTTTGCGCCTTTTGGCACACGTATATGATAGTGTCGCTAGCATCCATATGACAAGGAGCCTGGGCTGACATGGCTAGTCGTGAACCCAAAGTGGCACTAACTTACAGGGACAGGCATACATGACCCAGCAACGAAGGTAGCGGTGACCCAGCAAAGTGGCACTAATCCACATGTTCACCATATCAATACACCACTATGGATCCGCTCCCGTCTCCCTACGAGAACGCCATCCATAGCACTCACGCTTATCTTGCGCATTTTAGAGTATCCACTTTCACTTGTCTATGAACTATTATAGGCAACCCAGAAGTCCTTTTCCGCGGACACGACTATTCGAATAGATCATATTAACCCTGCAGGGGTGTACTTCTGCACACACGCTCTCGCCACTTACCTCCATGTACACGTCATGTATCTCGGCAACCTTCAAGCGGAAGCCTGGCGAGGGAGTCGGCCACGACCTGATTAACCGCACAAGTCTCTAGTCCAGGTTTATAGCCTATTCGGGTTCCACGCGCAAGGAGATCCGGCCGGGGTGTCGCTCACGGCCCCAAACGATGTGTGCAGGGTTCCCAAGCCCACCATCCGGGTGCCACTTGGTACACCGGGCCACTGTGCCTAGTCTGTGCCAAGCCCACCTGTACCGGGTGCCACTTGGTAGACTACTAACACTACCTACAAACACCAGAAACTAGTTGCAACTCCTGGACAGAGATCAAGTTGATTAATAAGTCGAGAGGGGCCGAGTCACCGGAACCCAATGTGTGGTAGTAACTGTTCATGGATCACAAAAACAGAACTTAGTTCCTGAGGGCGGCTGCAATGAGACAACCCGCCATGTACTCCTACATGGCCTCTCACCGCTACCTTTACCAAATTGTGTTCACACACTTAGCTCTCAACAATAGGACATGTTCACCACACCTCCAATTCATCCCCGATGAATCAGACCTGACACAACTCTAAGCAATAGCAGGCATGACAAACAAGCATGAATGAGTAGGCACATCAGGGCTCAAACAACTCCTACTCATGCTAGTGGGTTTCATCTATTTACCATGGCAATGACAGGTCATGCAGAGGAAAAGGGGTTCAACTACCGCTGCAAGTAACAAATGAATCGTTGTTGTCCTAATGCAGTAAAAGAGAGCAGAAGCGAGAGAGTGGGATTGTGTTGGAATGAACAAGGGGGTTTTGCTTGCCTGGCACTTCTGAAGATAGTATAGTTCTTCATTGGTGTCATTGATCACATCGTCGAAACGTGTCTATCGAGAGGGGCAATTACTGGCAACTGAGAAAGAAACACAATCAATGCAATGCACAATATGATGCATGCTCATGACATGGCAATATGAGTGTCTTGGCCTAGTGCAACTACAACCAGATGGATTTGGGTCATTTTGAACCAAAGGTTCAATCCCAAACTCAAATTATGAATTTAAATAGTGCATTATCTTGTTTCGATATAAACAGCAGGTTTAAGTTGCTTTATCATGCATGAAACCAGTGGAGATGGATAGATTGGATTTTTTTGATCATTTTTCATATATAATTTATCTCATTTGGAGTTATAGTTGAATTTCTATGAATTTTAGAAGTTTTAGACATTTTCTGGAATTTCCTGGTTATTTAGAAATAAATCAAATCCAGGAAAGGCCTTATTGTGTCAGCATGACATCACTCTGATGTCAGCAAGTCAACAGGGTTGACCAGGGTCAAACCTGACGGCTGGGACGCACAAGTCAATGACTGTGGCTAATCCTAATATAAATTACACCTAACCTAGTTAGTTAGTCGGGCCGGGCCCGCATGTCAGTGAATCAGTGGCTTAACTAAAATTATTTATTAATTTAACCAAAAGTTAGTAGGGGCCGGGCCCGCACGTCAGTGAATCACTGGTGTCAAACGGTGGTCAAACCCAGGTCAACTGAGTCAAAACCTGCCGGCGACTTGACGCCAGCGAGGCCAAAAACGACGGAGGGCTCGAGATTCGCCGTCCGGTGACCAGACGGACGGAGGAGACCACCTACGGACAGCTGGTGATCCCACGCGTCGAGTGGTGCAGTCAATTACACCTGGGGTGACCTATATCGAGGCGGCGAGCTCAAAGGCGGCGGCCGGAGTTCGGGTGCGGGGATGCGGCTGCGGTGCGCTGGGAAAGCAACTGGCAGTGGCGTTGGCTTCCTGCGGAGCTTCCGAGCACGGTGACACGCGTGGATGCGGGCTGCGGTGGCTCAGACCACGGCGGCGCCAAGGCCGGAGGCGGAGGCTCTCGGGCTCGATGGGAACGACGACTACGCAGTGCAATCGAGCAAGGGGAGAGGGGGGGACGAAGGAGGAGCTCACGGCGGGTCAAACGAGCGGCTCGGTGGGCTCAGGGGAGGCTTGGAGGCGACGGGCGATGATGGCGATCTCCGACGGCCATGCAGAGAAGAAGAGCTCGATGACGAGACTTCAGGGCATCCGGGGTCATGTGGTTCGGTGTAGAGGTGCACGGCAGCGAGGCGGAGCTCGTGGGCGGGATGGCTGACCGTGGGTAGGTCGGTGGTCACGACGAACGGCGACGGTGGCAATGGTGGCGCTCGGGCACGAGGTGCAGAGCGAGAGAGAGGAGGGGATGAGCACGGGGAGAGTGAGGGAGTGGGCCAGGGGGCTGCGTCACGTCTCGAGGGCGTGAGGAGGAAAGGAGAGCTCGCCAACGCGAAGCAGGAGCTGGCGCAACCGGCATCGTGCTCTGGTTCGCCTCTGCCTACTGGCAGAGGTAGAAGACGGTCATGCCCCTGTGGGCTGGGCCTCTACAGTGGTGGGCTGGCCCCTCTGGTGGCTGCACAGGTGAGTCCAGGTAAGCTCTCCCTCTCTTCTGTTTTCTAATGTTTTTGTTTTCTAATTATTTGCCCCAGGATTTTATGAAATGAATTAGTATTTTACTAATTCAAAACAGAGGAATAAAATAGAAAACAGAATTTAATAGAAACAACAGAGAGAGAGAGAGAGATAGTACCTGGGCCACTTAGCTGTGCGGCCCAGGAGCCGGCCTAGCCCACCTGGCCGTTGCCAGTCGTCTCCCACCTCTGCCAGTAGGCAGAGGCAGAGACAACGCACGGGCGTGCGCGAGCGCCACGCCACCAGGCTGCCTGCCTGCGTCCGAGGATAGCGCGACGCTGCGAATCTCCTCCTCGGTGCCGTCCCAATCCGTCCGACTCGCTCACTCGATCCCCTGCTCTCTCCCTCGCCTCTGCACCGCCACACCGAGCGCCACCGTCACCGTCGCTCACCGTAGCCATGGCTATCGCCTCTCCCTCGCCCTCTAGAGCTGACCACGAGCTCCACCTCGACCACCTCTTCCTCCTCGCCGAGCAACGCACCGCGGGAGACCCTGCAACGCCGTCCATGCCATCTTCTTAAACCTCGGGTCGCCGGAGATCCGCTTTCGCCGCCCTGCTCAGCTCCGGCCTCCCCCGAGCTGGCTGACCTGCTCTTCATCTCCGCCGTGAGCTACTCCCCCGAACCTCCCCTTCCCCGTCTCGTTCTGCACGCCGTAGTCACCGTCTTGCCTAAGACCGAACCGCGCCGCCGCCTGAGCTTCTCGCCGCCGTGCCCACAGCCACCACAACCCCTAACCGAGCACACCCACGTGCTCACCGCGCCGCGCAGGTGCCGTAGGAGCCAAGCACGCCACCCCACGGCCACCGCAGCCTTGTTTCTGAGTGCGCCCGAACTCCAGCCGCCTCCAAGCTCGTCGCCGGCGCCACTCCGACCACTCCCCGGCCGCGCCACCACCACGGTTGGATGCGGACGAGCGTCCGCATCCCGTAGCTGTGCTTCGCGCGACAAACGGCGCCCTGTAGGCGAATTCTGCAGCGCACCGCCGCGTCTGGACTCGCCGGCGGCTAAACGCCGGCGATCGTTGACCCGTTGACCGGCGTGGGTTGACCCACTGCCCGGTTTGACTCCCCCTCTCTCTCACTGACTTGCGAGCCTCGCTCGGCTAATTAAACTAGTTTAGGTTTAAAACTTAATTAGTTTAACATAGGTTAGTGCTAATTAAACTAGGTTAATTTAGTTAGCCACTAACACACGGACCCGCTGGTCAGTTTGACCTGGGCTGCCCCGTTGACTCGCTTACCTCATGCTGACGTTAGGCTGACGTAGTAATCCCTTTTCTGGAATTAGTTTAATTCTATTTATTCAGAAAATCCAGAAAAAGGCTTAAACTTCTAAAATTCATATAAATTCAACCGTAACTCCAAATGAGATAAATTATATATGAAAAATGATCAGAAAAATCCAAAGAATCTGTTTATGGCATTATCATGCATGTTTGAACAACTTAAAGCCGCTGTATACAACAATTTGAATTAACGGCATTTGAAATGTCATATATGGAGTTTGAATTTGAATCTTAGATTCAAACCAACTCCATTTAACCTGATGCTAGTTGCATTAGCTCAAATCACAGCATATTGCCATGTCACACTCATGCATCATATTGTTGCATTGCATTGATTATGTTCTTTCTCTGTTGCTGGTGTTTGTTCCCCCTCGGTAGACGTGGTTCCGACGATGAGTTCGATGACACCGATGAAGAACTATATTATCTTCAGAAGTGCCAGGCAAGCAAAACCCCCTTGTTCATTCCGATACAATCCCACTCTCTCGCTCCTGCTCTCTTTTACTACATTAGGACAACAATGATTCATCTGTTACTTGCTGCGGTAGTTGAACCCCTTTCCTCTGCATGACCTGTCATTGCCACAGTAAATAGATGAAACCCACTAGCATGAGTAGGAGTTGTTTGAGCCCTGATGTGCCTACTCATTCATGCTTGTTTGTCATGCCTGCTACTGCTTAGAGTTGAGTCAGGTCTGATTCATCGGGGATGAATCGGAGGTGTGTGAGCATGTCCTACTGATAAGAGCTAAGTGTGTAAACACGAGTTGGTAAAGGTAGCGGTGAGAGGCCATGTAGGAGTACATGGTGGGTTGTCTCATTGCAGCCATCCTCAGGAACTGAGTTCTGTGATTGTGATCCATGAACAGTTACTACCACAAATTGGGTTCCGGTAACTCGACCCCTCTCGACTTATTAATCAACATGATCTCTGTCCAGGAGTTGCAACTAGTTTCTGGTGTTTGTAGGTAGTGTTAGTAGTCTACCAAGTGGCACCCGGTACAGGTGGGCTTGGGACAGACTAGGCACAGTGGGCCGGTGTACCAAGTGGCACCCGGATGGTGGACTTGGGAACCCTGCACACATCGTTTGGGGCCGTGAGCGACACCCGGGCCGGATCTCCTTGCGGATGGAACACGAATAGGTGATAAACCTAGACGAGAGACTTGTGTGGTTAGTCAGGTCGTGGCCGACACCCTCGCTGGGCTTCCGCTTGAAGGTTGCCGAGTACATGTCGTGTAAATGGCGATAAGTGGTGAGAGCGTGTGTGAATAAGTACACCCCTGCGGGGTTAACATTATCTATTCGAATAGCCGTGTCCGCGGTAAAGGACTTCTGGGTTGCTGTACAGTTCATAGACAAGTGAAAGTGGATAATCTAAAATACGCAAGATAAGCGTGAGTGCTATGATTGGCGTTCTCGCAGGGAGACGGGAGCGGATCCATAGTGGTGTATTGATATGGTGAATATGTGGACTCGTGTGCGCCACCTCAAAAGAGTTACTTGCAGTCATAGTTCAGGATAGCCACCGAGTCAAAGCTGGCTTGCTGCAGTTAAACCCCACCATCCCCTTTGTTGATAATGATGCATATGTAGATAGTTCTGATGTAAGTCTTGCTGGGTACATTTGTACTCACGTTTGCCTATTTTATGTTTTGCAGAGAGACTTTAGTCTCGCTAGTAGTTCCGCGTGGACTTCGATGTTTAGCTTGTTACCTCAGCTACGATCTTGTGCCCTTGGCAGGATCTGGTAGATAGTCAGGCTTATCAGCCTTTTTCATTTGTAGATGTCTGTACTCATACATGTTAAGCTTCCGCATGTGCTTTGACTTGTATGCTCTGAATGTTGGGTCATGAGACCCATGTTTGTAATATCTCACTCCTCGGAGCCTATTGAATAAAATGCTTGAGTTGTAGAGTCATGTTGTGATGCCATGTTGTATTTGCACATATTGAGCATATTGTGTGTATGTTATTGAAATGCTTGGTATGTGTGGGATCTGGCTATCTAGTTGTTTATCCTTAGTAGTCTCTCTTACCGGGAAATGTCTCCTAGTGCTTCCACTGAGCCATGGTAGCTTGCTACTGCTCCGGAACACTTAGGTTGGCCGGCATGTGTCCTTCTTCGTTCATGTGTCTGTCCCTTCGGGGAAATGTCACGCGATGAATACCGGAGTCCTGTTAGCCCGCTACAGCCCGGTTCACTGGAGTCCTGCTAGCCCAATGCTACAGCCTGGATCCACTCGCTGATGACCGACACGTTCGATGCTGGGTCATGGATGCCTGTCCCTGTAAGTTTGTGCCACTTTGGGTTTACGACTAGCCATGTCAGCCCGGGCTCCTTATCATATGGATGCTAGCGACACTATCATATACGTGTGCCAAAAGGCGCAAACGGTCCCGGGAAAAGGTAAGGAGACACCCATGGGAATACCGTGCATGAGGCTGCAAAGTGATATGAGGTGTTACATGCTAGATTGATGTGGCATTGAGTCGGGGTCCTGACAGCTTTGATATCAGAGCTTGACTGCCTGTAGGATTACGAAGCCAAACTGGTCGAAGTTGAGTCTAGAAATTCTTTAGTTATGTAAGGGAATTGATTGTGGGATGGAACGTAAGGCTCTTTTTACTCCTTTACCTTATGTCCTTCTGATCTGAGTCACCCTCTTCTTCTCTATGGGGTCAAGAACTAGGCCTTCTCTTCTTTCTAGCAGGATCACGTGTTACTAATCTGTAGATTTATAGGATTGTTGGTTTCAAGCCTCAGTTAAGTTCCCACTACTTCCGTATGTTAATTGTTGATCTCAAAACCTTGATATTGTGCTTCTGAGTGGCGATGCCACCATTTTGTAGCATGTCTAAAAATCTTTTGAGCATTTACAACCGTTATGCTGTCCGAGTCATCCCAGGTTTCTAAACAGTCTGATGCATTTGCAAATCCCATCTTATTGTTCCGAAGTTTCTCTGTGCCAGATTAACCACACTAGTTAGTGTGTTGAGGTACTTCATTGCCTCGGCATTTATGTTGGAGCTATTATTATGACCCTAGGTGTCTAGAGTATCACCTAGTAACTTAGCCATGCTTTGTGTTCCCAGTGTGATGATTCTGGCCTTCATCCTCGAAAGCATCCCGTGATGCCATTTAGTAGTAGGTATTCTACTCCTGGGTTTTTGAACCCGAGATTTCCCTACTTACTTCATGTTCTTAGTGTTTGCTAGTTCCTTTAGGATATTAGTAACCTTTGCAATAGTCCTCGAGGTTCGGTGTATTTCTTTCTTCCAAATACCATGAACTATTTATGTCAGAAGTTCCTCGTTGAACCGAAAGATCACAGCCAGAGTGCTCTCGATGAGTTCTCGATTCTATGTTGATACTCTGCCAGCTCTACCTTTCTGCATGGGTTATCCGGAAGAAACCTGTTGAACTTGGTTCGACATGCTAATCCATGCATCCACAACTCAGAAAATCATATGTTCTTTTGAGTTGTCCCATTTTAGTTGTCTTCCGACCCTCGTCTATCAGATAGTCAAGAGTATGCGTGCATTCGTTCGTCGATGCCTATTACTCTTGTGGTCCGTCAAGCCATTCTATTCTAGAATGACCAGGACAATCAAACTCCAGTATCTCATCCATTTCTAGGATTGGATCATAGTAGTTGTACTTTGCAGATCAAAATGCCAATCCAACTTTTGTTCTGTTCTACCTTGGAGTATCACCCTCTTTCATAACAAGAGTATCGTAAGAATTGCACACCCTCTTATGAACTCTTGATATAGTGATACTTCTCGCCCTCATTATTCATTTCTCGGCTCCCGTGTTGTTGCAACCGGAATGCCGACAGATGAACTATGATGTGTGAAATCAATACTCCTAGTAACCCTATTGCTTGGTAGTTAAAGGACAATAACTTCATCCTTAGTGTGTTGGTTATTGAATCACCATCCTAAGGTTGATTGTGCTACCTAGTCCATATTTCTGGTGCACTCTTCGGTCAATGAGTTAGGAATGTGTCAATCCCTCGCTCTTTTGATCATATCATCTTGCCTCGGAAGCAAGATTGATCTCGAGCTTAGTAGCATATCGGTGGTTCGTGATTTTCCTGAATATATTCTCGGAAGTGTTACCAGGTTATCCCTTGACTATTATATTGAGCTCGTGATCAAGTTGGTTTTCTTATAAACCACCCCTTCTCCAAGAATCTGTGTTGGATACCCCTGAGCTAGTTGGTCAAGCTAAATAACAACTTGGAGAGTTGGAAGTCAAAAGCTTGTCTAACTTAGTTCATTTCCAAAGGGATATCTTATGTTTGTGTGTTTGTTGTAGAAAGATGATTTCTTCATCGATTGGTCCTCGTGATCAGTTGTTGAACCTATCGTCTTGCCCAAACCTTGATTTGAGTGTGGGCCATTGTCAAATCGAGTTAGAACCAACGATATTTGTAATGTTGTCTTACTCGTAGTTGATTCCTCGAGCATACACCATTACATCTTTGGTCTGACCAATACCATCACATTGTTCACATAGTGGTGGAAGTCCAGTGATATGGAAATTCTGATGAGTTGTTGTTGAGCCCATCAGCAGCATTTTGTTTCCTCCATGATTCGTGTTGAACATCCAGCTGGTGTTGGAAACTTTTGTAAGCATTTTCTTCATGCCCCGTTCATGAAGTATATGTTTGGATGAAAGAAGTGACTTCCTCTCATTCAGGTGCATTCGATGCAAGTTGCCGCAGGTGAATTTGAGAAAGTTAGTTTTGCTTCCTTTGGAATCGGCCCAAGTCAGTCATGCATGTGCAAAGTATACTATGGTTTGGTAGATTAATTACCTCCACTCTATATGTATCCCTAGCACACCAAGCCACAGACTGATTTGTTCTAGGAGAAGAAGCTCCTCCTTAGGACCCGGGGCTTATACAAGGACTTCGATATCCTCAATGATGGTTCCCCACCTGAACTCGGTAGTGTTTTATTATAAGACTACTACGTGGTCATGCTTGTCTGGGAAAACGTGTTCACATGTTTGTAGCAGAACCAGCTCATGTTTTGGAGCTTACTACCGCAGTCCATTTCCCGAGAATCTCGCAACGTCGTCTCGTCGATTTGTGTTGCAAACTATCCTTTTTCTTTCTAGACTTGATGAGTCTGGAATATTCTGACACCAACCAGATCTGAATCTCATGCTGATATGATGGTTGGAACGTTTCCCAAGAACTATAATATTGGTCTCACCATAACCGGTAAAGTGGATGTCGTGGCCAACACACCCAACCGTAAGACCTATTATTGTAGTATCTTGTTTGAGGAAGTTGGCCACCTCCCCATAAAGATCTCATAGGGTTTACTCCAGTAGTTGTTCCTTATGGATTCTTGTGCTCCCGAAGTCCGACCTTTACTTGATGTTCAAGATACCAAACATATCTATGAATGGATTAAGCTAACACATCAAGGAGAACATTAGAAGTGGAGTGCTAAATGTCTCTCGGTCGATCCTCCAGATTTTGTTTCCTTGGCGTCGTCAAGGTAAAATTTGAGAAAATGTTGTCCTTCCCTGTACCTGCATCCTCCGTCGTTATTCTTCATGGTAGTATGATGTGTTGCCAGGATCCTCGACACGGATGTTGGTAATACCTTGATGGGTATGGAAATGCTCAAATTCTTGAGAGCACGCTCAGACACTAGGTTATATCCTCAGTATCAATCTGAATGTGCCTTCCTTTTGCCGAGTTGTTCGATAACCGTAATTTCTGTTCCAAACTGGGTATGACATTCTTTCGAATTACTCCCAACGATCAATTTTGAATTGCCTCAGGCTGGTATGAAGAGTTTCAATGCTCTCTGAATCAAAAGTAATTCTTTTTGCCACTTAAGGTAATGGTTCCATGAGTCACCTTCTCTGAGGTGTCTCGCTATGGTATCATGGCAACTCAAATTCTCGCTACGTTGACAAGCTTCACCACCCTCTTAGGTGTGGAATTGTTGTCTACCTAGTGGACCCTCGTCATCTGTTCCACTCCATTCCTTTAGATGTGTGCTTCGTGTCTCAACTCGAGAGATGTTTCTATGTCTCGTTCCGTAAGTTGATCTTGTGATCATTAAGATGATCCATCATTGTAGAGTTGTCTCTGTCCTCGTGTTTGATGAGGGTCTGGAAAGCAAAGACGTCAAGATCAATTGGAGAAATGAATCAACATCTTTGAGAAGGGCAATTGGATCATGAAGATCTTGTTAGCTTTGTGTCCCCTCTGTCTACTTACCTCACGTCTTGAATCTCGGGACGAGATTCTTGTTTAGTGGGGGTGAGTTGTCACATCCTAGTTCTGGTCTGCTCTGGGTTAGCTAGTCTTGTGTTGCATCATGTTTAAATTTCTCTTAAATTTGAAATGGGGATGTTCAAACCCTAGCATCAAAAGGAATTCAAATAGGTTCAACCAAAATATTTTTCAATGATTTCAAAATGCCCTTTAAAAATGTTCAACATTTCTGGATCAAGGTGGAAGCATCTACCAAAAATGGTTCACATTTTTGCAGGACATATTTGGACTTTGAAATAATTCAAACATATTTGAATTGGAGCTATTTAAATGCTATATATATTTCAAATGCTCCAAAAAAATGTTGGAAATTGTTAAGGGTCACTGGAATAATTCAGAAAGCACCCATAATTATTTCCAGGATTTTATGAAATGAATTAGTATTTTACTAATTCAAAACAGAGGAATAAAATAGAAAACAGAATTTAATAGAAACAACAGAGAGAGAGAGATAGTACATGGGCCACTTAGCTGTGCGGCCCAGGAGCCGGCCTAGCCCACCTGGCCGTTGCCAGTTGTCTCCCACCTCTGCCAGTAGGTAGAGGCAGAGATAACGCACGGGCATGCGTGAGCGCCACGCCACCAGGCTGCCTGCCTACGTCCGAGGACAGCGCAACGCCGCGAATCTCCTCCTCGGTGCCGTCTCAATCCATCCGACTCGCTCACTCGATCCCCTGCTCTCTCCCTCGCCTCTGCACCGCCACACCGAGCGCCACCTTCGCCGTCGCTCACCGTAGCCATGGCTATCGCCTCTCCCTCGCCCTCTGGAGCTGACCACGAGCTCCACCTCGACCACCTCTTCCTCCTCGCCGAGCAACGCATCGCGGGAGACCCTGCAACGCCGTCCATGCCGTCTTCTTCAACCTTGGGTCGCCGGAGATCCGCTTTCACCGCCCTGCTCAGCTCCGGCCTCCCCCGAGCTGGCTGACCTGCTCTTCATCTCCGCCGTGAGCTACTCCCCCGAACCTCCTCTTCCCCATCTCGTTATGCACGCCGTAGTCACCGTCTTGCCGGAGACCGAACCGCGCCGCCGCCCGAGCTTCTCGCCGCCGTGCCCACAGCCACCGCAACCCCCAACCGAGCATAGCCACGTGCTCACCGTGCCGCGCAGGTGCCATAGGAGCCAAGCACGCCACCCCACGGCCACTGCAGCCTTGTTTCTGAGTGCGCCCTAACTCCGGCCGCCGTCGAGCTCGTCGCCGGCGCCACTCCGGCCACTCCCCGGCCGCACCACCACCACGGTTGGATGCAGACGAGCGTCCGCATCCCGTAGTTGTGCTTCACGTGCCAAACGGCGCCCTGTAGGCGAATTCCGCAGCGCACCGCCGCGTCGCCGATGACCGTTGACCGGTTGACCGGCGTGGGTTGACCCACTGCCCGATTTGACTTCCCCCTCCCTCTCACTGACTTGCAGGCCCCGTTCGGCTAATTAAACTAGTTTAGGTTTAAAACTTAATTAGTTTAACCTAGGTTAGTGCTAATTAAACTAGGTTAGTTTAGTTAGCCACTAACACACGGGACCCACTGGTCAGTTTGACCTGGGCTGCCCCGTTGAGTCGCTTACCTCATGCTGAGGTCAGGCTGACGTAGTAATCCCTTCTCTGGAATTAGTTTAATTCAATTTATTCAGAAAATCAGAAAAAGTCTTAAATTTCTAAAATTCATATAAATTCAACCGTAACTCCAAATAAGATAAATTATATATGAAAAATGATCAGAAAAATCCAAAGAATCTGTTTATGGCATTATCATACATGTTTGAACAACTTAAAGCGGCTGTATACAACAATTTGAATTAACGGCATTTGAAATGTCATATATGGAGTTTGAATTTGAATCTTAGATTCAAACCAACTCCATTTAACCTGATGCTAGTTGCATTAGCTCAAATCACAGCATATTGCCATGTCATACTCATGCATCATATTGTTGCATTGCATTGATTGTGTTCTTTCTCTGTTGCCGGTGTTTGTTCCCCCTCACTAGACGTGGTTCCGACGATGAGTTCGATGACACCGATGAAGAACTATATTATCTTCAGAAGTGCCAGGCAAGCAAAACCCCCTTGTTCATTCCGATACAATCCCACTCTCTCGCTCCTGCTCTCTTTTACTACATTAGGACAACAATGATTCATCTGTTACTTGCTGCGGTAGTTGAACCCCTTTCCTCTGCATGACCTGTCATTGCCACAGTAAATAGATGAAACCCACTAGCATGAGTAGGAGTTGTTTGAGCCCTGATGTGCCTACTCATTCATGCTTGTTTGTCATGCCTGCTACTGCTTAGAGTTGAGTCAGGTCCGGTTCATCGGGGATGAATTGGAGGTGTGTGAGCATGTCCTACTGTTGAGAGCTAAGTGTGTGAACACGATTTGGTAAAGATAGCGGTGAGAGGCCATGTAGGAGTACATGGTGGGTTGTCTCATTGAAGCCGTCCTCAGGAACTGAGTTCTGTGTTTGTGATCCATGAACAGTTACTACCACAGATTGGGTTCCGGTAACTCGACACCTCTCGACTTATTAATCAACATTATCTCTGTCCAGGAGTTGCAACTAGTTTCTGGTGTTTGTAGGTAGTGTTAGTAGTATACCAAGTGGCACCCGGTACAGGTGGGCTTGGGACAGACTAGGCAAGTGGCCCGGTGTACCAAGTGGCACCCGGATGGTGGACTTGGGAACCCTGCACACATGGTTTGGGGCCGCGAGCGACACCCCGACCGGATCTCCTTGCGGATGGAACCCGAATAGGTGATAAACCTGGACGAGAGACTTGTGTGGTTAGTCAGGTCGTGGCCGACACCCTTGCTAGGCTTCCACTTGAAGGTTGCCGAGTACATGTCGTGTAAACGGTGATAAGTGGTGAGAGCGTGTGTGAAGAAGTACACACCTACAGGGTTAACATTATCTATTCAAATAGCCGTGTCCGTGGTAAAGGACTTCTGGGTTGCCTGTACAATTCATAGACAAGTGAAAGTGGATACTCTAAAATACGCAAGATAAGCATGAGTGCTATGGATGGCGTTCTCGTAGGGAGACGGGAGCAGATCCATAGTGGTGTATTGATATGGTGAATATGTGGGGTCGTGTGCGCCACCTCAAAAGAGTTACTTGCAGTCATAGTTCAGGATAGCCACCGAGTCAAAGCTGGCTTGCTGCAGTTAAAGCCCACCATCCCCTTTGTTGATAATGATGCATATGTAGATAGTTCTGATGTAAGTCTTGCTGGGTACATTTGTACTCACGTTTTCCTATTTTATGTTTTGCAGAGAGACTTTAGTCTCGCTAGTAGTTCCGCGTGGACTTCGACGTTTAGCTTGTTACCTCAGCTACGATCTCGTGCCCTCGGCAGGATCTTGTAGATAGTCAGGCTTATCAGCCTTTTTCATTTGTAGATGTTTGTACTCAGACATGTTAAGCTTCCGCATGTGCTTTGACTTGTATGCTCTGAATGTTGGGTCATGAGACCCATGTTTGTAATATCTCGCTCCTCGGAGCCTATTGAATAAAATGCTTGAGTTGTAGAGTCCTGTTGTGATGCCATGTTGTATTTGCACACATCGAGCATATTGTGTGTATGTTATTGAAATGCTTGGTATGTGTGGGATCTGGCTATCTAGTTGTTTATCCTTAGTAGCCTATCTTACCGGGAAATGTCTCCTAGTGCTTCCACTGAGCCATGGTAGCTTGCTACTGCTCCGGAACACTTAGGCTGCCCGGCATGTGTCCTTCTTCGTTCCTGTGTCTGTCCCTTTGGGGGAAATGTCACGCGATGAATACCGGAGTCCTGTTAGCCCACTACAGCCCGGTTCCCCGGAGTCCTGCTAGCCCAGTGCTACAGCTTGGATCCACTCGCCGATGACCGACACGTTCGATGCTGGTTCATGGATGCCTGTCCCCGTAGGTTTGTGCCACTTTGGGTTTACGACTAGCCATGTCAGCCCGGGCTCCTTATCATATGCATGCTAGCGACACTATCATATACGTTTGCCAAAAGGTGCAAACGATCCCGGGCAAAGGTAAGGCGACACCCGAGGGAATACCGTGCGTGAGGGCGCAAAGTTGTATTCCCACGGGTGTCGCCTTACCTTTGCCTGGGACCGTTTGCGCCTTTTCACACACGTATATGATAGTGTTGCTAGCATCCATATGATAAGGAGCCCGGGCTGACATGGCTAGTCGTAAACCCAAAGTGGCACAAACTTACAGGGACAAGCATCCATGACCCAGCATCGAACGTGTCGGTCATCAGCGAGTGAATCCAGGCTGTAGCACTGGGCTAGCAGGACTCCGGTGAACCGGGCTGTAGCGGGCTAACAGGACTCCGGTATTCATCGCGTGACATTTCCCCGAAGGGACAGACACAGGAACGAAGAACGACACATGCCGGCCAGCCTAAGTGTTCCGGAGCAGTAGCAACCTACCATGGCTCAGTGGAAGCACTAGGAGACATTTCCCGGTAAGAGAGGCTACTAAGGATAAACGACTAGATAGTCAGATCCCACACATACCAAGCATTTCAATAACATACACACAATATGCTCGATGTGTGCAAATACAACATGGCATCACAACATGACTCTACAACTCAAGTATTTTATTCAATAGGCTCCGAGGAGCGAGATATTACAAACATGGGTCTCACAACCCAACATTCAGAGCATACAAGTCAAAGCACATGCGGAAGCTTAACATGTCTGAGTACAGACGTCTACAAAAGAAAAAGGCTGAGAAGCCTGACTATCTACCGGATCCTGCCGTGGGCACAAGATCGTAGCTGAGGTAACAAGCTAAACGTCAAAGTCCACGCGGAACTACTAGTGAGACGGAAGTCTCTCCAAAAACGTAAAATAGGCAAACATGAGTACAAATGTACCCAGCAAGACTTACATCAGATCTAGCTACATATGCATCATTATCAACAAAGGGATGGTGGGGTTTAACTGCAGCAAGCCAGCTTTGACTCGGTGGCTATCCTGAACTACGACTGCAAGTAACTCTTTTGAGGTGGCGCACGCGAGTCCGCATATTCACCATATCAATACACCACTATGGATCCGCTCCCGTCTCCCTACGAGAATGCCATCCATAGCACTCACACTTATCTTGCGTATTTTAGAGTATCCACTTTCACTTGTCTATGAACTGTTATAGGCAACCCAGAAGTCCTTTACCGTGGACACGGCTATTCGAATAGATGATGTTAACCCTGCTGGGGTGTACTTCTTCACACACGCTCTCACCACTAACCGCCGTTTACACGACATGTACTCGGCAACCTTCAAGCAGAAGCCCAGCGAGGGTGTCGGCCACGACCTACCTAAGCACTCAAGTCTCTAGTCTAGGTTTATCGCCTATTCAGGTTCCATCCGCACGGAGTCCGGCCGAAGTTTCCACATACGGCCCCGAACGATGTGAGCAGGGTTCCCGAGACACCAGATGGGCGCCCGGTACACCGTGCCACGTGCCTACCGCATCACATCCCACCCCTCCGGTCAGCGCTGCCCACGGCCTCCAGCATACTACAAACACCAGAAACTACCTGCAACTCTTGGACAGCGGACAAGGGTGATTAAGAAGCCGAGAGGGTCCATTGGTTTTAGGCCCAATGCGTGGTAGTAACTGTTTCCTGCATCACAAACACAGAACTCAGTTCCTGAGGACGGCTTCAATGAGACAACCCACCATGTACTCCTACATGGCCTCTCACCGCTACCTTTACCAAATTGTGTTCACACACTTCGCTCACACACAGTAGGACATGTTCACACACCTCTGATTCATCCCCGATGAATCAGACCTGACTGAACTCTAAGCAGTAGCAGGCATGACAAACAAGCATGAATGAGTAGGCACATCAGGGCTCAAACAACTCCTACTCATGCTAGTGGGTTTCATCTATTTACTGTGGCAATGACAGGTCATGCAGAGGATAAGGGGTTCAACTACCGCAGCAAGTAACAGATGTATCGTTGTTGTCCTAATGTAGTAAAAGAGAGCAGGAGTGAGAGAGTGGGATTGTATCGGAATGAACAAGGAGGTTTTGCTTGCCTGGCACTTCTGAAGATAGTATAGTTCTTCATCGGTGTCATCGATCACATCGTCGGTACAAGTCTACTGAGTGGGGACAAGCACCGACAAACAAAGAAGAAACACAATCAATGCAATGCACAATATGATGCATGATCATGAACATGTCAAAATGCTGTGATTTGAGCTAATGCAACTAGCAGCAGATTAAATGGAGTTGGTTTGAATCCAAGATTCAAATTCAAACTCCATATATGACATTTCAAATGCCATTAATTCAAATTGTTGTATACAGCAGCTTTAAGTTGTTCTAACATGCATGAAAATGGTACAGATGGATAGATTGGATTTTTCTGATCATTTTTCATATATAATTTATCTCATTTGGAGTTACGGTTGATTTTATATGATTTTTAGAAGTTTAGGACATTTTCTGGAATTTCCTGAATAAGAATAAACCCAGAATATAATTAGTTGTGTCAGCATTGCGTCACGCTAGCGTCAGCAGGTCAACAGGGGCTGGTCCGGGTCAAACCTGATTTGTGGGGTCCACACGTCAGTGACAAAGGGCTGTTTGAGTGGATGACAGGTGGGGCCAGTCAGCGCTGACTTGTCCAAAGTCAAAGCTGACACGTGGGGCCACTGGGGTTAATCTAAACTAAACAGGAAATAAATCCCGGGGTTAATTAGGGCGTGGGGCCCATATGTAAGTGAGTCAGGGGTAGTTAGCAGGGTCATTAATGGCTAAGTAAGTGCGCCATGTCGGCGTCACCGGAGTTCAGCCGGCGGCGACCAAATCCGCGGTGGAGGGAGTCGGGATTTCGCCATGGGGCTCCGTTTTGAGCGCGGTTTGCTGCTACGGCTTGCTGGAGCTCTCCCGCATCTAGTGGTGGTGGCGGCAGAAGCTGGGATGGCCGGAGTTGACGGTGTCGAGCATTTCCGCGGCGGCCGGAGTTCGGGCACCTGCGGGTTTGGCGTTGTAGTGCACGGGAGGGGGAGCTGGTGTGTGTGTTAGGCTCCTGGTGAGGTGTGGAGCATGTTGCCGTGCTCGGGAGTGAGCTACGGTGGCTCTGGCCTCGTTTGTGTCATCGCCGGCGGCGAGGAGCTCACGGCCCCGGTGAAAAGGGCGGCTAGAGTGCGGGAATGAGCGTGAGGAGGAGGGGGAATGGTGGCTGAGGTCACAGCGATCTCAACGGAGAACTCAGCAGGCTCGGGAAGGGGTCGGAGCAAGCGGGGCAGCGAGGGGGATCTCCGGCGGCCGACGACATGGATGAGGATGATGGCATCACTTCGGCCGTCCCGCGAGCACGTGCTTCGTCTTGGGGCTCCATGGCGTCGAGGCAGAGCCTCTTGACAGCACGGAGAGGCGATGGCCGTGGTGGTGTTCGTCAGCGGCGGCGACAACGCTTGGTGGTTGCGTGCGAGAGAGCCAGAGGAGGAGAGGAGCTCGGGGAGAGAGTGAGAGGGCCTGGGGGTGCGTGGCCATCTCTGTGGCGCTGGAAGAGCCTCAAGGGCGTGAGGCAGGCAGGGAGGAGGCCACGGCGTCGCTAGCGCTCGCCGCCGAGCTGCTTCGGGGCGAGGGGAGGAAGACGGTAGGAAGAGGTGGGTTGGGCCTGGTGGCTGGGCTGGCCGACTGGGCCGGCCAGGTGGGCTGCGGTAAGTCAGGTGAGCCTCTGTTCTTTCCTATTTTTATATTCTGTTATTTTGTTTTGATTTAGTTTGAGAACTAAATCATTTTAAATCTTTCTATAAATTTTTGTGTGAGCTCAGAAAGATAGTCCAAGGCCACATGCAAATTTACAAAAAGATTTGAACATTATTTCTTATATAGCAGAAATAATTCCAACCCAAATATATTATTGATTTAAATCAAAGGCCCAAAATAGATTATTTTTGTGACTCCAAAAATATTGGTTTGAATTTTACCTCATGCCAATATTTTCACAGAATAACAGGAACATTTTCTTGGACTCATTTGATGAGATTTAAATGTTGGTTATTTTTAGAGGTTTTTCTGAGGCTTTTGAAAATCCCTCAATTCAAGTTTCATAAACATAACTATGATGATGACATGATGAGATGCAAAGACAAACAAGGCCAATCTAGGGTTGTGACAACTCACCCCCACTAAGCAAGAATCTCGTCCCGAGATTCAAGCGTAGGGTAAGATTTAAGGGGAACGCAAACTAACACAATCTTCATGATCCAAGTTGCACTTCATAAGGACGTTATTTCGATCACCAACTTTTTCTCGATGTCTTGCTCCGGGAACTCCAGCCAACATAACAACGAGAGGAAAAGGAAACTCTAAAAGGATCAATCTTCTCGACGATCGAACAACTCATGATCAACTCATGGAATGAGACATAGCAACATCTCTCGAGATAAGACACGAAGCACACATCTAGAGGGATGGAGTGGAACCGATGATGAGGGTTCACTAGGTAGACAACAATTTCACACTTAAGAAGGTGATGAACAGTTGTCAACATAGCGAGCAGTTGAATTGCCATGATACCATAACGAGACATCTTGGAGGAGGGTGATTCGTAGAATTATTACCTTAAGTGGCAAAAAGAATTACCTTTGATATAGAGATCACTCGGACTTTCTATACCAGCCTAAGGCAAATCATAGCAATCGTTTGGCGGCGTGCGAAGGAATGGCATGCCAGACTAGAATGGATGATGTGGATTACCTTGTTGAAAACAACACAAGTGATGATTTTAGTAACTGGGGTGAAGCTCAACAGTAGAGAGTGAGTCCACTGTTTGAAAAGTTATAGCATAACCAAGGAAAACTAGGAGCAATCCCAGTTAGTGCCAGTGATAACACCTGGTGCTTGTGCGTGCTCTCAAGAACTTGAGCATTTCCATATTCATCAAGGTTTTACCAATATCCGTGTCAAGGATCCTGGCAACACAACATACCACCAAGATGAATAGTGATGGACGTTGCAGATGCAAAGGAAGATAACACCTTCTCAGATTTCACCTTAGCGAGGCCAAGGGATCAAAATCAGGATGATCGATCGAGAGACATTTAGCACTCCGCTTCTAATGTTCTCCTTGATGTACTAGCGTATCCCATTCATAGATATGGTTTTATATCTAGAACATCAAGTAAAAGGTCGGACTTCGGAAACACAAAATCCATAAGGGACAACTAGGGAGTAAATCCTACGAAATCCCTATGGGGAGGTGGTCAACTTCTTCAACCAAGATACTACAATAATAGGCCTTCTGGCTAGGTGTGTTGGCCACGCCATCCACTTTCCGGGTTACAGAAAGACCAATGTTATAGTTCTTGGAAAATGCTCCAACCATCATATCTGCCTGAGATTCAGATCTGGTTGGTGTCAGGATATTCCAGACTCATCAAGTCTAGGAATAAAAATGAAAGTTTGCAACACAAATCGACGAGACGACGTTGCGAGATTCTTAGAAAATGGACTATGGTAGTAAGCTCCAAAACATGAGCTAGTTCTGCTACAAACATGTGGACACGCTGCCTCAGGCAAGCATGACCAAGTAGTAGTCTTATAATAAAAAACACTACCGAGTTCAGGAGGGGAACCATCATCGAGGATAACGAAGTCCTAACATAATTCATGATTAGCTCTTATGAAGGAACTCCTTCTCCTTGAACAAATCAGTCAGTGGCTTGGTGTGCTAGGGACACATATAGAATGAAGGTTGCAAGTCTCCATACCACAGAATACTTCGCACGTATGCATGACTGACTTGGAATGGTTCCAGAGGAAGCAAAGCCAACTTTCCCGAATTCACGGCGGCAACTTGCATCAATGAACATGAATTAGAGAAAGTCACTTCTTTCATCCAAACATATGCTTCATGCACGGGACATGAAGATAATGCTTATAAAAGTTCCCAACACTAGCTGGATGTTCAACACGAATCATGGATGAAACAAAATGCTGCTGATGGGCTCAACAACAATTCATCCAGGTTTCCATAAAAATGGAATTCCATAATTATGAGAACAAGTGATAGTATTTGTCAGACCAAAGGATATAATGGTGTATGCTCGAGGGATCAACCACGAGTAAGACAACATTAAGAACATCATTGGTTCTGATTTGATTTGAGGATAGCCCATACTCAAACCAAAGTTTTGGCAAGACAATAGGTCCAACAACTGGTCACGAGGATCAGTCGATGAAGATATCATCTTTCTTCAACACACATACAAGATATCCCTTAAGATGAACTAAATCGGATAAGCTTCCATCTTCGAACTCTCCAAGTTATTGTTTAGCTTGACCAAACAGCTCAGGGGTACCCAACACAGATTCTTGGAGAAAGGGTGGTTTACAAGAAACCAACTTGATCACGAACTCAACATAGCGGTTAGGTGACAACCTGGTAACACTTCCGAGAAGATATTCGAAAAATCACGAACCACCGATATGTTACTAAGCTCGAGAACAATCTTGCTTTTCAGGGCAAGATGATATGATCAAATAAGCAAGGATTGGCACTATCCTAACTCATTGATCGGAGAGTGCACCGGAAATAAGGACTAGGTAGCACAATCATACTTAGGGTGATGATTCAATAATCAACATGCTAAGAGTGAGGTTATTGTCCTTTAACTACCAAGCAACAGAGTTGCTAGGAGTATAGATTTCACACATCACGATTCACTTGTTGGTATTCCGGTTGCAACAACACGGGGGCCGAGCAATGAATAACGATGGAGAGAAGTATCACTACGTCAAGAATTCATAGGATGGTGTGCAATTCCCATGACATTCTTGATATAAAGATGGTAATACTCCAAGGTAGAGCAGAACAAGAGCTAGATTAGCATTTTGATCTGTGGAACACAACGGCTTTGACCCAATCCTAGATATGGATGAGGTACTGGAGTTTGTTTCTCCTAGTCATTCCGAATAGAATGGCTTGACGGACCACAAGAGTAATAGGCATCGATAAACGAATGCACACATACTCTTGACTATCAATTGATAGATGGGGGTTAGAAGACATCTAAGGAGGAATAACTCATGGAACATATAACTTTCTGAGTTGTGGGTGCATAGATTAATATGTCGAACGGGTTCAACACATTTCTTCCGGACAACCCATGCAGAGAAGGTAGAACTGGCAGAGTCACAATATAGAATGGAGAACTCATTGAGAGCACTCTTGTTGTGATCTTTTGATCCAACAAACTTCTGCCATGAGTGGTTCATAGTATTTGGAAGAAGGAAATACCATGGACCTCGAGGACTAATGCAAAGGTTACTAATAACCTAAAGGAACGAGCAAACACTATCAACATGAAGTAAGTAGTGTGAGTCTTGGGTTCAAAACCCAGGAATAGAATACCTACTGGCTAAATTGCATGACGGGATGCTTTCGAGAATATTGGCCAGAATGATCACACTGGGAACACATAACATGGCTAGATTACTAGGTGATACTCTAGACACCTAGGGTCATAATAATAGCTCCAGCATAAATGTCGAGGCAATAGAGTACCTCAACTCACCGATTAGTGTGGTTAATCTGGCCCAAAGGGACATCGAAACGGGAGGAAAGGATTTTGCATACGCATCAGACTATTTAGAAACCTGGGATGACTCGGACAGCATAACGAATGTAAATGCTCAAAATGATTTAAGACATCCTGCAAAATGGTGGCATAACCACTCGATCACAATATCAAGGTTCCGAGATCAATTGTCATCACACGGAGGTAGTAGAAACTGAGCTGAGACTTGAATCCATCAATCCTATGAGTCTACAGATTAGTAACACGTGAACCTGATAGAAAGATGAGAAGCCTAGTTCTTAACCCCGTAGGAAAGATAGGATGACTCAGATCAAAAGGGCATGAGGTATGAGGAGTAAAAAGAGCCATACGTTTCATCCCACAATCAATTCCCTTATATAACTAAAGAATTTCTAGACTCAAGTTTGACCAGTTTGGCTTGGTAAATCTATAGGCAGTCAGGCTCTGATACCAAAGCTGTCAGGAACCTGACTCAATGCCATATCGATCTAGCATGTAACACCTCATATCACTTTGCGGCCTCACGCACGGTATTCCCACGGGTGTCGCCTTACCTTTGCCCGGGACCGTTTGCGCCTTTTGGCACACGTATATGATAGTGTCACTAGCATCCATATGATAAGGAGCCTGGGCTGACATGGCTAGTCGTAAACCTAAAGTGGAACAAACCTACAGGGACAGGCATCCATGACCCAGCATAGAACGTGTCGGTCATCAGCGAGTGAATCTAGGCTGTAGCACTGGGCTAGCAGGACTCCGGTGAACCGGGCTGTAGCGGGCTAACAGGACTCCGGTATTCATCGCGTGACATTTCCCCGAAGGGACAGACACAGGAACGAAGAACGACACATGCCGGCCAGCCTAAGTGTTCCGGAGCAGTAGCAACCTACCATGGCTCAGTGGAAGCACTAGGAGACATTTCCCGGTAAGAGAGGCAACTAAGGATAAACAACTAGATAGTCAGATCCCACACATACCAAGCATTTCAATAACATACACACAATATGCTCGATGTGTGCAAATACAACATGGCATCACAACATGACTCTACAACTCAAGTATTTTGTTCAATAGGCTCCGAGGAGCGAGATATTACAAACATGGGTCTCACGACCCAACATTCAGAGCATACAAGTCAAAGCACATGCGGAAGCTTAACATGTCTGAGTACAGACATCTACAAAAGAAAAAGGCTGAGAAGCCTGACTATCTACCAGATCCTGCCGAGGGCACAGGATCGTAGCTGAGGTAACAAGCTAAACATCGAAGTCCACGCGGAACTACTAGTGAGACGGAAGTGTCCGCAAAAACGTAAAATAGGCAAACGTGAGTACAAATGTACCCAGCAAGACTTACATCAGATCTAGCTACATATGCATCATTATCAACAAAGGGATGGTGGTGTTTAACTGCAGCAAGCCAGCTTTGACTCGGTGGCTATCCTGAACTACGAATGCAAGTAACTCTTTTGAGGTGGTGCACACGAGTCCACATATTCACCATATCAATACACCACTATGGATCCGCTCCCGTCTCCCTAAGAGAACGCCATCCATAGCACTCACACTTATCTTGCGTATTTTAGAGTATCCACTTTCACTTGTCTCTGAACTGTTATAGGCAACCCAAAAGTCCTTTACCGCGGACACGGCTATTCGAATAGATGATGTTAACCCTGCAGGGGTGTACTTCTTCACACACGCTCTCACCACTTACCGCCGTTTACATGACATGTACTCGGCAACTTTCAAGCAGAAGCCCAGCGAGGGTGTCGGCCACGACCTACCTAAGCACTCAAGTCTCTAGTCCAGGTTTATCGCCTATTCAGGTTCCATCCGCAGGGAGTCCGGACGAAGTTTCCACATACGGCCCCGAACGATGTGAGCAGGGTTCCCGAGACACCAAACGGGTGCCCGGTACACCGTGCCACGTGCCTACCGCATCACAGCCCACCCCTCTGGTCAGCGCTGCCCACGGCCTCCAGCATACTACAAACACCAAAAACTACTTGCAACTCTTGGACAGAGGACAAGGGTGATTAAGAAGCCGAGAGGGTCCATTTGTTTCGGGCCCAATGCGTGCTAGTTACTGTTTCATGGATCACAAACACAGAACTCAGTTCCTGAGGACGACTTCAATGAGACAACCCACCATGTACTCCTACATGGCCTCTCACCACTACCTTTACCAAATCGTGTTCACACACTTCGCTCACACACAGTAGGACATGTTCACACACCTCTGATTCATCCCCGATGAATCAGACCTGATTGAACTCTAAGCAGTAGCAGCCATGACAAACAAGCATGAATGAGTAGGCACATCAGGGCTCAAACAACTCCTACTCATGCTAGTGGGTTTCATCTATTTACTGTGGCAATGACAGGTCATGCAGAGGATAAGGGGTTCAACTACCGCAGCAAGTAACAGATGTATCGTTGTTGTCCTAATGTAGTAAAAGAGAGCAGGAGTGAGAGAGTGGGATTGTATCGGAATGAACAAGGAGGTTTTGCTTGCCTGGCACTTCTGAAGATAGTATAGTTCTTCATCGGTGTCATCGATCACATCGTCGGTACAAGTCTACTAAGTGGGGACAAGCACCGACAAACAAAGAAGAAACACAATCAATGCAATGCACAATATGATGCATGATCATGAACATGTCAAAATGCTGTGATTTGAGCTAATGCAACTAGCAGCAGATTAAATGGAGTTGGTTTGAATCCAAGATTCAAATTCAAACTCCATATATGACATTTCAAATGCCATTAATTCAAATTGTTGTATACAGCAGCTTTAAGTTGTTCTAACATGCATGAAAATGGTACAGATGGATAGATTGGATTTTTCTGATCATTTTTCATATATAATTTATCTCATTTGGAGTTACGGTTGATTTTATATGATTTTTAGAAGTTTAGGACATTTTCTGGAATTTCCTGAATAAGAATAAACCCAGAATATAATTAGTTGTGTCAGCATTGCGTCACGCTGGTGTCAGCAGGTCAACAGGGGCTGGTCCGGGTCAAACCTGATTTGTGGGGTCCACACGTCAGTGACAAAGGGCTGTTTGAGTGGATGACAGGTGGGGCCAGTCAGCGCTGACTTGTCCAAAGTCAAAGCTGACACGTGGGGCCACTAGGGTTAATCTAAACTAAACAGGAAATAAATCCCGAGGTTAATTAGGGCGTGGGGCCCATATGTACCCATATGTAAGTGAGTCAGGGGTAGTTAGCAGGGTCATTAATGGCTAAGTAAGTGCGCCATGTCGGCGTCACCGGAGTTCAGCCGGCGGCGACCAAATCCGCGGTGGAGGGAGTCGGGATTTCGCTATGGGGCTCCGTTTTGAGCGCGGTTTGCTGCTACGGCTTGCTGGAGCTCTCCCGCATCTAGTGGTGGTGGCGGCAGAAGCTGGGATGGCCGGAGTTGACGGCAGCGAGCATTTCCGCGGCGGCCGGAGTTCGGGCACCTATGGGTTTGGCGTTGTAGTGCACGGGAGGGGGAGCTGGTGTGTGTGTTAGGCTCCTGGTGAGGTGTGGAGCACATTGCCGTGCTCGGGAGTGAGCTACGGTGGCTCTGGCCTCGTTTGCGTCATCGCCGGCGGCGAGGAGCTCACGGCCCCGGTGAAAAGGGCGGCTAGAGTGCGGGAACGAGCGCGAGGAGGAGGGGGAATGGTGGCTGAGGTCACAGCGATCTCAACGGAGAACTCAGCAGGCTCGGGAAGGGGTCGGAGCAAGCGGGGCAGCGAGGGGGATCTCCGGCGGCCGACGGCATGGATGAGGATGATGGCATCGCTTCGGCCGTCCCGCGAGCGCGTGCTTCGTCCTGGGGCTCCGTGGCATGGAGGCGGAGCCTCTGGACAGTACGGAGAGGCGAGGGAGAGGCGATGGCCACGGTGGTGTTCGTCGGCGGCGGCGACAGCGCTCGGTGGTTGCGTGCGAGAGAACCAGAGGAGGAGAGGAGCTCGGGGAGAGAGTGAGAGGGCCTGGGGGGTGCGTGGCCGTCTCCGTGGCGCTGGAAGGGCCTCGAGGGCGTGAGGCAGGCAGGGAGGAGGCCACGGCGTCGCCAGCGCTCGCCACCGAGCTGCTTCGGGGCGAGGGGAGGAAGACGACAGGAAGAGGTGGGTTGGGCCAGGTGGTTGGGCTGGCCGACTGGGCCGGCCAGGTGTGCTGCGGTAAGTCAGGTGAGCCTCTGTTCTTTCCTATTTTTATATTCTGTTATTTTGTTTTGATTTAGTTTGAGAACTAAATCATTTTAAATCTTTCTGTAAATTTTTGTGTGAGCTCAGAAAGATAGTCCAAGGCCACATGCAAATTTACAAAAATATTTGAACATTATTTCTTATATAGCAGAAATAATTCCAACCCAAATATATTATTGATTTAAATCAAAGGCCCAAAATAGATTATTTCTGTGACTCCAAAAATATTGGTTTGAATTTTACCTCATGCCAATATTTTCACAGAATAACAGGAACATTTTCTTGGACTCATTTGATGAGATTTAAATGTTGGTTATCTTTAGAGGTTTTTCTGAGGCTTTTGAAAATCCATCAATTCAATTTTCATAAACATAACTATGATGATGACATGATGAGATGCAAAGACAAACAAGGCCAATCTAGGGTTGTGACAACAGGACCCCGACTCAATGGCACACCGATCTAGCATGTAACACCTCATATCACTTTGCGGCCTCACGCACGGTATTCCCACGGTTGTCGCCTTAGCAGAAATAATAGTGTCGCTAGCATGCATTTGACAAGGAGCCCGGGCTGACATGGCTAGTCGTGAACCCAAAGTGGCACTAACTTACAAGGACTGGCATACATGACCCAGCAACGAACGTGTCGGTCATTAGCGAGTGAAACCGGGCTGTAGCAACTGGGCTAGCAGGACTCCGGTAAACCGGGCTGTAGCAGGCTAACAGGACTCCGGTAGACACCGCGTGACATTTCCCCGAAGGGACAGACATAGGAACGAAGAAGGACACATGCCGGCCAGCCTAAGTGTTCCGGAGCAGTAGCAAGCTACCAAGGCTCAGTGGAAGCACTAGGAGACATTTCCCAGTAAAAGAGGCTACCAAGGATAAACAACTAGATAGTCAGATCCCACACATACCAAGCATGTCAATAACATACACACGATATGCTCGATATGTGCAAATACAACATGGCATCACAACATGACTCTACAACTCAAGTACTTTATTCCATAGGCTCCGAGGAGCAAGATATTACAATCAAGGGTCTCATGACCCAACATTCATAGCATACAAGTCAAAGCACAAGCGGAAGCTTAACATGTCTGAGTACAGACATCTACAAATGAAAAGGGCTGAGAAGCCTGACTATCTACCCGATCCTGCCGAGGGCACAAGATCGTAGCTGAGGTAACAAGCTAAACGTCGAAGTCCAAGCGAAACTACTAGCGAGACTGAAGTCTCTCTGCAAAAACATAAAATAGGCAAACATGAGTACAAATTTACCCAGCAAGACTTACATCAAAACTGACTACATATGCATCATTGTCAACAAAGGGGGTGGTGGGGTTTAACTGCAGCAAGCCAGCTTTGACTCAGTGGCTATCCTGAACTACGACTGCAAGTAACTCTTTTGAGGTGGCGCACACGAGTCCACATATTCACCATATCAATACACCACTATGGATCCACTCCCGTCTCCCTACGAGAACGCCATCCATAGCACTCACGCTTATCTTGCGTAATTTAGAGTATCCACTTTCACTTGTCTATGAACTGTATAGGCAACCCAGAAGTCCTTTACCGCGGACACGGCTATTTGAATAGATAATGTTAACCCTGCAGGGGTGTACTTCTTCACACACGCTCTCACCACTTATCGTCGTTTACACGACATGTACTCGGCAACCTTCAAGCAGAAGCCCAGCGAGGGTGTCGGCCACGACCTGACTAACCACACAAGTCTCTCGTCCAGGTTTATCGCCTATCGGGTTCCATCCACAAGGAGATCCGGCTGGGGTATCGCTCATGGCCCCAAACGATGTGTGCAGGGTTCCCAAGCCCACCATCCGGGTGCCACTTGGTACACCGGGCCACTTGCCTAGTCTGTCCCAAGCCCACCTGTACCGGGTGCCACTTGGTAGACTACTAACACTACCTACAAACACCAGAAACTAGTTGCAACTCCTGGACAGAGATCAAGTTGATTAATAAGCCGAGAGGGGCCGAGTTACTGGAACCCAATGTGTGGTAGTAACTGTTCATGGATCACAAACACAGAGCTCAGTTCCTAAGGATGGCTTCAATGAGACAACCCACCATGTACACCTACATGGCCTCTCACCGCTACCTTTACCAAATCATGTTCACACACTTAGCTCACACACAGTAGGACATGTTCACACACCTCCGATTCATCCCCGATGAATCAGACCTGACTCAACTCTAAGCAGTAGCGGGCATGACAAACAAGCATGTATGAGTAGGCACATCAGGGCTCAAACAACTCCTACTCATGCTAGTGGATTTCATCTATTTACTGTGGCAATGACAGGTCATGCAGAGGAAAGGGGTTCAACTACCGCAGCATACTGCATTAGGACAACAACGATTCAACTATTACTTGCTGCGGTAGTTGAACCCCTTTCCTCTGCATGACCTGTCATTGCCACAGTAAATAGATGAAATCCACTAGCATGAGTAGGAGTTGTTTGAGCCCTGATGTGCCTACTCATACATGCTTGTTTGTCATGCCTGCTACTGCTTAGAGTTGAGTCAGGTCTGATTCATCAGGGATGAATTGGAGGTGTGTGAACTTGTCCTACTGTGTGTGAGCTAAGTGTGTGAACACGATTTGGTAAAGGTAGCGGTGAGAGGCCATGTAGGTGTACATGGTGGGTTGTCTCATTGAAGCCGTCCTCAGGAACTGAGTTCTGTGTTTGTGATCCATGAACAGTTACTACCACACATTGGGTTTTGGTAACTCGACCCCTCTCGACTTATTAATCAACATGATCTCTGTCCAGGAGTTGCAACTAGTTTCTGGTGTTTGTAGGTAGTGTTAGTAGTCTACCAAGTGGCACCCGGTACAGGTGGGCTTGGGACAGACTAGGCATAGTGGTCCGGTGTACCAAGTGGCACCCGGATGGTGGGCTTGGGAACCCTGCACACATCGTTTGGGGTCGTGAGCGACACCCCGACCGGATCTCCTTGTGGATGGCACCCGGATAGGCGATAAACCTGGACGAGAGACTTGTGTGGTTAGTCAGGTCGTGGACGACACCCTCTCCAGGCTTCCGCTTGAAGGTTGCTGAGATACATGACGTGTACATGGCGATAAGTGGCGAGAGCGTGTGTGAAGAAGCACACCCCTGCAGGGTCAATATGATCTATTCGAATAGCCATGTCCGCGGTAAAGGACTTCTAGGTTGCCTATACAGTTCATAGATAAGTGAAAGTGGATACTCTAAAATACGCAAGATAAGCGTGATTGCTACAGATGGCGTTCTCGTAGGGAGACGGGTGCGGATCCATAGTGGTGTATTGATATGGTGAATATGTGGACTCGTGTGCGCCACATCAAAAGAGTTACTTGCAATCGTAGTTCAGGATAGCCACCGAGTCAAAGCTGGCTTGCTGCAGTTAAACCCCACCATCCCCTTTGTTGATAATGATGCATGTGTAGTTAGTTCTGATGTAAGTCTTGCTGGGTACATTTGTACTCACGTTTTCCTATTTTTTACGTTTTTGCAGAGACTTCCGTCTCACTAGTAGTTCCGCGTGGACTTCGACGTTTAGCTTGTTACCTCAGCTACGATCTTGTGCCCTCGACAGGATCTGGTAGATAGTCAGGCTTCTCAGCCTTTTTCATTTATAGTTGTCTCTACTCAGACATGTTAAGCTTCCGCATGTGCTTTGACTTGTATGCTCTGAATGTTGGGTCATGAGACCCATGAATTTTATCTCTGTCCAATATTTTCAGAGAGCAACATGAACATTTTCTTGGACCTTTTTGGAGCACTTTTTATTTGGGTCATTTCCAGAGATGATTCTGAGGGTTTCACAAATCCTCATTTCAAATTTAAATGGAATATACATCTATATGTAGTCCGCATTGAAATCTCTAAAAAGACTTATATTTAGCAACAGAGGGAGTATATCTCAATGGACAACTTATAATTATTTCATTGCTTCTCAGACAGAAAAATGATAGATTTGCAACATTGTGTTAATCAATAATGAACTGATAAGCATGCAAAGGCTTCTTCCACGAGCTGCCCCTCTCCGTTCGCAAGGCTTCTTCCACGATCTTGCGCTCCAGCGTTCCTGGGATGAGTTCGCCCAACGACAGCGGTCGAACTCCATCCATCCGGAATCCATTGCGTCCGTTCAAATGGTGCATGGATCCGGTGTGAGCCATGTTGCCGCTGACTCGTTAGAGGCAGTGCGATCCATTTGACGTTTGAACGCCATGGCGGATGCAGAATCGCTTCGTTGGCGCGACGGAGCGGAGATCAATGCTTGGGAGGCGGCCGACACAAGTATGGCGCGGCGTGCCCGCCGGGCGAGGCAGCAGACGCGGGAGATGACGACAGCCCTCGCGACGCAATTGGCAAGGCTGTGTCGCACTCTCCGGCGCCACGTATGGTGCACGTCAACCCTTGCCACTGCAACTACATGGTGGACCTGGCCGGCTCCGATCACGACGGATCTACCATCGACCTCACATCCACCAGCGATATGTAAGACACGGGCTCCGAACGGCCTCCGCTTTAGATTTGGTTTTACGTGCATCTAATAATATGGACCGAAGATTTGCATATGGAGTATCCGGATGTGAAAATGATTTTTGTTGTGTTGTCCGGACACTGTCCGTAGACGCATCCGTGGGACGGATTTGGGTAATTGCGGTTGTAGATGCTCTTACTAGTAGTATAGTATCTTTGTTTATAAAAATAAGTCTTTTTAGAGATTTCAATACGAACTACATACATATGTGTATAGAACATATTTTTAAAGTGTAGGTTTACTCTCTAAAAAGATTATATTTAGAAACGAAGGAAGTATATATCACTTCGATGAATCACATTCTAGGATGCCATGCAACGTTCTCAAATATTAGTCAGGGGTTCCCTAGAGAAAATTATTAGTTCCCCACAAAAAAAAATAGTCAGGGAAAGAAACAAACATGAGATCAAGACTAATTATGCACCGTTCTGCCGCATCAAATTAATACTGATAGGAAATAAGAAAACGCAAAGTCTGAATCGTTTTTTTCCAGCACGGTCAACCAATGCGTTGCTAAGTGGAGTGGGCAGCTTTGGCCTTGAAGTCGCTGATGTCCCTCCGATCAGGAATGGATGGCAGATATGAGCCCACATGTTACACGGTGACTGCCAAGAGGCAAGTCACCTGATCTCGATCCGCACTTAGAGCATCTCTTACAAGTTTTCCTATACCCTATATTTTTTGGAACCCACCCTAAAAACACCTTTTCCTGAAACTTCATGCGTAGCCGCGCCACTGACGCCGGCGATCATCACCGATCTGCCCCACCACACCACTGTCTCTCTCTCTTTCTTTTCGGGTGCCCACCGGTGTGCCGCACGGGGATACCGTCTGATCCCCCCGCCTCCCCTTTGGGGCGGATATGAGGGTCCGGTTGTATATACCCTAGCATCTTTGCTGTTCAATCCCAACACTTTGGAAAGACAAAACAATATATAAAAATATGCACCCAAATATGCCGGTGTGGTTGAGACACTAAATTGCCTATTGCCAGCAACTGACTGATTTTACTAAATTGCCTATTGTCCGCAGGTGACTGATTTTAGACTTAAGGATAAGATAAACTGTTACCAGAGGTTGGCTGCGTGTTGTTTCCGTGTTTGGCAAATATGGAAACTAGCCAGGTGTCATCTTAGAGGATCTTCAACAGATGCGCTAAATAAGCCGCACGCTGGATAAAACAACTATATATCGCTCACGATCGAAAGTAGCGCTCCAGCAGCCATGCTATAATTCCGCGCGTGGTAAACAAGATTCAGCGCGCTGGGGAAAACTGCAGCCGTGCTAAATTTTGCAACGCATGAAAAAACAACCACCCTCCCGGGCGCGCTAAAACGCTATTACAGCGATGCAATCTTTTTAGCGCGCCACCCTATCGCTCGTCTGTTGGAGATGCTCTTATCATTTTCCTCCTCAAAACCATATTTGAAGGATTTACCTAGTGTGAGATCATATTATTCGAGGATATGCTCTGCTCATAGAAAGCCTATATCAACATGTCCCATCGTTCTTAGGACAGGAAGAACAACCTCTTACGGTAGCTTCAAGTGCCAAAGAGCTTCTCCCATGACAATGAAGTTCCCATTAATGGTGGTTACCTTTTTTGGGGGAGGGGGGGGGGGGGGGTGTGGCTAGCTGTCGGATATGCGCATTTTCACTTTTGTTGTACCCTTTTTTCTTTGGTTATAACATCTCCAACAGACGCGCTATATAAAACCGCGCGTTGGAAAATATGCCTATATAACGCGCGCGATCAAAAACAGTGCTCCAGCTGAAGCTGTAAAATAGAGCATGCACAAAAATGAAGTTGTAAATTTAGCGCATGCGGGCCTTGGGGCGCTGGCTTGTGAGCGCGGGCTGTTGCATGTGGGGCCGCCGGGTTGGGCGCCGTGTTTTTGTGCGTCTAGTAAACCTCCCGCGCGTAAAAACACTATTTCAGCACTGTAAAACTTTTTTAGCGCGCCACGCTACCGGGCGTCTGTTGAAGATGCTCTTAGAGCATCTCCAATAGATGGTGCAAATTTTGACGGTCCAAAACCGAAGACGTAAAATTTGGACCGCCAAAAAGTGCGTTTTGGAGCTCCGAAAAAAGGCCAACTTCAACAGATGGTCCAAATTCATGGTCCAAAAGAGTAACTCCAATAGATGGTCCAAATTCATGGTCCAAAACCGGTTGGGAATGCCTTGGGGAATTCCATCGAACACCTTGTGCACGCGGTGGAAGAAGATGGCCGCCGGTTGGATTGGCTGCTGCTAACGGCTGCGATCGGCTCTGGACGGAGCCGACCGCGGTGATAACAAATGAGCTTGGAGGCCGGCCAAGAGGAGCTCGGCGGGTGGCGAAAAATAGTTCGGCAGCCGGGCGGAGGGCTTGGTGCGGCGGTCGTGCGGCCGGCGCAACGGCCGTGGACAGGCTCACGGCCGACGGGGAGGAGGTCGACGGTAGCCTAAGGCCCGGCGGAGGCCTACCGCGGCAGCCGGACCGTCGGGGGCGCCGAATCCCGCGCTGGCTGCGAGCCGGCTACCGGCGAGGGAGGCGACGGGGGCGACAGCGGGGATGTGGGGTGTTGGCGGCGCCGACGGTGAGGTTTTGGGCGGTCGCGGCGGCGGATTCCGGCCGACTAGTCTTCGGGCGGGCGGAGGGAAAGGAAATGAAGTGCGGTTGGGCGTTCGCGGGCGACAGCTGGTTTTGGACCAAGTGCACCTCGTGATGTAAATTTGCACCGCGAGGTGTTGTATTTTACATCACGAGGAGGCCGCGGTCCATTTTTTTTTGCATATGGACCGTCTGTTGAAGCAGCGTTTTTTACCCCAGACGGTCTAAAAGTTAGGTACTTCTACATTTGGACCATCTATGCGGATGCTCTTACACATGACCTACCTTTGAGCCGAGTTTAAGCACGGTTAAGGGCATGTACAATGCATAGCCTCAAGGTGATGCCTCGCATGCCACGTAGGATCGGATATGATGTAAAGTAGGTTCGGATAGGGAAGCGGGATCCTCTCCAGGAGGCGGGTGCTTGAAGAGAAAAAATGTGGTCCGGTGACAAAAGCTGAAAAGGTTGAAGTGAAAAGTAGAGATGCATGTGTACTAAAGTCTTTATTTTCTATTTCTTAATGAGGCCCACTAGCGATAGCTTGCATTGGGGAGAAAAAATAAATGTAGGCGCCTCAAATTACTTTTTGTCATGGGGCATATGTATCCATATGCCACCATTGTACATGCCCTAAGGAGCGAATCTGCAGGGAGGTGCCTTTTCCGTGGATCAAGTGTCAGCTACATCACCTGCGCACTCACCCCTGGACCGTACAGATCGAAACGCCAGATTAGCAAATTTGGACCAAACGTTGGCACCAAACACCACTACTTCAGAGCGGTAGCCAGTAGAAAAGGCACACTGCACATGCCAAGCGATCGAATCGGATGCCGGCCGGCGGCGAAGAGAGAATTTGATAATGAGCTAGTCCCCGGGCGGTGCTCAGGTCTTGCCTTCTTGAAAGGCGAGTGTCGGTTCGCAGAAAATCGGAGGAATTAGCTAGCTAGCTAGCTAGGTGATCATGGCGCAAAAGGAGGCCGGCGTAGCGGCGAGCGGCGGCTGCAAGCGCAAGCCGCACGCGGTGGTGGTGGTGTACCCGATGCAGGGCCACATCATCCCGGAGACGCACCTCGCGCTGCGGCTGGCGGCGCGGGGCTTCGCCGTGACGGTGGTCACCACGGAGGCCGTGCACGACCAGACGGCGCGCGCGCTCGGCGTCGACCCGGCCGGGCACGACGCCTTCGCCGGCGCGCGCTCGGCGGGGATGGACGTGCGCTGCGAGCTCGTCAGCGACGGCCTCCCGTTGGGGTTCGACCGGTCGCTGCACCACGACGAGTTCCACGGCTCGCTGCTCCACGCGCTCTCCGGCCACGTCGAGGAGCTGCTCGGCCGCGTCGTCGTCGACCCGGCCGCCACGTGCCTCGTCGCCGACACCTTCTTCTCGTGGCCGGCGACCCTGGCCAGGAAGCTCGGCATCCCGTACGTGTCCTTCTGGACGGAGCCCGCGCTCATCTTCAACCTCTACTACCACGTCCACCTGCTCACCGAGCACGGCCACTTCGGATGCAACGGTGAGCAGCTCCCCATATGCTCATATTTCAATTCAAAATTGGTTGCCGCGAAATAGTCTGCCATGGCATCGATTTTGAAGATCCTTTCTGGGACGTGCTGCAGAGCCTCGGAAGGACACGATCACGTACATCCCGGGCGTGCCGGCGATCGAGCCGCACGAGCTCATGTCGTACCTCCAGGAGACGGACGCCACCAGCGTGGTGCACCGCATCATCTTCAAGGCGTTCGAGCAGGCGCGCGGCGCCGACTACGTCCTGTGCAACACCGTGGAGGAGCTGGAGCCGTCCACCATCGCCGCGCTCCGCGCCGAGAAGCCCTTCTACGCCGTGGGCCCCATCCTCCCCGCCGGCTTCGCCCGCAGCGCCGTCGCCACCTCCATGTGGGCCGAGTCCGACTGCTCCCACTGGCTGGACGCGCAGCCGCCGGGGTCCGTGCTCTACATCTCCTTCGGCAGCTACGCGCACGTCACCAAGCAGGAGCTGCACCAGATCGCCGGGGGAGTCCTGGCCAGCCGCGCGAGGTTCCTGTGGGTGATGCGGCCGGGCATCGTGAGCTCCGACGACCCGGACCCGCTGCCCGAGGGGTTCGCGGCGGCGTCCGCCGGGCGTGGGCTGGTGGTGCCGTGGTGCTGCCAGGTGGAGGTGCTCTCCCACGCCGCGGTGGGTGGATTCCTGACGCACTGCGGGTGGAACTCCGTGCTGGAGAGCGTGTGGGCGGGAGTGCCCATGCTGTGCTTCCCTCTGCTCACTGACCAGATCACCAACCGGCGGCTCGTCGTGCGGGAGTGGCGCGTCGGCGTGACCATCGGGGATCGTGGCGCTGTGTTTGCCGACGAGGTGAAGGCGAGGATCGAGCGCGTGATGTCCGGAAAAGAGGGGAAGGACCTCGGGGAGGCGGTGAAGAAGGTGAGGGCGACCCTTGAGGCCGCGGCGGCGCCCGGCGGGTCATCGCAGCGGAGCTTCGATGAGTTCGTCGACGAGCTAACGCGGCGTTGCGGCGGATGTTAAGCTGCGCCGACCGATCGGCCTGAAGCGCTGCCTCCCGCCGTTGGAGAACGAATCCAGTTCAATTTATATTGTGGTGTATGTATAATTGTTCACGAAACTTGAACGTGCCCACGTGCCATGTTGAGATGTGCACGTCAAATTTGTGTTCGAATTTTTTTGACATTTTGAAATGGGTTTGTCTAGGTATAAGTCGACTGAGACTTGATGAAGTCTCAGTCCATGACGTCAGCACGTACAAAATTGAAAGCTACGACAGGTTTTCCTCACGTATACTCGTTTGGTTTTCTGTTTTACGTGCGTGGCTAATTTTCTATTTGGGCTGGGTCTGTTTTCGTTGGCAATGTTTCGTAGCTTGTCTTCTCTTTTTGTTGGGCTTGCTTCCTTACTTGGGCTTTGTTTTTTTACAGCAGCAAAATACGCAAGGTGTACTGTGTTGTGCATGTGTTTCTTACAGCAAAAGAGTTGCCTTACATAGGCCACTAGTGTTTGTTCTGCCGGCTCACGTTCTGTTTTAGCCTTTTTTTCATAGATACAAAAGAAAACTATGAAAATTAATTTTAAAAATGAGAAACAATCTATACATTTTGTAAATTTAAAAATTGTTTGTGTTTTCATGTGTATAAATGGTCATCCTATATTTGTATCATCTCGTATATATACAAAAAATATTGATTGTGTATTCATAAAAATATCGATTGTATATTATGAAATGTTCATCACGCATTTTTCCAATTTTTGCTGCATAATATAAAAATGTTCATCACGTATTTAAATCAAATATTTATCATGTGTTTACAGAAAAGTTCATCGCATATTTACCAAAATATTAAAGTATTAAAATAAATCATGAAAAGATGAAGAAAAATAAATAAAACAATGATACGATGGCCGACCCCCACCTAGTGGAAGATATGCAACGGCCGCACCACCCTCCCCCCCCCCCCCCTGAAACACCACAACAGAGTTGTAGTCCGATGCCTAGTGGCAGACATGTAGGCGTGATGGAAGACATGCAATTCCTAATGCAAAAAAGAGACTCACACAGAAATACGAACTAATTAATGCATCTCTAATACTAGTGGTGAGACATGTATTTGCAGTCGAGGGCTATGATTGCAGCTGCAAGCCTAGTACAGACATGCATCCGTCCCCCTCTCCCACCGACCTAAACAAAGGCCACTTGAAGTCGGATGGGTAGACATGCCTTGAAAGCCTAGTATCAGATATGCAACTACCCCCCTCCCTAGCCTCCCACGACAAAACAAAGATCAGTTGTAGTCGGGTTGTAGACATGCAATTCTAGCTGGGCATGACAATTGAAGTTGCATGTCTAACATACACTTGCAACTGCCTCATCTCCCACCTCCATTTGACAAAAATAAAGTCCAGTTGCATCCGCGCTAGGAGACATGCAATTGCAGTCAATAGGATACACTTGCAGTTGCATGCCTAGTGTCAAACATGCAATTGCCCCTGTTCTGCCCCCATCAGAGAAAACAAAGGCCAGCTGCGTATGTGTTAGGAGGGCATGTAGTTGTAGTCGAGGGTTACACTTGCAGTTGCATGCCTAGTGTCATACATGCAACTCCCCCTCTCCTACCTCCATATGGCAATACAAAGGTTAGTTGCGGGCGTGATGGAAGACATTTAATTGTAGTAAGGGGGAGACACTTGCAGTTGCATGCCTGGTGAACACATGCAACTGCCCCCCGCCCTCTCCCACCGCCTTCCGACAAAACAATGTTCAGTTGCGGTTGTGATGGAAGACATGCAATTGTAGTCAGGGCGACACTTGCAGCTGCATGCCAAGTGTACACATGCAACTGCCCGTGCCCTCTCCCACTGCCCTTCGACAAAACAATGTTCAGTTGCGGTCATGATGGAACACATGCAGCTGTAGTCGGGGCGACACTTGCAGTTGCATGCCTAGTGTACACATACAACTGCTCCCCCTCTCCCGCCGCCCTCCAACAAAATGGAGTTCAGTTGCGACCGTGATGGAAGACATGCAGTTGCAGTCGGGGGCAACACTTGCAGTAGCATGCCTAGTGTACACATGCAACTGCTCCCCCTGTCCCATGCTTCCCAAAACAAAGTTCAGTTACGGTCATTATGGAAGACATGCAATTACAACACTTGCAGTTGCATGTCTAGTGAACACATGCAAGTGCTCCCCCCTCTCTCGTCGCCCTTTGACAAAACAAAGTTCAGTAGCATCGTGCTGGAAGACATGCAATTACAGTCAGGGCTGACGCTTGCAGTTGCATGTCTAGTGTACACATCCAAGTGCAGTTTCGGTCGCTGCGATGCACATGCAGTTGCGTGCCTAATGTACACATGCAATTGTCCCCCTTCCGGCGCCCAGAGACAAAACAAAGTCCAGTTCCAGTCGAAGGCGACACATGCAGTTGCGTGCCTATTGGAAGACATGCAACTACCCCTCACCCACAAAACACCGCTAAGTTAAAGTCGCCTTGAAGACATGCAGTTGCATTTGCGGGCAACACTTGCAGTTTGTGCCTAGTGGCAGGCATGCAACTGCCCCTCCCACACACATACAATAGCAAGGCATGTAGTTGCAGTTGGTGACGACACTTGCAGTTGCACGCCTAGTGACAGACATGCAACTCCCGACTCCCAATCCCCCAACAAAACACAAAAAGTTATAGTCAAAACGGACGCTCACAGTTCCGCACCTAGTGGCAGGCATGTAACTTCCCTTGACAAAAAACACCACTAGGTTGCATTCACGCGGGGTAGATATCACATTCCCACCCCCACCCCGATTTGACCTGCTGGCTCTGAGAAAAACCACGCCCGGAGGAAGAGAGGAAAAAGGTGAAGGAATAGCATGATCCACTACCTTCATACTTCTTCCACACTTAAAGCTTGGTTAGCAATGCTTTAGTCAAGATGAACAATTACAATTATAACTTTAAAAGAAATAAAAAATAGAAAGAATAAAATGATGCAACAGAAAGAGAAAATGGTAATGCATAATATATATATATATATATTCTTATTATATATTTCCTTAGAAGAGAGGAAAAATAAAACAAAAGGCAGAAACTAAAAACCAGGAAAAACATTAAAATAAAAATAGAAATGACAAAGAAGAAAAACAAAAGGAATACAAAAAGAATACCAATTTCAAATGCTTCAATAAAAACTGGTCGGTCGTACTATAGCAAAATGCCCATGTACATCCCTCACAACTAAACAGGGCCACAATAGAAAAGTAGGACAAAAGAGCATAGGCCACGAGAGAGGCCTGGCGTATTGATCATTCGCCCATAGAAAAAAGAACTACCATCCATTGCGTACGCCACGATCACGCATCAACTTCAAGAAACATGAAAAATGATACATTGCATGAATCTTTACGTCAAGATCTTATGGCTACCGAATCAACTGAGACTTGACAAATTCTAATTCACCTGAGAATTAGCAAATCCCCCGAAAAAAGAAAGCTAGCAAGAATCACATTGTTAGAAAGGAAAAAAGGTTAAAAAAGATAAAAGGCAAAAAAATAGAACACACAAGTAAATAGAAAAGAAACAAGAAAAATGTGAAACTAAAAACCAGATTTTTTTAGCAATAAAAAACAGCTCACGCCATATGAAACAGAAATGAAAAAAAAAAGAGAAAAACCCCACAAGCCGAACACAGGTTTTAACAGTTCTAGACAAGAAAAAGAAAAGCAGAGGCCAACACGTACCTAAGGCCCAGAGTGAAGAAAAACAAGAACAAGGCCCAGTTCTAAATATCACTCTGCAACTTGAGTGAGCGACTTGTACATATACATACAAAAGACAAACCAAACCTGACGATAACGAATTGACTGAGACTTTGCCAAAACTCAGTCGACTGAGTTTTAGCGCGGTTCTTTTGAAATATATTTTTCGGTGGCAAGAGCATATGCTCCCATGTGCCAAAGTGAATTTCCGATTGGCGTTTTGGCACAAGGGAGCATATGCTCCTGGAATTTAAAATGTGTTTTAAACATATTTTGAAATGTCACAAAATTCTGACAAAATGATTCTCGCATACATCTCGATATTTTACGTGCATACAAACTCGTTTGGTGGAAAACCGATAAACTTTAATGTCATATGCAAAAGGACAAAATTTAGTGTTTAAAAAGGCTTTTCATGAGACATTTTTTTGTCTTTTTACACAAGGTGTATAAAATGTCAGTTTTTCATGAAACTTGGCGTGCGCACACATACAGTTATGAGATGTGCGCGCCAAATTTGTGTTTGATTTTTTTGAAATTTTGAAATATATTTTTCAATGGCAGGAGCATATGCTCCCATGTGCCAAAATGAATTTATGAATTTTATGAAATTTTCAAAATTTGTTTAAAACACATTTCAAAATCCAGGAGCATATGCTTCCATGTGCCAAAACACCACTCTTTGTGGTGTGTATTGTGTAGTACTCCCTCCATTCCTTTATCTAAGGTGTATTATTTTCAGCACAGTGATCAAGACACATAACTATGCATTAGTTAGGACAAAATTGCCCTTTTCTAATTTGTAGATTAGCGGCATGTAAATCAGTTAGGCTAGGAAAGGAAGAGAACACACAATTGGAAGAGAGATAGTTTCCTTTCCTTTCTTTACAAGGAGAGATACATGCAATCAGGGAAGAGATATTTTCTTTTTTCTAGAGAGCCAACATAAAAATTACAAGGAATTAGAACAAATACACCTTACATTGTGAAATTTTATCAAAAAATAAATACACCTCATATAAAGGAACAGAGGGAGTACTTAATAGCCATCAAAAGTCTGATTTTTTCTGTCTATATCAAACGCATAACCTTGCCCAGCAAGGCTAGATTAGCTCTTGCCCTAGATCCAAACACACCCTCTATAACACGTTATCAACACAATGCTCTCATCACCGTCATGAAGTGCAATTACATCATCAAAGACCATTTTATTCACCACATCTCTTTCAAATGATAAGATGCTATTTTGATCATTTTTAATTTACTAGTTAATTGTCCGTGCATTGCAATGAGGGCATACATATTACCCCCAGCAAGGCTAGTTAATTGTCCGTGTTATAGAGGGAGTACTTAATAGCCATCAAAAGTCAGATTTTTTTCTGTCTATATCAAACGCATAACCTTGCCCAGCAAGGCTAGATTAGCTCTTGCCCTAGATCCAAACACATCCTCTATAGCACGTTATCAACACAATGCTCTCAACACCGTCATGAAGTGCAATTACATCATCAAAGACCATTTTATTCACCACATCTCTTTCAAATGATAAGATGCTATTTTGATCATTTTTAATTTACTAGTTAATTGTCCGTGCATTGCAATGGGGGCATACATATTACTCCCTTTGTTCCTAAATATATGGTGTATTATTTTTTCAAAAAGTAAAACTTCTCTAACTTTGACCAAGTTTTCAGACGAAAATACCAATGTCTAGAACCAAATCATTGTCACTAGATTCACCATGAAATATATTGTTATATTTTACATATTCAGTATTGTAAATATTTATAGATTTTGCTATAAAGTTGGTCAAACATAGACAATGTTTTTTTAAAAACTAATACAACTTTAATTAAGGAACAGAGGGAGTATAACATATTATATTAGTCCTCCCTCCGTTCCTTTATATAAGGTGTGTTTGTTTTCCAATAAAATTTCACAATGTAAGGTGCATTTCTTCTGATTAACCCTCCAGAACAAGCAAAGTATCTCTCCTCTGATTGCATGTATATCTTCTTGTAGAGAAAAAAAAAGAAAAGTATTTTTATCCCGATTGCGTGTATCTCTTCCTTTCTTAGGCTAAATAATTTACTTGCCGATAATCAACTAATTAACCAAATGCAATTTCATCATTGATTATATATAATTATGTGCCTTGATCGCCATGCCAAAAACAATATACCTTACATAAAGAAATGGAGGCAGTACCTTACACCCACCATATTCTAGATTTTGCTAATATTTGATTTGATTTGAGTAAGGCTAGGGGAATGCAAGAAAAGCTTTGATTTAGTTTAGGTTTTGGTAAGATTTGATTTAATTTGGATATGGGTAGGGAAGTCGATGAAAGATTTATCTAAGGTTTGAGGCTTCAGTAAGACTTGTTTTTATTTGACTGAGTTAATGCAGAACATGATTTTCATAAAATTTGATTAGTCGGACAAGGAAATGAAAGTAACGATTTGGTTTAGATTGTTCCAAACAGGGGGGGGGGGGGGCGTGGAGAAGAAAAAGGCAAGGTAGGGGAACCTGCGGAGGAGATGAGGAGAATGTACCAACTCCCTTCTTAATAATAGAGATACTAGCCATACCCGCGCGGCGGCACGCCGCGCCTAGATATGGTACATATGTATATACTATTTTTGGCTCATCAGATGAAAAAATAAAAGCTTCGTGTAAGTTTGTAGCTATAAATTTGTATTCACAAGATAGCTAGCTGTACACATGATCATTTTGGAAATGATACATCTGCTATCACCATGAGTATTACATCCCTGCAAGATGGAAAGTATACATTGTCATTTCTTTCAAGTAAGACTAAACACACTACATTCATTTGCAGTTTATATCATTCTAATTTAGCCTCCTGCAGGATTTGTACATCTAGTGAAATGATACAGAACTTTTGCACATTGTCGCCGGCGACCCACAGATGGCTGAGCACCAGTGTAAGAACTGGTTAGGTCATCAATATGCGAACGCTAGAGTACATATGGAGTGGTATGATATTCAAAATTTGTAACAATCCTTTGCCAAGATTTGATTCTGCCTTCTGAATTGACTTTGTTGAGCATTGTTATATTGGCAAGGATGTTTCTTTCACGCAATAGTAGTGGTGTCAGCATGTAGATGGTAGTTTATGTTACTATATACTGTACATAGTTACCTGTTGATTTAATGTTTTTTATTTATGTTTGTTGCAAATTATTGTTCGTAAATTGGACCGTCTTTTGTGCTCATTTTATTTTAAAAGATGAGTGAGAGCATGCAAGTGTCAGAAGAACAATTAATTGAAAGAGCCAACAGGTGAAGAAGGATATCCTGGTTCACAACTTTTTCCTTGGCAGACTTTGTTTAACTATGTTATTGCATGTACTTTATTGTATACGTATCTATTGAACGTGCGCTCATTTTTTGAAATATTCAAAGCTTATTTTTTGTATGGGCCAAAAAGAAGCTAAAGTTTAAAATGTTGTGTAGACTGTAAATCGTCGAAAAATATGTTGGCTAGAAAGGTTGGAATGTTTTAATAGTGATGGTATTGTTAACTTGGGAAAAATTATGGCCCGGCAGCCTTTCTTTTAGTGTCATAAAATGTAATATAGGTAACAAATTTTATAAGGAGCACCAAAAATGGCTGTACTTTTTTTTGTAGAGAGTTAAACTTGCGAGCGAATTTATTTAGTGTAGAAGATTGGTGTGATGTAATGACAAAAAGTTATGTTTTCTGAAAGAGAATGACAATGGAATACATGATATGGAGATGTAAAAACTGCACTGATAGATATATCATGCCTAGTAAAACAAAAATAGATTTATTCAGTGAAGTACATATAGCATCACTACTAGAATCTGCAAATAGCCCTAGGGCTAAAGTGCTTCCCTAGAGCTAAATTGGACACCCCAAGGACATAAAGGTTCCCTAGGGTACACGCTAAAAACCCAAGGGACTGCATTGTTTCCTTAGGGTTTGATAGCGCACCCAAGGGATACTTCATGTGTGGGACCATGCTGAAGCCATGCTGGCAGGTTTCCCTATGGGTTATCATATTAACCCTGTGGAAAGGTCTATACCTAGGGTGAAGAAACAAAACTCTAGGGACTGAACATATGATGCAAACGGGGCTTCCACGTTCCAACAAACGCCGTAGAGTATCCCTAGGGTTTGTAATGGTAACCCTAGGGAGGTTTGCACACACTTAAGTATGTATTTTATACCTAATGGTTATATTCTAAATATACTTACGGCAAATATAGAATATCAAGAAAATTTAAACCTACAAGGAAAAATGCATGTGAAAATAACACAAACTTGTGCGAAAAGAAAAATGTAAGTTGATTGATCATTTTTCCTAAAATATATGTCGACCCATCACTTTTTGTGCACTTACTAACACAAACTCTAGGGATTGTAATTTTAGTTATGTGTTCTGTGGACTTACTAATGCATTTCAATTCAGTTTTACAGGATGGCAATTTCGCACCGCCACCGCCGGGGGTCATCCTCTACTAGCAGTGCTACTACAAGCCCTCCACCGACGAATCAACAAATGATGTTGAAAATATGGATAATACATTGCAAGGAGTGGAAGATGGAATGTTTGGCGGCTTCTTTGATGCAAATGGTAATGATGCGAATGGTGTTGCTACTGGAACTTTCTCCCCACCTAGTGATGATTTACCTACATTTTTTATATCTCTCATCATGGTGAAGGAAGTGGTCTGAACTTTTTTTGTTGATTAATTGGAAGCAAATGGACAATTATCCTTTTGGCCATGCACTTGGTATGGTTGTGATGTCTTGGATCAGTGACTTATGTGATGCATGTTGTATTATTCCAGGCTACTAATTGGCAATCCTAGGTAGATGACATTTTGTGAGTCCTAGTTATTGAGCTAGATGCCATCTTTTGTAAAGAGTGGGACTAGATGCCATCTTTTGTAAAGAGTGGTACTATTGTGTAAACTCTTCGTTGTTGTAATGTATAATGATGAATGATGGTGGTTGAAGTACATAATTTATGTGATCGTTCTCTAATTTTTGGAGTGATTACATACAATTATTTGTAATAGTTTAATTTCTATGGAACAATATTAATTTGCCCCAATAATACAATATTTTGAATAACGATTCCCTAGGGTTTGTAAACCCAAGGGGTATAAAATGGACTAACAGCAGCTGACGTTACATAATATTTCCCTAGGGAGTGAAACTAACCCAAATGATATCTACTTTACATGTCAGCATGCTTGCCACCCGTCGCTTGTTTCCCTAGGGTACAAAGCTCAAGGGAAAAAGAACTATACCTAGGGTATTCTTTCCTCACCCTAGAGAAACCGAGATTCCCCCATCAATGGTTCCCTAGGTCAGTTTCCCTAGGGGACACACTAGGAAAACCCCTTTCCCTAGCGTTTTTGCCCATTTGCTTAGGGTATCAAGCCCTAGGGCTATCTGCAAAATCTAGTAGTGCATATTCCATGAATAAAAATATTATTTTTTGTCATAATACTAAGTGGGCAGTTGTACATAGTCTACCGATTTTCTACTGGATGTGGACCGGTGTACGTGATTGCTGGGATGTAACCTGTTGACGTGCCAAGCAGGCCAATGGCTGCGTCCATTAAACGGCTGGCAGTGAGCAACAGGCAACTGCATGCAACGAAGAAGGAGGTCGCATGCTAGGCTGAGGAGGCCCCACGCTTGTCTACAGGAGCAAGCAGTTAACACAGGTCGAAGCGGCGAACCTGGAGAGTGGAGACGCTACTCCCATTCTCCCAAGACGTTTGAGCTCGATCCTACGTGTCTGGCACATCGCAGGGAGGAGGTGGCCGGAGAGGAGAGGTGCTGCTGCCGGCCGAAGCATCGCGGAGGAGGGGTGCAGAGATGGATCCCACAACCACAAGGATGCATGATCCAGACGGCGAGGAGCACGGGCATTGCCACGATGGGATTAAAAATCCAACTAACCACAACCGTGAAGCAAAGTAGGGAGTCCCCGTATTTACAGGCCATGCATGACCGCTCCAAGGAACAAATTAATTACACGACCATGCATCTACAACACACAGCAAAGCAGCTACGCGTACACGTAAACACATACACATGCAAATGGAAAGATATGCTAGCCGCCTAAATTAAGCGGCCAAAGAGAAAATACTGAAAATCAGTTGATACATGCGCATGCAGATACGAAAAATGCAAAAGAATCCTGGAACTACCTTGAAGTGTCACCGTACGTGTTCCCGCAAGAACTGACGACCGACGACCGACGCTGCCCAGAAGCACATAAATCTGAACTGCATTACATGAACTACCTCGGAGTGTCATCGTGTTCCCGCAAGGAGGAGCTCGGCCGCCTCCTCCACTCCGTCACGGCGTCATCGGCCTCGACTTCGCCGGTGAACCTGATCGGGGAGAGAAATTTCAAGAGACGTAAGAGAAAGATTGTCCGAGCAAGACGCAAGTTGCAGTCCAACTCGAACGAACATGGCCACCTTGTCATGGCAGCAAGACACCGTCCAAGCATGAACGGAAGGGCCACCGGACCGGGTCCATGTGCGTCCCATGGATGCAGACGAAGAGAACACCTGCGGGCGAGCAGTTGGCGCTAGTCGTTGGAGCAGAGCGGCGGCCACACTAATGACGGAGCCGCCAACGAAGAAGGCGATGTAGAGCAGGGCCTTGATTGTTAAAACGATGGCAATGACGGGGCATTCGACGACCAGCCAGCCCATGACGCACGCGCCTGCAGGGACCTTGCACGTGACGGCGTGAGGAAGGGGAAGGAGCTTGGATCGCGCGCTTCGACCCGGCGCCACTACTCCGTGTGAAGTTCTCCGAGTCTATCATCTGCCTCCCAAGGCAGGGCGCGCGACGGCGCCCACCACCGCCAGTCCTGTCGCCGTGGCCGAAAGGCCTCTTTCTCGCGCGCTGCTCCGTCGGCACCGCGCACGATACATGCAACTCCGGTAGACGGCTACCCCTGGCGCAGCAGTATCCCGAGGCCATCCGGTGAAGCGCTACTCAACGCACGACACACGACACAGCGGCGCTGTCCGGCGTTGCTGGCCGTGGCCGTGCAGGAGAATGCGGCCACGGTGCCCTCCAGCGGCACCACCACGTCCATGGCCTTCGGCCGAGGCGTCGCGTGCTTCTCAAAGCGACGGCGACGATGACGACAAATCAAGCATACGGCGGCGGGGAGTTGATGCACCAAGGAAAGAAGGGCGATAGTGGCGTGCTGGTGGGTAGAGCAGAAAGCAAGGCAGAGATGGAGCTATCTATAAGTGTGTAGTACAACGGTGGAGGATTGGACAACGTTTACTAGAACTGGAACACGCTGTGAGAATACAAACGAGCACAAAGCAAAATCCAATATCTCCATCACAAGCGGTGCATGCATGTGGTCACATCAAGATTGCTTTTAACCACTGCATGCATCGCATGCACCTGCCCGACAAAGCGGCGTTGCCAGACAAAGAAAGAGACTACCCGAATTGGCAACGAAATCGTACGGTTCACCAGGAAAGAAAATCGCCACTGAAATCGCTAAGCGCACACACAGAAACGGTACATCCGTTCAAAAAAATTGAAACAAAACCCTGAATCCAACAAAGCATTTCTACCCCGGCAGGTACCAAATTAATAGCACGTGGCACATGCATAATTCACTAGAAGTCTTTTTTAAACAAGTGAAACAACCTTGAGGCAAAAACTTGGCCTGGAATAGAGGCTTGGGTATACTCCATTATTTTAGTATGTCCAATCTTGTCGAACTCGATTTTGTGGCTTTGGATATCACCAGCGAGAACCACTAGATGTTGAAATTCGCTTGAATCCAATGGGCTTGGTGAACTGTTAAGAAGTAATCAACTATGGTTAATTAATCTTTGCTTTCCCTCTAATCATGAACGAGTACTATTTGGACTCTATCGACTATATGAAGCGCCCGTTGGAATTATATTACAAGATGATGCCCTCCTCCGCATTACTGCAAAAATTTGCCGTTGATTTTTGGAGTAACATGAACATCTTCAAAGTAGAAGAAAACTTGAATCAATAAAATGTTAGATTTCATATAAAGGCAGTGATTGAAATGAACCATCATCACTGGAAACGAATAATTTGTCATCAGTCAGCTTTTTGTTGTCTGCTAGCGGGCGATAAAGAAGGCCTTTGCCGCCTGCTTATAAAAAACGGACGATAAATATATAGTTGACGATAAAGACATTATTTGCCATCAGCCAGTTTTTTGCCGTCAGCTAGCAGAGGGAGGGTTTGCAATGGCCCACCTCACCTCTTTGTCGTCCGCTAGCAGACGGCAAAGAGACCACTACCTAACGGCCCACCCCTCCTCTCCCTTTCTCTCCTCGACCGCACCCCGCGCCCCCAACCGCACCCCGCCCCGCCCCGGCTCGCCGCCCGCTGCCACCGCCGCTCCGCCACCCGCTGCTCCTGCACGCCGCCCCTGCCCGCCGCTCCGGCTCCTCCCCCGACGCCCTGCCATGCCAGCACACCGCCTCGGCCTGCCGCTCCGCCCTCCCGACGCCCCATCGCGCTGGCCCGCCGCCCGGCCCCCCGCCACCCCGCCGCTCCGGGTCGCCCGCCGCCCCGTCGCTCCGGGTCGCCCGCCGCCCCCCTTCCCCCGCCGCCCGGCCTCCCCGACCGCCCGCCACTTCGACCCGCCGGCATTGGCCTCCTCCATCCCCCACTCTGGTGAGCCCCCTCCCCCTCTCTTTTGTTTTCAATTTTTCTCTGTTAATTAGTATAGTTTAGTTAGTGTATTTAGTGTAATTTAGGTTTTTTTCTTCTGTTTTTTTAGTTTTAGGTTTAGATTTAGTTTAGTTTAGTTTTTTTTCTTCTGTTTTTTAGGTTTAGGTTTATATTTAGTTTAGCTTACGTTTAGTTAAGAAGAAAGATGAAAGATGAAAAAAAAAGAAAAGAAGAAGAAGAAGAAGAAGAAGAAGAAGAAGAAGAGGAAGAAGAGGAGGAGGAGGAGGAAGAAGAACAAGAAGAAGAAGAAGAAGAAAAAGAAGAGGAGGAGGAAGAAGAAGAAGAGGTTAGGGGTGCGTCGGCGCCACGGAACCGGGTCGAGGATCGCCGGTCGCCAAGGGGTCGACGGTCGGGGCAGAGGGTCGAGGATCGCCGGTCGCCGAGGGGTCGAGGGTCTAGGGGTCGATGGTCGAGGATCTTCCGGTCCGAGTGCTGACCGACTGGTGTCGTAGCTTAAGTTGAGGACGTCCGCGAGCTGAAGGTCATGAGCGTGGGTGAGCTGCTTCCATCCGTTCTTCACGCACGCTCATGACCACGGATGGAAGGAGTTCACCATGATCACACTAAAGGTGTTCGATAGGACCGCCGAGGGGTCGAGGGTCGAGGGGTTGATGGTCGCCGAGGGGTCGAGGGTCGCCGAGGGGCGAGGGGACGAGGGGTCGATCGTCGAGGATCTTTTGTCATGAGTCAGTTTGGTTGTTTGAAGTTTCAAAATTAACAAACTAGATTAACTGATGAATATACATGTTGATGGACCTATCTGTACATATTATCTGATGAATATAGATTTTGTTATTCATGTTGGTATTCAATTTTTTTATGTTGTACTAATTCTGTTTACTCTTCTGTCATGACAGGTGTTGAAAGATGGTGGGCGCGAGTCCAGAGCGTGGTGGGAGGGGTTCTTCCATTCCACCCGCACCTCTCCGAAGAGTGTTGTTAGACAGTTTGGGGACACCGGCGGGTGCTTCTTTGTCGGCGTTGTTGCCCACCGGGAGAGGAAGCCCGGGAGGGAAGAAGAGAGGAGGTAGATCAGGACGTGGCCGCGGGAGAGGTAGGCAGGCTCCTACGCCTTCCTCACCGCCACCCCCAGCTAAGTCACCCGAGCACATGACTGCTAGGGGGGACCCATCTGACGAGGAGGCTATGCGGACTCCGGTCCACGAGCCTTGGGTCGACGGGCCTTCAGCCCACGAGACTTCGGGCCAAGACACTTGGGCCCACGTGACTCTGGACCAGGCTACGTCTCAGGAGACGTCTGGATGGGGTACCTGGCAGGATCTGCCTGAGGGGCCGAGTGGCCATGCTGATGGTGGCAGGCATCAGATTTATGATAGCAGCGAGGGTGAGGTGGTTGAGGGGGCTACCATCTACCAGCATGGTAGTACACGGCTCCCGTCCCTACCGGCGACCCGCAAGTAGAGGTGGTTGATTTGGCCTGATGGGCAGAGGTAAGTGCATTTACTCTTTTTGTACCTTTTGCCATCATATTTCTTCAAATATCTAATGCGTTGGCCTTGCCATACTGCAGGGGTTGGGACCATGCTCAGTATGTCCGCAGGCCCAACCAAGTCCTTGGTGTGATTTGCCAGCAAAACTCCCGGGGTTTGTCACGTTGCCTGGTGAGGGTCAGCTTCCAGAGCTAGGATTGAGCTGGGAGGACTACTTGGCTGCCCCGGCCCCGCTGGAGGAGATGATCGACGGTGTCTTGTGCCACACGAGGGCCGACATGGTGATCAGAATGTTTTGGGTAATTTCTCCTTTACACAATTAAAAATCTTCGAATAAGCTTAGTTATTGTACTAATCAATGTTGTCCTGTTTGATTGCAGACCTTCTACAGGTGTGAGGAGGGATACGAGGAGGCCTGTGCACGAGTTATTGATGCCAAGTGCAGGCGCCTACTACAAAATTTACGGCACGAGGCTCGGGTGCAGGTTGTTTGAGACTACTTCGCCGCACGTGGTGTTAGGAAGCCCAAGATAAGTGTCGCGAAAAGTTTCTGAACAAGGAGCAGTACATGACAGTAAATGCCTATATTCTTAAGGCCTTGTTCTTAGTTTCGTTGATTTGATTCGTAGGCGTAGCGCTCAAGTTTCTGTTTACTAACTTAGGTGCCCCCGAGATGGTGTGCGGATAAGATAGATTGTTGGGAGGTGTTGGTGGATGAGTGGTGCTCAGACGCATGGCTAGCCGTCCACAACAATGCCAAGGACCGGCGTGCCCAAATGAGAGGTGTGACACACCATCAAGGCAGCGCCAACTTATATCAATACGGGCGGAACTGGTATGTGATTTGCTTCATGATTCATGCAATTCATTCTGTCATGCTAGCTTGAGCCCTTTAATTACTAGTACTATGTTCCTCTCTTTTAGGCGGGATACAATATGGCACTGGTGACAGAGGTGTTCGACCTCTATGCCATGGCCCATACTGCCCCGTACAAGAAGGCCAAGGCATTCTCTGCGTGTGACCTCGATCATCCAGAGAACTTCACCAACATCTCCTCCCACAACAAGCTTGTGAGGTTTAGAGATGTGCGGAAGGCAAGGAAAGGGGAGGATTTTAAGCCGAGCGGGCAGTTTGATCCAGAGCTGGTGATGATATCTGGTGGCGGGAGGTCCCATGTCTCGATAGCCATTGGAGATGGACTTATTCATTGTCCTCGCACTCTCCCGAAGATTAAGGCGCACCAAACGAGCTCAGATCCTGAGATAAGGCCTCGTCCGCGGCCAATCGAGCTCACCTTCGAGGTTAGTTATACAGACTCAGATTTCTTTCAAGCATTACATTGTGTGTGCAACCATCGATGATTACAATGGTAACGAGGAGTGGTGTTGCAGGCTGCTCTTGAGAGAGAGAGAAATACAACCAAGGCGCTTCTGGCGGAGAGGGACCGGCAGGCGGCAGAGAAGGAGCGGGACTTGGAGTAGAGGACGACTAGGATGTTGGAGGAGGAGAGAGATATGCAGAACCGGGCCATGTATGAGCTCCTCGTGGTAAGTTTCTTCTGCATATTAGCCAAATCATGCATGTAATGTACGTTTCATTACTAGCTAATATGACCGACTCATCAAAGCCAAATGTGTAGTCTGTGTGCCAGAAGGCCGGTCAGACCCCTCCGTCGATGCCAGAGATTGCTCCGGGGACCACGATGAGTTTAATTTGAATGGTCATTAGTTACTAGTATTAACATTTGAGTGACGTCATGCTAACAAGACATTGCAAATGATCTTTGGTGCAGGGTACCTCCAGACAAGCATCGCACGGTCCTTCTCCAGGTGGTGGTATCGGCACGAGCCACGCCGATGCTTCACCTCCGTGATGACGGTAAGTTTCTCTAGTGTTTTGCTTAACAAATGCATAATGACCTAGACTTAGCTTTATTTCCTCCAAAATGCTTACCATAATGACCTAGACTTAGCTTATTTTCCTCCAAAATGACATAATTAGCTTACTTAGCCCCAAAATGATCCATTTTATCTTAGTTAGCTCTAAAACGATCTATACTTAGCTTTGTTTCCTCCAAAATGACCAAAGTTAGCTCTAATACGCTAAGTTATCTCTAATATGCTTAGTTACCTAGGTTTGCTCAATAATGACATATACTTAGCTTACTTATGTAAAAAATGGCATAATTAGATTACTTAGGTTTGAAATGGCATAACAACCTTGGGAACCTCATATATGTCATATACTTAGCTTATTTTCCTCAAAAATGATATAGTAAGCTTAATTAGCTCCAAAATGATCAATTTTACCTAAGTTAGCTCCAAAATGACCTAAGTTAGCTCTAATATGCATAGTTACCTAGGTTAGCTCAATAAATACCTATACTTAGCTTACTTATGTCAAAAATGGCATAATATGCTTAGTTAACTCAAAAATGGCATAATTACCCAGGTTAGCTCAATAATGATCAATTTTACCTAAGTTAGCTCCAAAATGATCCATTTTACCTAGGTTAGCTCCAAAATGATTCATTTTACCTATGTTAGTTCCGAAATGGTCCATTTTACCTAAGTTAGTTACAAAATGATCTATTTTAGCTTGGTTAGCTCCAAAATGATCCATGTTAGCTAGGTTAACTTATAAATGATCCATTTTACTTAGGTTAGCTCCAAAATGATCCATTTTACCCAGGTTAACTCCAAAATGATCCTTTTTACCTAGGTTAGCTCCAAAATGATCCATTTTAGCTAAGTTAGCTCATAAATGATCCATTTTACCTAGGTTAGCTCCAAAACTATCCATTATACCTAGGTTAGCTCCAAAATTATCCATTTTACCTAGGTTAGTTCCAAAATGATCCATTTGTCTTTTTACCTAAGTTAGCTCATAAATGCCATTTTTACCTAAATTAGCTCATAAATGTGTCATATACTTCTTCTCTTCTTCTTCTTCTTCTTCTTCTTCTTCATTTTCTTCTTCTTCTTCTTCTTCTTCTTCTAACTTTCTTATTTCCCATTCTGCAGATCTCATTCACTTCACGGAAGCTTGCATTGATGGAGTGCTTGTTATCCCTTTTTCTGTTTCTTTTGTATCAATGAACTATGCATGTATGGTTAGATGGAACTATTGTAATATGTATGGTTGGATGCCTGTATGTGGAACTTGCTATGTATGGTTGGATGGAACTATGCATGTATGATGAAATTATATGTGTTGGATATCTCATATGATTGCTCTGAAATTGCCCAGTGAATATATATATATATATATATATATATATATATATATATATATATATATATCATCTATTTGTTGTCAAAATGCTTGGATATAAGAAAAAACAGAAAAAGAGGCAATGCAGCCTCTTTGTCGTCTGCCACAGACGGCAAAGAGGCCACGTGGCAGCAACCTGTGCAATCTGGGAGCTATACCATTTGGTCAGTTTGCCGTCTGTGGCAGACGACAAAGGATGTGGGCGTTTGCCGTCCGCTGGCAGACGATAAAGGCTATCGTTAGCCACCTGTTATTTATCGTCCACATTCTTTGCCGTCTGCCACAGACGAAGGTTATTTGCCGTCCGCTTTGAGGAAGCAGACCTCAAAGAACCTGTTTACCGTAGCTTTCTTTGCCGGGTAGCTTTGCCGTCGGTGACAGACGACAAAGAGGTTTGCTGTCCGCAAGCTGATTCCTGTAGTGCATATACCATATGATAAACAGTTTGTAATTCGTAACATGAACCATATTCTTTACATGATCTATATCATGTTGCTTGTAGGTGCAGCTTCTCTGGCTACTATGACCTGGATAAATGGTATCTTATTCATTCCAATAGAATAAGAAGGAAGTGAGATGAGTATGTAATTTTGAAATCTCCAAGATTAATCGTTTGGCCAATGTGATGGCCCGTCAGATTGCGGAGTTTAGCTTTGATAATAGAGTGGATGGTGCCCTTGCTAACAATGTTCCGCTCTACATGATGAATTTTGGAATGAACGATCGTAATAACTCCTTTATTTCATTAATATATGAGGTGGTTTTCGAGCAAAAAGAATGGATGATCACCAGACAACGAGTTATCGGTATACTAAGGCTTGGACTCAAGTTTGAAAGTTACAAGCACCGGGTCTTTTGTGTTCTTCATATTTGCAATTGCATCCGTATATTTCTTCTGGGCTAGAACATGGAAAACTATTGTTTGCGGAATGAGTTGGCATTCTAGAGAAGATATGTTTGTGTTGTCAATCAGATAAGAAGTGAAATGAATAATGTTAAACATGTATACGAAATTGTTTATTTTGTATACCAGAATTTACAATGCATACAAAAAAATAGAGATCAAAAAAATATTTATAAAATGTTCATCATGTAATCATGTATTTAAAAATGTTAAACATGTATAAAAAATATTCCCGATATTTTTTTAGATATGTGCTGAAAAATAAAGAAAATGAAATCTGAAGGAAAATGATGGAAAAAAAGAAAAAAAGGAAAAAAACGTAGATAACCAGAGAAATCCGAAGATAGCCCCTGGAAACAGTAAAAAAGGATAAAAACCCAGAGAGAAAAAACTCGCCCTGCAGCTACATTACTGGGCCGGCCCAGTAGGGCCACGCCCAGAGGCGAGCGAGGATGGGCCAGGCCCGTTACGAGAATGAATTAAAATCCGTCCACCCGCGACCGCGAGTGCACCAGCACGACTCGCCACGACGTACTCCTACGAGCACGACCAAGCCAGCGACGCCCGGGGATCGGACATCGGACAGAGAAGCCGGCTCGCCGCTCGCCAGCCAGCCGCCGACACGTATCCGCCCGGCCGCGCATCGGCAGCGGGATGGGCACGGCTTCGATGCAGAAGAGCTGGCGCAAGGCGTGCGGCGCCATCAAGGACTCCACCACCGTCAGCCTCGCCAAGGTCAACAGCGGCCGCGACCACCTCAAGGATCTCGACGTCGCCGTCGTCAAGGCCACCAGCCACGTCGAGCGCCCGCCCAAGGACCGACACCTCGCAAGTGAGACCACTTCTCCTCTCGATCGTCTTCCGCACACCCTGCTCGCCGGTACGTTCTGACCAGTCACCTGCGCCGCCGCCGCGGGTGCCGTCGTCTTCTTCGTTGCAGAGATCGTCGGCGCCCGGTCGCGCACCGAGGTCTCCCACTGCGTCCACGCGCTCGCCAGGCGCCTCTCCAACACCAGCAACTGGGTGGTACGCACGCTGGCACCACGACGTCGACGCCATTGACAATCTAGACCCTCGCATTGATGGACGGATCGTACTCCCGCAGGTGGCTCTGAAGGCGCTGGTGGTGATCCACCGGGCGCTGCGGGAGGGCGACGGCGGCGCGTTCAGGGAGGAACTGCTGAGCCACGGGCGGCGGCGGGGCCACGCGCTGCAGATGTCCAGCTTCAAGGACGACTCGGGCCACCTGGCCTGGGACTGCTCCGCGTGGGTGCGCACCTACGCGCTCTTCCTCGAGGAGCGGCTCGAGTGCTTCGCGGTGCTCCGGTACGACGTGGAGGCGGAGCGCCTCAGAGCCCCGGCGCCGGCAGCGGAGGGGCAGACTCCTCACACCAAGGCGCAGAGCAGGACGAGGGGCCTCGGCAAGGACGACCTCCTCGAGCAGCTGCCCGCGCTGCAGCAGCTGCTCTTCCGGCTCGTCGGCTGCCAGGTGAGGTTCAGTTCATCGTCGTGTTACTACTGCACATTTTGCACATACAGTTTCTGGAAACATTCGTGTCCAATATTTTCACTGCAGCCCGAGGGAGCGGCGTTCGGGAACTACCTCATACAGTACGCCTTAGCTCTGGTGCTGAAGGAGAGCTTCAAGATCTACTGCGCCGTCAACGATGGCATCATCAACCTCGTGGATGTGGTGCGTTGTTTTCCTGTGGTCTCTGAATTTTCTCTTGTGCTGGATCATCGTTGAGCTCTGACCGTATTGAGCTTTCTATCTATCTGGCCTTGCGCAGTTCTTCGACATGAGCAAGCTCGATGCGATCAAAGCCCAGGACATCTACAGGAGAACAGGAACTCTGGTACACGTGCTTATGAAATCTGCGCTTCTTCTGCATTTTCTCATGTCGAATTGACTGTCCATGTGGATTGAAGCTAATGAGAAATTGCACTTGGAATGCCAGGCGAAGAGCCTGTCTGAATTCTACGAGCTCTGCAGGGGTTTGGAGCTTGCCAGGAACTTCCAGTTCCCAGTTCTCAGAGAGGCAGATACCTACACTCACTTAATTCAGCATTTCATTTGTTTCACTTCAGTTCAAGGAAGTACTCCTTCAGGGGTACAGTACGTTTTATTTTTATGCTAAAATGATTTTATTTTCCCTGTGTTTTCTTCAGCCACCGGCGTCGTTTCTTGTGACGATGGAGGAGTACATCAGAGAAGCTCCCAGAGCTGGCCACGTTGCAAATAAGACCATTGTGAGTCATTAAGCTTAATTAGGAAAGGTTCAATAGATTTTTGAAAAATGTCACGTTGCAAATAAGACCGTTGTGAGTCAGCAGAGAAGCTTCCAGAGCAATTATTTCAATAGAGTTTTCTCTGATCTCAAAAGTGCTTACTGCTTATGAGCTAAAAAAAGGTTCTCAGCTTCAGTTATCACTGAATGAACAAAAATGCCAGTGACATTGTCGTTTGGACTTGACTAATGTTCGACCAGTATTTGACCAAATTTCGCACCGTGTTTGATTGTCTTGATTTCTCTTTTACTGAAACGTAAATATTTCGGGCCGACTGAAAATTCTGGAATTCCGGTGAAATTTACTGGCTTTGCAATCAATTTGGCAGGAGTATCGGCAACTGGATCCTACTGCAGACCAAGAAGAACAACCACCACCTGAACCGCCCCGCGAGGCGACGACCGAAGAACCTGCGGCGGAGGAACCGATGCCGGAGCCCGAAGAGGAATCCCACCCTGCACCTGAGCTCAACGATGAACCTCAACCTACCACCACCACTGCCGATTTCGATTTACTGGTAATCTGCCAACGTCTGTCACTGCATTACATGGCCCTGATGTTTAGCTGATTGCTTATAACAAAGGACGATGAGGTTACTGAATCTGCCGGTGTCTGTGCAGGGTTTACATGAGGTGAGCTCCGCTGCCGCTGAGATCGAGGAGAGCAACGCACTGGCGCTGGCCATTGTAGCACCAGGTAACAGACATGTTCCATGCAGCTGGGCTCTGCAGTCTGAACTTCTTGCTACACTTCCCAGCTCCTCCCTGCTCGTCGTCTCATGGATTCAGTCCAGCAGCCACTGACTGACTCTGCCCCATTCCTCCGTTGCTCAGGTGGTGGTGGCAGCAGCGCGTCTGCGTCTCCTGCTGTTGACATGGATGGATCTTCGGGCTGGGAGCTGGCGTTGGTAGCGGCACGGACCGACATGAGCAGCCGATCGACAGAGATGAAACTGGTACTACGCAAAGAGCAGAACACCGTGCAGCATTTCCATCCATGATGCATGCGACTCTGTCCTCACTTGCGTTGCCACTGACGATGCTTTCTTGCAGGCCGGGGGCTTCGACGGCCTGCTGCTCGACAGCCTGTACGAGGACGCGGCGAGGAGGCAGCAGCAGCAGCAGGCGACCTACGACGACCCTGCCGGGGACCCGTTCGCCGCGTCGACGAGCGTCGCGCCGCCGACCGGCGTGCAGATGTCAATGATGGCGCAGCAGCAGGAGATGTTTGGGATGCCGCTGCCGTTTCAGCATGCTGGTGCCGGTGCTTCTGGGTCTCAGGCCAATCCATTCGGTGACGCGTACTCTGCTATGTTACCCCAGGGGCAGGGCACCCCCTTCCATGGACACGGGAGCGGCAGCTTGATTTGAACATGCATGTATGTTCTGTGTAGAAGAAGTAGCAGCATCCGATAGCTCTGGTTTTAATTGGTATTATATGATGATTGACTAGAATCATTCTGGCTGTGCGCCATCGGATCGATACGGATGATGAATCTTATCTTTACTCTTTTTATCATCTGACAAACCACACCGCTACATTCGTACCCTTATTTTGGGACGGAGGGAGTAGTACATAGCTGTCATCGAGAAAAAGATACTATCACATACATGGTGCATATAATAACCTCAAAAAATAACAGAGCATTCATATGTGCTCACCGTACATAATAGTACGCCCTTCCATTTGAAATAAAACCACGATACTTATTACAAAATGAATTTGAACTAAAACCGCGATACTTATTATGGAACTGGAGTACTACTTATGAAGATATGTACTACTGTAGGCATACTTATAACAGAGCATTCATATAGGCATACTTATTATGGAACCGCACTCATGAACTATGATTTGTACACAAAGTTGTTACCTCTATTTTGTATGATTTTCATGAGGGTCCTACCTACACAAGCTCAGCTACCACCAAATATGGCATGCAAATGCAATAGCCGAACAGCAAACAGACTAATCAACTTGCTTATAGACTCAAGCAATAACTTGATAGGTATCAAGATTATTCTAACTGTAAACATACATACTTCACCGTTACCATATATGACATCTTTCGGTTTCACTAAAAATCACTGTATTGATCATCTTCCTCCTGAAAGATAAGTCATGGTCGTGGCCACAGAGTTGGATGAACTGATATATTGATCAAAGCCTTCATCTCTTCCTGGAAAACTCGGTTGGAAATCTGGGAGCAGCGCATCCTTTCCAAGGTATTGCATAATTAGGCGCATGCTTGGCCTAGCATTGGATACTGAGTGTGTGCATAGAAGGCCAAGCTTTAGTACCAACTCCACCTCCTCCGTTATATAATCTTCCAGTCTTGGGTCTACCGTTGTAAGGATTGCATCGCGTTCCCATGCATGGCGCACACAGTCTTTTAGTAACAGCTGCTCACCAGAATAGCTCACTCCTATCGGATGCTTCCCGCAAGCAACCTCCAACATGAACACACCAAACGCAAACACATCAGTCGCCTTGGTTGCCCTCCCAAGCATGGCCAGCTCAAGAGCAATGTACCCTCGTGTGCCGGCAATGTTTGTGACGTGGGCACCTGTTCCGTTTTCGTGGTTGTGCAACCTTGCAAGGCCGAAATCACCGAGTCTTGCATGCTTGTCTTGATGTCTCAATGTATTACAACTTTCTCCCAATCCTCATGGAGGTAGAAGAGACCGGATGCGATGCCCTTGATAATGTTAAATCTGTAAACCCAATCTAGGTCTTGCCTGTCTTGACCATGCAAAAATCTATCGAGGCTACCATTTGGCATGTAATCATAAACTAGAAGCAGCTCATTTCGATGACGAGAATAACCGAGCAACTGGACAAGGTTGCGATGGCGGAGGTGACCAAGGATCATAATCTCAGATATGAACTCCTTCATCCCCTGCCTGGACTCTGGTGAAACTCGCTTGATCGCAACATTTTGTTTTGAGGTTTGTAGCACCCCTTTATACACCTTTCCAAATCCCCCCTCCCCTAGAAGCATTGCATCATTGAAACCTTTTGTTGCACTGACTAGCTCTTTATATGTGAAAGATGGTGGACCAGCCTCGATTTCCCACTCAAAATTATTCCTTGCCTTCTTTCTAAGAGCATAAAGAACACCACAAATAACAAGCACAATCACCGTGGATATTGTGACAACCGGTACAAGAATGGCCCTAGGGATATGCGAGCGAGTATGTGGTTTTGGCCTAACATCCTCTATAACTTGAGACAAAGATGTGTAGTTCAGTGGTTGAGCCTTCCGAGTTGTATTGAAACTCCAACCAATAATGTAGTGCCTAGACTTAAGGAGGCCGGTTGAAGATGAAAACCCAACATAGAATGAGTTGTTTGCCAACACAGATGTAAGATTGACAGTGCTTGATAGTAGTGGACGTTGAGGCTTATGCTCTAAGTAAGGTGCTAAACTGACACTAATGTTGTGTGAGGTGCCATCATAGTCCACCCATACTTGCATTGGTTGACCACTAGCAAGCTTCAAGGGAGAGAACATACCATTTGATGTGTAGTAACCAGCTGTGTGGGAACTGATAGACACCATGCTGTTTACATCAATCCCAACGTGGTTGTCATCAATATCAGCAAATTGGGGATTCTTGATGGTATCAAGCTCAATAGCAAAGAGTTGATTTGTGCCAGTACCACTGCTCTTCATGTTGGTCAGGCCCAAGTATGGACCCGGGTGGGCATCGAATACAAATTCCACCGTGGATGAAAGTGCAAAGGCAAGCCCATGCGCACTCACCCCATCCTTGCTATCCGGAGGGATGACGAGGAACACAAAGGTTGTCGAGAAAGAGGTAATATAGCCAAACGAGCTCCTAGAGAAAGCCCGTCCACTCCTCTGGGGATCGCTGTTGGTCAGCATAAGTGCTCCGCTCGTGATAGAAGCCACACCATCAAGCCGGAGCATGCCCAAAGGGATGCCATCGCCGTATCTAAAGCCATCTTCACCAATGGCATAGTGCTTGAACACAGGGATGATGAAGAGGAGAAAGAGCACGAGGAAGCGTGGCAACATAATGAAGCAAATCACGTTCCTCTCAGCTGTGATATCTTTGATGAAGCAAGTACCAAAGAACAAACATGCCAAGTATATAGTGCAAGCGTTCTCTCTCTCTCTCTCTCTCATGTCATACATAATACTAGGTCATACCTAATACTGAAGAAAACAAGGGCAAATTGGAAAAGATAAAGAAAAAGAAGGTCCATTGAGCAGGTAGAACCAACCTATATTTTCTCACTAGAGCTCAGATCCTCGTATGGAAGCAATCTAGCTAACTATAGAAACATGCAGCTCGTATGGAGTAATATATGCAACGTTGACTGACTCCCGAAACATAAGTCACACGGCGAAAAACATGACCTACTTTAACAAGTCAATTTCCGTTTTGTGGAAGCAGCTCCTCCTCGCGCGTACCTTGAGGCACGTCATGCTGCCACGGAATTACAATTCATCGTTGTTACTATATGTCCATATCCAATGTTTGCAGCAACGTCAATGCGACAAGCACATGCTGTACATCACACTGAAGAAAAAGTAGCCAAATTTTAAAACGAAAATAAGAAAAAGAAGGGCGTTCGACAGGTACATGCAACCTATATTTATTTTCCTGACCACAGGTGATATTTTCTATCATGTCTGTGTGTCGTCATTGACAAGACGAACATATTGATCCATCAGAGATCAGACCCACCGAACGAATCTATTTATATACTGTATTTGATTAGAGAATGGGGAAACAGTCAAAATTGAGACACACAAGAGTTGAAGGATCATTGAGTTCATATCCACGTTGTTCTACTCGTGAGCTTACAACATGGCCAACCTACTCTTGAGCATGGTAATTATTAGAAATATAGGATAACCTAGAAAATATTCTAACTTGTCGTGCACTTCAAGATGGTTATATAACTTCTATATATATGTCCACGAGGCTCAAGCAATACAACAATAATCAATAAATTTCACCAATTTCCTCTCTATGCTCCTCACATGGTATCACCCTAACCGATCCAAACCCTAGCCACCGCTTCCGCTCCGCACCGCCCCTGGGGCGTTCGGTCTCCATGATCGCTGCCATGGGCTACGCCGCCCTTACATAGGGTTCGTCCGTCGTTGTGTTCACTCTGCCCTAGAGAGTCTTTTTTCCGATCCTTTGACCCAGCTTTCTCTCTCTCGCTGGCCGCTTTGATCGTTTTTTTGGTTTTTTTTAATCTAAGATCCGTTTACGTGGTTCGCCCTGAGGTCTTCCCCGCCGTCGCTCCAACCCGCGCGCTGCCACTGCATCGCCCCTTCGGGCCATAGCATCGCGGCATGCGGTCCACTTTGCTGTCCACGCGCGTTGACTTCTGTGTGGTATGCGCCGCGCCGCCTTCCTAGGCGCGAGACGTCACCGTCCACGCTAGTCTTCGTCACGCTAGCGGGTTCTTCCTCGCCCACTTCGAGCACCTCCGCCGCACTCCTAACTGGTCAGTGAAGATATGGCCGAAGCTCCAAATTAAGGAAATCACAAAAATGCTTGATCTTAAATCTGAATTATTCTGTTCATTCCACATCATCCATCCCTTTTCTCATCACCCAGAGATTCACAACATCCATAAACAGCACCACAAACGATTCGGCAACAACAGTAGTATCCTGAACAATTTCTGCTGCAATTCATGTGCTTTAAAGCCTCAATCCCACACAAATATCCACAAAAATAAACTAATTGTTGGCACTGTCTGCCGCATCGATCATGTTGCCAATCTGATCGCCACGCCATGGTGCGCGATGGCACCTGACAATTGCTCGTCGCCACTTGCTTGACCACGTGAACCATCCAATCCATAAGACAGACGAACAAGTAAGGATCAATCAAAACAATCCAGCACTGACATCATCATAATAGCTCTTCCTAACCAACCATATAAGCTATCCAACCCCTAAGACACATGATATATGCTAGAGAGACCAAATCATAATAACCTAGGCAGACCAAACCAAACACTACTACGGAAAAGGCTAGCAGTAGCGTCGGGTTTAGGTATATCAGTAGCGCGGGGTGGCGTGCTACTGATATGGCGCTACACCTAAAGTTTATCAGTAGCGTGTGCTTGCCCGCGCTACTGCTATACGTGTTTAGCAGTAGCGCTTTTGGTGCGCAACACTACTGGTAGTTACTAGTAACGCGCCTCCCTACCCGCGCTACTACTATTGTTAGGTATTTTTTTTGTTTTATTTTGTATTCATACGCCATTATACAAGTTTTCATACCGTAGCAATTTAGAGATTATTTTTACATCAGAATGAGTTACTACATCATTGGGTGAAAGAACCGCGGACCGCGGATTAGTTTCAAATGCATGGATCCAAAGTGACCAATGGTCACTTTGGATCCATGCACTTGAAACTAATCTGCGGTTCTTTCACCCAGTGACATAATATCTCATCATCATCATCCTCGTCATATCATTAACAACTTATCATCATAATACATCATTGTCATATAACACCTCCTCATGATCATCATTTTTATCAATGAGACATCATATAGCAAGTTGGTCAGTAGTCATAATCACAACTCCTCATCATCATCAACTCTAACATGTTGTACCACATAATAACACATTGTACCTAGGACCTACTTCTCTCTCATAGGACCTACTACGCTCTCTTAGGTAAAATAGCATAAAACAAGATAGGCCCTGACTCTTCATTATGGAGAATGGAGATTATCATGTCTTCAATTCTCGCCCTTTGCCTAATGTTGCTTCCAAGTAGCTCCCTACGAGTGACCATACATTTTTTTCAATCTTTGATTGTCATGTCTTCATTGGTTTTAGAAATCTAATATGAACAGGAGTGATTCGTAGGATGACCTGACCGTATATTCAAAACATCAAGGCGGCCTTTCTGAAACATCAGACGAGGCACACACTCCTGCAGGACTATGTGTTGAAAAACATAGTAATAACTTCGTAGTTAGCAATGTAGTTTAGTTTTAGAAGAATTTATGCAAAAGATGCACAAATGTTGTAATATTAAAAATCTTACCTTGACATCTCCATGGATGTTAGCATAGTTCAACACGTGCACTAGTGGCACATATTGATCATAATGTCGAGGAGTTTGATATTAGATATTGTAATTCTCAAGATCAGTACAAAATGCGACCAGATGATTTTTCTCCTGATAAGTTAACTCAGAGCCATCGGTGTAGTAGGTTCTGTCTACCATCTTCCGCACATTCTTTGAAGAATGAAAACAAGTTGTCAATGGAAATAAGCTGTCAACTATTTTGAAATACACAATATAAATTACTTAATAACTATGTTTGAGAAACTCATATAACAGTAGAATTGGAAGCGTATCAACAAGGACTCAAATGTACAAATTGTCTTTCTCGATGTCAGGATCACCAAGATCCATGGTGACAAGCATACCCTCTTGAAAATCATATATTGCAAAGTGCTTCCCAATCCGGGCAACCAAAATGGTATACGCTCTCAAAATCGTATAGATTTACCTCAAAATTCATACCATGATGGGTCCTTAGGTGATTTTTCTTTGTTTCCATACTCTCATGATCTTCAAAATCCATCCTCTCCAAGACATAACATCTTGCATGGCATGGGATAAGTTAGTCGAATTGTAAAAGACGAAAATTACACGTTGAAGTAGTAAAAGTCGAGCTTAATTAAAAATAACACTTTTCGTCGTAGCGTACCGTTTCAACATCGAAGGCCTCCTGGAGCTTAATGTTGAAGCGCCGACCTTGTACGAAGTGAGGCATGTCGCAGAAACCCCGGTTGTCGCCGCACCAGGAGCACTCCGCGAGACTTTCGTCCGACGACATTTCCTATGTTCATAACTCAAATATTAAACTTCTAAATTCAATTTATGTACTACAAAAACTAAATTAGATCATTATTATTTAGCACGGGTTGACTATCGGTCCGTCGAGTCTTTTTTTGAAAACTCTCAGCTCACATGGTGTATATATTCGACCATTGGTGATGGTCGCTCCTCCCTTTGTCCCCAAGTGCATTAAACCAAAATGTCTAGCACACGGGAACAAAGGAGAAATGACCCCCATGACAACAGTTGGCATTCTTCTTCTCTCATATATGGTGGACACGCTCCTTCACTGATTTTTCGACCGCCGGTGATGGTCGTTACTCCTCCTTCCTCTAGTGCCTAACAAAGGTCTAGCACAAGGAGAAGAAAGAGAAACGACCCCCACGACAACAGTCGGGTTTCTTCCTCTCTCATATATGGTGTAGACTTTCTCCCTTACTCATTTTTTATTATCATGTATGGAGCCTCGATAGACTTAAAGTCAACCCGAAATATCGTTTAATTATCTTTCTAGAAAATCCAGGCCACTTGATATTTCCTACATATTATAGCACAAGTCATGCCAAAATTCACGAAAAAATCAGGCATGACCTTTGCTAAAAAAGGACATATCAAGCGCCTGAAATTTGCCAGAACAGAAATTAATCAACACTCTGGCAAAACATAGGCTACTCGGAGGTGTTACCTGCAAACATGGCCACTTGGGCAAGCACATATCCTATTTGCATTCAAACTTGATGGTCATTGCATTTCAATGGTTGAAAATATCAACAAAAACATTTCAAAATATCTTGTAGGACTCATATTGACATGGAGATTTGGCTAGTCTCACCTCGAGGCCGGAGGGGGCCTGTGACGGGGATGACGACGGCGACGACATGGAGATTTGGCTGCAAAAACAAAATAGTATTCAAAATAGTTCTCTCCAATTTGAGCACTCAAAATAGGAGTAGTTCTCCAAGTTGAGCATTCAATAAGCAAAGCTAAATCATAAAATAAATTAGTATTCAAATTAGCATGCATTCAATAAGCAAAACTAAATCATCTCTTGCGTCCGTACATCATCGAATATTATCACTAATACATCTCGAATAGTCTCATACATATAACCTCACTAATACAGCTAAAACCCTAGCGAACGACGGGTATCGGCCCGGCCGGTGGACACCCAAAGATAAGGAACCATCACAGGATCATAGCTCCAGTGAGATCCCTGAAGAACCTGTCAGGTATTGGAGAACCGGCCCTCCAACGCAACCATGTAGCGACGGACGTGCTCGTCCTCCTCACTGACACATTGACGTACCACCTCCACGGGGTCCTCAAGCCTCCGCACCATCACTGGCCCACGCGACCACCAGCAAAAAAGGTTCGGGTCAACGACGGTCTAGCTCCTCACCAAGTTGCGCCTCCCGGAAGGTAGCACATCCCAGTACCAGCCCGGCGGAGCGCAGTCCCGGACATGGCCCCTTTGATCAAGCAGGCCTCCTCCGCCGAGTCGACGACGAGGATGCGAGATAGGCATCATCGACGTAAATGCGGGAATAATTGCTTTAACTAAAAAAGTAAACTATTTCTATTAATTTTCGTACTAAAAGTAAAATAGTTGTATTAATTCAACTAGTTTAATTAAGCACTTACTATAAATAAAAATAAACTAGTTTTTACTAAAAATAAACTAGTTCAACTAGTTCTATTAATTTTCTTACTGAAAATAAACTAGTTCTATTAATTCAACTAGTTCTTACTAAAAATAAACTAGTTCAACTAGTTCTATTAATTTTCTTACTAATTCTATTAATCACTTAATAAAAAAGAGTAAAAAAACTAGTTAGATGAACTCTAAAATTTAACCCTAACTAATTTGATGAACTCTAAAATTTAATGAACCCTAACTAATTTGATGAACTCTAAAATTTAACCCTAACTAATTTGATGAACTCTAAAACTAATTCTATTTAACAACTCTTGCCCTAATTAGCATCTAATTTGATGAACCCTAACTAATTAGATGAACTCTAAAATTTAACCCTAAGAACCCTAGATAGGCAGAGGTAGGGGAGTAGGAGGAAGAGGGCGTGCTCACCTCGGGCGCCGACGGAGTTAGGGAGGGGCACACGGCGTCAAGGTCGAGGACGGGGTCAGGGTCGGGGCGGCGGGCGCACGGCGAAGGGCGGCAATGTAGGGGGTGATACGTCTCCGTCGTATCTATATTTTTTGATTGTTTCATGCCAATATTCTGCAACTTTTATATACTTTTGGCAACTTTTTATATTATTTTTGGGACTAACATATTGATCCAGTGCCCAGTGCCAGTTCCTGTCTGTTGCATGTTTTATGTTTCGCAGGAAACCCATATCAAATGAAATCCAAACGGGATAAAAACGGACGGAGAATATTTTTGGAATATTTGGGATTTTCCGGAGGAAGAATCAACGCGAAACGGTGCCCGAGGTGGCCACGAGGCAGGAAGGCGTGCCTGGCCGCACTGGATGCGCCCCTGACCCTCATGGGCCCCTCGTAAGGCGGTTGCTGCTCTACTTTGGCCGCAAGAAAGCTAATTTTTGGAAAAATATCTGGGCGAAGATTTTAATCCAATCGGAGTTACAGATCTCCAGATATAAAAGAAACGGTGAAAGGGCAGAGTCCAGGAGCGCAGAAACAAAGAGAAACAGGGAGACAGATCCAATCTCGGAGGGGCTCTGGCCCCTCCCACGCCATGGGAGCCAAGGACCATAGGGGAAACCCTTCTCCCATCTAGGGAGAAGGTCAAGGAAGAAGAAGAAGAAGGGAGGCTCTCTCCCCCTTGCTTCCGGTGGCGCCGGAACGCCACCGGGGGCCATCATCATCACCGCGATCTTCACCAACACCTCCATCATCTTCACCAACATCTCCATCACCTTCCCCCATCTATATTCAGCAGTCCACTCTTTCGCAACCCGCTGTACTCTCTACTTGAACATGGTGCTTTATGCTTCATATTATTATCCAATGATGTGTTGCCATCCTATGATGTCTGAGTAGATTTTCGTTGTCCTATCGGTGATTGATGAATTGCTATGATTGATTTAATTTGCTTGTGGTTATGTTGCTGTCCTTTAGTTCCCATCATATGAGCGCGCGCGTGGATCACACCATAGGGTTAGTTGTATGTTGATAGGACTATGTATTGGAGGGCAAGAGTGACAGAAGCTTCAACCTAGCATAGAAATTGATGCATACGTGATTGAAGGGGGGCCATTATATCTTAATTCTATGGCTGGCTTTTATCTTAATGAACGTTAGTAGTTGCGGATGCTTGCTAATAGTTCCAATCATAAGTGCATAGAATTCCAAGTCAGGAATAACATGCTAGCAGTGGCCTCTCCCACATAAAACTTGCTATCGGTCTAGTAAAGTAGTCAATTGCTTAGGGACAATTCCACAACTCCTACCACCACTTTTCCACACTTGCTACAATTAATTTATTGCTTCTTTATCTAAACAGCCCCTACTTTTTATTTACGTGCTTTTTATTATCTTGCAAACCTATCCAACAACACCTACAAAGTACTTCTAGTTTCATGCTTTTTCTAGGTAAAGCGAACACTAAGCGTGCGTAGAGTCGTATCAGTGGCAGATAGGACTTGAGAGAATATTAATTCTACCTTTAGCTCCTCATTGGGTTCGAGACTCTTACTTATCGAAAGAGGCTACAACTATCCCCTATACTTGTGGGTTATCAAGACCTTTTTCTGGCGCCGTCGCCGGGGAGTCATAGCGTGGGGTGAATATTCTCATGTGTGCTTGTTTGCTTTATCACAAAATAATTTTTATTTGCTGTTCTTAGTTGTTCTCTATCTTTAGTTATGGATATGAAACACGAAATACCAAAAAAATTAGGTGTACTTGCTACTCATGGAGATGGGGAACCTCCTAAAACCCTCGATGCTTGTTATGTGAAAGAAATTATGTACTACTTTGATAATCCTGAGAAAACCTCATTCAATTTTGTTATGGGAGACACGTTGGATCAACGTGAATACTTTAGGGATTATCGCTTGACTCAAAAAGGGAAACTATTATGGAATCAAATTTATATGTTGCGTTGGTATGCTCGGGATCTAGGCTTGAGACATGATTATACTTGTTGCTCTAGGATAAAGTCTCCACACCTTCCCTTTTCATGCAAATTCAATGATAATAAAACCTTGGCTTCTTATGCTAATGGTATCTATTTAGATACATTAAAACTGAGCACATTTCCAGCCCTCTCATGCCATCAGCATCCCAGCCGTCCGATCGTCAATTTTGGGCAATTTCGGCCGTCTGATCAGCTCTAATCACACTTAGGCTCGCTTCCTTCGCTACTAATCAACGCTAGCCGTGTTGGGTCGCTCCTCTTGCAACAATTTTGGGCGCCTGCCACTAAATTGGGATGGGCCACTGCCCCTTCACGTGATTAGCCCACCCCGTGGCCGAAACGACGCATCAATTCACTCGCCTCCCTCTCCCTGACCTCTCGTCTCTCTCTCACGACCTGGGCGAGCGCAGCCGCCGCAATCCCGCAGTTGCTGCACCCACCACCGCCAGGTTTGTTGCTCATCCCCATCTATGTATGCAGTGGGATCCCACCTCCCACATCGACCGGCCCGCTCGTGGGCAAAGGTGCGGATCTATTCCACTGGGCTATGACGGGCAAAGGTGAGAGGAGTAGCAGCAGCGAGTCAAACTGGAACAAGGCGGATGCTTCACACTGTCTTCTTCTCATCTTTTCCAAATGGATGGATGCTAATTCTGTTGGATGGGTAATTGATCTGAGGATTTACGATGTCCAGCTCCGTCGTTGAGGTGCGACCAAGTTGTCATCTGAATGTCGTATATGATTTATCCATGTGATGCTAGGTTTTTTTTTTGGTTCACGCGTGATGTACCTGTGAGTGAACTCTGAACCCTGTTTGTGCTCTGTTTGTTGGTAATTAAATAGATCTAGCACGATGACCATGATGTTGGCTGACCAACCAATCAGTGGACCCCTTGATTAAATTAGTTCCAAGCCCAAGCTGGTACGGATTAGTTAATGAATTCTTAGTAATTTCTTAGATACGTATTCCTTTAGGTTTCATTGAAATTGAATGGTTAATTTCTGTTTTCTCTACTATAGTCTGTTAGCAACTAAATTCTTCAAGAATTTCGGAAATGAATATTGACATTTCTATACAGATATGTGATATTATAGCTTATAAGTAATATACCTATTATGAGCATTACAGACACATTTTCTTTAAAATATCATAATGAGAAGGGGGGAATCAGCTACAGATAGATTCACACCACAGCAGCAACGGGTCAGAGTCAACGCGGGAGGGGGTCCGGACCACCAACAATCGGAGGTGCTCCCGGACCGAATGCCGCAAGTCAAGATCGGAGCTCCGAATGTTATCGAACACCATCTGGTTCCGAGTCTTCCAAACAACCCAAAGGACACAACACATTGCCGTGCTTAGAAGCGGACGAGCCCAGAAGGGGTGGCAGGCGGTGAAGGCACGCCAAACAAATTCAACACAACAATTGATGGGCATGCCGACCGGGGCAAAAAGGGCAGCCATCATGTTCAAGGAAGCCGATCCGACGCAGGAAGCCGCGCGTATGAGTGTTACCGTGTCGCAGAACCCAGACAAACATCTTGACCTTGATGGGCATGAAGCCATCCCTATTGAGGTCATGCAGGGGGAGGTCACATCCTGAAATCAACTAAATTTCCCACATTCAAAGATAACAAATATATGAGTTGGTTTGTGTACATTTAACCTTAATGTTTTGCATCACTACTTATTTACTCAAATTCATAATATATTGCCAAAATAGATGGGCGCTGCAACGCGCGCCATCATGATCTAGTGATTATTATGATGTGGAACAACTAGAAGAATTCGTTGCTTTTATGGGTGCTTATGAGATTGAATCTATGTTTAAATAGTTTGAAGATTTTGATGATTCAGTTTACAGACCTGAAATTTTTGCTATACTTAGATATTGCTATGAAAATTATGAATATAACTCCAATATTGATGCGTTTATTGAGAAAGTCTTCGCTGTCCAAGAAGAGACTAATATTTTGCAGGAGTCTATGGAAGAAGAAATTGATGAAACTGTGAGCTCATTGGATGAAAAAGATGATGAGGAGAGAAAAGAACAAAAGAAGGAAGAGAGGATTGATAACCTGTGCCCACCTTCTAATGAGAGTAACTCTTCAACTCATACATTGTTTAATTCCCCTTCGTGCTTACCGAAGGATGATTGCTATGGTGATTGTTATGATCCCTTTAATTTGTATGAAATATCCCTTTTTGATGATGCTTGCTATGCTTGTGGCCAAGATGCCAATATGAATGATGCTTATGGAGATGAACTTGCTATAATCCCTTATGTTAAACATGAAATTGTTGCTATTGCACCCACACATGATAGTCCTGTTATCTTTTTGAATTCTCCAAAAAACACTATACCGGAGAAGTTTGTGCTTATTAAGGATTATGTTGATGGGTTGCATTTTACCGCTGCACATGATGATTTTTGTAGATATAATATGCATGTGCTTGATGTTCCTACTTGCAATTATTATGAGAGAGGAACTATATCTCCACCTCTCTATGTTTCCAATATGATAAAATTGCAAGAAACTGTTCATACTATGCATTGGCCTTTACTTGGTGTGCATGAATTGTTCTTTTATGACATGCCGATGCATAGGAAGAGAGTTAGACTTCGTTGTTGCATGATATATGTTACTTTGTGCTCACTACTAAATTACAAATCATTGTTAATTAAATTTGACTTTGATATACCTTGGGATCCGGGTGGATCCATTACTTGACCACTATATGCCTAGCTTAATGGCTTTAAAGAAAGCGCTGCCAGAGAGACAACCTGGAAGTTTTAGAGAGTCATTTATTTCTGTTGAGTGCTTTCATAAAGTTTAAAAACAAAAAAATAAAGAGGGGAACCCAAAACTTTTCAAAAAGGAAAGTGAAAGTGAGAGAGATAAGCATTGTTAAAGTGGGAGCTAGCCTTGAACTTTGTTCATGCTCACGGAAACTTTGTGAATCTTGATTACAGAAACTTTTCAACAAAAATAATCATCCCCCTTTACAGTTCCATTGTATTATAAAAATAATGTGCCAAGGTTTGCCTTTAGGATGTTTACAATGCCTGTTGGTTTGTGCGGTGCAGGACAGAAACTTTGGCTGTAGTGCGTGATTTTACGTTTTTTACTGGAACGTCAAATGGTTCTGATTCTTTTTGCAACGTCTTTCTATACAAATATTTTTTTTATAAATTTTGGTAGAATTTTTGGGGTACCAGAAGTATTGTGAATGTTCAGATTTCTACAGACTGTTCTGTTTTTGACAGATTCTGTTTTTGATGCATAGTTTGCTTGTTTTGATGAATCTATCAATTTATACAGTGGATTAAGCCACGGAAAAGCTATATTAGAGTATACACAATGCAAAAACAAAATATGAATTGGTTTGTAATAGTACTTAGAGTAGTGATTTGCTTTATTATACTAACGGATCTTACCAAGTTTTCTGTTGAAGTTTTGTGTGGATGAAGTGTTTTGATCGAGGAGGTTTCGATATGAGGAAAAGGAAGAGAGGCAAGAGCTCAAGCTTGGGGATGCCCAAGGCACTCCAAGGAATATTCAAGGAGACTCAAGCGTCTAAGCTTGGGGATGCCCCGGAAGGCATCCCCTCTTTCTTCAACAAGTATCGGTATGTTTTCAGATTCGTTTCGTTCATGCGATATGTGCAAGTCTTGGAGCGTCTTTTGCATTTAGTTTTCACTTTTCTTTTATGCACCATGCTCGTATGAGATAATCCTTGGTTGATTTATAGAATGCTCATTAAACTTCACTTATATCTTTTGAGTATGGCTTTATAGAATGCTTCATGTGCTTCACTTATATCATTTGAAGTTTGGATTGCCTATTTCTCTCCACATAGAAAACCGCCATTTGTAGAATGCTCTTTTGATTCACTTATATTTGTTAGATCATGGGAATATCTTTTGTAGAAAGAATTAAACTCGCTTGCTTCACTTATATCTATTTAGAGAGATGGCAGGAATTGGTTATTCACATGGTTAGTCATAAAATCCTACATTAAACTTGTAGATCGCTGAATATGACATGTTTGATTCCTTGCAATAGTTTTGCGATATAAAGATGGTGATAGAGTCGTGATAGTTGAGTAATTGTGAAATTGAGAATTACTTGTGCTGAGGTTTGCAAGTCCCGTAGCATGCACGTATGGTGACCGTTATGTGATAAATTTGTAGCATGGGGTGCTCTTTGAGTGCTTTCCTTATGAGTGGCAGTCGGGGACGAGCGATGGTCTTTTCCTACCAATCTATCCCTCTAGGGGCATGCGCAGTAGTACTTTGCTTCAAGGGCTAATAAAATTTTGCAATAAGTATATGAGTTCTTTATGACTAATGTGGGTCCATGGATATACACACACTTACCCTTCCACTTTGCTAGCCTATATTATACCGCACAACCTTCGCCGGTATCATGCACCCATTATATATCTTCCTCAAAACAGCCACCATACCTACCTATCATGGCATTTCCATAGCCATTCCGAGATATATTGCCATGCAACTTCCATCATCATTATATACATGACCTGAGCATTCATTGTCATATTGCCTTGCATGATCGTAAGATAGCTAGCATGATGTTTTCATGGCTTGTCCGTTTTTGATATCTTTGCTATGCTAGATCATTGCACATCCGGGTACACCGCCAGAGGCATTCATATAGAGTCATATCTTTGTTCTAGTATCGAGTTGTAATATTGAGTTGTAAGTGAATAAAAGTGTGATGATCATCATTATTAGAGCATTGCCCCAGTGAGGAAAGGATGATGGAGACTATGATTCCCCCACAAGTCGGGATGAGACTCCGGACTTTATGAAAAATAAAAGAGGCCAAAGAAGCCCAAATAATAAAAAAAAGAGGCCAAAGAAGCCCACCAAAAAAATAAAAAAATAAAGAGAAAAAAATGAGAGAAAAAGAGAGAAGGGGCAATGTTACTATACTTTTACCACACTTGTGTTTCAAATAGCACCATGTTCTTCATATAGAGAGTCTCTTGAGTTATCACTTTCATATACTAGTGGGAATTTTCATTATAGAACTTGGCTTGTATATTCTGATGATGGGTTTCCTCAAATGCCCGAGGTCTTCATGAGCAAGCAAGTTGGATGCACACCCACTTAGTTTTCAGTTTGAGCTTTCATACACTTATAGCTCTAGTGCATCCGTTGCATGGCAATCCCTACTCACTCACATTGATATCTATTAATGGGCATCTCCATAGCCTGTTGATACGCCTAGTTGATGTGAGACTATCTTCTCCCTCTTTATCTTCATAATAACCACCATATACCACATATAGTGCTATGTCCATGGGTTGCGCTCATGTATTGCGTAAGAGTTGAAAAGGCTGAAGCGCGTCAAAAAGTATGAACCAATTGCTCGGCTCGTCATCGGGGTTATGCATAAAGGGAGTATTTTGTGTTATGAAAATGAAGCATGGCCAAACTATATGATTTTGAAGGGATAAGCTTTCTTTGGCTATGTTATTTGATAAGACATAATTGCTTGGTTGGCATTCTTGAAGTATTATTGTTTTTATGTCAAATGATAGACTATTGCTTTGAATCACTTGTGTCTTAATATTCATGCCATGATTAGATTACATGATCAAGATTATGCTAGGTAGCATTCCACATCAAAAATTATCTTTTTTATCATTTACCTACTCGAGGACGAGCAGGAATTAAGCTTGGGGATGCTGATACATCTCCGTCGTATCTATAATTTTTGATTATTTCATGCCAATATTCTAGAACTTTCATATATTTTTGGCAACTTTTTATATTATTTTTGGGACTAACATATTGATCCAGTGCCCAGTGCCAGTTCCTGTCTGTTGCATGTTTTATGTTTCGCAGGAAACCCATATCAAACGGAATCCAAACGGGATAAAAACGGCCGAAGAATATTTTTGGAATATTTGGGATTTTCCGGAGGAAGAATCAATGCGAAATGGTGCCCGAGGTGGCCACGAGGCAGGGGGCGTGCCTGGCCCCACTAGGCGCGCCCCTAACCCTCATGGGCCCCTAGTAAGGCGGTTGCTACTCTACTTTGGCCGCAAGAAAGCTAATTTTTGGAAAAATATCTGGGCGAAGGTTTCAATCCAATCGGAGTTACGGATCTCCGAATATAAAAGAAACAGTGAAAGGGAAGAATCTAGGAGCGCAGAAACAGAGAGAGACAAAGAGACAGATCCAATCTCGGAGGGGCTCTCGCCCCTCCCATGCCATGGGAGCCAAGGACCAGAGGGGAAACCCTTCTCCCATCTAGGGAGAAGGTCAAGGAAGAAGAACAAGAAGGGGGGCTCTCTCCCTCTTGCTTCCAGTGGCGTCGGAACACCGCAGGGGGCCATCATCATCACCGCGATCTACACCAACACCTCCATCATCTTCACCAACATCTCCATCACCTTCCCCCATCTATATTCAACGGTCCACTCTCCCGCAACCTGCTGTACCCTCTACTTGAATATGGTGCTTTATGCTTCATATTATTATCCAATGATGTGTTGCCATCCTATGATGTCTGAGTAGATTTTCGTTGTCCTATCGGTGATTGATGAATTGCTATGATTGGTTTAATTTGCTTGAGGTTATGTTGCTGTACTTTGGTGCCCATCATATGAGCGCGCGCGTGGATCACACCATAGGGTTAGTTGTATGTTGATAGGACTATGTATTGGAGGGCAAGAGTGACAGAAGCTTCAACCTAGCATAGAAATTGATGCATACGGGATTGAAGGGGGACCAATATATCTTAATGCTATGGTTGGCTTTTACCTTAATGAACGTTAGTAGTTGCGGATGCTTGCTAATAGTTCCGATCATAAGTGCATAGAATTCCAAGTCAGGGATGAAATGCTAGCAGTGGCCTCTCCCACATAAAACTTGCTATCGGTCTAGTAAAGTAGTCAATTGCTTAGGGACAATTCCACAACTCCTACCACCACTTTTCCACACTCGCTATAATTACTTTATTGCTTCTTTATCTAAACAGCCCCTACTTTTTATTTATGTGTTTTTTATTATCTTACAAACCTATCCAACAACACCTACAAAGTACTTCTAGTTTCATACTTGTTCTAGGTAAAGCGAACACTAAGCGTGCGTAGAGTCGTATCAGTGGCAGATAGGACTTGAGAGAATATTTGTTCTACCTTTAGCTCCTCGTTGGGTTCGACACTCTTACTTATCGAAAGAGGCTACAACTATCCCCTATACTTGTGGGTTATCAGGGGGGCGTCGAGGTCGGGGTCGGGGGTGGCGTCGACGGCGTGCGGAGGGCGACAGGAGAGCACGCACGGTGGCCGGGCGACGATGGCGGCGACAGCAGACGCGTGCATGTTGGATTTGAGGGAAGTGGCCGTGGGGAAGAAGAACCGCGTGTGGTTAAGTTAAAAGTAGCAGTAGCGCGTTCTAGGGAAAGCGCTACTGCTAAATTAGCTATAGCTAAGTTAGCTGTAGCACCGGATAGAAACACACGCTACTGCTAACTTAGCTATAGCGCCTGTCCAGAAAGCCCGCTGCTGCTACGGATTTCTCCTTTATTTTTATTTTTCATTTATTTTCATTCACATTTTCTTTTTTTCCTTCCCCTTTTTCTATTTCTTTCATTTTCATTTACTTTTCTATATGTTTTCATTTTATTTTCCTTTCCTTAGCAGTAGCGCTTCCTGCGTAAAACACGCTGCTACAACAATCTTAGCAGCAACCCGCTTTTGTTATGCACGCTACTACTATAGGTAGCCTGGCGAGAACAGTAAGGAGAATTCTAGTAGTAGCGCTTCTACCATTAGACGCGCTACTGCTACGAACTTAGCTGCAACACGTTTATATTACACGCGCTAGTGGTAAATTGTACTAGCACTTTTTTTTAGCATGCGCTACTGGTAAGTTTCTATGTGTAAGGTTTTCCCTAGTAGTGAAACAACAGAAGCCAATGAACATGCCATTCTTCCCATTCTTTTTCACAAACATCAATCTAACACAAATAGACCGAACCCTTTGTTTTTCACAGATCACTCGACAAAGAATATCATGTTTTTCTCCAGGACACCATGGACAGAGGAGTAGCAGCCTAAGAAGCTATGGATAATCAAATGTACAACAGCAAGAGCATACAAACGTCAATCTACAACATCAGCAGCACATCTTAGCTATGGATGGAGAATGGTAATATCAAGAGGTATAGGGAGTAGCAGCAACACACCTTGCTGTTTCATGATTCCATGGAGAGAGGAGCATTAGCCTAAAAAGCTTGAAGCCGCCATCACCTCGTCCAGCTCCGCGACGGCGGCAACCTGCAAGCCAAGACGATGGAAGGAGTAGGGGTTAGAGAGAGAGAGAGAGAGAGGGTTAACCTGGACGGGACTGGACTGTCGCCCTCGCATGACGAAGAGGAGCAGTGTCGATCTCACGTCGCCTATCCGTGATACAGTCCACGAAGGAGCAGATGCGCGAGCTGCAACCTCCACTCTTCCCCATGCGGGACAAAGGGGGAGAGAGCGCAACCTATTCTCCCTCCTCACCTACTCTACTCGGTCACACCATGGACGATTTGGGTCATAATGCCCAGAATAGGCCGGATTGATAATCAACTCATAAAAATATGGAATTATACATACCGGTAATATAAGATCCCTGGTGAGTTGGCTGGCCAACTTGAATTGTAATAAGGGTGAAAACCCAAATCTGAAATATTTGTATCTCCATCATTCTCTGATGTCGTAGATGAAGTCATACCGGGTGATGATTCACTCCAGATGATCCGGGCTGTTGACAGGGAGTCAACGCCAAGCCGGGTTAAGAAACTCCGGTTTAAAATTAAGGACTGTCAACGTGTAGTTGCAAACCAAGCCGGTTTAAAGAACACCGGGCTAAGAAGATGACTGATTAAGCCAAAAAAATCGGTTTAACACAAAACTCAGCCAACACTCAAATGAAAATGTGTAGTCGAGGCTTTTTGGGGGCTGCCAGGCCCAAATTCGAGGCTTTTTGTGGGCTGCCAGGCCACTGAGTTGAACCATTTAACAAAGCCTTTTAAGATGGACCTCCAACTAACCAATCACCGTTTTAACTTTGACAAGTGCAGGGTCTCAAGGAGAATAACTGTCAAACGTTCGGAGGGCCGTGCCAGGATGACCTGGATAGGAGTGTCTTACTTGATGAAGGCAGGTTAACCCAGGGTTTTAGGTAAATATACCAGGCTTCCAAGCCGTGGGTCGATACCCAGCTACAAGGGTCCATTCAAACTTCTTGGTATTGGACCAAGGAGCCCCCAAGTAACGTGATGAGCTGTGCTCATTAGGTGCCTATGTTTGAGTTGTGCATAGCATCGAAAACTCTCTTTGGCCCTTTGGGTGTGAAGCTCCCAAGCTTTTGTGGCGTGATAGCCGGTTTAACAGGTAGTACTCCGCTTTGTCAGCTGAAGCCCCCATGTAGCTCAAAGAATATTTGAGAAAAAACAGCAGAGGCCCCGCTTTAAAGCAAGGATGCTAATTCATTTATTGATGATAATATATACATTGTCAAAATATGTACATAAAAAGGAGCCTATGGCTCAAGTGTAGTAAGGCCGGAGGAGAGCTATGTTCCAGGGCCGCCGGGTCTCCTCCTCAGATTTGCGTGAGTCATCTCGAACGTCAATGAGGTAGTATGATCTGTTGTGCAGATTCTTGCTGACCACAAAGGGTCCTTCCCAAGGCGGGGATAACTTGTGGATGTCGGTCTGATCCTGGATAAGCCGGAGCACCAAGTCACCTTCTTGAAAGGCTCTTGTCTTAACCCGGCGGCTGTGATAACGCCGCAGGTCTTGTTGATAAACCGCCGATCATGCCAAAGCCATATCCCTCTTCTCATCGAGCAAGTCCAGTGCCTCTTGGCGGGCTTGCTCATTGTCTGCTTCAACGTAATTAGCAACCCGGGGAGAATCATGATGTATATCACTTGGGAGAACCGCCTCTGCCCTGTAGACCATAAAGAAAGGCGTGTATCCTGTTGATCGATTGGGAGTGGTGTTGATGCTCCACAACACAGAAGGTAATTCTTCCACCCAACAACCCGGCGTCCGCTTCAAGGGAATCATGAGTCGGGGTTTAAGACCCTTTAAGATTTCTTGATTAGCTCGTTCTGCTTGACCGTTGGATTGAGGGTGTGCCACAGATGCTAGGTCAAGCCGGATGCGCTCTCTCTGACAGAAATCCTCCATCTGACCTTTGGAAAGGTTAGTACCATTATCCGTGATGATGCTGTGTGGATAGCCAAAACGGAAAATAATCTTTTTGAGAAATTGAACCGCCGTAGCCACATCACACTTGCTAACAGGCTCCGCTTCAACCCACTTGGTGAATTTATCAACTGCCACCAACAGGTGGGTCTTCTTGTCCTGGGAACGTTTAAAGGGTCCCACCATATCAAGCCCCCAAGTAGCAAAAGGCCAAGTGATGGGAATCATCCGTAGCTCCTAAGCCGGAACATGAGCTCTGAGTGAATTTTTTTGACAAGCATCACATCGCTTTACCAGATCCTCCGCATCAGCATGAGCTGTCAACCAGTAAAACCCATGACGAAAAGCTTTTGCAACCAGGGACTTTGAACCGGCATGATGACCACAATCCCCTTCATGAATTTCCCGGAGGATCGCTTGGCCTTCTTCCGGAGAAACACAACGCTGAAATACGCCTGAAACGCTACAGCGGTGTAACTCACCATTGTGAATAACCATGGACTTGGACCGCCGGACTATCTGTCGGGCCAGGACTTGATCATTTGGTAGCTCACCCCGGCTCATATACACCAGATATGGAACCGTCCAATCCGGCACAACGTGTAAAGCGGCCACCAGCTGCGCCTCCGGATCAGGAACAGCTAGATCCTCTTCTATTGGCAATTTAACAGACGGGTTATGCAAGATATCTAAAAATGTGTTAGGAGGTACCGGTTTACGCTGAGATCCAAGTCGGCTCAAAGCGTCTGCCGCTTCGTTTTTGCGCCGATCAATATGCTCAACCTGATATCCTTTGAAGTGACCCGCCACAATATCTACCTCACGTTTGTAAGCCGCCATGAGTGGATCCTTAGAATCCCAAGTACCAGAAACTTGCTGAGCCACCAGATCAAAATCTCCGAAACAACGAACTCGAGTTAAGTTCATCTCTTTAGCCACACGGAGACCATGAAGTAGAGCTTCATACTCAGCTGCATTGTTAGTACAAGGAAACATCAAACGGAGGACATAGCAAATTTTATCAGCTCGAGGGGAAGTTAGGACAACTCCAGCCCCCAAACCTTCCAACTGCCTTGATCCATCGAAATGAATAGTCCAGTACATATTATCCGGCTTCTCTTCCGGTGCTTGCAACTCGGTCCAATCATTGATAAAGTCCACAAGAGCCTGAGACTTGATGGCTGTTCGAGGTACATATTTCAAACCATGTGGACCAAGCTCAATTGCCCACTTTGCAACCCGGCCAGTTGCCTCTCTGTTTTGGATGATATCGCCCAAGGGAGCAGAACTAACCACTGTGATGGGGTGACCTTCAAAATATTGCTTGAGCTTTCGGCTGGCCATAAAAACCCCATACACCAACTTCTGCCAATGCGGATAGCGTTGCTTTGATTCGATCAGAACTTCACTGATGTAGTATACTGGTCGTTGAACCGGATACTCCTTCCCAGCCTCTTTACGCTCTACCAAGGTTGTCAGAATCATGATCTTGAATCGGATCGGAGCTTCGATGGTAGGATCGCAAATCATAGAATCTTCACTATCAGAATCGTAAAAAAGTAGATTCTAAGAACTAAAATCGTAGAATCATAGGGGTTAGTTTGGATCGTAAAGTCGTAGAATCGTATGACAGAATCGCGATTCTAACAACCTTGCGCTCTACCACAATTGCCACACTGACCGCTCGGGCATTAGCAGCCACATATAATAGTAAAGGCTCATGATCAAATGGGGCTGCAAGAACTGGCGGTTCAATCAACTGCCGTTTTAACTCCTCAAAGGCCGCATTGGCCGCATCACTCTAGACGAAATCATCCGTTTTCTTCAGCATCTAATACAAGGGAATGGCCTTCTCACCCAAACGACTGATAAACCGGCTGAGGGCTGCAATCCGGCCTGCGAGACGCTGAACATCGTTGATACATGTCGGTTTGGCCAAGGATGTGATTGCCTTGATCTTTTCCGGATTAGCCTCAGTGCCCCTGTTAGACACAAGAAAACTGAGCAGCTTGCCTGCCGGAACACCAAAGACACACTTATCCGGGTTAAGCATCATCTTGTAAACCCGGAGGTTGTCAAACGTCTCCTTGAGATCAGCTATCGACGTCTCCTTTTCCCTGGATTTCACCACAATGTCATCCACATAGGCATGAACATTACGCCCAATCTGCGTGTGAAGACAATTTTGCACACAACGATGATAAGTTGCCTGAGCATTCTTGAGCCCAAAGGGCATAGAAACATAGCAGAAGGCTCCAAAGGGAGTGATGAAAGCTGTCTTCTCCTGGTCCTTAACTGCCATTTTGATCTGATGGTACCCTGAGTAAGCATCCAAAAAACTCAGGCGCTCACAACCCGCCGTTGCATCAATGATCTGATCAATACGTGGGAGAGCAAAAGGATCGGCCGGGCAAGCCTTATTTAAGTCCGTGTAGTCCACACACATATGCCAAGTCCCGTTTTTCTTTAGAACCAGCACCGGATTAGCCAACCATTCAGGATGAAACACTTCAACGATAAACCCAGCAGCCAACAGCCGGGCTACCTCCTCCCCAGTTACCTTGCGTCTCTCTTCGTTAAAGCGACGAAGAAATTGCTTGACCGGTTTAAACTTTGGATCAATATTAAGAGTGTACTCAGCGAGTTCCCTCGGTACACCTGGCATGTCAGAAGGCTTCCATGCAAAGATGTCCCGGTTCTCACGGATGAACTCGATGAGCGTGCTTTCCTATTTTGGATCCAGATTGGCGCTTATGCTAAACTGCTTGGACGAATTGCCAGGTACAAAGTCAACAAGCTTTGTCCCGTCAGCCGGTTTGAAGTGTAAGGTTGGGTCATGCTCAGTGGTGGGCTTCTTCAGAGGGGTCATATCTGCCGGATCAACATTCTCCTTGTAAAACTTTAACTCCTCTGTAGCACAAACCGACTCAGCGTAAGCCGCATCACTCTCTTCGCAATCCAAAGCGATTTTCCGACTTCCATGAACCGTGATGGTTCCTTTGTGACCCGACATCTTGAGCTGTAAGTAAATATAACAAGGCCTGGCCATGAATTTTGCATAAGCCGGTCGTCCAAACAGTGCGTGATATGGGCTCTGGATTCTCACCACCTCAAAAGTCAATGTCTCAGACCGGGCATCATGTTCATCCCCAAACACAACTTCCAAGGCAATCTTGCCCACTGGATATGCCGACTTTCCTGGTACCACACCATGGAAAACAGTATTGGACGGTTTAAGATTTTTATCTGTCAACCCCATTCGGCGGAATGTCTCATAATACAGAATATTAATGCTGCTTCCTCCATCCATGAGTACTTTGGTGAACTTGTATCCTCCCACCTGAGGTGCCACCACCAGAGCTAGCTGACCCGGATTATCAACCCGGGGCGGATGATCCTCCCTACTCCACACGATAGGCTGTTCCGACCACCGCAGATAGTGTGGAACTGCTGGTTCAACCGTATTGACTACCCTCTTATGCAGCTTCAGATCACGCTTGCACAGACTAGTGGTGAATACATGATATTGTCCACCATTCAGCTGCTTTGGATGACTCTAGTAACCTAACTGCTGCTGATTCCCTTGACTACTCTGTTGGTTATTACCACCTTGGTTGTTCTGGTTACTGTGATTGTTCTGAAACCCAGAGCCTGAACCGCCGCCACCATGAAAACCTGGACCTCAACCGCCTGACGGGCCCTGATCATACCGGAAGAGATCAGAGTTTTTGAACTCCTTCATAATATTGCAATCCTTCCAGAGATGTGTTGCAGGGACCTCTTTGGTTCCATGCTTTGGACAGGGCGGATTCAACAAGCGCTCCAGATTCATCGTCCCACCACGCTGGGGCGGTTTACCCCTACGACACTGCACATTAGCATTAGCCACAAAATCTGAATCCGCTTTGCGCTTACCATTATTTGCATGGCCTCCCTGGTTGTGCTGCTGTCCCTTCGCACCGCCATTCTTCTTTCCGTTCTCTGGTTTCTCATTATCAGAATTGGGATCCTTGGTATTATCAGAATCGGCATATTTTACCAAGGCTGCCATGAGGGTTCCCAGGTTGTTGCAGTGGCGCTTGAGCCGTCCCAACTTCTCCTTCAGTGACTTGAACCGGCAATTATGTTCAAGCGTGATAATCGCTTGGCCGGTGTTAATCCGGTCGGACGAGTGCAAAACTTCTGAGACCCGGCGCACCCAATGAGTTGTGGACTCGTTCTCGCCCTGAACACAAGCATCCATATCTACAATGGACATGGGCTGTTTGCACGTATCCTTAAAATTGGCTATAAACCGGGCCTTCAACTGATCCCATGACTCGATGGAATTAGCTGGCAGATTTTTCAACCAAGTGCGGGCTGGTCCTTCCAACATCATTGTGAAGTACTTTGCACAAGCTGCTTCATCCACATCCAGCATCTCCATTGCCATCTCATAAGTCTCGACCCACGCCTCAGGCGGCTGATCCACCATATAGTTAGGCACCTTGCGTGGTCCCTTGAAATCCTTGGGCAGACGCACGTTACGGAGAGCCGGAATAAGGCACGGTACTCCCCAGGAACTAAAAGCAAGCCCGGTGCCTCTGTCAACCGACACTATTGGCTGAACTGGGACGGGTTGATAACAATCAAAAACGCCATCCCTTCGTGCCCTGCCACGGTCCACTACCTCCTGAGCATTGCGACACCGTGCGCTACTAGACACCTCCGGTTCGTCCATCCGCCTGCTATAACTTGGGCTCGAATGAGGGGTTGAATGGATTCTATCCCGGCTATATGAATAAACCTGTTGCTGCACTATGGCGGTTTGAAGAAGATCTCTCGCCCGCCGTGTCTCAACTGCCTCTATTGAATCTCCTTCCATTGGAATGGCTGCCAAGCGTGAGGCCGCAGCAATCATGTTATCCAAGGGGCTCGAAAAGTGACCCGGTGGTGTAGGCACATACTATGGTGGGTTAGCTGTCCATCGGGGTAGCTCCGTTGCTCGTGGTTGATCCGGGTCGATCGTAGGCGCTTCGGCTCGGTTTGCGGCTGCCGGATTGCTCGGCCCAGCACCTGGCGTTTGAAAGAGATTTAACCCTTCGTAAACCGGCGGCAGGCGCGACCGATACTTCCTTTGCAACACATCCTCTGACGCGGTCTGATCTAGCATGAGACGGTAATTCTGTGCTTGTATCTGCTGTGATTGAGCATTCAAAGCGGCCTGTTCCTCAGCCATCCTATTATCCTCAGCCACCAGGTCCTCCTTAGCCTGCGTAATCTGCTCCTTCAGTCTCGCCACTTCGGCATTATGCTGATCCTGCTTATTTGGGGTGACTGTCGCGGCTAACAAGGTCACCCAAGCGTCCATTAAACCGGAGAGAACCTGCGCCGGCCGGCGTGCCGAGGTACCTGCCGCGGCCGCTGATCCGATGGTCATTGCTGCGGTAGATGAAGACTGCAACACAGGCTGCGTGCCGGCCATGTAAATAGCAACCTGGCTCGGCGCTTCAAGGAGGTCCGGAATACTGTTGCCATCAAAATATCCCTCGAGCATACCGCCATGAATCTGGTACAAAGACTTAGTTTCGCCAGTGGATGACTCGCCATCGGAATACGCTGCCATCTCGCCCTCAGACACTGGTTCAGATCCGATCCCATGGACACATCCAACGAATGCACGCTTCACGGTGGGCTTAACCCGGGCTGGACTCGCACGCTGAGCCGTCTCGATGAGGTCGGTGCAGATGTCCGGCTCAGGGCCCGGTTCGCTGATCTTGCCAATGAAGACATGAATTCCGCCGAAGGGGGCCCGGTACCTGTACTCAACTGAGCCGGCTTCGGGGCCCCATCCTTTGTCGTCGATGTAAAGCTTGCCGCGATGACTTTTGGTCATCCGGCCGATCACGTACCCATTAAGTCCTTCAGAGCAGCCCTTCAAGAACTCGACACCATCGTGCGATAGCCCCACGGTGGGCGCCAACTGTCGTGGAATTATCACGTCAGATGTCCTTGTGAAAGGACTTAGTCGTGGAGCCATCGCAACGGGTTAGCTTGAAGGGGTTAAACCGGACAAGGGACATGGGAGTTATACTAGTTCGGCCCCTTCGATGAAGGTAAAAGCCTACGTCTAGTTGTGATGGGATTGATTGGGTTTCGATGATCAGGGAGCGGAATACGCTTGCCTGAGTCTTGAGTTGTTATCTCTTGTCCCTAAACCGCCGCCGGGTCGTCCCTTTATATACACAGGTTGACGCCCGACCGGTTTACAGAGCCCCGAGGCCGACTTATACAAAGTGTCCGGCTCGGTCTCTCCTTTCCTAACTTATACTACAAGTACATAGTCATGGCGGTTTACCACTATGGGCCCTAATCCTCCTTTGGGCTTCGGGCTTCTATGCTTCTTTTAGTAAAGCGCCATCTTCCGGATCTTCATGGGCTTCAACATAGTCAAGGGTGAACCGGACCCTCCTGGCCGGTTTATACTCAGTAGCTATATCCTCCACAGTGGCCCTCTTTCTTGTCTTGTCTCGTGATGAGGGGAGGAGGAGAGGAGAGGGTGGGACGGACATGGCCGGAAACGAAGGCGCATAGGAGGGAGATCCGTCAGGGAGATCCAGCGGCTAGGCAGGTGGTCGCCGAGAGGGGAGTGTTGGTGTCAAAACCGGCAGATCTCGGGTAGGGGGTCCCGAACTGTGCGTCTAAGGCTAATGGTAACAGGAGGCTGGGGACACGTTGTTTACCCAGGTTCGGGACCTCTCGATGGAGGTAATACCCTACTTCCTGCTTGATTGATCTTGATGATATGAGTATTACAAGAGTTGATCTACCACGAGATCAGAGAGGCTAAACCCTAGAAGCTAGCCTATGGTATGATGGTTGTTATTGTTGTTGTTGTGTCCTACGGACTAAACCCTCCAGTTTATATAGACACCGGAGGGGGCTAGGGTTACATAGAGTCGGTTTACAGAGAAGGAGATCTTAATCCAAATCGCCAAGCTTTCCTTCCACGCCAAGGAGAGTCCCATCCGGACACATGACGAAGTCTTCAATCTTGTATCTTCATAGTCCAACAGTCCGGCCAAAGTATATAGTCCGGCTGTCCGGATACCCCCTTATCCAGGACTCCCTCAGTAGCCCCTGAACCAGGCTTCAATGACGATGAGTCCGGCGCGTAGATTGTCTTTGGCATTGCGAGGCGGGTTCCATCTCTGAATACTTCAAGATGAATTCCGAACACAAGGACGGTGTCCGGCTCTGCAAGATAAATTCCATATACCACCGTAGAGAGAATAATAATCCATGAATCTAATCTTCTGACAACTCTTCGTAGTGTGACATCACGCCACGGCTCGGCAATTATTCGAACCGTTCTTTACGACCTGCTTCCGCACATATCGCGAGGTGGTTTCTTTGGCACGTCTTGTCAAAGCAAAGATCGTGTCCCCTTAATGCGGGATCCTCTTCAATACGGGCGTGGGTAACCCAACCGTAACATCAATTATGGTGAGTGGGGAATGAGCCGGTCCCATTAGGCAAGCAGGGAGGCATAAAGTTTCATCGCCTCTATAAAGGGGAAAGGCCTCCTCCTTTCTACCCACGCCTTCTTCTCCTTCTGCTCGCCCCTTTCCTTTCGCCCGAGCCCTAGTGCCCAAGCATTCATCTTCCCCACCAACAAAGGTCCTCCGAAAATGCCCGGATCCGGAGCAGGAGGCAAGTGGATGGCCTCCTCTGTCCAGGAGAAGGATATTGAAAAGCTGCGGGCGGCCGGATATCTGGCCAAGAAAATCAGCCACCGTCTTCCAACAGCGGGACAGATTGTCCCTACTCCGGAGCCCCATGAGAGAGTCGTTTTCCTCCCCCATTTCATTCGCGGGCTTGGGTTTCCCCTTCTCCCTTTTGTTTGCGGCATCATGTATTATTACAGGATTGATTTTCACGATCTATCCCCCAATTCTTTCCTCAACATCTCAATGTTTATCGTCGTGTGCGAGGCCTTTCTCCGCATCTCGCTGCACTTCGGGCTATGGCTCAAGATCTTCAACGTGAAGCCCAAAGTGGTGAATGGCGAACATGACGAGTGCGGAGGTGCCATGGTGAGCAGGATGCCCAAGGTCACATGGCCGACGGGTACTTTCAACGACTCCATCAAGGAGTGGCAGCAACAGTGGTTCTATATCACTGAGCCGCATGGCAAAAAGTGGGCCGCTGCTCCTGAGTTTCAATCTGGAGCCCCTTTGCAGCACATGTCCTGGCCCAAGAAGGGCGTGAACTGGTCATCGTTCGATGAACTGTTAGTGATCCAGGCGCGCGTCAAAGGTATGGAGGACAAGGCCATCAGGCTTGCTGACGTGGTCCAGGTGATGCTGGTCCGCCTAATCCTTCCTTGTCAGCATAGAGGCTGTGATTTGTGGGAGTATGACCCGGCCGAGCACCAGACCCCGCGGGAGCTTTTCGGCTCCTCGCACAAGGACATCTGGAAGGTGCTCTTCAAGTCTGGCAAACCATGGCTGGACTCTGTCGCAGACCGCGGGTACCAACTGTCCCACCCCGCCAGTCCGGTATGTCATCATTATGTCTTGGCTATCCGTATGTTTCATTGATATGTCCCGAGGGAGATGTTTTTTAACGTGCTTTTCCACGATCACCTCAGGGATGGACAAAGAAGGCGGAGCGGATTTATTGTCTGGCCCCGCTTTCGGAAGAACCGGTGGGACCTCTTCTGACGAAGATGCTGGTCCCAGTGCCTTACGAGGCACCGAAGAAAGAGGCCAACAAAAAGGCCAAGGAGACTAGGGGCGGTCTCCGTCGTCGCGGTGCTTCGGACACGAAGTCCGAAGATTCTAGTGACCATCCCTCCTCTGGCGAGGACGAGGAGGAGGGAGAGGATGAGGAGGAAGAAGAGCTCGAGTCCCCTACGAGGGGGAGGAAGAAAAGGACGGCCTCCTCATCCTTAGAGGCAGATTCTCCTAAGAGGGGAAGAACATCCATCCCCGAGGCGTCCACCACGGCTACCGATAGCAGCCCGGAGTGGGATCCCAGGGCCCAGCCCCTGGTAAACTCGTAAGTGCATGGAATCCGAGCACATTCATGCGCCCCAATTCTTTACTAGAATGTAGTATCATGATTTGCACCGTACTTTTTACAGTCCGGCGAGGTCTCCTGCCCAACAGGGCTCATCGGAGGACTCTTTGAGCTCCGATGGCTTGGAGAGCAAGACACCTCCCAGGGCCCCTTCCCCAAAGCCTGGTTGTGACACCGAGGTGTCGTCCAAAAAGGACCTAAGCCAGGGGGGCGTACCTCGGGGGCCGGACATGCGGGAGCAGCGGTTCCCATGAATGTCGATGGTGGGGCGATCGTGGATTCGGCCCACAGCCGGACACAGTCCCAGAGACCCTTAAGGCTCTGGGGTTAGGAAAGCAACCCCTCTTGACTAGAGGGGGCGATCCTGCTCCACCTGTGACCTCCGTCCAACCAAAGGTGTCGGGCGGCCTATCGACAGCACTGGAGAGTGCGTCCATCATTGATGAACACCGCACCCTTATGGGCGTGGTGGTAGAAAAGATTCAGGCCGCCGAGAGCAGACTAAACGAATCCTGCATCAGCCTTATAAAAGGCTTGGAGGTATGTTTTTAGGAGTTGTTAGAAGATTGTCATAGTATAGATGGCAGCCCCTGATGCACTGTTCAGAGAGGACATGAACCAGACAGGGGATCAAAGCTCTGTCCACAAGAGACTCAGCTAATGACATAGATTTATTGAATTATGAATCAGGTGTCTGCAACGACCGCTTCCTATCATACTGCGGAGGTGTCCAAACTCAAGCAGAGTCTAGAGCGGGCCGAAGAGGAACTCGAACGAGTGAAGAAGCAGCTGGAGGATAAGCAAGGTATGTTTTGAAACTTTCAGTAAGTTTTAACACAAGTAAGTAGTTGTGTCTATCTGAAAGCATATATATCGCGCACTCCAGGGGCAGATGCCAAAATTGAGGCGCTCAAGAAGGCTATTGCCTTGGCTGAAAAGAAAGCGGTCACGGAGCAGGCTCTCTGCGAAAAGCATGAGGCGAGGGTCGTGGAAGCTGAGCGAGAGCTTCAGGAAGCTGTAAAGAAAAGCGAGAGTTTGGAGCAGAGTCTATCATTGAAAGAATCCGAACAAGCCCAAGCTCTCCAGACCACGAATGATGCTCGGGAGGAAACCCAGGCTGCTCTGAAGAATATTCAGGAGGCGCGGAAGATTGCGGCTGGTAAGGGTTTTTTCTTATTCAAAGTGCCTTACGCCTTCGCAGGGAAGATTCATGGTGACCCATTGAGTCCTAATTTTTCCAGGGGCATTTGCGGACCTGCCACACAGCATATCTGATGCTGCCCAATTCTGCCGAGCTGAGAAGAAGGAAACTGCGGAGAAGCTCTTCTGGTCGCAGTATTTGGCGCCGAATTATCCGGTGCCATTTGTAGACCAGCTGAAACAGGTGATCGGACTGCATCAGGCGGCCGAACTAGCCATGAAGGATTTGGTTATCTGGCTATGGCCCGCCGAGCCCATACCGAGCAGTTTCTTTGGGCTCGTGAAGCGAATTGTGGATGCCTGCCCTCGGCTGGTCGTCATTAAGCGGTCGGTTTGCATAGAAGGGTCACGAATGGCCTTCGCCCGTGCGAAAGTGCATTGGGGGAAGCTTGATGCTGAGAAGCTGATGACCGAGGGGCCGCCGGAGGGGAAGGAGCACCGCAAGCCCGAATTATATTATGATGGTGTCCTGAAAGGGGCCCGCCTCGTGGCTGAGCAATGTGCGAAATACATTATTTTTCCCTGAAAGGAGTTGTGCTATCCTTTGTAAGGCGAAATAGAGTCACTTATATGCATGTGCCTGTTATGTGTAAATTTTATTCCTACGTGGCCGTTTAATATATTAGTCTTGAGAGTTGGCCAGTCGTCGGCTTCTGCCCCCACGTAGGAACTACGGGGGTGTTCGGGATACACCTGAACACTCTTTATCCCATTCTTGGGTCCATGAAGGAGGTGTTCAGCATAGCGAACCAGGCAATCGGACTATAGGGCTTTATTACTCTCACTTAGCCATAGGAATTCGAGTATGGGAGGCGCAACCCCTGGTGTTTGGAAGACCACACGAGGGGCTCTAATAGCGCCTGATCGGTGGACCGACCCTTCGCACGCTGCATTTTATTATGGCATTATGCGTAATAAATCCTTAAAGATTTTACAACCTCTCGAACAGCCGACCAGCTCTCGCCTTATCATGACAGTCGGTTTTTGGCTTTCTCTACTGAGGTGTTTGTCCGGAAGAACCGGGACACAATCGCTGTAGTTCTCCCAGCGCTACCTTAGCCGATATTGCGGAACGTAAGGTACCAAAACATGGGAGCTGGGCAAACCCAACCAATGACCCAAGACATGATTCCGAGTTGATGCATATAATGCTATAAGTTCGGGGTGCCGAACGACCGAGAAGGTGTTTGGACTTTAGTCGCCGTAGTACGGGTGCAATGAAGCCCCTGGCGTTTAAAGGCATAACACGATGTTCGGATGCCGTTATGACAAAATGTCGTTGAGAAATAATAGCAGATAAGCGTCAAATGACCCTACATGCTGTGTTTAAGTAATATGTCTATGCATATGAGTACGGTGCATTTGTAGGACCTTGAAGTATGTCTAGAGGGGGGGGGGGTGATTAGACTACTTGGCCAATTAAAAACTTAACCTTTTCCCAATTTTAGAGTTTGGCAGATTTTAGCAATCTTTGGACAAGTCAAGCAATCATCACTCAAATCAAGCAAGCATCCAAAGAGTATATAGGCAGTGGAAATTAAAGCATGCAACTTGCAAGAAAGTAAAGGGAAGGGTTTGGAGGATTCAAACGCAGTTGGAGAAACGGATGTTTTTGGCGTGGTTCCGATAGGTGGTGCTATCGTACATCCACGTTGATGGAGACTTCAACCCACGAAGGGTAACGGCTGCGCGAGTCCATGGAGGGCTCCACCCAAGAAGGGTCCACGAAGAAGCAACCTTGTCTATCCCACCATGGCCGTTGCCCACGAAGGACTTGCCTCACTAGCGGTAGATCTTCACGAAGTAGGCGATCTCCCTGCCCTTACAAACTCCTTGGTTCAACTCCACAATCTTGTCGGAGGCTCCCAAGTGACACCTAGCCAATCTAGGAGACACCACTCTCCAAGAAGTAACAAATCGTGCGTTGATGATGAAATCCTTGCTCTTGTGCTTCAAATGATAGTCTCCCCAACACTCAACTCTCTCTCATAGGATTTGGATCTGGTGGAAAGAAGATTTGAGTGGAAAGCAACTTGGGGAAGGCTAGAGATCAAGATTCATATGGTAGGAATGGAATATCTTGGCCTCAACACATGAGTAGGTGGTTCTCTCTCAGAACTGGTAAGTTGGAAGTGTAGGTTTATTCTGATGGCTCTCTCCACGAATGAAGAGGAGGTGGAGGGGTATATATAGCCTCCACAAAAAGTCTAACCGTTACACACAATTTACCAAACTCGGTGGGACCGAATCAACAAACTCGATCAGTCCGATTTAGTAAACCTAGTGACCGTTAGGATTTTCGGTGGGACCGACATGCAACTCGGTAGGACTGATATGGTTAGGGTTAGGGCATAACGTAATCTCGGTGAGACCGATTACACAAACTCGGTGAGACCGATTTTGGTAATTAGCTAACTAGAGAGTTGGTCAGGTAAACTCGGTGGGACCGATTTGCTCTTTTCGGTGAGACCGAAATGTTACAAAAGGGAAACATAGAGTTTACATTGCAATCTCGGTGGGACCGATCGCTCACTTCGGTTAGACCGAAACATTATGAAGGGAAACAGAGAGATTACAATCCCATCTTGGTGAGACCGAGATCCCTATCGGTGAGACCGATTTGCCTAGGTTTTGTGGCAGTGGCTATGACATCTGAACTCGGTGGCGCCAGATAGAAAGAATCGGTGTGACCGATTTTGGCTTTAGGTTTAGGTCATATGAGGATGTGAGAAAGTAGTTGATGGTATTTGGAGCATATCACTAAGCACTTGAAGCAAGAGGCTCATTAAGCAACACCTCATCCCTCCTTGATAGTATTGGCTTTTCCTATAGACTCAATGTGATCTTGGATCACTAAAATGTAAAATGAAGAGTCTTGAGCTTTTGAGCTTGAGCCAATCCTTTGTCCTTGATATTTTGAGGGGTCCACTTTCATCATCCATGCCATGCCATTCATTGAGCTTTCCTGAAATAATAGTCTTGGAATAGCATTAGCTCAATGAGCTATATGTTGTTATGAATTACCAAAACCACCTAGGGATAGTTGCACTTTCAATCCGCCCCTTTTTGGTAATTGATGACAACATATAGATCAAAGCTTCGACAAAAGATAATAAGATTGTAAAACATCGTTGCTTTTAGAAGTATGTGATAAGAAAGAGCTCCCCCTAAATTTGTGCATAGATTAAGATTTGGTTTGGACTGCAAATGCACAAGGAATTAGGCTCATGGGTTACTCTTCCATGTCAAATACATCTTGGTGGAGCGCTCAAAATAATAAAGATTGAATACATGCACTCATCACCAAGCAAAGTGAATGATCATATAAGTGTAGCTTATGATCAAACACATGATCATCAATGTATCACAGGTAGTTGCATAGTATCTCAAGCAATCAAAAGCAAACAAAGTTTAACCAAGAAGACAAGAGAGAGCAAAAGAACCAACACTCTCTCTCTCAAAGCCTATGATCTATACATTTTTCTCCCCCTTTGGCAACAAGTTACCAAAAAGTTCATAAAAAATGCATAGTGCTAGATCGACTCTCAGGCTTGGTCTTCAGGTGGTGGTGGTGTCCGGATAACTCCAAGAATGAAGGCTTCAATTGATGTAGAGGGAGCTGGAGGAGTTGGTGCTGGAGCTGGTTGTCCTGGAGCTGTAGAAGCTGTTGCTGGTGCAGATGATGTGGCTCTAGTGCCTGTCACAGGCACGGCAACTGACCTCTGAGCTCTAGGCACTCTGGCAAATGCATCAGTGGTTGTCTTGCCCTTCCTCTCCTACATGTCTTCCTGAAGCTGCTCCACAACTGACTGAATCTCAGTTACTTTGACATCAAGATCATAGAATTTTTGTTCCATGATTCTTTCTAGGCTCTCCTAGTTTTGAGTTAGGGTAGCCAACCCCTTCTCAATCCTCAGTGTTGATGCTATCAAGTAACCAAGCTGCTCTTGTTTGTTCTTCAAGAAATACTCAGATGCCTCCTCTTGAGTTGGCATCTTGGCAGCCTTCTCTTTCCTTGCCTTCTCCTTCTTCTCTTGAGCTTGCACTGATGATGGTTCATTCTCAGTCATGACAACTTGATTGTCCTCAAAGTCTGGATAAAGAGCAAAATGTTCCTTATCCAACAGATATTTGCCTGTGCCCATCTTTGAGTTTATCAACTCCTGAATCTGTGGGGCATATCCACAACTTCTCTTCCGGTCTGCTGCAGTCCTCTTAATGGTCTCAACCATAAGGCTCATGACTTTGAATTTCTGTGGCACATCAAATATATGCAGCAAGTTGATAGCATGCCCTCTAATCATGTTGTGGTCACCTGACTTGGGCAAAAGAGTGTGCCTTAGGATCCAGTTGATCGTAGGCAGCCCTGACAGAAGAAAGTGGACTGATCCAAATGAGAAAGTCTCAAGAGCTTTGTCTGGGATCTCCTTGTACATATGTGACATAGTATTGTGTCCCATTTTCTTCTTGGCATAGACATCCAAGTCATCTTCACTCTCCTTGGGGGCATTGATCAGGCTAGCCCATTCTTCTATGGTTGACTGGTACCTCGTACCTTCTGACATCCACACTATCCTACCATTTGGATAGAAGTGTGCTGTGGAGTAGAATTGCATAATGAGTTCATCATTCCAGTTGGTGAGCTTCTGCCCAACAAAATCTACAACTCTACAAGCTTCAAAACTGTCATACACTCCAGGATAGTGTTCCTCATTCTCCTTCATGTAGGTCCAGTCGACCCACCTCATATTACACACTATGGGCTTCTTGTCCAACAAGATTGTCTCATAGAAGTCCTGCTGTTCCTTTGTATGGAACCTGTAATCAACAGTAGTCCTTCTCCTGGTGGCATATGGATCTATCATCCTCCATAGCCTCAACCCCGAGTCTCTCCTGATATTCATGTCCTCAGCCACATGATGAGCATCATTGTGGTCTGGAATCTTGGGCTTTAGCTTCCTCAGGACTTGTCCTTCATCCTCTTCATCATCAGCAACTTTAGGTACTGGGGCCTTGTTCTTCTCAACAGCTGGAATACTCCTGGTATTCCTCTTTGGTGCATTCTTGGGCTTGGGGGTAGCTTTGGGTGCTTCTTTGGGCTTTGATGTTGCAGCCCCTGATCTTATAGCATCACCCATAAGCTTCTGTGTCTTGGGTGCTGGTGCAGCAACCTCTTCTTCCTCTTCCATCATGGAAGGTTGACCAACAACTCTGGCCATGGTCTTCTTGACCCTTTCCTTCCTTTTCTTTTCTTCTGCAGCTGGCTCTTTGGGATCAGGCTTTTCAGGTACTTGTGTTGATGCCCTGGCTTTGGACATTGGCTGTCTTCCTGCTGGCCTTTTGATATTCATGCCTAGCTTTACTGCAGTTGAGCTGTGCACCTTTTTGAGCACTACCTTCTTGGAAGTAGCCTCATCTTCAACAGCCACATAATCCTCATCCTCAGAGTCTGAGGTTCTCTTCCTTATTGCTCTTGTGGCTGCTTTGGGCAAGTTGCTTGGAGTGCTTATGCTCCCTTCATCTGAGCTGCTAGAGGGACTAGTGCCCTCACTCATGTGAATCTGCTCTGCTGACTTGTTCTGACTATCACTTTGGTCTGACATGCTGCAAAACACTGACTGCTGACCCTGTGAATAGTTATAAATGAGATAGAATGGATGAGCATCACAAAATGCAGAGATTTTTGCAAAAGAATGATTCAAAAACTTAGTTTTAGTTTCCACAGAAAGCATTTCGAATCTACCGATTTTCAAACTTGGTGATACCGAAGCAGTTTTGGAACCTAAACTAGTGAACTCGGTCAGACCGAGTCATAGTTCGGTGGCACCGAGACTGCTAGGGTTTCACAAAGTTCTAAAATCGGTCACACCGATTTGTAATTCTCGGTCACACCGAGAGTTACTAGTGCAATGGCGTTAGACAAATCGGTGGGACCGAGTTTTTCAACTCGGTGGGTCCGAGATGGTTTCGGCGGAAACCGAACCCTAAATACTTAAATCACATCTACTCTAAGGATCATATTGACTGGATAGGAGTGTTTCAATCATGGCAAGATACATGATGAACACAATGTGCTAGGACTCAGACGAAGATAGCACTGTGATCGAGTCCATACCCTAGCTCGGCGATGAACTCGCTACGGCATCAACGACGGGGGTGAAATCCGTTGACGGCGGCGGAGACCAGCGACAGGAGGCGGCTGGCGATGAGGAGACGATCCGGAGACCCTGGTGGCAGAGTGAGCAATGCACGGGCGAAGGGGTTTGGAGGAATTTCCAAATTTTTGCCCGTGACTATATATAGCCCGACCCTGTCGGTGTGACCGAGTGGAACAACTCGGTGACACCGAGATGCATAACTGTATACAGTTACTGCAACTCGGTGGGACCGAAAAGTTCAAATCGGTTGCACCGAGATTGAAAACCTAGACCGACTTAGTGATCTCGGTGGGACCGAAATGGAGGAATCAGTCAGACCGAGAATCACAAAGAATTTTTGGAAGTTTAAGTCTCTGACGAATCGGGGACTCCGAGTGCTCCTCACACAGAGTGGTTTGAATCTGACTTGATCAAATTTTGTGATGTAGCATGAATAGAGTTTGAGACGAGAAAAGCATAGATATCTAGAAAAGGTTCTTAGGCATTCTTGTCCATCCACTTGGCCAATGAAATAGAAACCAATCAATGAAAACAACAAGTGGATGTCCTCGAATGATTAAAATATGCAACCAACATGCTCACACAATAAAATGACAAATGAAATATGTGGCAAAGCATGCACAACCAAATCTAGCATCTATCAAACAATTGGCGATGACTAGGTCATCTATATATGAGTATATTGACTTAGGAGTCAAATGAGAACATTTGATCATAGGTCATACTCATCGTTTAAGCTCAAGTGGGGTTACCACTTTTACATAATGCATTGATGTGTTCACACCATTAGAGTTGCTTTGACTCAATTCTTATAGTTAAGCTCCCCCTAGATGTGAGATCCCCTTTTAGAGGAATGAACTAACCTTGGGTTTTGTCGATGATGACTTCATGTAGGTGTTGAAGATGTGAATGCTCAATGTTGATGTAGATCATTTGGAGCAATCCTTTGGAGTGAGTTGCACTTTCAACATACCTACATGGGTTAGTCCCACAAGGAATAAAACAAGAATATCCATAGACATAGAGTGATGCACACACAAGATGATGTCCATGAAATCATTAGGTTACCTTGTCCCTTGCCTTACCAACATGAGGGTTTGTGACTCCTTGAACTAGTGCAAGATGTGGAAGTTGATTGCACTTGTTCTTGCCATAATGATATGAGTGAAGAATGTTGGTAGAGTCACCCTCAAGAACTCTCTAGTTCTTCTTCTTCGGGATCCACATCATCTTGATGGGAATCCTTGGAGTTGTAGTTGTACTTGATGAAGTAGAACTTGATGTAATCTCCTCTTGAAGCTTGTCCTTGCCTTTGTTCTTGTGGTCTTGTGGTGGAAGATCATCTTGCATTTGTGTTCCCTTGAAGGAAGTAGGATCATACTTCTCTTGTTGAGGAACAAACTTCGTCTTGGGGTATTGATCTTCTTCCCACTCAACTCCATTGGCATTGAACTTTCGTTCAAAACCAACACCTTGATTCTTCTGGTGCCTTCCTTGCTTGCGTACAATTTCCTCGAATTGCTTACTCCCGGCAAGACTCTTGTATACACCTTTCTCTATAATTCTCTCCAGTAAGCTAATTTCTTGCTCAAGTGTAACTTGGTTAAGAGAATCATTAGTGGAATCAAGGGAACTACTAGAAGCAACACTATTTAATTTAGCATACTATTGTTACTACTAGAGGAAGAATCTTTCTTGTTCTTGTTACTAGACTTGACTTGAGGCATGTAAGTGGATAAGAGTAAATGCTTGGCAATATAAGAAGAACTTTTCTTGTGAAGATCATCATTGATTGCCTTTAAGAACTCATGCTCTTGCTCAAGATTCAGCTTTTCAAAGCGTAACTTCTCATGAGCCCTTAAAAGTTCTCGATCATTCTCGAAGATAGTTTCATGAGATAACTTAAGAGTGTTTAGTTCTTTAGTTAGAAGCTCAATCTTCTCCTTATCATTGTCATTCGTTTTATCTTGTTTAGCATGATTAATTGATGTTCCATCATAGTATTCATCACTAGAGTTGTCAACAAGTAAATCATCATCACCTAGCAAGTCATCTTCATCACTATTGAAATCAACATACTCAGGATGTGTTACCTTTGGACCTTTGGCCATGAAGCATCTTCCAATTCCTTCATTTGGTGAGTCAAATATGTCGTAGGAGTTGGTTGACACAAGTGCTAGACCGGCAAGACCTTCATCTTGAGTATATTCGGAGTCGGAGTGATAGCTTCTCTCGGAGTGATGGTCGGAGTTGGAGCCGGATACCCATTCACCAACATGAGCTTGATGTCTTCGTTTTGTGTAGCTCCTTGATGACTTGTCCTTCCTTTCCGAATCCTTGCTTCTCCGTGAGGGTCTTCGTTCATAACAATCATCTCTACTCCTTCTCTCTCTTGGTGGTGATTCTTCTCTTCTACTTCTTCTTTTAGGAGAATCTTCTCTTCTTTTGTGGGGTGCCGTACACTCATTGGAATAGTGTCTGGGTCTTCCACAATTGTAGCAATTGCACTCTCGACTAGAAGATCTTTTGTCATTGTATGACCTTGACTTGGAGCTTCTTTCTTTGCTTCTACTCTTGTAGAATTTGTTGAAGTTCTTCACCATTAAGATCAATTCTTCATTGAAGGTTTGTTTCTCACTTGATGATGTGGGGGCTTCACATGAGGCTTTGTAAGCACCACTTAACTTGTTGTGAAGTTCTTCCTTATCCTTAAGTGACATCTCATGAGCAACAATTCTTCCAATGACTTCCGTTGGCTTGAGATCTTTGTAGTTTGGCATCATTTGGATCAATGTGCACATGGTATCATACTTTCCATCCAATGCTCTTAGGATCTTCTTGATGATGAATCTGTCGGTCATCTCTTCACTCCCTAAGCTGGCAATCTCATTTGTGATAAGAGCAAGCCTAGAGTACATTTCAGCGACACCTTCACCATCCTTCATTTTGAACTTGTCAAGCTGACTTTGGAGCACATCCAACTTGGATTCCTTGACGGAGTCGGTACCTTCATGCATATCAATCAAAGTGTCCCAAATTTCCTTTGCATTCTCAAGACGGCTGATTTTGTTGAATTCTTCGGGGCACAATCCGTTGAAGATGATATCACAAGCTTGAGCATTGTATTGCAGCATCTTTAATTCTTCCGCATTAGCTTCACGGTTCGGCTCTCTCCCATCAAAGAATTCACCTTGCAAGCCAATACAAATAATAGCCCAAACCGCGGGGTTATGTCCGAGAATATGCATTTTCATCTTATGTTTCCAACTAGCAAAATTAGTACCATCAAAGTAAGGACCTCTACGGTGATAATTTCCCTCGCTAGACGCCATACTCTCCTAGGTTGTGAAACGAAGGCTATGACCACCAAAAGCTATGGAAATCAAAGCAAATGGAGACCAAGGCTCTGATATCACTTGTAGGACCTTGAAGTATGTCTAGAGGGGGGTGATTAGACTACTTGACCAATTAAAAACTTAACCTTTTCCCAATTTTAGAGTTTTGCAGATTTTAGCAATCTTTGGACAAGTCAAGCAATCATAACTCAAATCAAGCAAGCATGCAAAGAGTATATAGGCAGCGGAAATTAAAGGATGCAACTTGCAAGAAAGTAAAGGGAAGGGTTTGGAGGATTCAAATGCAGTTGGAGACACGGATGTTTTTGGCGTGGTTCCGATAGGTGGTGCTATCGTACATCCACATTGATGGAGACTTCAACCCACGAAGGGTAACGGCTGCGCGAGTCCACGGAGGGCTCCATCCAAGAAGGGTCCACGAATAAGCAACCTTGTCTATCTCACCATGGCCGTCACCCACGAAGGACTTGCCTCACTAGCGGTAGATCTTCATGAAGTAGGCGATCTCCTTGCCCTTACAAACTCCTTGGTTCAACTCCACAATCTTGTCGGAGGCTCCCAAGTGACACCTAGTTAATCTAGGAGACACCACTCTCCAAGAATTAACAAATGGTGCATTGATGATGAACTCCTTGCTCTTGTGCTTCAAATGATAGTCTCCCCAACACTCAACTCTCTCTCATAGGATTTGGATCTGGTGGAAAGAAGATTTGAGTGGAAAGCAACTTGGGGAAGGCTAGAGATCAAGATTCATATGGTAGGATTGGAATATCTTGGCCTCAACACATGAGTAGGTGGTTCTCTCTCAGAACTGGTAAGTTGGAAGTGTAGGTTTGTTCTAATGGCTCTCTCCACAAATGAAGAGGAGGTGGAGGGGTATATATAGCCTCCACACGAAGTCTAACAGTTACACACAATTTACCAATCTCGGTGGGACCGAATCAACAAACTCGGTGAGACCGATTTAGTAAACCTAGTGACCGTTAGGATTTTCGGTGGGACCGACATGCAACTCGGTAGGACCGATATGGTTAGGGTTGGGCCATAACGTAATCTCGGTGAGACCGATTACACAAACTCGGTGAGACCGATTTTGGTAATTAGCTAACCAGAGAGTTGGTCAGGTAAACTCGGTGGGACTGATTTGCTCTTTTTGGTGAGACCGAAATGTTACAAAAGGGAAACAGAGAGTTTACATTGCAATCTCGGTGGGACCGATCGCTCACTTCAGTTAGACCGAAACGTTACGAAGGGAAACAAAGAGATGACAATCCCATCTCGGTGAGACCGAGATCCCTATCGGTGAGACCAATTTGCCTAGGGTTTGTGGCAGTGGCTATGACATCTGAACTCGGTGGCGTCGGATAGAAAGAATCGGTGTGATCGATTTTGGCTTTAGGTTTAGGTCATATGAGGATGTGAGAAAGTAGTTGAGGGTATTTGGAGCATATCACTAAGCACTTGAAGCAAGAGGCTCATTAAGCAACACCTCATCCCTCCTTGATAGTATTGGCTTTTCCTATAGACTCAATGTGATCTTGGATCATTTAAATGTAAAATGAAGAGTCTTGATCTTTTGAGCTTGAGCCAATCCTTTGTCCTTGATATTTTGAGGGGTCCACTTTCATCATCCATGCCATGCCATTCATTGAGCTTTCCTGAAATAATAGTCTTGGAATAGCATTAGCTCAATGAGCTATATGTTGTTATGAATTACGAAAACCACCTAGGGATAGTTGCACTTTCAATGTTATAAAAGAGAGGCATGACGGCAGAACCTGTTGAGACCGGGCGGTGGGGAGCCGTGCGCGAGTCCGGAGGAATATCCGAATTGTATTCAGGTGGGTTGGAGATTCCCCCTGTGTGCGTCCGGGCTGATTCCATGTCGCCGGTCCAGTTATGCGCGAAGGCGAACCTGCAAATAATGCTTAAAGGCGTGTGTGAGCAGTGGCTGAGCCGTGGGATGTGACCCGTCCAGCTTATGCTGGAGGATCTGTATGAGCTATGATCAGGCTGGGGTATCATGAAGTAGTTCAGACTCCTTTATCGGTGTCCGGGAGTTCGGCTGTCGAATCTAAGTTCGATTGAAAAAACCGTGACTCGCTGCTTCCGTTAATGAAGTAGCCGAATACTCTTCGGCGCCGAGGCGAAGCTCGGTCTTGCCCGCAATTGTGACTACATCACGTGGGTCTGGTTTTAGACTGTCGTGGGCATTGGGTGATAATGCGTCGAGTCGCAGTGTGTCCTAGCGGTGCTGAATAGCTATTGCCTAGAGGTGTAATGCCGAAAGTTAGCTCCTTGATATGGCAATTTTGGGCGATCCGAAGACCATCTCCAGAGTGGAGGAGCTTAAGTGGCTTTTGCGCCTAGTGATAACACTCGAAAATTAGTTTTTTTGGTGGGTCTGATCCTTAAGTGATCGATCCCTAGACTTGATAATCTGGGCTTCTTACCCTGGGACCTCTTCGTGCTGTTTCCGGCGTCGTCCTGCCGATCTGTTTAAAGACCCAACATTCTCTATTGGTATGATTGGCTGCCGCTCCTGGTGTACCATGTATTTGACATGGGCGGTCAAGTATGCGGTTCCGGCTGGAGGGGCCCGATTTAAGATGTTGAAGTCTCTTCTCCCGCTCAACAGGTTGAGGACTACGGGCTCATGTGTTGATCGCTGTTTCCTGGGCGTCATTCTTTGTCTTGGGATGCTTATATTTCTTGCACCAAGGTTTGCGGACTCTGTTTGTGTCTGCGGATGCGCCCGGGGTGCTTGCTATGTTGCTGTTTGGTATGTAATGCTGGTCTTGCGCGCAGCCCCTTGCCGCAGTGTGCTATCGGCGGGCTGTAGGCCTGCGTTTGATTTTTAGTGCCGCCTCCTCGAATTGAGGTAGTAGCCTACGCTTTGGGTAGTAGTTTGTTCGGCGCTCGAGTCTGTATTCCTCGGCTGCCCGGGCCTTAGTCCGTCTGTCTGTGAGCAGATTCTGATCAGCTTGAAGCTGCTGCTATTTCTTTTTCAGGCTTCTTGCAGTGGCTATAAGCCGGCGCTTGAAGCGCTCCTGCTCTATGGGATCCTCTGGTACGCCGAATTCGTCGTCACCGAGGCTCACCTTGTCTTCGGAGGGAGGCATACAATTATCATCCTCCATGTATCCGTCCGTTGCCTGTTCGTCTGGGCTGGTCTGCCCGTGTTTCTGTTCGGTTTGCTTGAAGGTGGGTTGAGCAGGGTCGTGTTCCTCTTCAGCACCACCTGGATTTTCTTCTCCAGTGCCGGTGTTGCTGTGGCGGGGCTTGGAGCGGCGCCAGTGACGCCCATGCTTTGATTTCTTCCCCGAGGGGCTATCTCTTGTTGCCTCATCGCCATTGTTTTCTTTGGGAGTTGTCACGACCGGTTTTCCGGGTAATAAATTTCCAGAAAAGACCATCGTGCTCATCAGCCCCAGGATTACTGTTAGCTGATGAGTCTCCAACTTGATACAGAAACTCCAAGCAAAAATACAAAATATGTAGTACAAGACCATTCTGGCCTGTGGGTACAACAAATGGTTTCTAGTGGTTGATGGCGGAAGCGGGTTGTGAAACATCTGTGTCTATGGGACTCCATTCCCCACGGGAACAGCTGACCAGGTTAAATTCCTATCTTCGCGAGGATGCTATCTCCATTGAGTGGTTTCCGGGGCTGGCATCGCGTCGCTCCTCTCCGAGCAAGAAAAATCTGGCCAAGACAATAGCCAGGGACAAGCCAGTGAGTACTTTGAATGTACTCGCAAACATTATGAACACAGGTATAATATAACAATGATGTGCTGAAAAGTATTTTATGCTCATGACGTCAGTCACAAAAGATAAATAAATCTCGGGTGCGTGCAAGCAAGTTATTTAATAAATTGCAATAACATGGTAGTATAAAAACAATTTCTGAAATAAATAACAAGTAATGCCACAGTCGGGCGTCTGAGCGACGCCACATAAAGGGCTTTAAAAGAAATGCCACAGTCGGGCGTCTGAGCGACGCCACAAAAAGGGCTTTAAAAGAAATGCCACAGTCGGGCGGCTGAGTGACGCCACATAAAGGGCTTTAAAAGAAATGCCACAGTCGGGCGTCTGAGCGACGCCACATAAAGGGCTTTAAAAGAAATGCCACAGTCGGGCGTCTGAGCGACGCCACATAAAGGGCTTTAAAAGAAATGCCACAGTCGGGCGTCTGGGCGACGCCACATAAAGGGCTTTAAAAGAAATGCCACAGTTGGGCGTCTGAGCGACGCCACATAAAGGGCTTTAAAAGAAATGCCACAGTCGGGCGTCTGAGCGACGCCACATAAAGGGCTTTAAAAGAAATGCCACAGTCGGGCATCTGGGCGACGCCACATAAAGGGCTTTAAAAGAAATGCCACAGTCGGGCGTCTGAGCGACGCCACATAAAGGGCTTTAAAAGAAACAATCATAGTGAATATCCCGGAGGTAGAACCATCCCAGAGATACACGATAATAACAATAATATCATGGGTTAGTAAACAATAATAATAATCATAGTTATCACAAGTCACAACTAGTAATTCCATTTCTGGATTAACAGTTTCACCTCCGAAGACCGACGCTAAGACCGACACTTGACCCATCCCAGACTGTAATCCTTAACCATGGACACGGCTATTCGAATAGGTTTATTCTCTGCAGAGGGTGTACTCTTTACCCACGAGTAATGAATTTCTCTAGTCCAGCAGGACTAATTCCGTCTATGGTCTTTCTATTGAAAACACACCTAACTTGCACACACCAGCTTATCTCACACGTGTCTGGAATCACCCACGACACCTGTTAAGCAAACTTTAAGTGGGGAGGCTACAACCTCGCGTAGCATGGGATCAAATTTATATCGCGCGCTCTAAGGGGTGGCCTCCCCTCTCGGTCCCAACCGGAAACACCCATGCCCCCGGACCAGGTGGCCTGCCTACCAGCTACAACCGGTATCTTCCACCATGGCCTCTCTGTACGGTGTGTGCTGGAAAGAGGTTGACAACTTACTGAACCGTACTCTACTTGCTGTAGAGACGAGTGGTAGTACGAAACTAGTATGGGGGTTACTGGAACAAGACTCGATCTACGGTCGACTCAGGAGGTTCAAGTATTCCCTGCATGATTAGCATGACAAATATATTCTCATCCAACAGAGTCACCTCTCATATCACCTTACCATGCCATACCAGACATAACCGTCCCGACGGAGACCGGCGACAAACTCAAGCCTACCCAAGGCAGAGGTTTTCCCGGGTTCCTGCCGGTATGCATGCAAGGCATAAGAGGGTGATTATCATCACAAGTGTGTCCATTTCCAACAGCATGGAAATCAACAACATGCACCCATGCATATGATCATATCACATGAAATAACAAGTCCTTCAAAATGCGGTGGTGTTATAAAGGTATCAACGATCACACCAAAATATTATGCCGGGGTTCAGAATGCTTGCCTTCAATGTGTGGAAAGGCAGGGTGCACTCCAAAACTTTTGAAAGTTTCTTCTCTCTCCCAAAATCCTATTTAAAAATATATCTGAATTAACACACATTTCAAAAACAGAACCAAAAAGTTGTTTGAATTTTTTTTCAAATAAATCTTAAAATAAACTAGATCAAATATGAGGAAGGTAGGAAAAAGAACCAACCCATTTGGAGTTATATTTAAAAAGTTATAGCCAGTCAAAGGTTTGGTCAAATCTGTTATTTAAAATAAAACAGAAAAGAAAACGGTTCAGATAGAAATACGCTTTCGATATAGAGGAGGCGTACTTGAGGCTTTATGCCTGCACTTAACCACGTGGACAGACACGAGGTCGCTGACTGTGGGTCCAGGGGGCCCACTAGTCAGGTTTGACCAGTCTTCTCCCTCTTCTTTCTCTGTCCCGGGCGGAGGCGAGGCAACGGCGATCGTCGCCGGCGAACGGCGGCTCCCCGCGGGGCTCAGAGGGCGGGGATGGATCCGCCACTCCAGGGCGATCCTCCCGGTGGTCGCCAGGTAGGTGGGGACGGAGGGAGCTGCTGGCGGCGAGCTTCTCGGCGGAGGTGGCCTCGGGAGCAAAGTGATTTTTCTCCCTCGGTGTGCCCCGATCAAAATTGAGTAGTGGGGATGGCTCACGGGAAGGTGAGGAAGCTCTTGGTGGAGAGAACGGAGAGTGGGAGACCCTGGTGGTGCCGAATTGGCCGGGGCAGTGGCGGCGGCTGCAGTTGCCGGAGATGAGGAAGGAGCCCTTCCCCGGGTCGATTTGCTGCCATGGGAGGACTAGGGGAGCATTCTAAGGCTTCCTGTGTGCACGGGGAGGCTCGGGGGCCTCCTTTTATAGCTCGTCGAGGTCGGTTCCGCGGCGGCCGGATAAGCTCTCCGGCGAACCTCCTCTCTGTAGCTTGCAGGGCAACGTGGCGTGGCTGGGGATGACGGCAAGAGCTAGTGGACGAGAGGGCACTGCTCCAGGGGCCAGGTGGCGAGCCGGGGTGGCTTGGGCGGCGCTGCACGGCGCAGGGCTGTCAGGCGGCGGCGGCGGCTAGCGCTTGGCCTGTCGGGCGCGGCGGGGCTGCTTGGCGCGTAGCTGAGAGAAGGGGAGTGCGTGGCGAGGTTCTGCAGAGCGGGCCAAAGCCGTGGGGGCCAGCGTGTCGGCTCGGCCGCGTGGCTGCAATACGCGCGCTCTGGGCACATCCAGTGCACGCACTGAGTGTGCTCGACGAAATGCCAGAGCATGCTAGAGGTCGCGGTTGAGGCTGGCAAATAACAGACCCAGGTTAGGAGCAACTGGAATCCTAGTGGACATGCTAGTATGATCCGAGGTGCAAGGTCACAATGCAAAGACAAAAACATGTCAAAACTGGCCATGCACACCAGGTGTTTGACAAAATGCCAAGGGCACTTAGGCATTTCTTGGAGTGGCCAAAATCTCCAGATCAGTGTCTCTGTGGATGAAAGAGAGAGTGGTGATGTTAGTTGGACAAAAGAAGAAACTTGTTAGTGCAAGTTTTACAAAACTTCAATTCTGGACAGGAAATAAATGACATTATTTCATGAACCAAAAATGATCCAAAAGGTGCATGCTCCTGGACTTAAGGGTTTAACATGGGGGACTACAAGTAGGAGAAATAATCAAGGGTTAAAGGGCAAGTAAAAACATGGTTGCTGTACAAACCATCAAGTTGGTCCAGAATGAAGATGAGGTTGATTCACTCAAATTTTTCAAAGGACACAAATAGGTTTTTGCACAAAGTGGGATAATAGGCTCCTACTGACCTCCCTTAATTTTGGTAGAAGTTTTAAAGAAATATTTAAATAGGTTGTAGTGCAAAATGCACTCTGGACCAGAGAAGAAAAATTGAGTGTAAGGCTCAAAATATTTCATGAATGAAATATATTTTAGCATAAAAGTGATTTAAAAATATCACATGACATCTCCAAATTTTTGTGGAAATTTTAAGTGAATTTATCAAATGGTTGTAGTTCAATTAAGGCCATTTAACCTAGAAAAACCCTTTTCAAGAAAATAAAGATCAAGCAACATAATTATTTAATTAGTTACACTGATAAAAGGAAAGTTTTTCTTGAGAGGTTAAAACAAGTCCAACAACATTTTTGAAAAGTTTTCTCTTTGGGAAAAACTCATCATAACAGGGAAGGAAATGATTAAAAATCAAAATGGAGCTCAAATATTCAAAGTTTTAAATCCTGGCAAAATTTTATTCCATTAAAAACAAGGCCAAAATTTTTGGGGTGTCACAATACTAACCCCCTTAAAAAAATCTCGCCCTCGAGATTTGCTAAAAGCGGTGTTAAGAAAATAAATACACAATAAAGATGTAGCTACAGTGAGAGGGCAATAAGTGGTGAAAAACCACAGTGTGAAAAACTGGGGCTGCGCGGAAAAGTCTACGGTTCGGGACAAAACGCGTGATTTCTATGCTGGATATAAATTTAGGATAACTCCTAAATTTAGATATACGCTGTCGCACCCGAGAGCACAGTGCTCTCTCTGGCTGACAGGTGGACCCGGGGTCCACTGTCAGTCTCCTCTTCTTCTCCCTCTGGCCCTTTCTTCCTCCTCTCTCCCGCGCGCTTTCTCCACCGGCGATGCCTAGTGTGTAGGGCATCTAGGCCGTACCGTGGTAGTGCGCGGCGTGCTAGCTGCTGGTGCAGCGTGCACTCACCTCGCGGGCCAGCGCGCTGTCGGCACTGCTCGCGGATTCGACTCCGAACACCGGCGATCGGCGACGAGCGGCGTTGGTGGACTTCGCCCACCGTACACCGAGCTCGAGCTATAAAAATGGCCGGGGTGCCTCTCTCTTCCTCCTTACACCTGGCCTCACTTCTCCTCCTCCTTATTTCTCCGTTACAGCTAACAGAAGCTCGGTCGAGGCTCTAATGGCGGAGGCGATGCCGGACTGGTTTGTGATCCTGATATGCGGAGGGCTGGCGACGCTGCTGGGGCTCTCTGTGCTCATGTGCGTGATGATCTTCGACGAGTATCGCGATGCTGCGGCTCGGGTGTTGGCTCTCTGCGGTGGTGGTGATCATGAGGAGTAGATGGAGTGTGCTGGGTGCTAACTGTTGTTAGGGGGTGATTAGCTGGATGTAACACCGTTGCAAAGTTTTGCAAACAGTGTATGTGTCCGAATGATTATGGTTGTGAGTCTGCTCGTGGTGCTGAGTGAAATTAAATAATCCACGTCGTGAGAAGGTGTAGATGTAGGAACTCAGGGAAAAGAAGATCTCACTCCAGGGTTTTGCGAGGGGAAAACAGTTAATTTAAAGGAGCATAAACCACAACAAAAACTACACACATTAGCAGAAGCCAAATAATTGAGTCGTCGTACAAACTCAGGGTATTACACATAAGTCACACACATAAATAAATGCTGCAAAGAACAAATACAGTAGTGACGTCTAAAATGAAAATGGTAACTGGGCGGGGTCCTGATAAAATGTCTCTGGTAAAGGAATACATTCTTCTTCAATTGGAGGCAGTGGATTGACCAGTCGATGTATGCGTCTCTCCGTGTCGGGTCTCAGTGGTCTGCCGATGGCAATCTGAGGATTTAAATTTGCGAGGCTCTGGAGATAATCCATCACCCGCTGGTTTAAATGCTCTTGAGCAATTATGTACTGGATAAGGTTGGCCAGAACTGGGTCTCTCTCAATATGTCCACCGGGAAAAGATGTTACTTCTCCGGGTGCTGCACGACTCGGAAAGTAATAATATCCTCGTTCGCGGGCATAGGGTACTGCGGATCGAAGACGAGCAATCGCTTCTTTCGCAGCAGCCTCTATGGCCAAGTGTGGGGTTGGCATAGATTTCCCCACGAAGGAAACTTCCGTTGGATCTTGGTTGGGGTCTACAGGAGGAATGTGTACTGCTGCCCAATATTCCGAGGTGGATGGGGTGATCCTTGATTTGAACAGCTCGTACTGGGGTGGCTGGGTAGAACCCATGGTACTGCGGGTAAAATCCCACAATATTTTGACAAAGCTACCTGGGGTTGCATCTGGGGTTCTCAGATGAATGCTGGGGTTCGGCATGACAGGAAAAAGCGTGAGTGTTGTGCACAAAGTGAGGGTTGCTGGGTAAGGTCACAAGGTGGCCTTTATATAGCAATGGAGCCGGATCGTTTCACCGTGGTGAGACGTAAAAAAAATAATTTCCAGCTTAGTTCCAAAGGTCGGGTCGGTGTCAGAGATACACATATCTCATAAAGAGACGTGTTACTGTGGTTGTCGTCGGGTTGGTTTTGGTAGTTGTGCCCGGAAAAATATGCGGCTATGCGCTGACCAAATATGCAAGGCTATTATTAAAACAGAGGCACAAAGACAGGCTGCGTTAATATACGCGGTCGCATGATTACAAAGCGAGGATACATTGAAACTTGGTGCTACTCATACTGCTTAGTCTACCTCGTTTATGTCTAAACGGGCGTGCCTGGTGGGTGTCGAGGCTTCTCCACGTGTCTCTCTACCGAGATTAGTCGGAGATGGAGGAGGAACTGCAGGGTCAGGGTAGTGAGAATGACCACCGCGGGGATTGTTGGCCACAACCCCGTTGGAGTGTGCTCCCAATATGCGACGAAGCACTTCTGGGGTTATCGCAGCACCTTGGCCGATGGCTGGGGCAGATCTCGGGGTCTCGATCGGTTGTCCAAACAGCACGACTGGGTTGTCGGTGTTGGGCTCGTTTTCTTCTCTCGCCGGGGCTCGACGAACCAGCTCTCCACGAGCTGCGATTAGATCAATAGTGATCTGGTCGAACAGTGCCTCTAGTGCACTTACATAGCGCACTAGGTGCAATAATGCGGGGTCCGTCTCGTGATCTCCATTGGCAACTTGGGGTGGTCTACCATACCCTTCTCGTCTGGGGTAGTAGTGGAACGAGCGACAGTTAACTCTGGGCGACAAGTGCCTGAGATGAACTATAGCCTCTCGAGCGGCTAGCTGGATGGCCTGTGGCTCAAAGGAAGTTGTTCTTCTGGTGAACCGGTAGGGGCGCTCGGGTGCTAGACTCCTACCGTAAATGTGCACAGTGGCCCAGAATTGGCAGTCTTCACCGCTCATGGGTCCTTGATACACAACCTATTCTGGTGGCTCCTCTAACGCGTAGGCACGACGGGTGAGGTTTGCGAGGATGGTCACAAAACCTCCAAGGTTGGTTGCTGTGGTTTCGTTGTGCACTATAGGTCCAGGCATTGTGGCTCGGTTTGGGGTAGCGACTGTGTGTGCTGGTTTGGGGCTAGCGCGCCCCTTTTTATAGGGAAAAAGGGACGGAATCTTCCTTCGCACGCTTGCGAGAAAAGACTATTTAGGGGCCGGTCACTGGCGCATGAGTGACAGGTTAGGTTGATAGGTTGGGCACCGACTGCCAAAAGTGTTGGGTCACTGTGTGGCTATCTTGCACGAGAAGCTTGGCTGGGGTTTGGTTAAGGTCTGGTGGGTTGGTTTGCCTAAGTTTATTGACCTGGCTAAGATAGGATTAGCCAATGGTCAGCCTGGCTCTGATACCAAGTCTGTCACGACCGGTTTTCCGGGTAATAAATTTCCAGAAAAGACCGTCGTGCTCATCAGCCCCAGGATTACTGTTAGCTGATGAGGCTCCAACTTGATACAGAAACTCCAAGCAAAAATACAAAATATGTAGTACAAGACCATTCTGGCCTGTGGGTACAACAAATGGTTTCTAGTGGTTGATGGCGGAAGCGGGTTGTGAAACATCTGTGTCTATGGGACTCCATTCCCCACGGGAACAGCTGACCAGGTTAAATTCCTATCTTCGCGAGGCTGCTATCTCCATTTTGTGGTTTCTGGGGCTGGCATCGCGTCGTTCCTCTCCGAGCAAGAAAAATCTGGCCAAGACAATAGCCAGGGACAAGCCAGTGAGTACTTTGAATGTACTCGCAAACATTATGAACACAGGTATAATATAACAATGATGTGCTGAAAAGTATTTTATGCTCATGACGTCAGTCACAAAAGATAAATAAATCTCGGGTGCGTGCAAGCAAGTTATTTAATAAATTGCAATAACATGGTAGTATAAAAAAATTTATGAAATAAATAACAAGTAATGCCACAGTCGGGCGTATGAGCGACGCCACATAAAGGGCTTTAAAAGAAATGCCACAGTCGGGCGTCTGAGCGACGCCACATAAAGGGCTTTAAAAGAAATGCCACAGTCGGGCGGCTGAGCGACGCCACATAAAGGGCTTTAAAAGAAATGCCACAGTCGGGCGTCTGAGCGACGCCACATAAAGGGCTTTAAAAGAAATGCCACAGTCGGGCGTCTGAGCGACGCCACATAAAGGGCTTTAGAAGAAATGCCACAGTCGGGCGTCTGGGCGACGCCACATAAAGGGCTTTAAAAGAAATGCCACAGTCGGGCATCTGAGCGACGCCACATAAAGGGCTTTAAAAGAAACAATCATAGTGAATATCCCAGAGGTAGAACCATCCCAGAGATACACGATAATAACAATAATATCATGGGTTAGTCAACAATAATAATAATCATAGTTATCACAAGTCACAAGTAGTAATTCCATTTCTGGATTAACAGTTTCACCTCCGAAGATCGACGCTAAGACCGACACTTGACCCATCCCAGACTGTAATCCTTAACCATGGACACGGCTATTCGAATAGGTTTATTCTCTGCAGAGGGTGTACTCTTTACCCACGAGTAACGGATTTCTCTAGTCCATCAGGACTAATTCCGTCTACGGTCTTTCTGTTGAAAATACACCTAACTTGCACACACCAGCTTATCTCACACGTGTCTGGAATCACCCACGACACCTGTTAAGCAAACTTTAAGTGGGGAGGCTACAACCTCGCGTAGCATGGGATCAAATTTATATCGCACGCTCTAAGGGGTGGCCTCCCCTCTCGGTCCCAACCGGAAACACCTATGCCCCCGGACCAGGTGGCCTGCCTACCAGCTACAACCGGTATCTTCCACCATGGCCTCTCTGTACGGTGTGTGCTGGAAAGAGGTTGACAACTTACTGAACCGTACTCTACTTGCTGTAGAGACGAGTGGTAGTACGAAACAAGTATGGGGGTTACTGGAACAAGACTCGATCTACGGTCGACTCAGGAGGTTCAAGTATTCCCTGCATGATTAGCATGACAAATATATTCTCATCCAACAGAGTCACCTCTCATATCACCTTACCATGCCATACCAGACATAACCGTCCCGACGGAGACCGGCGACAAACTCAAGCCTACCCAAGGCAGAGGTTTTCCCGGGTTCCTGCCGGTATGCATGCAAGGCATAAGAGGGTGATTATCATCACAAGTGTGTCCATTTCCAACAGCATGGAAATCAACAACATGCACCCATGCATATGATCATATCACATGAAATAACAAGTCCTTCGAAATGCGGTGGTGTTATAAAGGTATCAACGATCACACCAAAATATTATGCCGGGGTTCAGAATGCTTGCCTTCAATGTGTGGAAAGCCAGGGTGCACTCCAAAACTTTTGAAAGTTTCTTCTCTCTCCCAAAATCCTATTTAAAAATATATTTGAATTAACACACATTTCAAAAACAGAACCAAAAAGTTGTTTGAATTTTTTTTCAAATAAATCTTAAAATAAACTAGATCAAATATGAGGAAGGTAGGAAAAAGAACCAACCCATTTGGAGTTATATTTAAAAAGTTATAGCCAGTCAAAGATTTGGTCAAATCTGTTATTTAAAATAAAACAGAAAAGAAAACGGTTCAGATAGAAATACGCTTTCGGTATAGAGGAGGCGTACTTGAGGCTTTACGCCTCCACTTAACCACGTGGACAGACACGAGGTCGCTGACTGTGGGTCCAGGGGGCCTACTAGTCAGGTTTGACCAGTCTTCTCCCTCTTCTTTCTCTGTCCCGGGCGGAGGCGAGGCAACGGCGATCGTCGCCGGCGAACGGCGGCTCCCCGCGGGGCTCAGAGGGCGTGGATGGATCCGCCACTCCAGGGCGATCCTCCCGGTGGTCGCCAGGTAGGTGGGGACGGAGGGAGCTGCCGGCGGCGAGCTTCTCGGCGGAGGTGGCCTCGGGAGCAAAGTGATTTTTCTCCCGCGGTGTGCCCAAATCAAAATTGAGTAGTGGGGATGGCTCACGGGAAGGCGAGGAAGCTCTTGGTGGAGAGAACAGAGAGTGGGAGACCCTGGTGGTGCCGAATTGGCCGGGGCAGTGGCGGCGGCTGCAGTTGCCGGAGATGAGGAAGGAGCCCTTCCCCGGGTCGATTTGCTGCCATGGGAGGACTAGGGGAGCATTCTAAGGCTTCCTGTGTGCACGGGGAGGCTCGGGGGCCTCCTTTTATAGCTCGTCGAGGTCGGTTCTGCGGCGGCCGGATAAGCTCTCCGGCGAACCTCCTCTTTGTAGCTTGCAGGGCAACGTGGCGTGGCTGGGGATGACGGCAAGAGCTAGTGGACGAGAGGGCACTGCTCCAGGGGCCAGGTGGCGAGCCGGGGTGGCTTAGGCGGCGCTGCACGGCGCAAGGCTGTCGGGCGGCGGCGGCGGCTAGCGCTTGGCCTGTCGGGCGCGGCGGGGCTGCTTGGCATGTAGCTGAGAGAAGGGGAGTGCGTGGCGAGGTTCTGCAGAGCGGGCCAAAGCCGTGGGGGCCAGCGTGTCGGCTCGGCCGCGTGGCTGCAATACGCACGCTCTGGGCACGTCCAGTGCACACACTGGGTGTGCTCGATGAAATGCCAGAGCATGCTAGAGGTCGCGGTTGAGGCTGGCAAATAACAGACCCAGGTTAGGAGCAACTGGAATCCTAGTGGACATGCTAGTATGATCTGAGGTGCAAGGTCACAATGCAAAGATAAAAACATGTCAAAACTGGCCATGCACACCAGGTGTTTGACAAAATGCCAAGGGCACTTAGGCATTTCTTGGAGTGGCCAAAATCTCCAGATCAGTGTCTCTGTGGATGAAAGAGAGAGTGGTGATGTTAGTTGGACAAAAGAAGAAACTTGTTAGTGCAAGTTTTACAAAACTTCAATTCTGGACAGGAAATAAATGACATTATTTCATGAACCAAAAATGATCCAAAAGGTGCATGCTCCTGGACTTAAGGGTTTAACATGGGGGACTACAAGTAGGAGAAATAATCAAGGGTTAAAGGGCAAGTAAAAACATGGTTGCTGTACAAACCATCAAGTTGGTCCATAATGAAGATGAGGTTGATTCACTCAAATTTTTCAAAGGACACAAATAGGTTTTTGCACAAAGTGGGATAATAGGCTCCTACTGACCTCCCTTAATTTTGGTAGAAGTTTTAAAGAAATATTTAAATAGGTTGTAGTGCAAAATGCACTCTGGACCAGAGAAGAAAAATTGAGTGTAAGGCTCAAAATATTTCATGAATGAAATATATTTTAGCATAAAAGTGATTTAAAAACATCACATGACATCTCCAAATTTTTGTGGAAATTTTAAGTGAATTTATCAAATGGTTGTAGTTCAATTAAGGCCATTTAACCTAGAAAAACCCTTTTCAAGAAAATAAAGATCAAGCAACATAATTATTTAATTAGTTACACTGATAAAAGGAAAGTTTTTCTTAAGAGGTTAAAACAAGTCCAACAACATTTTTGAAAAGTTTTCTCTTTGGGAAAAACTCATCATAACAGGGAAGGAAATGATTAAAAATCAAAATGGAGCTCAAAAATTCAAAGTTTTAAATCCTAGCAAAATTTTATTCCATTAAAAACAAGGCCAAAATTTTTGGTGTGTCACAGGAGTTTCCACCATATATATGTCATATGGAAAGGTGGCAGTCCAGCGCCCTGTGGGCGGTGGTTCCTGTTCTTCTCCCGCATCATCGTCTATACCATAGATGTCTTCGAAATCAAAGTTAAGCACGTCGGTCAAGTCATCGACCATGACTATTAAGTGGATGGTGGGTGGGTAACGAATTTCTTCGTCGCCAGCTTCCCACTCGAGCCGGACATAGTTTGGCCAGGAGTCTCCTGACAGAGAGAGAGACCTTAATGAATCTAGTGGTGGAAATATGCCCTAGAGGCAATAATAAAATGGTTATTATTATATTTCTTTGTTCATGATAATTGTCTGTTATTCATGCTATAATTGTGTTATCCGGAAATCATAATACACGTGTGAATACATAGACCACAACGTGTCCCTAGTGAGCCTCTAGTTGACTAGCTCGTTGATCAACAGATAGTCATGGTTTCCTGACTATGGACATTGGATGTCATTGATAACGGGATCACATCATTAGGAGAATGATGTGATGGACAAGACCCAATCCTAAGCATAGCTCAAAGATCGTGTAGTTCGTTTAGCTAGAGCTTTTCCAAATGTCAAGTATCATTTCCTTAGACCATGAGATTGTGCAACTCCCGGATCCTGTAGGAGTGCTTTGGGTGTGCCAAATGTCACAACGTAACTGGGTGACTATAAAAGTACACTACGGGTATCTCCGAAAGTGTCTGTTGGGTTGGCGCGAATCGAGACTGGGATTTGTCACTCCGTATGACGGAGAGGTATCTCTGGGCCCACTTGGTAATGCATCATCATAATGAGCTCAATGTGACCAAGTGTCTGGTCACGGGATCATGCATTACGGTACGAGTAAAGTGACTTGCCAGTAACGAGATTAAACGAGGTATTGGGATACCGACGATCGAATCTCGGGCAAGTAACGTATCGATTGACAAAGGGAATTGTATACGGGATTGATTGAATCCTCGACATCGTTGTTCATTCGATGAGATCATCGAGGAGCATGTGGGAGCCAACATGGGTATCAAGATCCCGCTGTTGGTTATTGACCGGAGAGGCGTCTCAGTCATGTCTGCATGTCTCCCGAACCCGTAGGGTCTACACACTTAAGGTTCGATGATGCTAGGGTTGTAGAGATATGAGTATGCAGTAACCCGAAAGTTGTTCAGAGTCCCGGATGATATCCTGGATGTCACGAGGAGTTCTGGAATGGTCCGGAGGTAAAGAATTATATATAGGAAGTCAAGTTTCGGCAATCGGGAAAGTTTCAGGGGACACCGCTATTGTATCGGGACCACCGGAAGGGTCCTGGGGGTCCACCGGGTGGGGCCACCTATCTCGGAGGGCCCCATGGGCTGAAGTGGGAGGGGAACCAGCCTCTGGTGGGCTGATGCGCCCCCCTTGCCCCCCCTGCGCCTAGGGTTGGAAACCCTAGGGGTGGGGGGCGCCTCCACTTGGCTTGGGGGGCAAGCCACCCCCCTTGGCCGCCACCCCCCTGGAGATTGCATCTCCGGGCCTATATAAAGGGGGGGGGGGGAGGGAGGGCAGCCGCACTCATGCTCCTGGCGCCTCCCTCTCCCCCTGCTACACCTCTCCCTCTCGCAGAAGCTCGGTGAAGCCCTATTGAGATCGCTGCTGCATCCACCACCACGCCGTCATGCTGCTGGATCTTCATCAACCTCTCCTTCCCCCTTGCTGGATCAAGAAGGAGGAGACGTCTTCCCAACCGTACGTGTGTTGAACGCGGAGGTGCCGTCCATTCGGCGCTAGGATCTCTGGTGATTTGGATCACAACGAGTACGACTCCCTCAACCCCGTTCTCTTGAACGCTTCCGCTCGCGATCTACAAGGGTATGTAGATGCACTCCTCTCTCTCGTTGCTAGATGAACTCATAGATTGATCTTGGTGAAAGCATATAATTTTTTTATTTTCTGCAATGTTCCCCAACAGTGGCATCATGAGCTAGGTCTATGCGTAGTTCTCTTTGCGCGAGTAGAACACAATTTGTTGTGGGCGTAGATGTTGTCAACTTTCTTGCCACTACTAGTCTTATTTTGCTTCAGCTGTATCATGGGATGAAGCGGCCCGGACCGACCTTACACGTATGCTTACGTGAGACAGGTTCCACTGACTGACATGCACTAGTTGCATAAGGTGGCTAGCGGGTGTCTGTCTCTCCCGCTTTAGTTGGAGCGGATTCGATGAAAAGGGTCCTTATGAAGGGTAAATCGAAGTTGGCATATCATGTTGTGGCTTTTACGTAGGTAAGAAAAGGTTCTTGCTAGAACCCTATTACAGCCACGTAAAAACATGCAACAACAATTAGAGGACGTCTAACTTGTTTTTGCAGCATGTGCCTTGTGATGTGATATGGCCAAAAGTTGTGATGAATGATATATATGTGATGTATGAGATCATGTTCTTGTAATAGGAATCACGACTTGCATGTCGATGAGTATGACAACCGGCAGGAGTCATAGGAGTTGTCTTAATTATTGTATGACCTGCGTGTCAATGATTCAACGCCATGTAATTACTTTACTTTATTGCTAAACCGTTAGCCATAGTAGTAGAAGTAATAGTTGGCGAGCAACTCCATGGATACACGATGATGGAGATCATGATGATGGAGATCATGGTGTCATGCCGGTGACGAAGATGATCATGGAGCCCCGAAGATGGAGATCAAAGGAGCTATATGATATTGGCCATATCATGTCACTATTTGATTGCATGTGATGTTTATCATGTTTTACATCTTATTTGCTTAGAACGACGGTAGCTTAAATAAGATGATCCCTCACAATAATTTCAAGAAAGTGTTCCCCCTAACTGTGCGCCATTGCGAAAGTTCGTTGTTTCAAAGCACCACGTGATGATTGGGTGTGATAGATTCTAATGTTCACATACAACGGGTGTAAGACAGATTTTACACATGCATAAACACTTAGGTCAACTTGACGAGCCTAGCATGTACAGACATGGCCTCGGAACACAAGAGACCGAAAGGTCGAACATGAGTCATATGGAAGATACGATCAACATGGAGATGTTCACCGATGATGACTAGTCCGTCTCACGTGATGATCGGACCTGGCCTAGTCGACTCAGATCATGTATCACTTAGATGACTAGAGGGATGTCTAATCTGAGTGGGAGTTCATTAAATAATTTGATTAGATGAACTTAATTATCATGAACTTAGTCTAAAATCTTTACAAAAATGTCTTGTAGATCAAATGGCCAACGCTCATGTCCACCTCAACTTCAACGCGTTCCTAGAGAAAACCAAGCTGAAAGATGATGGCAGCAACTATACAGACTGGGTTCGGAACCTGAGGATCATTCTCATAGCTGCAAAGAAAGATTATGTCTTAGAAGCACCGCTAGGTGAAGCTCCCATCCCAGAGAACCAAGACGTTATGAACGCTTGGCAGTCTCGTGCTGATGATTACTCCCTCGTTCAGTGCGACATGCATTACAGCTTAGAACCGGGGCTCCAAAAGCATTTTGAGCAACACGGAGCGTATGAGATGTTCGAAGAGCTGAAAATGGTTTTCCAAGCTCATGCCCGGGTCGAGAGATATGAAGTCTCCGACAAGTTCTTCAGTTGTAAGATGGAGGAAAATAGTTCTGTCAGTGAGCACATACTCAAAATGTCTAGGTTGCACAACCGCTTGACTCAGCTGGGAGTTAATCTCCCGGATGACGCGGTCATTGACAGAATCCTTCAGTCGCTTCCAGCGAGCTACAAGAGCTTTGTGATGAACTTCAATATGCAAGGGACGGAAAAGACCATTCCTGAGGTATATTCAATGCTGAAATCAATGAAGGTAGAGATCAAAAAGGAACATCAAGTGTTGATGGTGAATAAAACCACCAAGTTCAAGAAAGTCAAGGGTAAGAAGAACTTCAAGAAGGCCGGCAAGGGAGTTGCCGCGCCCGGTAAGCCAGTTGCCGGGAAGAAGTCAAAGAATGGACCCAAGCCTGAAACTGAGTGCTTTTATTGTAAGGGAAGCAGACACTGGAAGCGGAACTGCCCAAAATACTTAGCGGACAAGAAGGCCGGCAACACCAAAGGTATATGTGATATACATGTAATTGATGTGTACCTTACCAGTACTCGTAGTAGCTCCTGGGTATTAGATACCGGTGCGGTTGCTCATATTTGTAACTCAAAGCAGGAGCTGCGGAATAAGCGGAGACTGGCGAAGGACGAGGTGACGATGCGCGTCGGGAATGGTTCCAAGGTCGATGTGATCACCGTCGGCACGCTACCTCTACATTTACCTACGAGATTAGTTTTAAACCTCAATAATTGTTATTTAGTGCCAACTTTGAGCATGAACATTGTATCTGGATCTCGTTTAATATGAGATGGCTACTCATTTAAATCCGAGAATAATGGTTGTTCTATTTATATGAGAGATATGTTTTATGGTCATGCCCTGATGGTCAATGGTTTATTCTTAATGAATCTCGAACATGATGTTACACATATTCATAGTGTGAAAACCAAAAGATGTGAAGTTGATAACGATAGTCCCACATACTTGTGGCACTGCCGCCTTGGTCACATTGGTGTCAAGCACATGAAGAAGCTCCATGCTGATGGACTTTTAGAGTCTCTCGATTATGAATCATTTGACACATGCGAACCATGCCTCATGGGCAAAATGACCAAGACTCCATTCTTCGGAACAATGGAGCGAGCAACCAACTTATTGGAAATCATACATACTGATGTGTGTGGTCCAATGAGCGTTGAGGCTCGCGGAGGATATCGTTGTGTTCTCACTCTCACTGACGACTTGAGTAGATATGGGTATGTCTACTTGATGAAACACAAGTCTGAGACCTTTGAAAAGTTCAAGGAATTTCAGAATAAGGTAGAGAATCAACATGACCGAAAAATAAAGTTCTTACAATTAGATCGTGGAGGAGAATATTTAAGTCACGAATTTGGTACACACTTAAGGAAATGTGGAATCATTTCACAAATCACGCCGCCTAGAACACCTCAGCGTAAGGGTGTGTCCGAACGTTGTAATCGCACTTTATTGGATATGGTGCGATCTATGATGTCTCTTACCGATTTACCACTATCTTTTTGGGGATACGCTCTAGAGACAGCTACATTCACTTTAAATAGGACACCGTCTAAATCCGTTGAGACGACACCGTATGAATTATGGTTTGGAAAGAAACCTTAGCTGTCGTTTCTAAAAGTTCGGGGATGCGATGCTTATGTCAAGAAACTTCAACTTGAAAAGCTCGAACCCAAGTCGGAAAAATGCATCTACATAGGATACCCTAAGGAAACCATTGGGTATACCTTCTACCTCAGATCCGAAGGCAAGATCTTTGTTGCCAAGAACGGGTCCTTTTTGGAGAAAGAGTTTCTCTCGAGAGAAGTAAGTGGGAGGAAAGTGGAACTTGATGAAGTACTACCTCTTGAATCGGTAAGTAGCGCAGCTCAGGAAGATGTTCCTGTGGTGCCAGCACCAACTGAAGAGGAAGTTAATGATGATGATCAAGGTACTTCGGATCAAGTTACTACTGAACTTCGTAGGTCCACAAGGACACGTTCCACACCAGAGTGGTATGGCAACCCTGTCCTGGAAATCATGTTGTTAGACAACGATGAACCTTCGAACTATGAAGAAGCGATGGCGGGCCCAGAATCCAACAAATGGCTTCAAGCCATGCAATCCGAGATAGGATCCATGTATGAAAACAAAGTATGGACTTTGACAGACTTGCTCGATGATCGGCGAGTGATAGAAAAAAAATGGATCTTTAAGAAGAAGACAGACGCGGATGGTAATGTTACCATCTATAAAGCTCGACTTGTCGCTAAGGTGAAAGTGCGTTATGTCGACTAGAGGGGGGGGGGGTGAATAGGCGATTTTTATGAATTCTTCACTGAGGAATTTGCCGGTGAGGAAATTCCTTAGCGAAGAACTATTAGCAGCGGAATAAGTACTCAGAAGTAAGCATAACAGAATACAAGCATGGTCATCATGATGAAATGAAGACTAGCACAGAGTACAGAAAGCGTAATCACAGGATAACACAAGATGAAGACAAACAGACTGAAGAAATTGAACTGAGGAAATTGAGAAAGTCTTCAGTCAAAGTCTTCAAACACAGATATGAACAAACACTCAACATAGTAATGAGGAAATGAAAGGGTTGAGGAAATAGAACCAGTTAGGTTGGTGAAGACAATGATTTGGTAGACCAGTTCCAACTGCTGTCTCAGTTGTACGTCTGGTTGGAGCGGCTGAGTATTTAAACTCGAGGACACACAGTCCCGGACACCCAGTCGCTGAGCACGCAGCTCAGGACACCCAGTCCTCACCGTATTCTCCTTGAACTAAGATCACACAGATCTCGTCCAATCACTCGTGGTAAGTCTTCAGGCGACTTCCAAACCTTCACAGACTTGGTCACTCGGCAATCCACAATTCTCTTGGATGCTCTAGACCTTGACGCCTAACCATCTGGAAGAAGCACAGTCTTCAAAGGTAACAAGCGTCAGATCCACGCATGATCGATTTCTTCAGTGATGCTCAATCACTTTGGGTTTGTAGGGGTTTGGTTTTGGGTTTTCCTCACTTGATGATTTTCTCTCAAAGTCCTCGGAGGATGGGTTGCTCTCAAATGACAAGTGTCAAGTTCTCTCAGAGCAGCCAACCAGCTAGTGGTTGTAGGGGGCAGCTATTTATAGCCTAGGGAGCAGCCCGACATGATAAGACATAAATGCCCCTCAATGATATGACCGTTAGGTGGATAAGATATTTTGGGACAGCTGGCGCGCAGCACAGCAACGGTCAGAATTTTGACTCTCAAATTCCTCAGGGCTATCATGTTCCTCACTGTGTAGGTAATTCGCACTGACGAATTCCTAACTCCTCAGTCAGAACAAATTCATCAGTGACTAGAAGAACTTCGTCTCTGTTACTGAAGAAAGTGACTGAACTGTATGAGATTTCCAAAGGCTTCACTCAAAGGGATTGGTAGGTGTAGGATTTTGAGTTGAGCATCACATGGAAATTTTTCCTTAGTATTTCCTCGACCCCCTTTAACAGTACGGTGTTTCCTATGACTTAAGAAAGAGAAAATGAAACTACGAAAACAAAAGTCTTCACGCTTCATGTTCCACAAATGAATACCAAGTCTTCAAGGTCACACCAATTTCTTCACTTTCAAAGTCTTCAGAAAGTCTTCAGAATATCAAAGTCTTCAGTTGAAGAACTTCATTTTTAGGGGTCAACTTTCTCTATAAATATCAAACTCCTCGTAGACTTATAGACCTGTGCACACTCACAAACGCGTTAGTCCCTTAACCTATAAGTCTTCAATACACCAAAATCACTAAGGGGCACTAGATGCACTTACAATCTCCCCCTTTTTGGTGATTGATGACAACATAGGTTAAGTTTTCAACGGGGATAAACATATGAAGTGTATACACTGATATTGAGGAATTTGATTACAAGATATGGAAGAACTCCCCCTGAAGATGTGCATAGTGAGGAATTTGCTTTTGAGGCAATGCACATTTGAAGAGTTGAATCATGGAGATCTCCCCCTATATCTTGTAATTCATACACGCATTTGATATATAATATGAAGAATTTGAAATGCATGATGAAATATGGTGCCTGATGAGATTCAGCATGCATGCAATGTCATTAACGAGGAATAAGCATGCAAAGCATAATGCAACAAAAGTATCAGCGCACCATCGGGTTTAAGATTACAACTCGATCCAAATAAAGGTTTCAGAAGAACGAGAGTTGTAACTTAAAAAATGCCCTTAATATAGACCCGCTTGAAGACTAACTCAGATTTCTCCCCCTTTGTCATCAAATGACCAAAAGGATTGAAACTGAGGACTAACGCCCCTGAAGAATTTCAAGGCGATGGAGGAGCGCCAATGTTGTCGGGGTTGTTTGTTGTAGCAGGGCCTGCCGCAGTGTCGTCCAAATCTTCATGCTCATCAGTGTCACGCGATGAAGAATAAGAGCTGGCCACCAGTGGAGGAACTTTGACCCTCTTGAATTTCTTCGGAGGAGGTGCAGACCAGTAAAATTCTTCCTTGAGACCCATAGTCTTCAGTTCTTCAGCGCTATAGACATGAGTGAGGACAGCCCAGGTGCGGTTGAAGGTTTCATGAAGGTAGTATTGGTTCTTCTTCACTGCATTGTGTGTTGAGGTCATATTGTGAAGAAGTGCACCAAACTGACGCTTTACCCATTTGTGATTGCGATCAACCTTCTGATGAAGACTGAGGAGTAACTCACGGTCAGTCATCACCCTGGGTGCTGTGGCTTGAGGACTTTGCTTGGCTGAGGTATTTGCGGCAGAGTCATGTGTGGCAGAATCGTCATTGGTAGAGTAAGATGCAGCCTTGCGAAATTGACCATCCAATGGACGAATGCCTTCATCGATCACAGCAGTGGCCTTGCCTTTATCATCAGCTGATGAAACTGTCCGTTTGAGGACTTCAATGGGAGGCAAGTAGCTACCGTGGTTCAGAGTGTCAGCTTTGTAATTCAGTGAAGATCTTGCCCTGATGAATCTCATAATCCAAGGAGCATAGGGCTTCAGCTCGAATGGTGACATAGCAATATTGGCCAGAGTCCTCATGAAGAAATCATGGAAGTTGACGGGAACGCCATGAATGATGTTGAAAAGCATATTCTTCATGATGCCAACGACTTCTTCATCATTTGAGTCGTGGCCTTTGATGGGACTCATTGTCTTAGTCAGAATTCGATAGACAGTCCGAGGCACATAGAGTAATTCATTGAGGAGGAATTTGGTTCGTGGGGCCTGCCTTGGCTTCAAAGGCTTCATCAGCACTTGCATATAGTGATTTGAAAGTTCTGGTTCATTGTAGATACAACGAGCACCATCAAGTGGAGGACTGAGTGGTAGAGCACGAAGCAATTCAGTTGCTGGTGCCTTGTAGTGAGTATTTTCAGACATCCAGTCTAATACCCATGAGTTCACGTCTTCAGTGTCTCCGGTGATGTGCAGAGTTGCATAGAATTGAATAATGAGTTCTTCATTCTAGTCACAGATATCAATGCAGAAATTCAGAAGTGCTGCATCGTGAAGAACACTGAGGACTGGCTCAAAGCCGGGCAGAGACTCCATGTCCACATGAGGAATATGTGCATGATCGAAGACTTTATCTTTGTTGAAAAGCACTGAGGAATAGAAATTGGCTTGGCTGGCAGTCCAGAAACGCCTCTTCCTTATGCGAGCAGAATCATATGGATTATAATTAGTGAAGAATACGTGCTCGGCAAAGAAATCTTCAGCCTTGAACTTCTGTTTGCTTGAGAACGGATTCTTTGGCTTTGGCAGAGGGGTGTCAGTGAGTTGCATCACCACCTCAGGAATCGCGAGCTCAGGTTCTTCAGGCCGAGGAATTTCTTGTTCCTCAATAGGTGCAGTCTGAGGATCAGCAGCAGCAGGTTCATCAGCACTAGTGGCTGGAATTTCTTCATGGACAGATGAAGTGGGATGAGTTTCTTCAGAGCCCATTTGAACAGTTGGAGCAGGGGACTGAGGTATCTGTTGGATTGGTGTGAAGAGTGGAGAATTTGGATGCTGACTTTCCCAAAAGTCATCGTTCATCACTGGCGTTGTGCTTCCTATATCCACATCTTCTTCAAGTTCCTCAACACCGGCCTCTTCAGCTGTGAACTGAGGCATATGCGAGGAAATGATTGGGGTTGAAGGGATTGCTTCCACTTCAATTTCTTCATCAATCGGCTCTGACGAAGCAGCATAATGATTTTCTTCAGCAGATCCGCTTGGGATCTCATAGTCTTCTCCAAAAGGAACAAGGTCCTTTGATGGCATGGAGGAAATCGGAACAACATCAATTGGATTTTCGGGTGAGCTGGTCATTGGCTTCATTTTCTTCGCAGCCGAAGAGTTTGACGCAGCTGATGACTTCCTTTTCTTCACCGCAGCTCACTCTGCAGCCTTGGTCTTCTTCACATCAGAAGCAGATGGAAGAATTGGAGTTGGTGTTGGCGCAGGAGGAGCTGAGGAATTTGGATGAATTTCCTCAGGTGCAACTGATGCAGTTGCCCTGTCTTGTTCAGTTTCTTCAGGTGTACCACTGGTGGATGCCCTGGCAATTTCTTCAGCGGCTGGAATGGGATCATCAGCCCTGGAACTGGCATTTTCATCAGCAGCCTGAACTTCATCAGCGGTGCTGGCATGTTCTTCAGTCGGCTGAGCTGAGGCTCCAGCCTGAGGAATTTCATGTTGCGTTGGGGCAGCAACATTGGTGAATTTCTTCGTCAGGTTGACGAATCTGACTTTGGCCCCTTGCCAATCAGCATAATAAGCATCGAAGTTTTTGTTGAGGTCTTGAATTTCAGTCTGGACCTTGAGAAGTTCCTCAGGTGTCATTCTGACAACGTTTTTCTTCAGGAACTTCTCCTTTCTGTATTGAGCTTTCTTGATCTCTCTTGCCTTTTCAAACTTCCATTTCTCTTCAGTGATGAAATGGGTCAACATATGACTTTGTCCAGGGGTCAGATGAAAATCAGGCATTGGGGTGTTTGGATCCTTGTGCCAGAGATCAATATAATCGAGGATTTTCCTTGGATCCAACAGCAGTGGCACAGATGTGCCTTTGGCTCTAGCGGCCTTCACCTGTCTGTCTCTGATGATTTCTACAAGTTCATCATCAGAAGCTTCATCATTAGAAGGTACATGGAATGCGACCTGTTTCTTCTTTGGACTTGGCCGAGGACCTCGTCCAGCTGTTGCTTTGGTCTTCAACAGTGTGGGGCCTGATGAGGAAATTGGTGCAGCTGAGGAACTTGCTGAGACACCAGAGGCAATCGAGAAACCAGCAGTCCTTTGACATGTAGCCAGATGCACAGGAGCTGAGGATTTTGTAGGAGCTGTTGAGGACTTTGGTGGAGCTGTAGCAGTGTGAGGAATTTGCCGTGAGGGCACTGTTGGTGAAGCACTTGGCTTACGAGCAGGCTTCTTTGGCATGGATTTCCTTGGTTTGACCGAGGCCTCAGTAGCAGTAGCAGTGGCTGAATCCTCATTCAATTTCTTCACTACCTCCTTGGCTTGTCTTGCCAATTTAGCTTGGCACTTAGCCCATTCTTCAGAAAAGTCCTCACCACGTTTGATGCTTGTGGGGTTAGCTACTTGGCCAGGTGCCAATGGAGCTCTTGGGCATGGAGGATTGACGGCGAATTTCTTCATGTACTTTGGAGTCACATATCTGTATTCCCTCCATTCCCTTGCCCATCTCCGTTCAATCTTCTGAATGCGCACCTTGCGCTGATTTTTGTTTTCTTTGCCAAATTTTGCTTCATCAGGTGTGCAATAGTCAGCATAAATTTCCTCAGGGATTTCAAACACAGTCATAACCTCAGGTTTCTTTCCTCCTTTCTGCGGCTTCTTACCGTCTGCCATATTCTTCAGTTGAGGATTTTGAACAATCGAGTTCTCTGAAGAAGTATGCAGTTTTTCTTCGAGGAACGCTGCAAATGAGTTAAGTTGATGAGAACCTAGTGATTCAGCAGCAGACATGAGTACCTGTGAACAGAGTACATGTGCGAGGAATTTGGAGAGGTCATATGCGTTCTGAGCAGGTTTTTCAAAAAGAACAAGTTTTGAGGAATTTGACCAGATGAACCTTGAGGAATTTCACTAAGCGTTCTTGTCTTAGGTTCCAGAGTTGTACAGATCGAAGATCCACACAATTAGGGAATCTTGAAGAAAATGATTGCTTAGAGAAACAGTTCAAGACCATATGATGTGAGGTGTTCATATGTGTGAAGATTTGAAGAATAAACACCTTTGAAGATTTTGTAGTGTAAAATTTGGATCAACGAGGGTAGTAAAAGTAACTTTTAATTACCCTAAATGAAGAACACGACGAACTGGGTGTTGTAGATGTGAAGCTCGTCTGTTCAGATCTTCCACGCCCTAACTTGGCAGAGGAAGACAGCTACGGCGGCGACGGAGTGAAGATTTCCGCGGTCGGCGTGAGTACGACGGCGATGAGGTCGAGGCAGCGAAGCTCTTCCTCACCGGCGACGATGGAGTAGCGGCGGCGCTAGGGTTTTAGGAGCTCGAGCGGGAGAGAGAGTTCGAGCGGAGTAAAAGAAGTGAGGATGGAGAGAGGGGTATTTATAGAGGCAGTGAAAAACTGTTCGCCCAAAGATTTAGGACGAACGTGCCCCTGACCATTCTCCTTCTCACGACATGTGTCGCCCACGTACTGTGTAGTGGAGATCGTGTACGATCGTGGATGAGTAAAATAATGCATCGTGGGATGCGGAATGGTTTGAGCGGCAAAACCGAAAATTTGGATAAGATTTGTTTTAAAGTTTCGTTCACAATTTCTTCAGCTGACAAGGACACAGTGAAGATTTTGAACGAGTTTTAAATAGAACGCATATGAAGAATTTGTGAATAGATTGGGTTGAGTATAGCATAGAGGGGGAAGGGTCCGATCACATTCACTTAGCAGAAAAAACAACTTGAAGAAATAGCTATAAGTGAATGCTGTAGAGAACATAAACTCATATATATATATATATATATATATATATATATATATATATATAGCCAATGAAGAAAAATGAAGGAAACAGTGAAGATTTTGAACAGTTGAAGAATTTAAAAAAACTGAAGAATTTCAAAACTGAGGAAAAACTCAAATTGAAGATTTTCAACCTTTTGTGGTGGCGTGACCCACCGTATAAGAATGATGATTTCAGACACCGCATACAATTGTCGTAGGGTTCTGAGAATCAAATTCTTCATTAATTTCTACACACTTAGAGTGTTATTCTTCATTGATTGAAGAAAAACATTTCTTCATGTGTTGCACATCTAAGTCATCAATTTTGCATAAGTGTTAGGATGTGTGTCCTTTTCAAAGAACATTCGAAGATTCTGAGATATTTAGCTCACACCGCAACTTGCTAAATCTCTTCTCATCCAAGGGCTTAGTGAAGATATCAGCTAGCTGTTCTTCAGTCTTCACGTGCTCGATGGAGATGTCGCCCTTCAACACATGATCACGAAGAAAATGATGACGAATCTGAATGTGCTTTGTCTTCAAGTGCTGAACTGGGTTGTGAGCAATCTTGATGGCACTCTCATTGTCGCAGAGGAGACGCACATTCTTCATGTTGACGCCATAGTCCTTGAGTGTTTGCTTCATCCATAGCAGTTGAGCACAGCAAGAGCCAGCAGCAATGTATTCAGCTTCCACAGTGGACAGTGATACACAGTTCTGTTTCTTCGAGGACCAACAGACCAAAGATCGTCTGAGGAAATGACAAGTGCCAGAAGTTGACTTGCGGTCCACACGATCACCAACATAGTCAGAGTCAGAATATCCAATGAGATCAAAAGTAGAGCCCTTGGGGTACCATAATCCTAGTGTTGGTGTGTGAGCTAGATATCGAAGAATATGCTTCACAGCCTTATGGTGTGATTCCTTCGGTGCAGCTTGAAATCGGGCACACATGCAAACACTAAGCATTATATCTAGCCTAGATGCACATAAGTACAATAAAGAACCAATCATGGAGTGGTATAACTTGTGATCGAAGTCAATACCATTTTCATCAGTGTATAGATGGCCATTTATGGGCATAGGAATTTTGACGCCTTTGCAATCTTGCATGCCGAATTTCCTCAGTACATCTTTGAGGTATTTCTCCTGAGATATGAATATGCCATTGCGCTGTTGACGAATTTGAAGACCTAAGAAGAATTTCAACTCTCCCATAATAGACATTTGATATTCTTCACTCATCATATAGGCAAATTCATCACTATAACGTTGGTCAGTACAGCCAAAGATAATATCATCAACATATATTTGGCACACAAACAGTTCACCATCATAATATTTAGTAAAGAGAGTAGGGTCGAGTGAACCGGGTGTGAAGCCATTCTTCACGAAGAATTCCTTCAATGTATCATACCACGCCCGAGGGGCTTGCTTGAGGCCATAGAGGGCCTTATTAAGTCTGAAGAATTTGCCAGGATTCTTTGGATCTTCAAAACCTGGGGGTTGAGCAACATATACTTCTTCCTCAAGCTTACCATTGAGGAATGCACTTTTCACATCCATTTGATATAAGATGATATCATGATGGTTAGCATAAGCAAGTAATATGCGAATAGCATCAAGTCTAGCAACAGGTGCAAAAGTTTCATCGAAATCAATTCCTTCAACCTGTGTATAGCCTTGAGCTACCAGTCGTGCCTTATTCCTCACCACAAGGCCATTTTCATCTTGCTTGTTGCGGTAGATCCACTTTGTGCCAATGATATTATGCTTGCGAGGATCTGGACGTTTGACCAGTTCCCAGACATTGTTGAGCTCGAACTGATGTAATTCTTCTTGCATAGCCTGAATCCATTCCGGCTCCAAAAATGCTTCATCTACCTTGGTGGGCTCTGTGATAGAGACAAAAGCATAGTGCCCACAAAAGTTAGATAAATGTGAAGCTTTTGAGCGTGTGAGAGGACCTGGTGCTCTAATGTCATCGATGATCTTCTCCACTTGCACTTCTTTTGCAACGCGAGGATGAGCTGGTTGTCGCCGAGGAGTTTGATCAGCATTTTCTTCAGCACCATTTTCCTTAGCATTTTCTTCAGGTGTATCAGCTCGATGTTCTTCATGAACTGGAATGAATTCTTCAGCAAATTCTTCAGTAGGAATGACATCCTCAGTTGCCTTGAACTTGATAGAATCCTCAGGTGCTGGTCCATCTAACATAGAAGGTAGGTGCTCTATTGGGTTTCTTGTCAGTGAGGAGTTCATAGGCCGTCTTCTTGAAGAATTTGTGAAGATATATTCTGTTGATGATGTGGCACGCAGTATCAATTGCATCAATCCAAAAACGATGAGACGTTTTGTATTCATCAAGCATAGTGCGAGCCATCTCAACAAGAGTTCTGTTCTTGCGCTCCACGACGCCATTTTGCTGAGGAGTATAGGGAGCAGATAACTCATGAGTAATAGCAAGTTCATCAAGATAGGAATCAAGGCCGGAATTCTTGAACTCAGTTCCATTATCACTTCTGATGTGCTTGATCTTCACACCAAAGTTGGTTGAAGCCCTCGAGGAAAAACGTTTGAAGACTTCCTGCACTTCATGTTTGTAAGTAACAATGTGTACCCATGTATATCGTGAGTAATCATCAACAATGACAAAACCATATAGAGATGCATCATTAGTGACTGCTGAGTAATGATTAGGTCCGAAGAGGTCCATGTGAAGCAATTCAAATGGACGAGTAGTGGTCATGATAGTCTTCGCTGGATGCTTGGCCTTGGTCATTTTTCCAGCTTCACAGGCTCCGCATAAGTGATCCTTGAGGAATTTGACATTCTCAATGCCAATGACATGCTTCTTCTTCGCAAGCGTGTGCAAATTCCTCATGCCTGCGTGACCAAGTCGTCGATGCCATAGCCAGCCTTCTGAAGCTTTTGCAAGTAGACACACGGCTGGTTGTGGTCCTGTAGAGACATCAACAATATACAAATCTCCTCTCCTAAAGCCTTCGAAGACTTTGGAATTGTCAGCTTCCATAATCACAACACAGCGATACTTGCCAAAGACAACAACCATATCAAGATCACAAAGCATTGAGACTGATATGAGGTTGTATCCTAAGGACTCAACAAGCATGACTTTGTCCATGTGTTTATCCTTAGAGATCGCAACCTTACCAAGACTCAATACCTGACTTCTGCCTTTGTCAACAAAGATGATATGCTTCAGATGTGACGGTGATAAGGGAGCATCCATCAAAAGATTCTTGTCACCAGTCATGTGATTTGTACATCCACTATCGAGGACCCATTCAGTGGTTTTGGGTTGATCATCCTGCAGATGAATTAGTGTAACTTACAATCTCATATGCTTCATCAATGAAGGATATGACATCAAGTTCATCAGATGAATTTCATCAAGCAGTAAACAGATATAGCAGGAGGAGGACGTGTGAAAGTTTATTTCATCATGATTCGCCTGCGTCCTTTTAGGCAATTTTGTCAGGTCCCCAGCAAATTCTTCAGACGTTAAGGCACGTCTGGAGACCTGACCCTGCAGAAGAGATTAGTTCTTTCTCTTCACCACCCACATCTGAAGGGTTGGCAAAGAGTTCATCACTCTGCGAGCACCATACGAGAATGGTGGCATAGAAGCCAAACCATTTCGTTTCACATAAGAGGGGTTAGGGTAAGCATATGAATAAGCAGAGAAATTCTTTGAGGACTTATGAACATAATGGTTTGAAGAATAATGCATATATTCATAGCCCTTAGCTCTAGCCTGCGAAACAGAGTTGTTAGCACGATGATAATCATATGAGGACTTTGATCCATTTGAGGAATTTGATCCATATGAAGAATTTGATCTGGGGTTCCTGTTCTTCACTGGTGGTGTCATGAGGACATTCACCTGAAGACTTTCAAGGCACTTCTTGGGAACCCATATTTTCTTCATAGGAGAACCGTTCCTACAGTTAGTGCCAACATATCTAGCAAATACTTCACCATTCTGATTTTTGAACAGTTTATAGTTGGAGTCAAATGACTCATCAGAAGGATGAGGAGATTCACATGTAAAGCCAGATAAGTTAGATGGATCAACTAGAGGTTCCTTTGCAGCAACCCATGAGGTTTTGGGGTACTGCTCAGGCTTCCAATATGTCCCATCAGCATTAAGTTTCCTCTCAAAGGCGATACCCTCTTTCCTAGGGTTTCTGTTGAGGATCTGCTTTTTAAGCACATCACAAAGAGTCTGATGTCCTTTGAGGCTTTTGTACATGCCTATCATGTACAATTCCTTCAGCCCTGCATCGTCAGTGATACTTGCAATGTCCTTAGATGAGGAATTAGTGATAGCAGAGGCAGGTGAAGAATTTGTAACAGTTGAAGCATTTGAACATTCAGGTGCAGAATTAGCTGATTCACGTTCAATGCACTTTAAGCATGGAGGAACAAATTCTTCCTGAGAAGCGCTGATTTGTTGAGCTAGTAATGAATCGCGCTCCTTCTGAAGATCTTCATAACTCACTCTTAGCTTCTCAAGATCTTGCTTTCTTTGAAGAAATTCATAAGAAAGTTTCTCATGATCAGATAAGAGAGTGTTATGATGACTTTGAAGGTTATCAAACCTAGACTGAAGTCTCTGAAGATTTTCAGTCAGGGCTTTAGTGCGATCCATTTCTTCACCCAACATATCATCACTTTTGTCTAGCATGTTTTGAACCTTTTCAAAAGCTCTTTGTTGTTTTACAGCAATCTTAGCAAGTTTAGAGTAGCTGGGCTTGAGATTCTCATCAGATTCATTTTCACTAGATTCAGAGGAGGTGTATTTGAGTACCTTTGCACCTTTTGCCATGAAGCAATAGGTGGGAGCGTAGTCATCATTATCTTCATCAGGCTTGTCGGTGGGGTCAGTTTCTTCAGTGTTGAAGATGGACTTGCTAACGAAAGCAGTATGGAAGGCCAGACTCGCTACACCAGATTCGGATTCTTCAGACGCCTCCTCTTCCTCATGTTCCTCAGATTTAGCTTCAGAGTCCATTTCCTTGCCAATGAATGCCCGAGCCTTCTTGGAGCTGCTCTTCTTGTGAGATGAAGACTTCGAGGATTTTGATGACGAAGATTTTGATGATTTCTTCTTCTTCTTCGCATCATCAGAACTGTAATCCTTTTATTTCTTCTTCTTCAATTCCTTTTCCCACTGAGGACAATCTTGAATATAATGACTAGGTTTCTTGCATTTGTGGCACAACCTTCTCTTATAGTCACTTGATGAGGAATCACTGCTTCTTGAGGATTTTCCAAAGCGACCACGTCTTGAGAACTTCTGGAATTTCTTCACGAGCAGTGCTAGCTCCTGGCTCAATTCTTCAGGATCACCAAGGCTACTACCAGAATCCTCACATTCAGACTCAGACACAACCTTGGCCTTCAGGGCACGTGGTTTGCCATAGCTCGAACCATAGAGATCTCTCTTTTCAGCAAGCTGGAACTCGTGAGTATTTAGCCTTTCGAGGATATCGGCAGGATCAAGAGACTTGTAGTCAGCCCGTTCTTGTATCATCAGACCCAGAGTATCAAATGAGGAATCAAGCGATCTCAACAGTTTCTTCACCACCTCATGGTCAGTGATGTCAGTGGCACCGAGGGCTTGAAGCTCATTTGAGATGTCAGTGAGGCGATCAAAGGTTTGTTGGACATTTTCATTGTCGAGTCTTTTGAAGCGGTTGAAGAGATTCCGAAGAACATCAACTCGAGAGTCACGCTGAGTTGAGACTCCTTCATTCACTTTGGACAGCCTATCCCAGATAAGCTTAGCAGTTTCCAAAGCACTCACTCTTCCATACTGTCCTTTACTCAGATGGCCACATATGATATTCTTCGCTTGAGAATCGAGTTGCTTGAATCTCTTCACATCGGTAGCGTTCAGTGAGGGTGAGACAGAGGGAACACCATTTTCCACAACATACCAGAGATCGTTGTCAATTGCCTCGAGATGCATTCGCATCTTGTTTTTCCAGTAGGGGTAGTCCGTCCCATCAAAGGTAGGACAACCAGCCGAGACCTTGATCATACCTGCGGTCGACATAACTAAAACTCCAGGCGGTTAAACCAAAATCACACAGAACAAGGGAGTACCTCGCTCTAATACCAATTGAAAGTGCGTTATTTCGACTAGAGGGGGGGTGAATTGGCGATTTTTATGAATTCTTCACTGAGGAATTTGCCGGTGAGGAAATTCCTTAGCGAAGAACTATTAGCAGCGGAATAAGTACTCAGAAGTAAGCATAATGGAATACAAGCATGGTCATCATGATGAAATGAAGACTAGCACAGAGTACAGAAAGCGTAATCACAGGATAACACAAGATGAAGACAAACAGACTGAAGAAATTGAACTGAGGAAATTGAGAAAGTCTTCAGTCAAAGTCTTCAAACACAGATATGAACAAACACTCAACACAGTAATGAGGAAATGAAAGGGTTGAGGAAATAGAACCAGTTAGGTTGGTGAAGACAATGATTTGGTAGACAAGTTCCAACTGCTATCTCAGTTGTACGTCTGGTTGGAGCGGCTGAGTATTTAAACTCGAGGACACACAGTCCCGGACACCCAGTCGCTGAGCACGCAGCTCAGGACACCCAGTCCTCACCGTATTCTCCTTGAACTAAGATCACACAGATCTCGTCCAACCACTCGTGGTAAGTCTTCAGGCGACTTCCAAACCTTCACAGACTTGGTCACTCGGCAATCCACAATTCCTCTTGGATGCTCTAGACCTTGACGCCTAACCGTCTAGAAGAAGCACAGTCTTCAAAGGTAACAAGCGTCGGATCCACGCAGGATCGATTTCTTCAGTGATGCTCAATCACTTTGGGTTTGTAGGGGTTTGGTTTTGGGTTTTTCTCACTTGATGATTTTCGCTCAAAGTCCTCGGAGGATGGGTTGCTCTCAAATGACAAGTGTCAAGTTCTCTCGGAGCAGCGAACCAGCTAGTGGTTGTAGGGGGCGGCTATTTATAGCCTAGGGAGCAGCCCGACATGATAAGACATAAATGCCCCTCAATGATATGACCGTTAGGTGGATAAGATATTTTGGGACAGTTGGCGCGCAGCACAACAACGGTCGGAAATTTGACTCTCAAATTCCTCAGGGCTATCATGTTCCTCACTGTGTAGGTAATTCGCACTGACGAATTCCTAACTCCTCAGTCAGAACAAATTCATCAGCGACTAGAAGAACTTCGTCTCTGTTACTGAAGAAAGTGACTGAACTGTATGAGATTTCCAAAGGCTTCACTCGAAGGGATTGGTAGGTGTAGGATTTTGAGTTGAGCATCACATGGAAATGTTTCCTTAGTATTTCCTCGACCCCCTTTAACAGTACGGTGTTTCCTATGACTCAAGAAAGAGAAAATGAAACTACGAAAACAAAAGTCTTCACGCTTCATGTTCCACAAATGAATACCAAGTCTTCAAGGTCACACCAATTTCTTCACTTTGAAAGTCTTCAGAAAGTCTTCAGAATATCAAAGTCTTCAGTTGAAGAACTTCATTTTTAGGGGTCGACTTTCTCTGTAAATATCAAACTCCTCATAGACTTATAGACCTGTGTACACTCACAAACGCATTAGTCCCTTAACCTATAAGTCTTCAATACACCAAAATCACTAAGGGGCACTAGATGCACTTACATAAGGGTTATCGACAAGTTCAAGGGGTTGACTACGATGAGACATTCTCTCCCGTAGCGAAGCTAAAGTCCGTCCGAATCATGTTAGCAATTGCCGCATACTATGATTATGAGATATGGCAAATGGACGTCAAAACGGCATTCCTTAACGGCCATCTTAAGGAAGAACTGTATATGATGTAGCCGGAAGGTTTTGTTGACCCTGAGAATGCTAACAAGGTATGCAAGCTCCAGCGATCCATTTATGGGCTGGTGAAAGCATCTCGGAGTTGGAACATTCGCTTTGATGAGATGATCAAAGCGTTTGGGTTTATGCAGACTTATGGAGAAGCCTGCGTTTACAAGAAAGTGAGTGGGAGCTCTGTAGCATTTCTCATATTATATGTAGATGACATACTTTTGATGGGAAATGATATAGAACTTTTGGACAACATTAAGGCCTAATTGAATAAGTGTTTTTCAATGAAGGACCTTGGAGAAGCTGCTTACATACTGGGCATCAAGATCTATAGGGATAGATCGAGACGCCTCATAGGTCTTTCACAAAGCACATACCTTGATAAGATATTGAAGAAGTTTAATATGGATCAGTCTAAGAAGGGGTTCTTGCCTGTGTTGCAAGGAGTGAAATTGAGCTCGGCTCAATGCCCGACCACGACAGAAGATATAGAAGAGATGAGTGTCATCCCCTATGCCTCAGCCATAGGGTCTATTATGTATGCCATGCTGTGTACCAGACCTGATGTAAGCCTTGCCGTAAGTTTGGCAGGAAAGTACCAAAGTAATCCCGGCAAGGAACACTGGACAGCGGTCAAGAATATTCCGAAGTACCTAAAGAGGACTAAGGATATGTTTCTCGTTTTTGGAGGTGACGAAGAGCTCGTCGTAAAGGGTTACGTTGATGCTAGCTTCGACACAGATCTGGATGACTCTAAGTCACAAACCGGATACGTGTATATTTTGAATGGTGGGGCAGTAAGCTGGTGCAGTTGCAAGCAAAGCGTCATGGCGGGATCTACATGTGAAGCAGAGTACATGACAGCCTCGGAGGCAGCGCATGAATCAATCTGGGTGAAGGAGTTCATCACCGACCTAGGAGCCATACCCAATGCATCGGGGCCGATCACACTCTTTTGTGACAACACTGGAGCTATTGCACTTGCCAAGGAGCCCAGGTTTCACAAGAAGACCAGGCACATCAAGCGTCGCTTCAACTCCATTATTGTAAATGTTCAAGATGGAGACATAGATATTTGTAAAGTACATACGAACCTGAATGTGGTAGATCCGTTGACTAAACCTCTCCCTAGGGCAAAACATGATCAACACCAGAACTCTATGGGTGTTTGATTCATCACAATGTAACTAGAATATAGACTCTAGTGCAAGTGGGAGACAGTTGGAAATATGCCCTAGAGGCAATAATAAAATGGTTATTATTATATTTCTTTGCTCATGATAATTGTCTGTTATTCATGCTATAATTGTATTATCCGGAAATCATAATACACATGTGAATACATAGACCACAACGTGTCCCTGGTGAGCCTCTAGTTGACTAGCTCATTGATCAACAGATAGTCATGGTTTCCTGACTATGGACATTGGATGTCATTGATAACGGGATCACATCATTAGGAGAATGATGTGATGGACAAGACCCAATCCTAAGCATAGCTCAAAGATCGTGTAGTTCGTTTAGCTAGAGCTTTTCCAAATGTCAAGTATCATTTCCTTAGACCATGAGATTGTGCAACTCCCGGATCCCGTAGGAGTGCTTTGGGTGTGCCAAACGTCACAACGTAACTGGGTGACTATAAAGGTACACTACGGGTATCTCCGAAAGTGTCTGTTGGGTTGGCGCGAATCGAGACTGGGATTTGTCACTCCGTATGACGGAGAGGTATCTCTGGGCCCACTCGGCAATGCATCATCATAATGAGCTCAATGTGGCCAAGTGTCTGGTCACGGGATCATGCATTACGGTATGAGTAAAGTCACTTGCCGGTAACGAGATTAAACGAGGTATTGGGATACCGACGATCGAATCTCGGGCAAGTAACGTACCGATTGACAAAGGGAATTGCATACGGGATTGATTGAATACTCAACATCGTGGTTCATCCGATGAGATCATCGAGGAGCATGTGGGAGCCAACATGGGTATCCAGATCCCGCTGTTGGTTATTGACCGGAGAGGCGTCTCGGTCATGTCTGCATGTGTCCCGAACCCGTAGGGTCTACACACTTAAGGTTCGGTGACACTAGGGTTGTAGAGATATGAGTATGCAGTAACCCGAAAGTTGTTCGGAGTCCCGGATGAGATCCCGGACGTCACGAGGAGTTCTGGAATGGTCTGGAGGTAAAGAATTATATACAGGAAGTCAAGTTTCGGCCATCGGGAAAGTTTCAGGGGTCACAGGTATTGTACCGGGACCACCGGAAGGGTCCCGGGGGTCCACCGGGTGAGGCCACCTATCCCGGAGGGCGCCATGGGCTGAAGTGGGATGGGAACCAGCCCCTGGTGGGCTGGTGCCCCCCCTTGGGCCCCCTGCACCTAGGGTTGGAAACCCTAGGGGTGGGGGGCGCCTCCACTTGGCTTGGGGGGCAAGCCACCCACCTTGGCCACCGCCCCCCTAGATATTGCATCTCCTAGGGCCGGCGCCCCCCTAGGGGGCCTATATAAAGGGGGGGGGGAGTGAGGGCAGCCGCACCCTTGATCCTGGCACCTCCCTCTCCCCCTGCTACACCTCTCCCTCTCGTAGAAGCTCGGCGAAGCCCTGCCGAGATCGTTGCTACATCCACCACCACGCCGTCGTGCTACTGGATCTTCATCAACCTCTCCTCCCCCCTTGCTGGATCAAGAAGGAGGAGACATCTTCCCAATCGTGCATGTGTTGAACGCGGAGGTGCCGTCCATTCGGCGCTAGGATCTTCGGTGATTTGGATCATGACGAGTACGACTCCCTCAACCCCGTTCTCTTGAACGCTTCCGCTCGCAATCTACAAGGGTATGTAGATGCACTCCTCTCTCTCGTTGCTAGATGAACTCATAGATTGATCTTGGTGAAAGTGTAGATTTTTTATTATTTTCTACAACGTTCCCCAACATCTAGCACGTCTCCAAGGGGGAGTGCTGAAAGATATCCGCGGGGGCGAATTCCATAACCAGAGCCCAGTTAGATTCGATGGGCACGGATGCGCGCGGTCTGGAACATACGGCCGGAGACAGGTCCGGGGGTCCGGAGATACAGTTTTCCTTAGGAGAGGAGTCTGTGTTTGGCTCCAATGCCGATGAGTGTGCGGCCTCCGGGGCGGAGTCCATCCACCCGTCCTCGGAAGGCACGACCTGCTCTGGAACGGGGTCCGGAGCTGTGGCAGGTGCAATATTCCGAATACTGTCCGACCGCAGATCTAGGTCATGCACGTCCTGATCATTCGGAGCTCCTGACGCAGGCCCTAATCCGTCGAAGATCAAGTCTCCGCGGATGTCGGTGGTGTAGTTTAGGTTTTCAAACCCGGCCTGATGGCCAGGGGCGTAGCTATCGATCTGCTCTAGATGGCCAAGCGAGTTGGCCCGCAGTGCGAAGCCGCCGAACACGAAGATCTGTCCGGGGAGAAAGGTCTCACCCAGAACAGCGTTGTTGAAGGTTGGAGAGGCCATCGAGCCTTACAGCAACGACACGGATGAACTCTCAATGAAAGCACCAATGTCGGTGTCAAAACCGGCGGATCTCGGATAGGGGGTCCCGAACTGTGCGTCTAAGGCTAATGGTAATAGGAGGCTGGGGACACGATGTTTACCCAGGTTCGGGCCCTCTCGATGGAGGTAATACCCTACTTCCTGCTTGATTGATCTTGATGATATGAGTATTACAAGAGTTGATCTACCATGAGATTAGAGAGGCTAAACCCTAGAAGCTAGCCTATGGTATGATGGTTGTTATTGTTGTTGTTGTGTCCTACGGACTAAACCCTCCGGTTTATATAGACACCGGAGGGGGCTAGGGTTACACAGAGTCAGTTTACAGAGAAGGAGATCTTCATCCGAATCGCCAAGCTTTCCTTCCACGCCAAGGAGAGTCCCATCCGGACATGGGACGTATTCTTCAATCTTGTATCTTCATAGTCCAGCAGTCCGGCCAAAGTATATAGTCCGGCTGTCCGAATACCCCCTTATCTAGGACTCCCTCAGGGAGGAGAGGGGAGGAGACGCGGGATAGGGGGCGGAGGAATCGCGGCAGAGGGGCGAGGAGGAGAGGAGAGCGGGCAAGAGCGGGAGGGGAACGGCGGTTCCAACGCTAGGTCTCACCCCTGTTGATATTAGATATTTTCTCAGGTAGGTGAAATGTCAAAAATGCCCTCACTGGGGCAAGGAAATTACCCGTGGTGGCATGCGCGAGAGCTAACTATTCATTGCGATAATCCGAGTTTTTGATCTGGTGGCCCAGATCCTCCCATCTCCAGATCAAACGGCCAGAATCGCATCAAGTAGTTCGATCCGGCGGCCGACGTGCGCTATGTTGGGGAACACAGTAATTTCAAAATTTTCCCTACGATCATGCAAGATCTATCAAGGTGATGCATAACAACCAGAGGGGAGAGTGTATCCACGTACCCTCGTAGACCGAAAGCGGAAGCGTTTCAATAACGCGGTTGATGTAGTCAAACTTCTTCGTGATCCAACCGATCAAGTACCGAACGTATGACACCTCTGTGTTTAGCACACGTTCAGTTCGATGACGTCCCTCGTGCGCTTGATCCAGTTGAGGATGAGGGTGAGTTCCATCAGCACGACGGCGTGGTGACGATGATGATGATGCTACCAGCGCAGGGCTTCACCTAATCACTATGATGGTATGATCGAGGTGTGTAACTATGGAGGGGGCACCACAGACGGTTGGGAGAGAAACTTGTGTGTTCTAGGGTGCCCCTGCCCCCGTATATAAAGGAGGAAGGGGGAGGCCGGCCTGCCCTCGAAGGGCGCGCCAGGAGAGGGGAATCCTACTAGGACTCCAAGTCCTAGTAGCTAGGTTTCCACCTAAGGAAGAGGGGGAAGAAGGAAGGAAGAGGGGGAAGGGAAGGAAAAGGGGGGGGGCACCGCCCCCTTCCCCTTGTCCAATTTGGACCCAGGGGGGGCGTCCAGCCCCTCCCGGCCCTTCCTCTCTTCCCACGAAGGCCCATTAGTCCCCCCGGGGGGTTCCGGTAACCCTCTGGCACTCCAGTCTTATCCGAAACTTTCCGGAACACTTCCGGTGTTTGAATATAGCCGTCCAATATATCAATCTTTATGTCTCGACCATTTTGAGACTCCTCATCACATCCGTGATCTCATCCGAGACTTTGAACAAACTTCAGTCATCAAAAACACATAACTCATAATACATATCATCATTGAACGTTAAGCGTGCGGACCCTACGGGTTCGAGAACTATGTAGACATGACCGAGACACATCTCCGGTTAATAACCAATAGCGGAACCTGGATTCTCATATTGGCTCCTACATATTCTACGAAGATCTTTATCGGTCAAACCGCATAACAACATACGTTGTTCCCTTTGTCATCGGTATGTTACTTGCCCAAGATTCGATCGTCGGTATCATCATACCTAGTTCAATCTCGTCACCGGCAAGTCTCTTTACTCATTCTGTAATACTTCATCCCGCAACTAACTCATTAATCACATTGCTGGCAAGGCTTATAGTGATGAGCATTATCGAGAGGGCCTAGAGATACCTCTCTGAAACATGGAGTGATAAATCCTAATCTTGATCTATGCCAACCCAAAAAACACCTTCAGAGACACCTGTAGACCACCTTTATAATCACCCTTTTATGTTGTGACGTTTGGTAGCACACAAAGTGTTCCTCCGGTATTCGGGAGTTGCATAATCTCATAGTCTGAGGAACATGTATAAGTCATGAAGAAAGCAGTATCAACAAAACTGTAACAATCATAATGCTAAGCTAACGGATGGATCATGTCCATCACATCATTCTCCTAATGATGTGAACCCGTTCATCAAATAACAACACATGTCTACGGTTATAAAACATAACCATCTTTCATTAACGAGCTAGTCTAGTAGAGGCATACTAGGGACAATATGTTTTGTCTATGTATTCACACATGTACTATGTTTCCGGTTAATACAATTCTAGCATGAATAATAAACATTTATCATGAAATAAGGAAATAAATAGTAACTTTATTATTGCCCCTAGGGCATATTTCCTTCAGTCTCCCACTTGCACTAGAGTCAATAATCTAGATTACATAGTAATGATTCTAACACCCATGGAGTTTTGGTGTTGATCATGTTTTGCTCGTGGAAGAGGCTTAGTCAACGGGTCTGCAACATTCAGATCCGTATGTATCTTGCTAATCTCTATGTCCCCTTCCGACACTTGATAACGGATGGAATTGAAGCGTCTCTTGATGTGCTTGGTTCTCTTGTGAAATCTGGATTCCTTTGCCAAGGCAATTGCACTAGTATTGTCACTAAAGATTTTCATTGGACCCGATGCACTAGGTATGACACCTAGATCGGATATGAACTCCTTCATCTAGACTCCTTCATTTGCTGCTTCCGAAGCAACAATGTACTCTGCTTCACACGTAGATCCTGCCACGATGCTTTGCTTGGAACTACACCAACTGACAACTCCTCCATTCAATAAAAATACGTATCTGGTTTGCGACTTAGAGTCATCCAAACCAGTGTTAAAGCTTGCATCGACGTAACCGTTTATGACAAGCTCTTTGTCACCTCCATAAATGAGAAACATATCCTTAGTCCTTTTTAGGTATTTCAGGATATTCTTGACCATTGTCCAGTGCTCCACTCTGGGATTACTTTGGTACCTCCCTGCTATGCTTATAGCAAGGCACACATTAGGTCTGGTACACAACATTGCATACATGATAGAACCTATGGCTGAAGCATAGGGAATGACTTTCATTTTCTCTCTATCTTCTATAGTGGTCGGGCATTGAGTTTGACTCAACTTCACACCTTGTAACATAGGCAAGAACCGTTTCTTTGACTGATCCATTTTGAACTTCTTCAAAACTTTATCAAGGTGTGTGCTTTGTGAAAGTACAATTAAGCGTCTTGATCTATCTCTATAGATCTTGATGCCCAATATGTAAGCAGCTTCACCGAGGTCTTTCATCGAAAAACTCTTATTCAGGTATCCCTTTATGCTATCCAGAAATTCTATATCATTTCCAATCAGCAATATGTCATCCACATATAATATTAGAAATGCCACAGAGCTCCCATTCACTTTCTTGTAAATACATGCTTCTCCAAAAGTCTGTATAAAACCATATGCTTTGATCGCACTATCAAAACGTTTATTCCAACTCCGAGAGGCTTGCACCAGTCTATAAATGGATCGCTGGAGCTTGCACACTTTGTTAGCATCCTTTGAATCGACAAAACCTTCTGGTTGAATCATAGACAACTCTTCTTCTAGAAATCCATTCAGGAATGCAGTTTTGACATCCATTTGCCAAATTTCATAATCATAAAATGCGGCAATTGCTAACATGATTCGGACAGACTTAATCATCGCTACGGGTGAGAAAGTCTCATCGTAGTCAACTCCTTGAACTTGTCAAAAACCTTTTGCAACAAGTCGAGCTTTTTAGATAGTAACATTATCGTCAGCGCCAGTCTTCTTCTTGAAGATCCATTTATTTTCTATGGCTTGCCGATCATTAGGCAAATCCACCAAAGTCCGCACTCTGTTCTCATACATGGATCCCATCTCAGATTTCATGGCCCCAAGCCATTTCTTGGAATCTGGGCTCATCATCGCTTCCTCATAGCTCGTAGGTTCACCATGGTCTAGTAACATGACTTCCAGAACAGGATTACTGTACCACTCTGGTGCGGATCTCACTCTAGAAGACCTACGACATTCGGTAGTAACTTGATCTGAAGTTTCATGATCATCATCATTAGCTTCCTCACTAATTGGTGTAGGAACCATTGAACTGATTTCTGTGATGAACTACTTTCCAATAAGGGAGAAGGTACAATTACCTCATCAAGTTCTACTTTCCTCCCACTCACTTCTTTCGAGATAAACTCCTTCTCTAGAAAGGATCCATTATGAGCAACGAATATCTTGCCTTCGGATCTGTGATAGAAGGTGTACCCAACAGTCTCCTTTGGGTATCCTATGAAGACGCACTTCTCTGATTTGGGTTCGAGCTTATCAGGTTGAATCTTTTTCACTTAAGCATCACAGCCCCAAACTTTAAGAAATGACAACTTTGGTTTCTTGCCAAACCACATTTCATAAGGCGCCGTCTCAACGGATTTTGATGGTGCCCTATTTAAAGTGAATGCAGTCGTCTCTAAAGCATAAACCCAAACGATAGCGATAAATCAGTAAGAGACATCATAGATCACACCATATCCAATAAAGTATGGTTACGACGTTCGGACACACCATTTCGCTCTAGTGTTCCAGGTGGCGTTAGTTGTGAAAGTATCCCATGTTGTTTCAAATGAAGACCAAACTCGTAACTCAAATATTCTCCTCCACGATCAGATTGTAGAAACTTTATTTTTCTTGTTACGATGATTTTCCACTTCACTCTGAATTTCTTTCAACTTTTCAAATGTCTCGGACTTATGCTTCATTAAGTAGATATAACCATATCTGCTCAAATTATCTATGAAGGTAAGAAAATAATGATACCCGCCACGAGCCTCAACACTCATTGGACCACATACATCTATATGTATTATTTCCAATAAGTCAGTAGCTTGTTCCATTGTTCCGGAGAATGGAGTTTTAGTCATCTTGCACATAAGGCACGGTTCGCAAGCACCAAGTGATTCATAATCAAGTGATTCCAAAAGTCCATCAGTATGTGTCAGATTTAGGGATCCGCAAATCCTTGAGAGGTTCGAACATTGGGGTACCTGCGGAGATCTCAACCTACCCAGCCTGCCTACTGCGATCCTCCTAAGCCTAGCACGTTAGGCTCAAAGAGACATGGCAGTTTATATTGGTTCGGGCCACCGTTGTGGTGTAATACCCTAATCCAGTGTGGTGTGGTGGATTGCCTTGTAGGCTGCGGATGAACTAATACAATGATGAACTAGCCTCAGGGGGTGAGGTGTTCTCGAGCTCGATAGAGATGGTGTGGTGGAGTGGTTAGGGTTTGAATCAGATGCCCTTCTATGGTGGTGGCTAGTCCTATTTATAGTGGCCTTGGTCCTCTTCCCAAATATGAGCGGGAAGGGATCCCACAACAGCCGGATTCGAAAGAAGACAAGTAGTACGGTCTATCCTGACAATAGTAGTCTTCGCCTGTGAAAAGCCTCTGCTCGTTACGCTGCAGTGGGCTCATCGATGACCTCCGTCCTGCCGTCCTGGCGGTCTTGGTCTCGTTGCACCGGAATGGAAACCTTTGGCTGATTCCTCGGGACTCCGCGCCTGTGGCTTGCCTCCTTTGCATTGAAGAGGAAACCTGTGCTTTACGCCCGCCTGGCGCCCGCCTGGCCTTGGTCGTCATGGATCATGTTAGCTGAGCCTCGTGAGGTACTTGCATAGAACTCTCCGCCCCTCAGGAGCCAGCCTGGGGAGGCCGATCCCCTAGGGGGTCTTGGCGTCGTCCGCCTCGTGAGGCTTGGCCCCTCACGAGGGTCTTGTGGTGTTTGTGTTGAAGCTGGGTCGTACTAGGCCGTCGATGGAGCCACGTGGTGGGCCACAGGCAGGCAGGGCTGGATACCCCCGAATCCAGGACGCCGACAGTAGCCCCTGGGCCCAAGGCGCGCTCAGACTTGGCTTCTAGGCGAATCCAAAGGGCAAGTGCGGAGCGCCGCGTGCCCTAATAGCATGCGGCCTTGACGACGCGTGGCCATTGATGGGACGTGGGCGACTCCGCTTCCCCATGCTTCCTCGACAACTGGTCGACTTGACAACTGCATGCTGCATGCAGAGAGAATCATCATTACTGGAGATCATGGGAGGCCGACGATTTACCTTCCCCTTGGCTATAAATATGTGGGCAGCTGGAGCCCCTGCCCATCTTTCTTTCATCTTGCTCCTGTCTGCTTCTCTTCTCCTCCATCTTGCCTGCATGGCGCTGATCAGAAGGTATTCCACAGCTGAGAAAGGGAAGGCCCCTCGGGAGGGGCCCGATCCTCTCCAGTGAAGAAACGGTTCCGCCTTCCTCATGATGCTAGCGCGGAGCGAGAGATGACCAGGCCTTGGCAATCGAGGCCTCCGCCTAGTTTCCCTCTTCACATATACGCTCGCGCCCAGGAAGGAGGAGTGCGCCGACGGGTGTCACCAGGCGAAGGTGGCCAGGCCGCCATTGCCCTGCCGTCCGCACCACGGGCCCATGCTGAGGACAGCTCACGCGAGTTTGTGGTGTGGGCGGCGATGCCGCCTGACACCTGGATCCGACTCTCGTGGTTCTTCACCGGCGAGCTGCCTCTGAGGGGGCCGGTCGAGCTTTGGCTGCTACACGTTGGGTGCCGCAGCTTGGCGACCGGAACCGAAGTCGAGGTGGTGCCGCCTGGAGACGTCTTCATGACTCGAGGATGGGGCGAGATTACCCGGGTTTGCCGCGCAGAGGCAGCCCTAGCAATCCACTTTGAGTACGACGCCGCGGCCACCCTGTTCTTCAAGGACTTCAACAGGGAGGGCAAACAGCTGGAGTGCTGCCCCGGAGGTGGCAGCTTGGGGGATGCCGCAGCGGGTGTTGGACCTGCTGCTGTCCCCTTTGGCGCTTCGTCTAGCAGCAGTGGCAACTCCTGGGAATCCAGCGACTCTCCTGAGCCCAGTGATTCTCCGGAGTCGAGCGACGACAGTTACATGCCGCCGAGCTCCCACCAAGGCTGCAACACAGCTGCGGCTGCCGCCCGGCGTCGTTGGTGATACCGTAGGGCCTTGTAGTTACTTTTCCTGTGCAAGATGAAGATCAGCCCCCGCGGGGTTTGTAAGGATCAAAATGTACTTTATATCAATGTTGTTTCTTTTGATTTCGTGATGGATGCGCGTATTCCAGTTCGGGTCGGTTCCTCCCTTTTCTTTCTCCTAGATAGCACGGCTCTACACCGATAGGACCTAGTCCCCAGGCAGGCTTTAGCCGTCGCTAGTATGCCAGGTCGCGATGCCATGGTCAAGGCTAGGAGGTGAGCGGCCCAAGGTCTGGTAAGAGTCCGTGAGGCGCGATGCTCACGAGGTCCCCTTTGGCGTGCAAGCAGCTGCACAGAAAGTCGAAAAGAGGGAGAACTGCCAAAGTGGAACTACGAGGCGGGGCGTACGAGGAGCAAAACCGGTGTTGTAATGAATCGACACTTATCTTTTGTGTGTCTAGGTCCATTAAGGAGATGTGCCTGCCTTTGCGCCTGCGATACCGCTGGTCGCAGCTTGCCTTGGCCACCTTCTTGCCTCGCTCGCCTATGTGCTCTACGTCCTCGGGACCCAGCCCTCGATCGAGCTCAGCCGCCGCTGGTATCCCAGGTCGCGATGCTATGGGAAAGGCCAGGGGGTGAGGGCTGGAGAGCCAGTAGGAGCTCCTGAGATGCAGTGCTCGGGAGCCCCCCCATTAACACACAAGCAACTCACGAGGCCAGATGGTGGTTGTTCAAGCCGATCCATGGTCCTGGCCGCTAGATGAATCTGCAGGTTGGATGACAGGGAAGACTGGAACCCCTAGCGAGCGAGCCTGGAGAAAGGGGCGTGAGACGAATGCACCAAGGACCTGGAGAGGTGGTGTATGCAAAGCGGGCCGTGAACCAGAGCTCAGTCCTCGGGTTTATCAGCGTTGCAGGGACGGACCCGAGCACAAGCACCGTGCCGATGTGAGTGAAGTGCAGCGATGAGGGAGTGGTATTAGTCAGTGCTCGTGAAGGGCCACGAGGTGGTGGTATGGAGTGAAAACCATAGATAAACTCACAGAAACGATTAGTCAGTCCTGGTGAATGCAAAACAATACATGTCGTAGGGCCGGACCCACACGGCCAGGGGATGACGCAGCCCGAGGGGCGCCCCAGGCTGAAATGAACTGGAAAGATATCACCTGGTATCGTTGCTGAAGAGGTGTTGAAGTAGCCAAAAACGCGTGCCGCTGGTGTCGCTCCTCACGAGCCGCTCTGATGCCGAGCCTAGGGAGGCTTAGAGGACCCGAGAGGCTCCTGAAGGTGCTCCTCCATCTCCACCAGCACCACCTGGCGCCTGGCCTAGCAGGCTGCCAGAGCGTCCCTCATGCAGCGCTGGAACGCCTCAGCCGTGCCCGCCAGGCTGAATGGCATGCAGACGTAACTGTGAGGCGGACCCTCGCATCGGCCAATGCTAGACGGCCACATGACCTGCAGAGACGCGACCTTGTTGAGCGCGGGGATGTCAATGGAGAGGCGGAACTCCCTGCCCTTGCCAGGGCAGTGAGCTGTGCCACACGGCTGGCGATGATCGCCTTGCAGAACCCTTCCTTCCTAAATCTCCTCGATTGCCTTGCTGATGAACTCCTAAACGCCTGGTGCCTCACGCCTGCTGCCTTCTTCTGGGAAGCATGCTCTGAAGAGCGCCTCCACATGGTGCCCGAGTGCCTCCCTCGTGACATTGGCTAGATTTGAGGCCCTCCAAAGGAGAGCCCCTGAGCCCAGCCTCAGAGGAGCGCCAAGCGCGCCTTCCTATGCGATGGGTGAAGGTGCCGCGTCCGGAGACGCGAGGCTCAACACAGCATCCTCGAGCGATGCCTCCTCATGAGACCCCTGTCCTAGCTGCAGCTTCTTCGTCTTGGGAGCGACCACAAGAGGGAGGGCACCGTCTTCGCCTTCGTGGTTCTCGACCACTACAGCCTAGAAAGCACGCTCGAGGGAGAAAACCTCATCCTTCTCTTGACAGGCGACTATGATGACGCTGCCACTTCCTGGCATCTTGAGGACGTTGTAGCCGTGGTGTGTGGCCACCATGAACTTGGCCAGTGCTGGGTACCCTAGGATGGCGTAGTAGGGCAGGCGGATGTCGGCAACATCGAAGTCGATGAGCTCGGTGTGGTAGTTGTTGCGTTCACCGAAGGTGACAGGGAGGCGAACCAGCCCGATCGAGTGTGTCGAACCGTCGGTCACTCCTGAGAATGGCTTGGTGGGGTGAAGCTGGTAGTACGACACCTAGAGCCTGTCAAACATCTGAACAGATAGAACATTGAGCCCTGCTCCGCCATCAATGAGAGTCTTGGTGACAACCATGTTGCTGATGATGGGGGAGCAGAGCATGGGGAGCACGCAAGCGGTGGACGCACACTTGAGCCAGTCTAAAGAGTCGAAGGTGATGGTGCACAAGGACCATTTGAGAGGGCGAGCTGCTTCAGGCTTGGGGAGCGCTGCATTCACCTCACGTGCGAACTGCTTGAAGATACGGTGGGAAGCTGGCGCCTGTGAGCCACCCAGGATACAGGCAATAGCCCGAGGATCCTAGAAGCCCCCAGCCCCCTCGTCCTGGTGGTGATCTTCATTCCTTCTTGGAAGTGGAGGTAGAGGAGGCAAGGCTATGTTGCCCTGAGGGCGATCCTCACGAGGCTGCTCCCTCCATTTGCCCTTGCAAGGCTAGCCCTGCCAGCGCTCCTCACGAGGCTGGTCGCGCCACTCTTGACGATGGTCGCGTCCATCCCAGCGTCCTCCACCTCGGCCGCCTCCTCGACTGTAGCCTTGATCAATGCGCTCGGGGCATCGACCGAGGCGCTCGTTGCGGAGGGCCCTGAGCTCCTGACAGTCGTTGGTGTTGTGGCTGTAAACATTGTGGAAGGCGCAGAACGACCGCTTGCCCTTGGATGACTCAGGGTGGTCACAGCCGCGCTTCGTCTCTGGCTCGGCCGCAAGCACGGCAGGCCCCTTGTGCTTCACGTCCTTGGCCTTGGTATTCTTGTCTTCTAGATTAGCATCAGGGAGCTCGAGGAGGGAGAGGCGCCCCTCCTTAGCCCTTGCACACTTGTTTGCCATGTTGAACATTTCCAGAGCGGTGCAGAGATCCTCATGGATGGCGAGCTCTTCCTTCATCTTGACATCGCAGACGCCATCAGTGAATGCTGAAATGATGGCCTCATCCAACACCTTGGGGATCTTGAGGCGAACGTTGTTGAAGCACTGGATGTACTTCTGCAGGGTCTCTCCAGGTTGCTACTTGATGCGGCGAAGGTCACCCGCGTCGGGCGGACGATCGCGAGTGCCCTCGAAGTTGGCGATGAAGCAGCTAGGCATCTCCTCCCAGGAAGAAACTGACCCCTCGGTCAGGTTCAGGAGCCAAGAACGTGTGCCATCCTTGAGGGCCATCGAGAACCAGTTTGCCATGATCTTCTCATTGCTGCTGGCCGCCTTGATTCTCAGCTCGTAGAGCTGCAGGAACTCAGCGGGGTCTGTGGTGCCGTCGTAGCGCAGAGGCAGGTCAGGCTTAAACTTGCTTGGCCAGACGACGTTGCAGAGCTCTAGAGTGAATGCGCGGCATCCTGTCGTGGCCACCGGAGGTCGTCAAGGGGGTGGAACATGATCCTGGTGCATGCACACCGCCACCTCCCATGGCGGTACGCGAGCCCGGTGCTGGGGCGCTGGAAGCACGTTGTCGACATTCTGGGAATGGGGACCCAGACTTGCCTGCCTGCGGCCTGCGGCGTGGCTCAAGGTGTCGGATTTAGGGTTCCGGCAGACCCTTGAGGTTCGAACACTGGGGTGCGCACGGAGGTTTCACCTTCTACCTACCCATTCCTCGCCGAATCGCTAGGATCTAAACTACGAGAAGAACAACACAAGAGATACAGGATTTATACCGGTTCAGGCCACCATTGTGGTGTAATACCCTACTCTAGTGTGTGGTGTGGTGGATTGCCTCTTGGGCCGATGATGAACAATACAAGGAAGAACAGCCTCGTGAGGGTCTGTTCTTGTAGCGGTGTTGTCCCTTTCGAGGGGTTGATTCTAGATGCCTATCTTATCTTCAGGTTCCTATGCTGATCTCTCTCTTTTTCCGGCCGGATGGATCGATCCCTCTACCCTGTGGGTGGATAGTCCTATTTATAGGCGAAGGCCCTGGGCCTCTTCCCAAATATTGAGCGGGAAGGGCGCCAACAATTGGCCAATTTGAAGGGGAACATCTAGTACACTTATCCTGACTGAAGTTGGTCCTCGCCTGTCAAAGGCTCTAGTGGTGACGCCGACTTGGGCTCCACGGTGACCTCCATCCTGCCGTTGGACTGGTCTTGGTCTTGTTTCACCGAAATGGATGCCTTTGCTTGATGATCTCGCCTGCGCTTGCTCCCCTTGCACCAAAGAGGAAAGAAGGACACTGCGCGGGCTGGCGCCCGGCTGGCGCCCTTGGTCGTCATGGCTTGCGTCACGGGCACCTTGCGAGGTACCCCGCCTTGAACTCTCCGCCTCCTCGTGAGCCAGCCTGGCGAGGCCGTGCCTGAGGAAGCTCCTTGTCGTCCGCCCCGTGAGGGTCTTGAGCTTGTGCTGATGAAGATGGGTCGTGCTGGGCCCCCTTTGAGCCACGCCGGAGGCCGCAGGCAGGCAAGTCTGGGGACCCCCGTTCCCAGAACACCGATAGTAGCCCCCGGGCCCAAGGCGCGCCCGGACTTGGCCGAGCAGAGAGGCGAAAGGGCAAGTGCAAAGCGTCGTGGGCCCTAATAGCCTGCGGCCTTGGGAGCCGCGTGGCGGTTGATTGGACGTGGGCGTCTCCGCAACCGCACTAGTTGATAAGGAGCGGCATCTGCCCTCTGCCTCCTTTGCTCTCTCTAGTTGCTGCTCAGATCCCCTTTCTTGCGCCTCTCCTTCCTTTCTTCGAAATCTCCAGATCTACTCCACCTGCGCGCCCTAGCCAGATATGGCGCCTCGCTAGGCCCCGGCCGGAGCTTGGTACTCGTCCGCCCTGGACTCGCCGAACGTGTCGGAGGCGAGCCTTGCCCGGGTGCGCCAGTTGGCAGCGGCGCAGGGCGTCGACGGGGCGAAGGTGTTCAAGGCCGGCTCTGCCCTCCCCGAGGGCCGAGGAAGCACCTTCTATCCGCTCTTCATGAGTGCCATTGTCGCCGGTCTGGTGCCTCCCTTCTCTGAGTTCTTATTTTCCATCCTCTGCCATTACAACCTTCAAGCTCTGCATCTCCACCCCAATTCTGTCCTCCTTCTGGCAATCTTCACCTACTATTGCAAGGCTCACGTGGGGGTGAAGCCCTCAGTGGCCCTGCTGTGCCACTACTTCTACCTCCGGCCCTCTCGCGGCTCCGTCTCTGCGTGTGCGAGCTTCGTCGCGTACGTCAGCTCCATCGCCATTTCGAATCCCGGGAAAAGGATTGAGGGCTTCAGGAGCAAGTGGGTCTTGGTTGATGCTGGGCGCATCCACCCCCGGCTGGCCTTGCCCACAAGGCTCCCCTCGAGCTCCGACGACTGGTCTCGAGTGGAGCTTGCGGATCCCCGCGCAAGGCTGGTGTTGGAGAAGATGGATGCAGATCTCAGGTCAGCCAGCATGGCGGCGGCGAAGCTGACTGGCGCCTTGCTGCTGAGGGAGTTCCTGGAGCATCAGCTGGCTCCGCTTCGTCAGTACTCGCTTCCTATGTGGAGGCCCCACCCGAGCCCCGCGGTCCTGGCCGATGAGGATCTGGCTGCGGTCCTCCAGTCTTTGGTCGGGGGAGACGTGGCAAGGTTGGAGGGCGCTCCGACGCCCTGTTCCTTCATGAGGACTAGGAGCAGGTTGTGGGGTCCATGCCCATCCTCAACGGGGACGGGCCTGTGCCTGTGGAGGCTCCCGAGGACCTGGTGGACGTATCCTCCGGTGACTCCAGCGAAGAGAGGGAGGAAGGGGAGCGGGAAAAGGGGGCTGACTCCGAGGCAGAGTCAAGGGCTCCACCTCCTCGGCGCAAGTCCCGCACTCTTCGCCTCTCTTTGAGTGACGACGACGAGGGTGATGGCGAGCAGGGCGGCCGGAGCCTGCCCTTGGTTCCGAAGAAGGACCGGACTGGGCTGATCCCCCGCGGGTCCGCCCCAACCCCGAGGCGATCCGCAGGTGCCCCAGCTGCACCCACACTCCTTAAGGCTGATCCTTGCGACCGGCTCTCGAGCTTCAAGTACGGCCGGAGGCTGCTCGAGTCTGCGGGCGATGACTTGTAAGTGCTTGATCCCTGTCTTGTTTCTTGTTTCATTGTTGAGGCTTGATGCTCGTATCTCTCGGCTAGGCTGGCGCCCACGGCAAAGAAGCCGAAGGGGGCTCCTGAGACTCCATCCGCGGCAGCGCCTCTGCTCGCGAAATAAGATGAACGTGACGCGCGGGCCTCTCCTGCCCAGACGTCCCTGCGAGGCCCTGCCGAGCCGGCTGGGGCGAGCTCGGCTCCTATGGCCCTGGTGACCCCTGAGGCGCCCCCGCTTGACGCCGTCGCCACAGCCGCTGGGGCGCAGCAGGCTCCGCCTCAGGACACCGTGGTCACGCTGCTGCCTTCTCCTCCTACTCCGTCGACTGCTACTTCCCCGTCTCCTCCTACTGTCCTGGATCGTGCTGCTGCCGAACTGGACCGTCTGCGGCGGGATCTTCTGAGCGCCGACCCTCGTTTGGTGGACTGGTCCTTGGAGCTAGTCTCTGGCTGGATTCCCTCCGATGCTTCGATTCGGGTGGCGCTGGTCCAGGCCTCGACGGCCTGCGGCGAGGAGAAGAAGGCCGTCCTTGGGGCGAAGGTTGCCCGCGATGCCGCCTTGCGGGAGGCGGCTAATGCCCGAGGTCGTTGCGAGGTGCTGCAGGGCGAGTTGAAGGGCCTGTAGAACCGGCTTGCCGAGGAGACTCGCCTTCGCCTAGAGCAGGAGGACGGCATGAAGGCTCGCGAGGCGGCCGTCAAGGACTGGGACGCCAAGCTCAAGAAGCGCCGTGACCACCTAGGCGCGCTGGAGCAAGAGCTGGAGGCGAGGAAGGTTGAGTTGGATGGCAAGGCACGGGTTCTTGCCGAGGATCGTGTGGCCTTTGCGGAGATGGAGGAGAAGGCCCGAGCTTCACTGAAGACGCTTTATGAGAGCGGCCTGGAGAGCCCGCTGGCCGGCGAGGAGGATGGCCCCGCCAAGATGCTTCCTTTCCTGGTTCGTGCCCTTGACAATGTCGCCCTTGGCCTCGGCCCTACGGCTGAGGCCGAGGCACGCGTCTTGTCTTCTACGGCGCTGACGCGGGTGTTTACCCACATCTATCTTCGGGACCCCAACATCGACCTCGACAGCCTGCTGGAGCCGGCGAGTGGCGAGCATGCCGCTGCCGCTGCTGAGGCTGTGAAGGGTCGTGCGGAGGGTCTGCTGGGGAAGTTCCGGGCCTTCAGCACCAGGCCGAAGCGGAGCGCTGCTAGCCCGGCAGCTCCACAAGGCGAACCCGCTCCGCACAACTTCGCGGCCAGCAAGTGACTCCGTTGTGGCTCCCGCCCTGCTTTTAGTTTCTGCACATGTATCAGGCCTCGGGGAGGCGTTAAAACTTGCATTTGGTGCTGTGATAACAGTATGGACTGTAATATTTGCTTTTGAATTCCTTGAAATTTGCGCTATTTCCTTCCTACTTGCTTGTGTCCTACACTGGCAGATCCCGGCCCCGCGCATACCTCAGCCGCCATTAGCCCCGACCGGAAACCAGGACGGGACCAAGGAGTGAGGGGCTACGTGACAAGTTAGGCTCCTGAGTCGCGATGCTCAGGAGTCCCCCTTGGGGCCCAAACAGCAAGTAGGGAGGTGAGATGTGGGGGTGGATCTACCGTTCTACGTCTGTTGAGCCCGGTCC